>NC_134174.1:68510724-69110724 GCF_964188355.1 Buteo buteo | reverse complement strand
CGTGGGAAGAGTTGCCTGACAGAGACGTAACTCTTCCTCGGCTTCTTTATGTGCCTCATAAAGACTGAGCTCAATAATCTGGGTGGCTTTGATTTTATATCCACCCACTTCTGGCTGCACCGATCGACATTGGTAACATCTGTACGTAGGGAGATTTTAACATTTCCTTGCAGAAACGTGTGGATGTGTTACATGCTCAACTCCAAATCAGCAGCATAATTTTGTGGGGGGATTAGTTGTAGAGTTGAGCTACATAATATTTTCAGAAGCACAGCTCTCCAGAGCATTGCTTTTCGCTTGGTATTGATTATTACTATTATCTGCAGTCCCGGGTATTAACGTGTACTGGAAATCCCAGATCCTTCAGTCCAACTCCCTATAGCATCAAACCAAACCCGCTGTAATGCAGTGGGATACAGCGCGGGTGCCTTGGAGATCTCCTCCAAGGAGAAACAGCTTTCTGCGCCAGCCTGGACGCCTGCAGGAGTGTTAATGGGACAGGTTTTCCCTGCCGGCATGGGCACGCACCCTCACCTGTGTGCACACCCCGACACAGCGTTTTGCCCAAGGACACGTGTGCTGTGCAGTGATGCTGGAACCCTTCGTCCCGCGCTGCTCCCCAGCTAGGAGACAGAGTTTCAGGCTGGGAAAACCCTCAGTACAACCTGACCACTTCTATGCACGGAACAAACCGTGCCGGGGTGCCTGGGGATGCTTCAGAAACAACTCAAAAAACTTAATTCTCCGCCAAATAAATAATTGTGCCAAGATGAACAGTTAAATTTGAAAATGGGTTAGAAATGTTTAAACAGGAAAGCGTCCTCTACTTTTGTTCAAATATGAAACTCATTCTTTCTTGCTCTAAATTATATAAAGGAAATATTCAATTCTGCACAGTGTTAAATTCAAGAAATGACACTTTGTAAATCTTCAGACCTCCAAAAGCCGTTAAACTGAAGGAGATCCTACTTTCTAGACTATTGCTAGCCCAGGTAATCTGACAAAAAGCTGCCATGAAACGTACGGCTCTATATGAGTTATCAAACATCTTCTCTGGGTGGTCTTACAGAATTTTTGTGCTTGGTTTAGGACTGATATTTGAAATTGCCCTAATAGCGATATATCTGGATTTCCACTACAACATTAAAACCTTACTATAGCACTTCTGAAAATACTTTTCCATTATTTTGTTCTGTGACATATGTGTGGAATAACTCAGGGTGTCTTTAGGAGGTTTTTGGCATCGATTTCAGGTGAACACCATTTACAGCTACCGTAGCCAATTCACAACCATGGCAAGGAAAACTCATCACCATAGTGTCACATACCCCTTAAAATACATCAAGTTTGTGGAAATAAAGATTAGTTCTTACAGCAAGCCTACATGTTACAATTTCAATACTATATGTATGCTGAATAATATTAGTGAGAGTTTGTTCAGAAGCTGGTGAATCACAGAACAGAAATGCTGTCATACAGAGTGGATTTGCAGCTGCTTATAAAACCTACAGATATCTCCAGAAAACACATAACTCGGTTTACTTAAAAGGAAAACCTGATCAAATAATGCTTCTATGCTAATTGCACAATGGGAGTGAGGCTGGCTAACCTGGATCGTACAAAATGAATAAAGAAAAAGTGAGCATTAGCTGAGTGCCTGTTCCAACCTCCTTACGTCAAAAATGCTTAAAGTTCATCAACATTTTCTTGAATACAAATTACAATGATTATAACATACATCCAGAAAATGCATGTTGTCTGTCTGCAGACCATCCAAGCCAACACCATTAAAATTCACATGAATGTAAATTAAAATTGCCCTTATAATATGATGTAAATAAAAATAACACTTGTGTTAAGTGGCAGCCTCTGCTTGTTTTTAATGGATTTTACAATTACTGAGATGATTTCATAACAGAAGGGTTGGTCTAGAGGCCCATGAATTAAACACTGCAGATGATAGCTACTGAATGACTTAGCTTGCTGTTTCCTTGTTGCAGCAGCCGTCACACCCATTCCCTGCAAAAACTCTCGGCTCTTTGTTCTTTCAGGTACCAGAATGACGGGGAGCCGAAGAGCTCCTTCTTGCCAAATTGGGCTCGGCTTCCCTGTGCTCAGCAAAGACGGCTTATGCCTCGGTGGGCCATGCAATGCAGAAGCAAAAGTTGTTATCGCCGTGTAGTCTTGTTACGTGCGAAACAAGGTATTTTAATTTGGAGCCCGTGATGATTGTGTGTGACTATTTCATAAGGATTAGCCTATTTTGTCCTCAGACTTTCTCAGGCAATACCTTACAACTATAGTTTTCAGCACGTTGCTGATTTTTAGTAGAGCAAGGAATCAAAGCCAGGCTACTGCCCTTAACCAAAGGAAAAGCACAGCTCAGAACTAAGATCTCCACTGGATGACTTATTTTCCTAAGTTGCAAGCAGCCCAAAAGATGTGCACCTAAATACAACCCCTCGTTTCTCTGCTGTGATATTCCCCTTCATGCAGCTAAAGCTCTTTTTTGGCTTGACCTGGTGCACGTTGGGTCAGCAGATGTCCTGCACCCATGGGCGACCTCCAGCTCCCCATCACGCGAAGCTCGGACTGCTTATGCCTCTCCATAACACTGAAAACTCACTTAGAGAGAGAAAAACTCTCAGTTAGAGGGAGCTTTGTAAGACTAAAATATTGTAGAGTTTGAGGATCTTGCCCATATAATTTGTAAGGCTGGGGAATACCTTTAAAAGATGAATTAGTTAATATTAACACACACCCCACACCCTGTAAACAGGGATAGTGGATACCGTATAGCACAAGGAGAAGACGCTGTCTTCACCTCCAGCCAGAATTGCGAGTATTTATTTATTGCCAGTATTACCAGCAATGTCTTGAGACTGTGTGTGAGGCTGTTGCTTGCAAATCGCCTCAATGTTTTCAGATGAAATATAAGATGGATAAAAAGGATCTTTATTCTGTCAGTTTGATGAATAATTACAGTATGGTAGCTACTAAAAAGCTGTGCTTGTAACAGGTTTCATCATCAGAGTTATGGTTGAAAGAGAAATGGTTTATTTTTATTAACAAAAGCTATATTTACAATCAGAAAATTGACTGGATAGCTCCAGTCCTTTATAGGTGGATTAATAGATGTTTAATTCAAATATATGGCATTGATTTTGGTAGTGTTGAATATAATGGTGTTTCCAGCAAGATGGGCCTCTCAAATCCTCAGACTCCAAATATTTTCCTGGCTCTACGCTTTTTACAGTATGTTTTTTTCAATTAATGAAAATATATGAACTTTCTTCAGTGCAAGGTTTGCTAATTAGAAGTCAGCGTCTGTGATGAAACTGTTACACACCAAGAAAAGTTCCCTTCGGGACTACATTTTCAGTCTTGTGCCTATGTTTTTATGTACCTAGAGTTTCTCTGTATGACTGAACACTGCCATAATAATGATGTGGGAGAATGTGCAGACTCCTAATTTGCATCCCAGAGATCATGGTTGCAAATGTAGTTTCAGAAATTAGACTGTGCTTCCCATAGTTCAGTTCTGTAAACAAGGGCTCTGGCTTGTTTACATTCAGGGAATGAAAAAAAACACCCCACTTTATCCTGACACTGTGAGTTATCCCCGCAGTGCAGGAGAGCACACTGGCACGTAGAGAATGAAAAGTTCCAAACTGAGCTTTTGTTGTGATGTCAGGAATAGCACAAACTGTGTATCATCGAAACTTAAATGAAAACCCCTCCCTGCCATTTTCTTTCACTTGTCACACCTGTAATACATTAATGGTTTGGTAGTATGTGAATCACCGCAATAATCTGGCAAATACCAAAAATAAGATCTCAAACATGACAGTGGTGATATTTTGGATAGGCACCAAGTCTGGTGTCTATCTGAGGACCTCGCTGTGCTCATCAATGCCGAGGAATCCACAAATAACCGGACCTTCATGAGTGTCCTGGAGGTGATGAAGTTTGGGGCATAAAGGAACCTCAGAGTAAATCACCTCCAAAAGGTTTGTAGCAGAAGACCCAGGGCTGGACAAGGCTACTTTGGTTCATTTTCTTGAACCACTAACACTTTGACAGAACAATGTTCGTTCTTTGCTCTCAGGGTGCAAAAGATGCCATAGCCTTTCAGACTAGAAAGAATATGGGTAAAATAATGTCGCCAAAGCCTTCAGAATGAGGTGATTTTAATGTGCCTAATGACAGTGAAACACTAAAATACTATGCTAAGTGCCTCCTCACTTTTTGAAGAACATTTAGTTTGGAATTCAGCCCAGCAAATGCATCTGCCCCTGCAATTTACACCTCATTGGATGAGGCTAAAGGGGGAGGAAATGAAGATGATTAATTAAGGAAAAGTAAATTAGTCTCACTTTGTATGTAGCAACTGTGGATGATTTTCCTTATACAGAAAAGCTATTTGGGGGCTGGCTTGTTTGGCCTTTGATTCTGAAATAACAACATTTAAGTGTGTGTCTGTAATGAACAGCCAGGTACCAGGTCAGGCAAGCTGATCAACACTTTGCTAAAGAAAGAAAATTTGCAATGTATCTCCGAAGTGCTCTTTCTCCATTGTTGCATTTCCATGAGGTTTTGTTCTCACTTCAGTCTATGCCAAGGATGATGCTAATATTGCTATGTTTGAGACATATGGTTCTAAAGGAAAGTTAATCACTCTTGAGAGCAGACAAAACTTTCCTGAAAGTGTGCTCATTTGGTAAAAAAAAAATCTTTGAGTGATGTAAAGGCTCCAGGTGTGATTCTGTCTTGATGCTGGTATAAATCAGGAAGAAATCAAGGAAAGTCTGGTCCACTCCTGGGAGCTACTGAGAATGATGTTTTTTTAGTGCTTTATATGGAACCAACTGTTTCTAACTGGGAACTGTACTGGTTTCACCAGAAAGATGAAATTTAGATCCTAAAGAATGCTGACATCGTAAGCCAGACACAGGCTGGCTGCTCCACAAAAGGATGGGGAGGACTTGTAAAACGATTTTTCTTTCTGGCCCTGGGCAGATCTCTGTGCCCTTGAGGGTGCACATTCCTCACAACCCCCAAAAGAGGGACGGCGGGGGTCAGTCTGGAGCTGGGGCTTTGCGACGCCTTGGCTGTGCCCACCGCCCCGGCAGGTCCGAGAGAATTGAGGGAATGCAGGGACCTGTGGGGAATGACCTCCCGTTGCCTGGCCAGGACAAGCTTTGACAGAAAAGGGACACAAGTCATGAAGACGTGGCATAAAATGAACACTGCACCAAAAAGACCTCCCAAGAGGTCTGAGTGCCACCAAGGTCACAAAGACTCTGTGGTACCTGTAGCATCCCTTAACTTCTATACCAAGAGCTCTGAGGCACATCTGAAGGGTTGTATGTAGGATCTAATGCAGTTTGCTTCTCTGAGCAGACTCCTCTGTAACTTTTGATTGTCTTTGGCTGTTGGTGCCTGAATGTCCTGATGCGCTAGTCATGATGCTTTGTAAGTGAAAGTATGCTATTGTTAAGAAAGAAACTCACAGTCTTCACTTCTCCTAGTTTTTAATGTGGTTTGATTCTGTTCATTGTTGGTTATTCTGTGCTCCTCATTACAGAGAAAGAGCTTTTTTGAGAATGCACCAGGCACTCCTTTGTGGAACAGAAAAGTTTTGGGTTCATTTTGATCCAGCATAATTAGAAAAAAAAAAAAGATAAAGATTAGAAGACATGTGACTGTCTCCTTTGGACTTTGCTCTCTCTTCAGCAGCAGTAGCACCTCTGCTGGCTCCAGTGGTAGGAGAAAAAAATTCTCTGAGATAATGACACTGGCAGCTTATATCTAAATATTGTGACTTTTGCTTGGAGCTGAGTAGAGAGTACCTCGTGCAAGTGTTGGCCATTTTCATTGCCTGAACTTCAAATAGCTGAATGTCATAAGAGATGGCCTTCTGGGTAGCTTTCAAGGTCACCCTTAGGCAAGAGAGGGAAGAATGGGTGATATGCAATAGATGTCCTGAGATGAGGAGGATGAGAAAACTTTAAGCTGATCAAGCTTTCTGAAATTAGTTTTGTTCTAGCTAGACCAAAACTTGTTAAAAAATCAGTCAATTAAGGTAATAGGCAGCACATTCTCATTCCAGAAAAAGAGTACATAAATAAGCAGCACAAAAAAGAGTAGTATTTTCTTCTGCAAAACCACAGGTACTTAGATTAAACGGATCAATAAACCATCTGTATCACAGTAAGAACAGTCATAAATTACTCAAAAATTCTGTTTTTGAACAAGTCTTTGGGCATATGGGCAAAGACAGGGCTGCTAAGTGCTGCCACTGGAAGCCATCCTTGCATATTGCAGATTTAATGATTCTGTCTGCTGTCATTGGCAAATGAGGGATGGGATGAAAAAATGGGCCAACAGTGATAAAGCCTTAAGGTAACGCAGAATAAATAAAGTAACTACTTTAAATTGTATGCCGTGCAACGTATTTAAAACCCGAGCATCGATTCTGAGTCTGAGTGTGAGCAAACTCCATCGCCTGAGACTCGTTAAAAACCGTAACGGGAGAAAAACATAAATTTTCAAGCTTTCTAACCAACCGTCGCTTACGCAGCCATTGGAAATCTAGGAATTGTGTATGATTTTTTTCTTCTGGTTGCAAGTTTATGGTGACAGAGTATTTCCAGCCTTCGGTGCGCTGCCTTTGCAGGGGTGTGGGTGCGCGGGGGCAGGCAGGGCGGCTGCCAGGACCCCCCCGACCAGCAGTTGCACGCTTGCCCTCGGTAAGCCCATTTCTAAGGGAAAGTTGGCTGGGTGCCTGCCATTCTCTTCACGCTTTAAAAATGAGCTAATGATAATTTAAAGCATTAAACTTGGCCCTTTGTCCCGCTGCCAATTTTTGTGGTTTTATAAGCACATGCTGACAGTTAAAAGTGTTTTCCCCCTTTTGCTGTATTACCCGCACTGGGGAAATGAAGTGAACGAGTACAGAGAGGAAACATGATGCTACACAAAATGATATTGAACGCACACAGTGGAAACAGATTTTTTTTCCTCCTCTGCTCTCCAGTTCTTCTTGTCACGGTAACGAGAGCTGGTGTTTGCAAAACAAATAGAAGCGCTTGTTCAGATGTGTGTCGTCCGCAGCAAATGGAGACGGACCGTTTACTGAATTACCAATCGGAGGTCCATACAACACTCTTGGCACTTTAGCTCCTCATTTGGGCTCTCTGTGGAGCTGGCAGAGAGCGGCAGCTCTGCCGGGAGAGACTCATTCCACCCGAGACAGATGCCGGGAGGTCTCCTCCCAGTGCCGGCCGGCGCGGACGCGAGGATCGGTGCTGCAGGCGGACAAGGCGAGATGAATCCCACTGCTGCAAACGGTCCCGGTCCCTCCTGGGCTGGAAGCTAGTCCTTCTCTGTGATGTTGCCGAGCGGCAGCCTGCTGGTGGGTCTCTTTTGCTCCCTAAATACCGCGCGAGAGGCCTGACACATCTCAGCCCTCGGCTCCTGAAGATGACCATTCATTCTACTCTAAAGACCAGCTTACTTGAAGAGATACAGATTTTTTTTTTTCCCTCTGACTTCTGCTAAATTAAATTTTATGGCAATACTACATCAATAAGCTTACAGGATTTCTGCTGAAGATGCTTTGCAGTGCTGAATGATTCCTTTGGGGGATTGCTCTGCAGTTTGCAGCCTCCTCCATGAATCTCCTGTGTGACTTTAAAGGGAGAAACGACGAAGGGGAGGGTGGGATTCACCTATCAGTGACTTTATCTGTTACTTCCAAAGGTCATATCAAGATAACATTTTATAGTTGGCTGCATTATCTGCTACTCCATCTTCATGTTACATAAAATTTCTTACAAGGATATTTTGATACCACTTTTTCTTTGCTTACCAGAAACTCTTATATGGGGCAAACAAGACACATGGCTCGTAGCTGCATGATAGAGTTTATCTGTGGCTCAGAAATAAAGTATAATAACATATCTTTAACAATGCAGGACAGGGCTGTTCCTTCAGTGATTTATAAACTTCATAGATGCAGCAAGTCACTGCTAAAGTAGATTTACTGCTCTCTCTACGTGAATGTTCCAGGAATAACAGGACAAGCAGATGCAAAGTTAAAAGAGAGTCACCATTTGTTTCAGCATGGCCTGGGGGTAAATCTGTCTTCCCGTGTCATGGATCTGAGTTTTGCTTATGGGCCAAGCAGAACTTCTAGACAAAAAATAAAAAAACAGGTGCTGTGAGGAAGAAAATCATTAGCAGATGGGGAGGGGGCAGGAAAGTGTATGCAAAACGAGTCTGGGTCTATGGAGCGTCTATTCTCTCTAGGGCTGCAGCGCCAAGAAGCTTCTCTCGTCCATCCCCCTAAATGTCCATTTTTCATCTCAGCGTGTGAGAACTTGGTGCAGACAGTTGGAGATAAATGCCAGGACAGCTGGCTGAGACAGGAAAAGCCATTTGGGTCTTCTGTGCCTTGTTGGTCTGGACCAAGACCACCCTTTACAGTCCTGTCATTGTCCGACCCCACCCCAAAAAGCTACCTGTGGCTTCCACCCTGAAAATGAATCCTCTCTCGTCAAAGATTGTATAAGGGGAGGCTTTGAGAATGCAGGGATTTGCTTATGGATCTTCTAAAGAACAACAGGAGGGGTTTTTTTGAGAGGGGAGGGGAGATGCTTCGGGCTAGCTCTAGCCTGGTCCTGTGGACCGAACCCTGTCGCATTGAGGAGAGTATTGAGTGGCCCCTGGGGTCCAGCCCACCGGCTCTTGTGACTCGAAAGGAGATGCTGAGGTAGACTTGTCCCAGAAAGTACCAGCAAGAGGTCTTCCCACCTCTCACTGCTGGTGACCACTCCAGTCCCCTAAGGGAATCAGTCTCACTCCATCCTTACTATCTATATGTACAATTTGTCAGTACAGTTTTACAGAGCCTGAATCTTCAAAACGTGCGCAGCCAGCTGGGCTTTCATTACCGAATAATATATCATTACAATGACACTGCTACTAATAACAACTCCAGATGGCAAGGATGCATTATGGGAGCTCCTGACCATGAAGTGGTAGTCTTGAAAAATCTTAAATATTATCTTCGAATATGCCACATTCAGTCCCTTTCAAAAGAAGCTGGTCCGAGAGGTGAACAGATTAAATGTAATGCAAAGCTTGAAGTTCTCAACATCTTGGGCTTTGCTGCCCAAAAAACTCTGCAATAAGAGATTCATGACAGAGCAATGGCTTTCTCAGGATTTTCCTCTGGGTAGCTTTTAAAATGCCTCGTGTTAAGTTAAGACATTTGTACAAAGTAACGAAGGAGGAGGTTTGTCAATGTCTTCAGTCTCTGCTGCCATCAGTATGACAATCCAAACGTTACAGCCAACAAAACCACAGCAGGAGTCGGCTGAAAACTTTTAACTTTTCAGAAGAAAGAAAGAAATGAAGACTTTTTCTACAAATTCCCTTAAAATACATATTCTTAATGTTCCCAGGCCTTTTAAGAAGGAGGACCCTCTTTCCCTTCACTGGAATGGAAAGGAGCATTACTGATAGCTGTGTTAACTGAAGAGAGGGTGAGCAGAGGTTTTAAACAGACTAGAAAGAGAATTCTTCATCCACCTGTTTTCTTTCTTCAAATGAACAAATGGGAAAAAAACCTGTTATGGTTCCTCGGTCCATTATTCTCCCTTCATTGTCAAAGCAGATGCTTGCTCAGTTAAAAAAGAAGGAAAGATCTGTGTTTCCTGTAAAGGGCATGTTTTCATTTTAGCAGACACATTTTAAAATGATAAGAAAAATGATGTTCTATTTTTTCTTACTGAATAACTGTTTATCCTTGTTCCTGCGTCTCTGCTCTGAACTATTGTAATACGGTGGGAGGATTTTTTCTCTCATTGTTGGGTTTTTGTACAACTAAACCACAGCATAAGACAGATGGTTCTATCACAGCCTCTTCCATCTCACATGTGCCTTTACTGAAAAAAATAGGCAGGGGTCCTGCAGAGGAAGAGTCGCAGCCGTGCCTTGAATTTGGTCACTGATCCTCTTCCAGAAGTCCTTGGTGGTGGCTCTGCCAACGTTTCCTTCGGCACCTGCCTGCTCTTCTCCCACCACTCCCTTTTCCAGCCCCAGACCTCTCCTTTGGTATCTTTAAAACCAGTTTTATGGTGCTTGGTTTCAGCAGGAGGGGTAATTCTCTTTGCTGTGTTGGATTTTATTTCAAATATATGGTTGAGAGTTTTAATCTGCTGCAAGCAGGTGCCACTGCAGGTGAACACTGTTAAAAACATATGTTTACTTACGCTGTTGAAATCTGAAAAAGCTTATCTTAAAAAAATTCCTTCAATAGTCTGTGTAAGCATTGGCAGCCAAATATTCTCAGCTGCAGATGTATTCAACTTTTTATTTAAAAACAAATTTCAGACTTGCAAAAAGACTCAATTAAAGCAGTTTAAGCACAAAGCAAAAATTACAGACATTTCATTTAGGGAGCTGGTGTCAGACCCCTGAGTGCGTCCCCCAGTTCCTGGGGAAATGAGAGCATTTTTCTTGACAAATTCCTTTTGTGCAAGGCTCACACCAAACACTTCTCTGCCTGAAATATGATGTTCCAGGGCAGGAGGGACCAGCAGCGCTGTTGGTCCTTTTCAGGGGGCACTGGCAGGAAGATTTGGCTCAGAGCCCTCGTGGGGATGGCAGGGAGAGGACAAACTGCTGGGCAAGCAGTCTCTCGTGAGAGGTATTTGCCACAGGAGCTCACAGAAAGCAATATGCATCTTGAGGTATTGCCACCCTGAAGTTGCCTACGTGTCTGCTCTTGCCTTTTCCGAAGATGCTTTGATGCATCAGAGCCCCCACCTTCTCCCATTAAAATCAAAGGTGAATGTTAGCACCGCACTGAACAGAGAAGACAGCCCTACAGAGGGAGTGTATGGGATGAGAAGCCTTGGGAAAGTGGCTTCAAGAGATCAAAGGATAAAGGTACATGTGCTTAAATTCGAAGAATCCATGGTTTCAATGTTCCTAACAGGGGAAGCCAGACCACAGGTGCATCTTCCTGATGTGACTGTGGGTCTGTGGCAGTGGGTAAAAAAGACTTGACCCCTGCCCCCACCTTTTTCCTCTCTGAGTAAGAAAACAAGAACAAATAGCTGTCTCATGGCTTTCCCTGGCAGAAGTGAGCCTGGGGTCTGCACAGAATTTTAAGATTTGAAAAATTAAAAAAACAGGCATATAGCTGGGTGTCAACAGAAAAGACAGCAACACCAAAGAAATGTGTTTTCCGTTTGGAGCAGACTTTGGGTTGATGGTGGTGCTTCGTCTCTGGAGCCATCTCTATGTACGGGGACTTCAGGGCACACAGAGACGGCAACTGCCCACCAGCTTTGGACCAGGGCTGGAGGCCACATTTCAGGTTCCTTGGCCGAGAAGATGGAGTTCTGGTTCACACCGAGGACGATGCGCTGGATGAGGATCCTGCTGAGGTGGCAAAAGCATACGAAAGGAAAGCTGCACCACCCTGGATAAGGCACCTCTTCTCCACTCAGAGCCCTTAAAGCACTGATGGCAGAGGTTGCAGAGTCCAGCAGTGTAAGGATAGCTGTTTGCTCTCCTGTCCCCTAACAGACTGCTTGGTGCTTCAAACATGCCTACAGGAGCTGTAGCCTTTACCCGTAGGCTCGTGTCCCTGCCGTGTGGTGGGACTGCTTTGGGAAGAGGCTCCCAAAGGGACATCTCCCTTTGGCAGCACTGTGTTGTGTCATTCTTGACTTAGAATCAAGCACCCATCACAGCCATAGCTGAACAGCTGCACAAAAAGTCATGACCCCAAAGTGAAATTGTGATGCAAATTCATGGGGCAAAATATCTGGCTTCTCCAGGCCAAGTCCCAAAGCTGCCTAGGGCTGGAGCCACATGCAGAACATGAAAGTGAGAAGGTAAGACTGAAAGATAGCTTCATCATGAAAGAAGCCCAGGTTGTATTGCAAAAGCGTGTAAGTGGCGGGGCAGAGCCACAGGGCATCTTAAAGCACAAAGGCTCTGGGTGCCTGGAGAAGAACTGAGGATTAAGGATGCAAAGCATTCAGGGGACAGGTGGAGAAGAAGGTGCACACATAATGGATGCCTGGGAACAATCAGCATTGCTGTGCCAAAGCACGAAGGCTGGACAGGTTGGGAGGTAATGGGAGCAGAGTGGAGAGGACACCCCCCCCCGCCCCGAGTTTCTATGGTTTTCTTGGAAATAACAAGTCACAACTAATTCTGCTCAGTTCTTTCAGTGAAATATCTCTAGTTACTTCCCAGGGAGCATTTGGTAGGAGCAGACAGCCATCCCACTTGTGGGAGTGCTTCTGCAGAATTACATTTCAGCTGCAGGGAAAGCAGTAATGTGTAGCCATTGTAGACTCAATGACTACAGTATAATTTTATTTATGGGTAAATAATACTTTGCACCAAGCTCACAAGCATTAATCTTAAAGCAAGGGTTTTACTTCTACATTTCCTCCTATTGTAAAATTAATAACACGTAAGATGCACTGGTGAATTTAAAGGGCTGTTGCACTCATTGCATTGGGGAAGCATCTGGGTTCACTTGTTTACAGACACAGCTGCATTCCCAGACCTCTCCTGAGGCAGATTTTCTGAGAACCTTGGCTGCCTCTGAGTTCAAGCAATAACAACCAGGTGCAAATCCAAGGTGATGTTTCAAATGTATCCTCTTCCACTGAATTAGAGCCCTCTAATGATATAATACTAAATCTATTCTGAAGGCTTCCAGTGAACAGAGTTTCACTGGGAAGTGTTGAATCATCACACCAGAAAAGTTTTGCTGGAACAAAAAAGGTGATTTGCCAGCACATTTACCTCTCTGAATGTCAGTGATCCTGTTGCTGCCAGTGTATATGACTCAAAAAGCATGCCACCAACCTGCTTGCATGTGAATTCCCTTCCTGCTCCCTTCCTATCCTCATTTCTCATGAGAAAGTGTCTCTTAAAATGCTTCCGTATGAGGAAATGTCTGCATTCACCCTAGTCTTGCTCTTGACTTTATGGCTTCTCCTTGACTGCGAGGTCCTCCTTTGATATGCCCTCTTGCAAATGGTACGCTTTCATTTCAAAATCCTTATTCATAAATGTCAACACTTTCACAGATAAGAAAGTAAAAGTGGACTCTAAATCTTTATTTAAACTCATAATGACATCTTCTGATTTTTAAAGTGCCCGGTGTTAAACAGTTTCCATTGCATTCTTAGCCTAAATCAGCAGTAATAGGATGCCTCCCAACCTTGTAATATAGTCTTTCAACCTACCAGTCATGAAAAGTTTGCATCTCATACATACTCGGGGTTCACAGCTCTAAGACCTACCAATCCATATTTTGAGATTTATTGGGCATTAATCTATCTTTTAGCCATAAATTTACTCATTTACTTTCGTGATGTGATGTGTCAAGGTAGTGTCGGCATTTGCTTGATCCTGGTAAAATAGGGAAGTCTTTCAAAGATGAATTGAGTGAGTGCTAAATTATTCATATGCAGTGTCTAGAAATCTTTACATTGGTTTTCTAAATGAGAGGAACTAGAAAAATGGGAAACCTCAGCTAATACCCTTGTAATAATGTGTCATTCCGAAAGGAATTAGAACTAATATTTTGTCAATTTTCAGCAGTTTTTGTGAACACTGCTACATATAAATGCTTTGTACTCTTTGATGGAAAGCTGTGGATGGCATATTTTGACCATTATCGAGATTGCAATCCAAGGAATATTGCAGGCTTGCATCCTAGTGACAATAATGGGAAACGATTACTGAAAGTGCATCTTCATTGTTACCGTGGTGGGAAAACGAGACGCTTGTAAGCAGAGAGAGGCATTTTGCAAGGTGAATGGAGGCAGAGCCGGAGCAGAGTATGCCGGGAGGATGCTCTGACTGCCGGGTGGCTGGTCTGGGTCGGAATGATGGAAAGCCCGCACCAAATGAGAGCAGTCGTGTGACCTGTTGAAATGAGGTCGTTTTGATACAGCTCCCACGGGACATTACCTGGGGAAGTGGTTTTGACGTTATTATTACAAACATGGGGTAAACTGTAGGCAGTGGCATATTGATATTAAACTGTGATTTTTTGCTTTGATGTTCTCTTACACTTTTTTTTTCTTTTAACCTTTCTGGAGACATAAAGAGGATTAAGTGACCCCATTGAGGATATTCTTCAGGGCAGGGGGACACACCACTTTAGCAAGGATGCAGAAAGTAACTTTAATTCTTTCTTTGATCTTTCCCTTGCTCTGTTTTCCTTCAGGCATGGGATTCAGAGTTAGTGTATGTGTACGATTTCCAAAAGCACATTGTACTCCAGGGATTAAAAATACAAGGCTCCACATTTGCTATACATACTGCTGCTCACCTCTCAAAGCAGACCTCATGGGCTAATTTTGTCCTGACATTCAGAGGCAGAGGAACAGCAGGCTCGGGGGGCTCATTCGCCAGCACTCGCTGGGATGGAGAGCGGAAAGTCTGCAACGCTGCTTAAGTCTCACCTGCATTAGTTGTGCTTTGGCGTAGACCTCGCTGGGATTTCTGAAGGATGGACAGGGCAAGAACGGGGTAGCTGCTTTGAAGCAGCGGCAAATGCGGGGTCCATCCGCTGCAGGGGACCCGTCCGGCTGCAGCCCCGAGGTGTGACGGGGACTGCATCAAAACCGCTCTGGTTGTCCCAGAACAGCTTCCCGACAGTGACACTGGGAGGATCCCTTCGCTGGGAGCGTCTCTGGCAATACCTCGTGCAAAGGCACCGAGCTCACATCACTGGCGATTCCTCTAGCCTGATGCTGCCCTATGTGCTGCTCTCCGTGTTTTCCAAAGCCTGGAGAGGGCACGGCAGCCACCACCACGAAGGTGGTGTGCTGAAATGCCACGTAGAAGAGGGCACCTCTTCATCTTATGTCTCTATGGGAAGCAGATTAATGTTTTTATGTTATAGTCATAAGTGGTACCTCCTTAATGGCCTTTGTAGCTGTGGTCATCAAGTGGTATTACGTTTGATTTCATCTAGTTCTCCATGCCGATGACTAATTTAAGTCCCTGCAAGAAATCATCAGGGACTGCCAGAGCTGCCAGCGTTTCACTGAAGTAAGCTGGAAGGGGTTTCCTAGAAATACATTACACACTGTAACCCGCTCCGCGGGCCTTTTCTGCCCATTTGCTCCTTACATCTGCATTTACTTACCTGAAGTATCTCCAACCTAAAGAACTTTTAAATCATCTGGGCATTTCAGCCAGATAGTTTCTCTGTGTGTGTGTGTGTGTGTGTGTGTTATCAGCTGCCTCAAACTTTATGAATCCTCCTATAATAAAAGCATCTTTGATGTGTAACTGATTTGGATGAACATCGAAGTTCTTTTTCCTGAACAAATGTGCTCAGGTGGTCTCAAAATGGAAAAGTCCTCATGTGACATAGCAGCGTAACCTTAGGTCTTAGCAACAACCTAGGATCAGGGAAGTTTAGCTTTAAGGACAGCTGGTGTCTTCAAGCTGCTAGCAGCAATGATTTTTTTTAAAAGTCCAGTCTCTTCCTCCAGATAGCTATTGTTCAGAATAGCCTAAACCAGATGGAATCTAACTAGGTAAACATGAAAATAAAAAGCTCAGAAATGTCTTTAATGTTTCCTTTGTAGCAAAGTTATTTTAATAAATTCCAATTAACAGTAAAACAAAAAAATCACTTTTGCTAGACGGTCCCTATGGTTAATGAGAGATGCAGATGTTTTTTTGCGCTAATTGTTCTACTCTGCTTCCCTACTTTGCATTCAGAGTGCACCAGCTCACATTGCCCCATGGTATTTAAATAAGAAAAACTGATTCCATGATGCTTCATTTCACCAAAATGGAGAAATAAAACCTGCTATACTTTGCATTTCAAAGTTATGTGACAAATTTTATAAACTTCTGAGACAATGTTTCAAAGATCTTTTGCAACACAGTAACTAAGTCATTCTAATTTATAATTCTGTTTATCGTTGAAAAATTTATTTCACCAAACTCTTCCACTGCCCCCAAAATAATCCTCACTTGAATCTCTTGTTAAGTAACGTTGTCAAATAAATTTGAGGCAAAGATAAACTCAAGGCCTGTATCTCTTAGTTGTTGAATAGTCAATGTAGATCGTGCAAATGAGTCAGAAATTAAACTACTGTGCTCCAGAAGAAATATTCTAAGCTTCACTTGACATCTTTAGTTTGCTTTAGACAGGAAAATGTTCCTGGGGAAATGTTTCTCTAGTTAAAGGAAAATTGTAATGCTGCAAAAAACCCTGAACTTGTCAGAAACTTTGCAGTTATGCTCTTGAAAAAGAAAGCATTGACTGGGTTTTTCTTATATTTTGCAGATCAATGTCAGAAAGGACTATTTCATGGTGGTGAGCCTGCCTTGCAACTGCTCTCTGCTCAGGTCCCCTCAGGCTCCAGGTCCTTCAGCCCCTTGCTTTTATTTCGGGAGTACTATAAATGGCATTGCTAAGGTTCCTGTGAATGCTGTTAGCTATGGGACCCTCTTTTAAAGTGTTCATTTATTTAAAATAACCGAGTCAGTGTTTCATCTGGTTCTAGGTTCAGTTGTCCATATAAGCCTGGTTAACTATAACCTTAACCTTAAATCTGTCCTCTGATAAAAAGTCATATTGTAACGTGCTGCTGCTGGCAATCAGAATTTCAAAGCTTGGACAGACCTTCATACATGCACAGTTTATCTTAATGAAGCTATTAAAAACCTAAAAGCTCCCGGGAGCTGCTATACCTTCTGACCTGCCCTTACCTGGCCCCACTCCGCGTCCCCTCGGAAAGGCTGGGTGGTCACGATCCAACCGCAGCACACAGACTCACTTCTTAGAACTACCCTAGCTCAAAATATTCTTTCCATATGTTGTTTCTCAAAAAGCTGGCAAAACTTTGGGTAGAAGATAAAGCAAAGCACACAGCAAATGGAGAAAGTATGTAAACATGTTTCATTTAGGTGGGAAAGCCTACTCTTTGGTGGCTTGACTGTAATAAAAGCTCTGCAAATTAGGGGGTCCTCCAAATGTAGTGTTTGGGAAAAAAAAAACCAAACCAAAAAGCATCACTCACTGTAAAATCTTATGTGTATGTATATATACACATAAACACACATAAAATTGTAATTGCTAGCTATTTTTTTGTTAATTAATTATACTGATCTCTACCATTATATATGCTAGAGTATCCTGAGCTGGTTGATAGTTCCATGTCTTTGATCTGCCTGTGACCTTCTGGAGTCATGGCCACATTCAGTGTCCCCTCATCTTCCTGAAAATGACATTTCAAGGGGGTTTTGAGACAGAGCACTTAAATATGTCAACCAATGTCAGTGTAAGTAAGTTAAGTATGTGCTTAACCGAAAGCAAGGGGCTATTGACACCGATCTCAGTGGGACTTAACAGAAACTTAAAGTAAACTTTGTGCAATTCCTCAGCTTATTGTTATCCCCAGGTGCCTCCAGCTATGGGCTGCAGCCTGAACGGGGTCCCTCACCGAGCTGGCGGGCAGAATTCGGCCCCCAGTGGCGAAGTGCCCATCGACTCCTGGGCAGGGTTTCAGCAGGGGTACCTGGCCTTGGTCCGAGGGCACGCGGATGCCATCTGCAGTGCTGCCCAGCCGGTCCTTCTGCTCAGGTCCATATGGCATGGGTCATCTTTAATACGTACATTACTTTTTTTCTTCATCTGCTGGTTCTTTATTGTGTTACAACACTGCACATAGGAGTATGGGGAGAATCTGAAGAGACTTTGAGGCACTGGGATGCTTATGCCCTTATCACATAGAAATGTAGTACTACACTTTACTTTTAAAGTAGGGAATGTACATGAAACGAACACAAAGTCCTGCTTTTCTCACTTTGAAACATACTATCAGGGCATGAAATGTTGCCGCAACTCAACAGAAAGCTAAAATCATTTTAGACCCCTGCTTCTAGCGAGCCCCATTCCTTCTAAGAGATTTCGGCAGGCAAGCTGCCAAGCCTGAAACTGCAGCCACCGAGAGAGATTTCTTTTTGCTCCGGCTCATTAGCAAGAAGCAGCTGTTAGTTCATTCAGTATTAATGTCAGCCATAATGAAAGACACCCACTTGTAGGAAGAGGTGAATTTGGAGAGAACTATAAAGAAGGACTCTGTGCCAAATTGCACGGTATCAGTCAGGGCGGTTGAATTATAACAAGACTCAATTTTTGTGAAACCATAAAGGAATAATGATAAAAGTAGAAAAAATGTACATACTCCTGACTCAGCAGACTCTAGCCATAATGCATACACTTGACTTGAAATTAATGCAACACATAAAATTAAGAGGACTTTTGCTGGGATGATTTCGAGTGTCGAAACCTGATATATATGTATATGGATATATATATATATATATATGTATGTATGATACTGTTCATGCTTGATATAACCTGACTCTGCTGCTGCTTCAAAATTTTGCCGCGGGGAATATCTAAAAAAAACCATCCTGAGATGAAACTCACTTCATTTATTTTCCACTTCTGAAAATATAGGATAAGACTTTACAAATACTTAACTGTTGTTCTGCCTTTTAAGAATTAAAAAGGAAACAATAGACCTGCAGTGAGGATGTTCATCGCATTACAAAACCGGAAAACATAAAGCCAAAGTATTTGCTAGAGGAAATGTATTTTTATATAAATTACTCATTTTGCAGAAATATACAGGGACGGCACTTCTAAACGAGGGGAGAGCAGGAAAGAAACAGCCCAGAAGGTGTTGGCTCTGCTTGCAACAACGGGGAGTGATTGGATTTACTACTTGTATGCAAAATTCAGATTAAAGATACTGATTTTATTTTATATAAGAGAGAAAAAATAGCGAAAATTATCTCCGACTTGTTAGTGATGGGAAAGAATGAAGAAAGTGCTGCTGTCCGGAGAACGCACCGCTCCCGCAGCGAGTCCTTGACCCGCAGCTGCTCCGGTGGTTGAAATCCGAAGGTCGAGGACCTGATGCTCACGGGAACTGAGTCCTCTGCTGCCTCTGGAGCTGCCCTCCCCAGAAGGCAGCTGAAGCAAATTGTCCATTATCGCTCCTGTGCCCCACGTTAGGCTGAATAAAAAATACTTCTGCTGCAAATGCTGCAAATGTGGCACCGTCAGCATGTTGTGGAGCAGCAGCAGAGCCTTCG
Organism: Buteo buteo; assembly: GCF_964188355.1. Lineage (NCBI taxonomy): Eukaryota > Metazoa > Chordata > Aves > Accipitriformes > Accipitridae > Buteo > Buteo buteo. The sequence continues at coordinate 69,091,539 of NC_134174.1, read as the reverse complement.
CCTGTCTCGGACAGAACTGCCCGGCTGCCTGCCCGCCTCTCCCGAAGCAAACCCTGGAGCACAGAGCCCACATAGCTGAGCAGCAGCTGTGAGGGAGAATATAATGTAAAGGAAAAATACCCTCCCACACCGCTGAGGTGGGTGTCATCAGTACTTTGCCTGCGAGCCCAATGCACGCCTGGAGAGCTGAAGAGTGCCTAATTATTTCTTTCCCCCTGCAGTGGTGTTGATGGGCTCTGCAGCATCTCAGACTTTGTGTTTCTCCATCTTCCGCATCTTTTCCCATGTGTTTCATGTGGGTGGAAGATGGAGTTGAAGGCAGGAGCGTGAATGCCGCCGGAGCGGCACATTTCAGGGTTCAGCTTTCACATGCAATAAGCACATCCATGTAAATGGCAATTACAGAGGTAATCTCTGTTTCCCTGGGAAACCTCATCTGTTTCCCTGCCAGCCCTCCCAAACTTGCTTTTTTCTCACCTAACTTCATCTTTCTCAAAGGAAACCCTTCTTCTAGGTGGCACCAGTCTCATTTGTAAAACACCTGACCAGAGATGCAGGTTTCTGCAAATGTCTTATTCAAAATGTTGGACTCTTTCAGCTCTACCAGGCTCTCGTTCACTGTCTTGCTCTTTTTGTTGCTGTTAAACCCTGCCTTTGTTAGGCTTTAGAGCACAGGAAATTTGAGCAGCACCCCAGGGCGAAGGAGAAAATCCCTGTATGCAGGTGGTGGGGACTGGGAAGGGAGGTGGTGGGAGCAACGGCTGGGGAGGTTGGTTGTGCTGGCACAAGGCTTGGGGGGAGCTGGGCATCTCCAGGGGTTAATACTGCAACGGGGTAAAATTCTTACACATCTTCACTCCGTCATGTAGAATGACTGATTTGAGGTCAGGCAGTCATGAGTTTATCAGCCTACTACTAGGATACTTAAAGCTGTTCTTTTATCAGTTTTAGAGAAATGTGTAGTTTGTGAAAGTAACAAGAACAAGCAAACATCCAAGTAACCTTGTAAATTAGTTATAAAAAGGAGAAAATCCAGCACATATGATCACAGACTTGTGTCATGCTGTGCCCTAAAGACATGATGACCAGTGTCACTACAAGCCAGACTTACACCCTGGTCCCTGCAGTGTTTCACAACCTCCTGGATGCCGACAGCTAAAGAAAAACAAATTAAAGGAACAATTATTTTGCCCCTTAAAAAATCTGTTCTGAACAGAAAATGGGTTGGGTTTCAGGGTTTTTTGCTCTGTCAGTTCCTGAGCTCAAGCAATTAAGATCCTTTCCCTGCTCCAGGAGCTGAACCGTCAGTAAGGCAGAACAATTTCCGTAAGAAAAACCCTTCTCCACCTTTCACTGCCACGGGCCAACTGCAGTGACACCCAAATAGGTCACATCCAAATAATGTTCTCGTTTCTCATTTTGGCTACATATTACTGTGCCGGAATTCCAGGGCAATGCCCTGCCATGGAAAAGAGCTGTGTCCCGCAGCACTTCACATGGGCTGGCTGGGCTTTCCCGAAAGACCCCATCCCAGGGGTCAGAGGGTGTCGAGCCTGGGCAGCTCCTCGTACACTGAACCCACAACTGGCGGAAAGACAGAATGAAATCAGTCCTCGCATGTTAGCAAAGAAACGGTGTTAGACGTTTTTGTTCGGACCCTCCCTCTCCCCTGGGTGCTGGTTCTCCGTTCGTGTCAGAAGGAACATGCCCCTGCCATTTCCAGCCAGCTCTCCCCACTGCTGAAATACCAAGAGAAAAACAGTTTGGGGAAGTTCACCTTTGCCGGATTTTAGGTGTTTTTCCAAATCACTTTGCTGCATTTTGATCCAGCTGTCAGCATAATGCTTTCAGATTTGTACGTGTAGCTAGCCAAATGCACGGTGTTTAGCAGCACAAGGATGGATATTTTCAGCCACAGTGGAGACCACATTATGCCCCAGGGCCTGAGAATTTCCCTGGTAGAAAAGTCTGACCTAATTACCTACTGCTCCTCTTGGCTTTATACTTGTGTCACCTCTTTTTGAGTTGAACAGGAAAGCCCAGGTTCCCCCGAGAGACAGACCAGCTCTTTTGCAGCATTTATGCTGCACCCACGGAGCAACGAGGGGTTTCTGTGCTGGTCTGAGGCTGAGCTTCACCCACGCACCTCCCGTCCCAGCCGGTGGCATCCACTCCCTGGGATGGAGAGGAGAGGAGATGGAGAACAGTCCCGGCTCTCCGCGGTCCTGCCTGCCGCCGGGGATGAAGGATGCCAGCACCACCCGCTCGGGGTGGAAACATGGCTACGTGCAGTGTTTAGCACAATAAACCTCAACGCTGAGCTCGGCTTCTTGGTGCTAACAGCGTCTCTGGATAATTAAGACAAAGCAGAAAGCTTAAGGGATTGAGACATGTCATCTATTAAAGTTAATAACGGATATGTAGTTAAGCTTACTGCGCTTCTGCAAAAACCTAAGCCAATTTTTATGCAGGGCAATTTCGGGGAGTTTTATAGATTTAGCAAGATTGTAAGGGTGGGAAAAGAGGAAGATGGGAGACAAGAAATGGGAAGGCAAACAACTCAGACCTGATTGGGGCTGAGGGGAGAGAAATCCAATTCTCATCACAGCTTTAAAACAAACAGATAAAATCAAAATCAAAGCAAAATAGATGAAATGGCAAATATTAAAAACATATTGTAATGGGAGAGAACATGTAGTCTTAGTTCTGCTTCAAAGTCATGCACAAGCCGTACATGTGACTTACGTGAAGCAAAGTGTGCTCATACATAAAGAAATGGGAATGCAGTTATTATGAAGGTTTCCTCTGAAAGCCCTTCGGCTGGCTTTCACAGCCAGGCTGGGGCTTTTCTGGTTCTTTCACTTTATTTTCTCACCTTTCCCCAACACAACAGGATTATGGCAGTCTTTGGGGTTGCAAAACACCCAGACAGGTAAACTCAGCTTCCTTGAACTTTGGCAAGAGTAACAACTTCTCTGTCTGGCCCCACCGCTCCTGTACAGACCAGCGCTGCAGCCGTCAAGTGCAAAAATCTGATTTTTCTCCTTGTCTTTCCCTGCTTTCTAAAGACAAACGTTGGTATTCCCCAGCAAATTGGCACCTTTCATTCTCATCATGTTGCCAGCACAGCCTGGGAGTGCAGAAGATGATGTTGCTCATTAGATGGGAAATATTAAGGTCATGTGTATAATCTCAATGTCTCTCCCAAACAGCTTTAAATGTGTGAGAAAAAACACCTTTTTCCACCATGTTCACCCCAGGAGGGGGAGAATGTGCGATCTGCAGGGTAAATACAGGTGTGTGTGTTGGTGAGGTGCCTCACCACATCTTCTCCTGGGCGGTGGGAGATGGGGGTCAGCAGATCGGACCAGGACGAGACCTGGACAGTGTTTTTGCAGCTCTGCTGTCAACAGCCATTTGCCTGACACGAGATAGCAAAGAGTTTTAATGGTCTGGGGGCTAAAGCAGCCTCAGGTTCAAGAAGGTAGGGCAAGCTCTCCCCCTGTTACCACCTGTGGAAAAGCAGGAGGGTAAGTGCAGGGTGGGTCGTTGCCCTCACTGCCCACACCTGGTGGAAATCCCACCCCTGAGGAAAAAAAAGCCACAGCCAGAGGGGATAAGAAGGCTGGGGAGGGCAGGGGGGCCGTTTGCAAGGCGATGGGTGGAAGGTCTGCTCTGCTGTCCTGGTGAGTGGCTCTGAAGGGCCTGGGTGGGCTTGGTAAGTGTCCTTCAGCACACAGCTGCGTGGCTGCGGTCGGCTTCTGCTGACCATTTCATTGCTCTTTGGGTTTCGAGGGGGTTACCATCATCCTGCCACTGTCTGCCTCCTCCTGCAGCCTCCCTGCTCCTCGCCGCTGTGTCATGTGCAGGCTGAAATAACGATGTGACTAAAAATAACCTGTTTTGAGTGTGGTATCAGGGTGGCATCAGACTTTCCTCATGACTTGCAAAGAAAAATCCTTTTTTTTTTTTTTCTTTTCAATGGTATGTGTGGTTTGCCTGCATCTGTCATTCCTTTCTGAAATGATCTTGGCTAAGGGGATGCCTGAAATGTAATTTATGCGCTGGTAGATAATCTAACACCATAGTGCTCTGTGCTGGGCAAGGAGTCTTTGTATATTCCCCATCCCTGCTGCTCTGGGGGTGTTTTCGTTTGCAGTGTGATGTACCGTGCAGCTGCCTATCCCGACACCATGGTGAGATGAGTTATGTCAACATTTAATCTGAGTATGGCACTAAACTTACCTTCTGAACACGTAACCTTTCATCAGCAACCCTTCTGAGCTGCTAAAGAGTGTCTTAACTGTGGTGTCCACTCACAAGTGCTTCTGCATCTCTGCTTGATGAGAAGCCAAAGCATTGGGGGGGAGTCCCTCTGCCGCGCTGATAGTGGCATCAGTATGCAAGCAGATTTTTAGGTGAATGTGGTGAAGATAATCATGTCTCAAATTTGGGTGTGTGTGTGAATTTTGGCCATTCAGTAACTGCTGTTTGCTTTTCCTTAGCCAGGGAAACAGTTTTTTAGGTACAGTGATATTATGAACTCATTAACATTAGCTCTAGCCACACATTTTATGCAAATACAGGTTGCACTTAATAACTGCTACTTCTTTTCAGTTTAGTATGGGATAGTTATAAATACCTAGACTGAAAATAGGCTTATTACGAAAGCTCTGTTCTCATTAGGAAATTCAAATGTGCGTTGATTTTGCATATACATAAATTAAGTTACCTGGTTTCAAGGATTCCCATGGAATAACATTATGTGTGTGGTTAGACTATGTGGGTCACAAGTGATGGTGGTGGGGAAAAAAACCCCAAAGCTCACGTATTAGATTTCTTCTATGTTGTTAGTAATGTAAGAAATTGGATACTAATTTGTCTGTGCAATGGGTTTTTCATTTTATTTTGATCTGACTTGCTGTTGTGCTGTACGCTTCTCCTAATTCTCCAAGCCCCTCTATTTTTAGAAGAGGGGGAGAAGGTAAGGGAGTGTCCTTTCTCAGGGCTTAAAGAAAAAAAAGCAATTCAAAATGCCTGAGAATCCTCTTTCCGCTACTCAAGGTGAAGTGCTGACCCTGACGTGCATAATTTTATAGTAAACAAAGAAAACGGACAAGGTGGAATGCCATTACTGCAGTTTTCTTCTGGAGTGGCAGCCTGCTCCCGGGGGAGCAGATCCTCCCTGCTGGAGGTCACCCCGCTGCCTGCCTGGGGAACACCAAGGCTGGAAGGAGAAACGTGGGAACCACAGCACGAGCCATGGTGTTTCATGGCCTTACTGTTGGCTTGTAAAAGTGATGTTGTGATGAGAAACAGCACAAGGATGGTGCTTTAACAGGCAGCTGGCTGGGGGCTTTATTGCGATGTGGCTGGTGCTGCCCATGGCGCTCTGCAGCAAGGGCACTTCTGTCCTGCTTACACACTGCTTGGAGCTGGCAGCGTGGGGTGGAAGTTAAAAAAAAGCAAAATATAGTGAAAAGTTAGACTGGGTCTTTATACTCATACAGCAAGGATGCAGGAGATGATCCAAATCGTCTGATGCTCTTATGAGCATCTGGACGTTGCAGTGGTGTCAACACCTGGAGTCTCTGACTCGCCCCTGTCACGCAGCCCCCAAAGGATGGGCTTGGAAGGGAGGAGTGAGGCTGCCTGGTTTGTGGTTTAGATTTTCTGACAAGTCCTTTGCTATGGGACCCAATGCTCCTTCCCCTGGTCGCCAGGGGAGAAGTCTTGGTCTGTGTGAGGCTGTTGGTGGCTGCCTGGATCCCTGCCTGAGTCAGGGGAAAAAAGGCAATAGCAGATTAGATACTGAATTGCAGGCTTAATTAAGATGTCTAAATGCTGGAACTAGACACACACTTTTAAGTATGCCATTTTAGAAACGTTATGACTTCTCCTCGTGAGCAGACCCCTTGTCTTGCTTGTGATGTGCTACTGATGAAGCGCAGTCATGGCTGGTGTATTCTAAAACATTTTTTTCCTAATGATGCCACAATCAAATTTGATTTTTTCCCCGAGTGAAGCATTATATGATGATGTAATATGCATTCATTTGCAGCTGTCATCATTAATTACATGTTATCAGGTAATTTTACACAGTATGATTTATGCAGCCAACTGTGAAACACTGCATTAAATGCATTACTGAGAAGAGACCTAAAGGTGAGCTTTACTGAGAATCCTAGATAGAGGAACAGTGGATTTCATGGTGAAATCTCCTTTTACAGGTTGTAACGAAGGCGTACATGCTGTGAGCTTGCTTTATTTGCTAGGTAATGTTCTGTCTTCATTGTGGGGCAAAACCAATAAAAGAAAATGCTCATTTAGGAGTGTCATTGTGCTGTTGAGCTGAAAAAAAAGTGCATGAATAAGTGGAAGACTTGAGAACAGAACCCATTAATAAGAGACAGCAGTAGTTGCTGGCATGCACGAGGCAACATTTGTAATTTTTGAGATTTCTGAATTAGACAAGTTCTAGAAGCACAAATGCTTTTTTATTCATCCAAGACATGTTTTCCTTATTCCCTGCTGTCTCACGATGAGAGCATTACTGCAGTTTCTTTTTGTATTTGACAGTTTTATATCTGCTCTTCCTGCAATCCCTGTCCTGATGGCTAACACAAGTACAAAAGAGATGCTCCTGTCAAGTGATGGGGCAAGCAATGAGACCGTTACTTTTTCATTTTCCGTGTCATTACCATGATCAGCTGGAGCCATGCGTAGGTAGAAATATTACTTAGTAGTATGCATTATTTATATATAGTAGTAGATGACAAATAAATAATGTGTATTGATGGATTAATACTGAGACGTATTTTTAAAAACTGCTAGGCTGCTGCTTTACATAAGAAAAATAATCCATGGACTTGTGCAGGTGTTGGGCAGGAGCCTCTGCATGCCGGCGGCGTGTGCTCTCCGCGGGCTGGGGGTCCCAGCGCACCGGGAAGCACGTTGGCTGCTGGAGGTTGGCTCGCCGTCCCTCCAATCCACATTTATAAACCCACAGGAAACAAATCATTTATTTCTGTGTTTCTTCTCTGTTTGTATTTTGCATAAGGGCACCCCGGTGCTGTCTTTCCTGTTTTTTAAATGCATGTATCTTTTCTGCTAATTTTTGTTCAGGTATCTTGGTGCAAGTTAAACAACTAAACGCTTTACCAGTGTCCGTAGTGGTTCGCAGAGTACCAGTCCCTTGGCAGACGTGGGCATCCCAGTGGTGGGAGTTTCCTGGTGGTGTTTGCTGTATTGACTTGCCAATGATTTAAGTGAATGGGGAAACAAAGCAGTGTCAGGGACGGAGCTTATATAAATCCTGTTGAAACCGATACCTCGCTAGTAAATAACATATATGTTCTAGTCATCACTGAAGGAAGGCGAGGAGAGGTGTTTGAGAGCCTGGCAGATTGTAGAACTAAGCTGTGTTGCTCTATGTTTGGAAACTGCTATTTCTCAAACACTTCAGGAATCAGCTATACCAAAGTTTACGTACACCCAAAATATTACTTCTAATAAGCCATATCTTATTAGCAGTATGAACACATTTCTAAATCCTTGCTTTTCAGAGAGATGTAATGTGCAATCCAAGACTATAAAACATTGAACTCAGCAAGCTGTTCTCTGCCTGACAACCAGGTAGTGATTAACTTAAATGATGCCTTTCTACACAGAGTATTTCAGTGTCTAATGAACTTCTGGATAATACTGATTGCAATCAGTTCTCTGTCCAAAATTCACAAAATGATGGCTTTTTTCTTTTGCAAAACAATTCAGAGACTTTAAGCATACATCTTCTGCCAACTGTCCAATGAATATTAATCTACTCGTAATAAACTGTCTTATGAATAATTCCAGTTTCACAAAATGAGTGAATTTAAGATATTGCAAAGTTAAATGAACCATTAGTGATGTATCTCTTGTAAATATTGCCAATTATTGGATGTTGTTTCAGAGAGTCTTCCGTCACATACTTTTATTCCTTCATTTATGAACATGTTACAAAGAATCTTTAACTTTTGTTCCTTATCTATCTTTTTATTGCCTCTATTGAAATGTTTGATGGATTTATGTTGGATTACAATGGTTATGGCCATTGCTAAGCATGAAAAAGACTGAAATGCTACCATCCAGTGAAGAACAGAACGCAGGAGATGATGAAGTAGCTTGATAAAAGGAGGTCTAAGGATGCCTGAGTTAAGATTTTGCATCTTAAACTACCTACCTTCCCCAGGGCAAGACTTCCAGCCTAACTCAGCTCCCCATATTATAAAATAAAGATGATAGTCCCTATTTTGTTTAAAAAAATCTTTTCTTGATGAGAATACTTGGGCATCTTTCTGCATGAGTGCTGCTTAGCTCAGGGTACTATGTTCTGTAACCTGATTTCTAATAACAAAAAGTTTGCAAACCTTAACAGATTCAGCTTTGATAAGCAAAAAAGAAAATAAATGAAAGCTTTCTCAGTTGCATCCTCAGATTATGAACTTATTGCAGTGCCCCTTTCTCTCAGACCTGCATTCCTGCTCTCGTCTTGTTGGGTGCCATTAACCGTTATTTCTGCGAAGCCTCAGGACCCAAAAAAGTGACAGGGGCTGGGGAGGAGGGCCCCAAACTCACATGGTCTGCATGGTTACTTAACCGTGTATTAGTTAGTCACTGATTTCTGTGAGGTTTCTGCCTTCAGGAAGCTTCATTTGAATATTGTAGTGGCAAATATCATGTGAAGGCAGCCAATCGGTAGCATGCCAAGATGTATCATCAAGAAGAAATATGTTTTTTTTCCACAGCTACTAGTATATAAACCTACACACACAAGGGTAGTTGACCAAGTGTTGGCTTCACTGGCTCATACTCTTACAAGTGGGAGTGAATGGGAATTCCCAGAAACCCAAGGGACGGAGGGAGAGATTGGAAGGTGAAGAGCACAGGGTTCCTCCCACAGCAGTGGTCCCATCTCGCAAGAGCCCTCCTTGGATGGGGCGTTTGTGTCCTTCACCTCGAGTGCTGTGAACTGCTGAAGGTCTCTGCAAGCCCCCTGAGATGGGTCCTGTCTCCACAGCCTCTTCAGGCACTGCCTGTCTCTGCCCTGCTGAGAAAGCAGCACACATCCAACGCAAAGGAGGAAATCAGTCCACTGATGTTTTCAAAGTAATTGTCTAATTCTAAACAAATCAATATTACCTTGATAACACGTTGTTTTTCCCATTGTTCTCTTATTTTGAAATGTGAGGAATGCAATTCTGTAGGTGAGCATCAGATAGGCAAGGTGAAGATTTGCCTTTGGAAAGCACAAAAATGGTCAAACCATATAAGCTTAATTATTAATCACTAAAACGACAGTGAAAAATTCCTTAAACTGCTTCCTTCAAAATAAAAGGTCTAGTAAACTGCAGAAAAAGCAATTTTAAAGAAAATATTTATAGCAGTTAGATGATTTATTCCCTAGAAACCACTCTCAGCTTGAATTTTTGGAAGCTTTCAGTAAAAAAAAAATAAATTACTACTTTAAACAATAAAAAATTTTAAAGTAGACAAAGTCATAACAACAGTGGCCTACTTTAATCTTCAATTTAAAGCATATTAAAAAACTAAACTCTTTAAATATAAAGCTTTTAAAGCTGCTGTTATGCCTGATTATAGGAATATCTTCGTAATAGCTGAAGTTCACCCATTTGTTTTGTTGAAGAGTGTAATCTACATGTGGAGAAGGGAATGGGGAAGAAAATGCACTACTTCTGTTTGCATTGTCTAATACAGTGATGGGAGAGAGTGTTTTCCTTGAGTGAACACAGATCAGAAATGGTGCTTTGTCAGCAAGTTACCTCCTCCTTTTTAAAAAGCTACCTGTGATTTCCACAGAGTGTCAGTGGCTGGACTCGGTTATTCACACAACCGGTGATTCGATATTGTGGAGGGTTCATCAAACTCACCAAGCTGAAAACCTCTGACTAATTAGAAGTCAGCTGTACAGCAGACATAAATCCATTTCCTCTGAGAAATGAGGTGAGACACAAATCTCTCAGCTTCCAAACCTTGAATGGTTAAAGAATTTAGCTATTTATAAAATATGCAAGCTGTACAGAGACAGATAAGGCTTGCTTATGAATAACATTACCCTATAATTCTCATCTGACGCTCTAATCCTTTCTCTGCCATTGCTACAAAGATTGCAAAGTAGATAATAGAGCCATTTGTAAATTAAACAAAATGGTTTTTATATATTATTCTAACATTTCAATTTGTTTCTCTTTTTCCACTTCGGGCTAATTTGGACCTGACCTTTTTCCTTCACTCTCAGTAGCCCATTTCTCGGTGCAGGGCTTGTTTCTCGCCGGCTCCTGCCCGCTGCGCAGGAGCCCCTGGGTGCTGTGCATCTGCTGCCGCAACGGCTGGGAGAGGGTTGGATCGGCCGTAATTGTGCGTGCGGGTGCTCCGGGATGCGCCCTCGTGTCACGCATCCGACCGTATCTAATAGTCCTGTGCCCATCCTCGTGTCACACATCTGACCATATCCAATAGTCCTGTGCCCATCTTAATTTGGGTGAAAGTTACTCTCCAAGTCAATTCACTGTCAAGTAATGCAGGACCTTGCCACCCCTCTGGTACTATCCTGTTTTAAGGACTCGTCGTGGTCCTTTGTCTTGAGGGGTGACGGTGCTGAGGACAGACGGCTCCGGCCATGTGGTGAGTGATGTGCTGGATGGCTGTTCTCTGCTTCCCCAGCAGGTGGGAATTTGGGCAATTGCAGCCCAAAGGTGTTGCCTTCCCCATTTTCAATCTGGTGATTAACAGCTCTGTTCTCCGCAGGAGGTGGCAGCTTATTTCCTTCATGCTGCCTCTTTAGCTTCAGGTGCTCATTTAATTTGCACGAGGACCTACAAGGGGAAGACCCACACCAGTCTGTACCTGCGGGTAAACCAGCCACATTTTACTGGAGAAGTCCTGTGTTTGGGAGAGAGATTTAATAAAAAGTTGCAACTCCAATAAAATCTGTACAAAACAAACTCTTCCAGCAAAGCTCTGGCCATTTTTCCAGTACTGGGGTGTGCATCCCTCCTTCCCGAGCGCAGCCACGTGCATGTGGCTGGGAAGGTCGGGAAGGAGCAAAACTGGAGCTGGTTTGTAGAGGTGATTATTCAACTTTGTTCTTTTATAGAAAATTAATTAGGCTATTATCAGGGGCTCAGCAGCAGCAGGTTGCCATGTGGTTCTCATGTGTGTGGGTGTAGTCCTGAAGGTTTTCTGAATCTTTTAATTGCTAGTCATGAGTGTAGCAAAGCTTTGTGGAGATATATGCCTTTGGAGGAAAATATTAATACTATCTGGATGGGAGGCCGTGGGGAATGTTTCCAGCTAGGTACCTGGAGGCAAACTTGCTTGAAACAGTCTCTGGGAGAAATAAAACCAGAAGGAACAATTCCATGGGTTTGAATCAACATTACAACAGCAGTGGGGATATATACATTACGTTTTTAATTTTAACAATCTTATCAAATCTGGCTACCACAGAGGGGGTTTCAGAGGGCCTTTAGCATCACCAATATTTTTTGTTCCACTAAAAGCGTCTTTTCATGTGTTCCCTTCTGAAAAAAGATTTTGTTTTCGCTTGGCTAATTTGGTTTCTTATACAGACTTTAAAGGTTTATTGCTGAAGAACAGAAAATGCCCAATCCGTACACAAGCTGTGTTGCATTCCTCAGCTGTCACTTGAACGTCCCCCCCTCAATATCTCCATTGGAAGCCGCCTGTACAGCATCCCCCGGGACAGACTCTTCAATAGCTTGTTCTGTTGGGGGTTTTCCTGAGTGAGAAATGCAGGGTCTGGTGCGTAATCCTTAGTTTTATATTTTTATGTAAAATGAAGAAAAAAAAAACCAACCGAACTTCCAGGTGCAGTTGCCCAGGTGGTACCTACAGCTGGGTGGGCTCTGGGGCTGGTCCCTGCGAGGTGCGCTCCCTGGGTCCTGTCCCACGGCAGACGCCAGCGGCAGGGCATCGTCTGCCTTCAGCAGAGGGAACAGCACCCTGTCAGCATCCACCGCGGTGTTTCTGCAGGATAGGTAGAAATATGAAGCCTAGAAGCACCAGGCTTGAGCCAGACGCAGAGCTCTAGAAACATCTCTCTTAATCTGGATTTATTCGACTTGTCAGAGGAACCTCAGTCTTTACCCCACACTTGATGCACAGCTCCTGCTCCATTTGGTTGGCAAATAAATCATCTCCTACACTTTGGGACACCATATTTCCTCAGAAAATGGCATGTAAACACTTTCTTTTTATTTGCTATCTCAAAAGACTGAACAATTTAAATGTTTCTTCTACCCACAAGCTCTGTGCTCCGGTGGCCGTGTTATTATTTTAGGCTGACACTTTTCAAAAGTTGATTGTGCAAAGCAGCACGTGAATGAGATGGGAATTGGGCACAGTTAGCGAAAGGTATTCAACCACTTTAGTAGGAAACAGGGGCTAACAGGAGGGGTAGTACCAATAACTGCATTGATTTGGGATTTTGGACCTTTCAGTATCAGAAGAAAAATCCAGCACTGAATTCTGCCCTGAAGTGGAGAAATATCCAAAGCATTATGAATATTTTTTCTGTAGCTTTGAACAAATACACTGAAAGCAGCATCAAGTAATAATAGTCCTTCCCTATAATCTACAGCAGATTACTGGTTAGAACAGTGTTTATTACCTATAGTGTTACCTGTGACGCGTAGTCACTGACAAACATTAAATGTCACAAAGATTGCTAAAATTGGAGATTTTGAGCAGCATTTGCTGCCCAAAAAAAGCAGCCAACTTTTTTTTCATGACAATCTTTAGATTGTTTGTGCAATTGCAGATAGAAATTTCTGCATATAATTTTTATTCTGAGGACAGGCATTAGTTAACAAAAGAAACAAACAAAAAACCCCTAATAGCCTGTAATAACTCATAATGTCAATTCCTAAATTGTGTTTCTGTGGCATTGAGATTGGCACTGAGATTACATAAATGTTTTCTTCCAACCTAGGATCTGAAAGACCTGCATATTTTATTTTGTTGATGAAGACAAATTCTTCAAATGTTCAGTTGCGTTAGGTTAATGTCTGAGTGTGTTTCCTTAGGAATATGATGATAAATTAAATTGGTTGGTGTTTGGCAGCTGATCAGTACAAGGTTTCAGGATAATACGTAGAAGTTACCTATAAAGATATCCTGTATGTAACAGTTCACATCACATGTGTTGCTGCCATCATGTCTGCTGGTTTTTCTCCCACTCCAAGTTCAGCTGTGGGATTCTGAGCTTTTCCAGAGCTACCTTTGCTTTCACCTCTTCTGTGCAGAAATTTAGCTGACTTCAAACGTTCAGCTGAAGCATTTGGTAAAAATCCCATTCTGCCTAACCTGGGTTTCATCATGTAAGAAACATTCATTTGCAAGATGGTTTAAAACTTGTTTTTCTTTTAACTGAGCTGCTTTGTTCTCTTTCTTTTAATTATTTTCTTTCCTTCGTCTTACTGTTCTCACTTATTTTTAAGTACCCATCTTTCTGTCCCCTTGGTTTTACTCACCCTTCTTTTTATTTCTTACCCTTCTTCTTGATGATCTTTCTTCAGTCTGCTCTCTCTGCTTTTTTCTTAACATTACTTTCTTTGCATTTCCTTTTAACAATTTGTTCTTCGCATTACTTTCTAGACACACATTTTAAAAAGCCCTGATGGGAGGGGTGCCAAGGTGGAGGGGGGTAGTTGCTGTGAGGCTACATCCACTCCCTGTTTTCTATCTGTGCAGAAAGCTGACTTCTGTTGCTAGCCTTGAATTCAGAAATGCCTTTCCCATCCTTGCTGTCAAATCCAGATTTTGGACCTGCACAAAGAAAATGGCTAAATTCCTATATTAACCTTGCTGGGAATGTGATGACCTTCAGCTCGTTCAGGCTCTTGTTGGGTTAGTTACAAGAGGGAAGGGTGAACCTGATGGTGCTCATCTGCACCGGTCAAGTGCTGGTTGGATGTTCATGGAAAGTTTTCTGGTAATCTCATCTCAATAATTCTGTACTGCTATCAAAAGGAGAGAGAGAGGGGAGGAAAAAAAAAAAGGTGATTCAGAATGTATTTGACTCAAGATAATGTCTATCCTGCCTGCAAATGCAGCCTGACCATCTATGGAAGAAATATGATCTATTTAGTTTCATATTTCAAACTTCTTCAGTTTCAACTAGTACAGCAGTAATGAATCATTGACCCTAGAAAAATATCACTGATTTGATTAATTAGCACTTAAAAGAACTCTTCAGAAAGGAAACTTTCAAAGGTTGGAAATAATGCTGGTATTTTGTTTGTCCTTTCATTAACTGGAATCCTAAGAAAAAATTCTGACACGATTTTTATGGGGATTACTTTCCAGTTGGTGCAGTGTAACCTCTGAGTAGGCCACCTTTAGCAGAAATGTTACCATACATAGATCAGAAGGGAAATTCAAAGGGAAGTAGATTTCATTTGACTGAGTTGGAATTTCTCTTTAAAATTAACTTTTTAAATTTAGAAGGCATGGGATCTATTCAGGACAGATAACGTATGCTTTCCTTTTTATTCATAAAGATAGTATTAAATCATATTTCACTATTTTCAATGAGATATATCACACCGACACTTCTACCAGTTTCATCCTTCAACAACACAACTGCCTGACAATGAAGGGAAGGCACGGTCTCCGGTCCTCTGCAGGAGTTGCTTATGTGGGGTATTTGGTGGTGACCAAGATTTCCGACGCGATAGGGGAGAACCTCTGCGCAGGGGCACAGTTCTCAGGAGCTGACTGGTGCTGTTGCGGGTGACCATCTCTGCTGTGTTGAAGACCTACCAAACTCTGTGTTTGCTCCAGAGACCTGCCGGAGAGTCTCGTCAGTGGGCCAAATGAACCGCTAATGAGTGAGAAAAGGCTTTAAGTGTAACGGTTGCTGTTGGTGCAGGGAGTGCAAAGCCTTGCACGTGACCAATGAATGACGGGGAGCAGTTTCTGGGTAGGGAAGCTCAGCAGATACCTGGGGGTGGTTTGACTGGTTAAAGCTCTCCCAGCAGAAAACACGGGTGTTGGTGTCTGCGTAGCCGTGTACAAAAAGTCACGGTCAGATGGCAGTTTGGGGGGAGCAAAGAGCTCGTCTCTGCTGGCTACCTTGAAGGTGGTCCAGGTCAGAAGTAGTCTTGCCATGACCTGTACAGAGACACCCAGAGTAAAGAATAAAGAAAACTGGGCAAACTCCAGCGGAATTACAGAAAACAACATTATCCCAACCTCTTCCTGTTGCTGCCCCCCATCGCTTTTCTCTCCCCTCCCATCCCTGCATTTTGCCTTGATTTTCCCCTACCCTTTCCACTGGACCTGACTTGTCCCATAGCCAATTTCTTATCATCGTGTTCACACAGAAAACAATGTTGACAAGCAAACATCTTTCAAAGCACTATGGGCTATTACTTACCCTTTTATCAAGATTGCTGTTTTGAAAGTGATCTTTATTTCTCTTTTTTTTTTATGCTTTCTAGTAGACCAAAGGAGAATTTTAAAGAGGCTGGTGTGAAATGCAAGCAAAGGTTTGGCAGTGGAAGGTCCCCTGGGCTACGCTGCCTTGCTGCTGGAGGCGTCTCACTGAGACCTGGGAAGCGGTTCCCAGTTTCCTTTGAGAACTGGGGACCTGGGGCCCGGGCGTGGGCTCCAGATAAACTCTTTTTGGATCTGAACAAAAGATGAAGTACCAAGAGTGGTGTCAGAAATGCTAGCCAACTGCTGTTGATTCGGTTGCCCGTTGTGAGAGCTGGTGAACTACCAGACTTGAATCGAGTCTGATCACCCAAGGGGTGTGAGCCACAGAGGGACAAGCTGACCAGCACCCTAACTGGGCATGGTCACATTCTGAGTGCTGGCATGTGCCCTCTGTAATTCAAGAAGCACACAAATAGTCTTGGATTGACACCTATGAACTTCGTGAAACCCATGCATTCACCTGATGAATTCAGTTTTCCAGAACTTATGTCTGTGCCTGTCCTTAAAAGGTGTTAAGGAGAAAAGTAGTTTGCATTTTTATTGCATTTAGGAATGGACATGTTCTACAGTAGTTTAGAGCTTAATCTGAAAACAAGTTGCAGTATTATCTTTGCATGATGTAATGTTATTACATGTTAATTAAATTAATTGAAATATGTTAACCAGTGATTAGTGAAATGCACTTTAATTGGATAGATGGCATTACGGCACAGGGAATAAAGCGACAGACAGGTCTTACAGATCTCTCCTACCTTTGGGTTGTCTATGTATGCAGTAAATAGACTTTGCATTTTATGTTGCTGAACTTTACATGAGTGGTTTTCTGCCTATTGTGCCTCTGGGATATTCTTTGATCCATGCTGTTTATGTTTTATTGGATTAAAACTACTTTAATAACTGCAGAAAGCTGTGTTTGGATTAAGCAGGAAAATTAATGCTACGAGGAAGGAAATAATGAGACTGATCCTACGCCTTGCTCATCTGACTCCAGACTCATCACACAAGCAAAAATCTGTTTGTCAGTATGGGGGGCTGGCTAAAACGGGCATTTCTGGCTTCTCTTGAATATCACCTATCGGTAGGGGAAAGGAAATATCTGCTAAACTGTTCTTAACCTTTGCAGAAGTTTGTCATTTGCAATTACAGTGCAGGTCGGGAGACATGACAGTGCCTCTCGTCGGGGAGCAGAGCAGCCTCTCCCGTACGGGCTGTGGCTCCCGCCCCGCGTCGCCGCGTGTTAGTGCCGTGGGGAATCCCAGCCGTGGTGTGAAATGGGGGAGCTGAGCAGACGTGGGGAATCCCAGCCGTGGTGTGAAATGGGGGAGCTGAGCAGATGTGGCGCAGGGTCCTCCTGCGCGGTGAGGAAGGCTCAGGGGAGGGACGGCTTCCACTTCCAGGGGTTGCTTCACAAGTTATCCAATTCAAACTATTTTTTGTGTTCCACCACCAGATGTGCATTTCTAAGACAAGTGAGGATTTACATTGGATACTGGATAATTTTAAGCCGCAAACTACATAATATTAAATTTTTCACAGTGCTTCGATGTAGCAGTCCCAAGTGTATGTTCTTCTTGAGGCTAATAGAAAACTCACCTCTCTTACAGAGAGTTCACTTCAATATGAAATAGAGTTGTTGTATTATCATTAGAACTGGTATAATGTGAAGAGCCAACGCTTTTTCTAATAAAGTAAGATGCTTCAACAACGGAGCCATAACATTAAATTGTCATATTAATTTAGAACACTTCCCTGTGGAGGGGTGCTCCCACCCGTGTGCACCATGCACGCGTGGGCGTCCGAAGGAGTGGTCCGCGACCGAGGCTTGCTGCCTGCGGCAGAGCCGGGCTTGCACTGCCGGCGTTGCCGCTTCCCCGGGATGAAGAGCCAGCTCCAGCTCAGCCCCGGCAGCAGCTTCCAACGCAGGCTTGTTGTCATCTGTTATGACTAGCAGTTTGATGGGATCTGATGATTTGGCAATTCTTTGTGGGAAGATCCCAACACAAATCTATACTGTTTATGGCGACTACTTAGAAATGAAAGCAACTTTTTTTTTTGATTGTCATTATCATTCTGGTCTAGTGTAATAATTTTTCCTGCTTACAGCAGTGAGACAGGCTCTAAAAGTGAAACCATCTATAATAACCCATTGCTTAATAACTTCTTCACTTCAAAACTAAATTTGTCAGCCTGAAAAGACCTGTTACAGACCTGTGAGAACGTAGTGATCCGTGTTTGGAAAGCTGTCTTCTGGAGCAGGGTAGTGTCTGAAGTCAGGGGTTTGTTTTCCAGAGATTAATTGCCGACCTCGTTGAGCCGGTGAATTGTGTGACTATGAGGACTTAAAACTTGCCTATTTTAAAATGCACCCTCTTCCTTTCTGTTGTTCCTAAACCCTCCCGGCGTTGCAGGCGGTGGGGTGTGGGTGCACCCTGCTCCTCCCCAGGGCTACTCGGGGGTGCAGGGAGGGTTGGGGGGGGGCAGCTCCCCCTTCTCGTCTGCAGCCGGGGTCAGTCTGGCAAATCCCCTGCTCACGTCCGACCTCCGCGGCAGGGATACAGGCTTGGACCAGGAGGGTGGTCTGCTGGGGGTGAGCTCTTCTGGTCATCCAGATGTGCACCAGTAACCAGGCAGAAAATCCTCCAAGGACAGTTTCTGTGCCTGTGTGACTGTACCTGTGACACCAGAGGCAAACCCGAGACCTGCTGTGCCTGGTACAGAAGCTGGGGCCAGTACAAAGTTGCATGTACTTGACCAAGAAAAGGAGACGGAGCAGCCCCAGAACTGTTTGGCAGGGAGCAAAAGAATGAGTTCCAGTCCCTAAGAAGCATTCACTTATCTCATGGTTGTGCTCTAACTTATGTAGGCTTATACCCAATTTAAAAAGTAGATGGTTTTCTTAGTACTCATTTGGTTACAAAAATTTAGTGCACTTGTTTTTACTTGTGTACTATGCTGCCATTCATATACAGAACTGTTTTTCTAGAGACCCAACAGAAAACACCACTCAAAAAGCCTTGTCTGAAGACAGACAGTTGGGTCACAGTTATACAAACCGGTTAGCATGTCCTGCCCCTCTTAACATAAAAGAAAATAGAGTACTTTTTAATTAAAGTGTGAAGGTTTGCCATAGGAACTGGGACGTTTCTAGGAAAAGGAGTGCCCCCTCAGGGGCTGGTTGGCTCTGGGGACTTGTGGGGGTCTGCAGCTGCAGAAGCAAGGGGAGAATAAATGCCAGGGCTCTGGCACGCCAGGGATGAGCGGGTGATGCTGGTCTGCGTTTAGGTGTGTGTCGGGTGCTGTGGGTTGTTAGCTGTGGGTTGTCTCGTCATGCAGCCCTGGCCGGAGGGGCATGTATCTGGTCTCAGTGAATTGCCCCTCAGTGCTTGCAGGGGAGCTTCAAAGAGGGCTCAGGCATGCTGGGTCAGTCTGTAGGGCTGCAGCATTTGTAAGGATAAACTGAAAACTGGATCTCGAACTGCATCAGAAGATCTACTTTATTTTGGGTTACATCTGTGAGTTGAGAGCTGAAGTCCTCACCCATAGCTGGCAGGGTAATACAGACATTGCTACTAATGAAGGTAGAACACAGGTGATGGGTAGAGAGTTTGGGAAGAGACGGAGGACGTGTATTTATTCAAAGGCAGTAGTTCACTTCTAATTAGGAGGAACATCAAGCTTCTGGCAGTTTGCATGTTCTCACAGGAGCAACACATGTGATCTCTTCTTTCCTTGCTCTCACGCTAGATCAAGTCACAAACTCCTTCCTTCCCTTTGAACTCTCTCTAATGTGTCTTGAGGTCTGGGCTTGGTAGCAGCCTAGTTTGTCATTTGAGAAATGTAGGTAACGGCCTCACTAGCAAAAAAGAGAGAAGACCAAGACAATTTCCCAACCATCCTGCTGTACACAGGGCCTCCAGAAGGAATAGTGAATTCATGGAGCTACATAAATATTGCTGCTAATACTCCAAGCACTATTACACTCATCAGCACCCTTCATTTGGACATTAGCTCCGCAGCCAGAGATCAGTGCTCTACCTTAACGCCACGGCTTGGCAATTTTATCTGATTACTGGAGTAAGTGGTGCATACAAAAGAAAGCTGCCTAATGACAAAGCCCTGATATGAGGGAACTAGAGATTAATCAAGCACATCACTTCTTCTGTAGGAAACAGGCAATTTCTTTAAAATTAATGGCTTGGAAGACTTTCTAGTAGATTAAAAAAACCAAAACCACACAACAAAAAAACCCCAACAAAAAAAAACCCAACAAACCTTGGCAGATTTGCTTGGCGTGTGAAGTGCGTGGAGGCAAGTTTGGAGAAGCAGAGTCAACTGGTGTAAAGCACCACGGTGATGCTGCAGGATGCTCCATCGCAGGAGCCGTCAGACCTCGCTCCACAGAGGGACTTTGACCCCACGTTGGTGCCCACCAGGGTCGGCAGCGGAGGACTGGCGGCTCAGGGGAGCTCGTGGGAAATTCTGCTCGCCTCCATCCCGTGGACTCACACCCGCTTTGGAAAGCCATGAGAAATGCCATGTCTGCCCCACAGTAGCCCATCGTAGCACATCTTGCTGCTACAAAGCAAGCAGTGAAAAGAGAAGATACATATATATATTTTTAAAGCCTGCTTTTATTGGTATTCAACAAACAATAATAATGTAATCAGAGCAATCAAGTCTTCAAGTACTGTCAAATTATTTCTGGAAGATGAAAGCATGAAATGTTTTGTGCTTCTGGCAGTTTTTGCTACAGAAACTGAACAAACTGAAGAGTTTGATAATGCATTAATGTTACTGGTTTTAAGTACAGCTTGTGTGAAATGCTACATTTCCCTGCCACAGGATTGGTGGGGATTTTTTTCTTGTTGCTTGGTGTGTTGGGGGTTTTCTCTCCCACCTCTGCACAATTATGCTCAGCTCGTACATAAAACCCTGCATGCTCCCAGCAGTGCAGCAACTGGTCTCCTGGTCCCGCTCGGGGGGAGTTTGAGCTTTACTTATAGACTGGGGAGTTAAAAGAAACTGTCCCTTGCTGGTAAAACCTTAGAGGTTTGAGGAAGCAAACTCAGTTGTGCTTAAATGTCTGGGTGTCTGTAAAACTCCTAGAGAATGGAAAAGAGCCACTTAAAAGGCTTTGATCATTTCTTTGTCCAAACTGATATAAACAAGACTTTCTTTTCTCAAGTGTATAATGTGGAGTAAGGGGAGGTGAAAATAAAATAAGGCCTGAGAGGTGTGGTTTGAGCTGGGCAGTGGTCTGGACTGGGCTGCTGAAATTCAAGGTAAGAGGAAAGTTTGAAAGTGGTATCGCTCCTGGGATCACAGATAGGTTCATCTTTCCTGCTTGTATCAAAGCAAAAATAATTGACAGACTTAGAGCAAAATAAGAAAGTGACATAAGAGAATAATGGCAAAAATCAGAGGGATTACAAAAGAGTGTAAAAGTAGCACTGACGTTTTGAGAAATTTTTTAAAAGATATGGGTAACTAAAATGTTCTTTGAAGTGTTGTGATATTAAATATCTACCATTGAATTGAGACTGCCCAGACATGCAGGACCTGGCTAGATATAAAAGTTGCATCACTTGGTGATGCAGGGCAGACACGCCTGTGTTCTGTTGCCCATGGATGGAGACAGGTCCCACCACTTCTCTCCTCACCGGGGACCTCAGCGAGGCTTCCAAAAGCCGAGGTCGTGCATGTCGACCTGGGCAGCGGGGACCAGCCCTCAGTGGTAAATCTCTGGTCAAGCTCTTGGCAGGAGGACTCGGCTCGCAGACGGTCCTGGCTCACGCTGGGCATGGCTGAGGGATGGTGCTCATCTAACAGCAGCTGCATTACAGATTGGGCAGGGTGGCGGTGCTTTTATTTATTTTTAATTTGTTAGTGAAAGAGCTGCTTCATTTAGCCCGGAGAAAACCTTCACCTCTGGCCAAGGGCAGCTTTTACTGGAAACGTTACACTTTCCCCACCTGATGAGAAACTTTTTGAGTTCCGCTGGCTCGCTACCATAAATATGGAAGGATTTTTAATGGGAGAGCTTAGGAGAGGGCAGGCCACAAAGTTAATCATGTCATTATCTAAGTGGATAAATAACTCTTCAAGAATGGCATTAAACTCTCATGGCTTGCTAATTGTATTATTTAAAAGGTTGGCTGTGCTGCTTAGAAATATTTGTATTTGGGCTATTTGGGCTTTTTCTTCTTTAGAAAATTACTGGGGAATCTATTTCAGCTCCTTCCACCATGTCCACCCCTACCCCAGCATGCTCAAACAGGCCATTAGTACATTGAGTTTTCTCTGAAAGACCCCGTGAAGAACTTGGGAAGGACTTAAAAAAAAACAAACAAAAAACCACAAAAAACCAAACCCCCAAAAACCTACACAAAACAAACCACAACCAAAAAACCCAAACCCAAACAACCAAATCCCAAACAAACACACAAAAGACTGTGATGAGCTCAGGGACCTTCCCCCCCACTTCCATGAGGGGTCAGAACAAGTGACGCACAGAACTCGATTACCAAGAAGAAACGCCGTGGAAGTTGTAATTGCCACCTACCAGCAGGACCCTCTGGAATTGATTACTTTTTCCCTTTAGGACCTTGCTTGTCAGTTGAGCTTTGCTTTCATTAAAGTACTTCTTTTTCTTTCCATTTTTGTCTGCTCAAAACCACCCTAAAAAGAAACTTACGGTGTTTTTTTTATCTCTTTAGTAGAACAGCCTTACCAGCAGTTGCTTAGGCTACTTTTAAATTACAATGAGCAGAGGAATTTTCTAATAAGAAGAGAGTATTTCAGTCATTATTAGTCTCACTTGAAGCCCAAGCCCAAAGCTGACAGTTTTCCCCACCTCTAGCTGTCCTTTTGGAGAAGAAAGGCACAACAAGTCTGCCATTGTGCCAGGCACGGCGTGCTTTTTTTGGTTTGGTAAGACTTTTTACTTTTGTCTTAAATTTACAATCCTCAAGGTGTCTGGAGAATTAAACTGCTTTGCAAGGTTGATCACAAGTCTTTACTGAGCAGTAATAGTGATAATTTTTTTTCTTTTTTAATGAGCAATACCAAGATGGCTAGATGTGTATTCCTTCCAAAAACATGTTAACTGATTCTTTTTAAAGCTGCTTAGAAATTCTCCTCTCTGTCCCTGTCTCTCTTTCCATCTTCTTATGAAAATTTAAGATCATATCCATTTGTATATTAAAAATAACTATTCCTTTTTCTATAGGAGAAAGTAATAATTTGGGATTCTGTCACAAGGACTTTTTAGTATGTATTTCTTTAAAATGTATTTGAATATTTTCTAAGAGCTAATTTCATAAAAATAAAGTTAGGGAAGTGTCATTATGGATGGGTGATATAACAAAGAACTTTATTACTTGAATGAAAGGAACTGATTTGAATGCAGCAATTATTAGTTTAATGATAATGATTAGATAAAAATACTTTGGGACAAATTTTTTTTTTTAAGTAAGCTGGCACAGCGGAAGTAAGTTTTTGGAAGCAAAATAATAGACTTCTGTGGTATCACTACCAAGACTTAAGAAAAAAAAAAAGTGCTCCAAGGGAAGGAGAAAAGACATTACAACAAAGCCTGTTTTGTTTTGTTTTTTAAGAACTCTGATCAGGTTTATCAAATGGGAAAAACATGTAGATGATCTTATGAAAGATTAAACAATCAAATATCCTGTCTAATTGTATTAATAAACAAATTAAAAATATGCCCTTGTAACCATAACTAGTGCAAAATCATTGTTGGTGTATGGTTTTGAGACAAGAACCTAAGGCATTATTTTTAAAGCGGTGTAATGAGTCCTTTTTTCCTTAACATACTAAGATAAGGAAAAATGAATAGAGTAAGAGAAATCAAGCAGGCAGCTATTGCAGGAGTTACCAGCAGCTATTACAATAAATGCGGTGGCTGTTTGTGGGACTCCAAGGGCATATGATAAGGATTCCAGTTCTTCTGGTGACAGTCACTGGCCCAAAGCACCGTGTCGCTTGGTCCTGTTTAGTCTTACAACATGAGGTACATGAGCTTTGTGCTTTCACACGGCTGAATTCCAGCCACCGTGAGCTCACCGAGCGAGCAGTAGGAACTGTTAAAATGTGCTGTTGTGAGATCTTCCAAAGCAGGAGCTGGTTCTGGGTTAGGAGGATTTCTCTGTGGGTGATCTCAGAAACACGCTCGCGTTCAGTTCATCTTGCAACGCTATGTCTCTGGAGCTGTTCTGCTGCTTTCCGCACCTGACAGCTGACTTTGGCATCTGCAGTGAATCCTTCTGTAAAAGAAGCCAAGTGAAGAAAGTTCTTGATGTCAGCTCATGGCCCGTAGGAAAACTCATTAAGAGCTGAGCTGCTCCACGGACCGTTTTGAAAATAGAAGTTCATGTACAAGGAAGATTATTATTCAACAAAATGATTTCTTCAAGCAGCAAAGAAAATACAAGTCGGGCTTGTGACATGAATGACATATTGTGAAGAAGCGTCAGTTGGGAATATCGCCTTCGAACAGCAAGTGCATCCATCCCGGCTGCGGGAGCGTGTGCTCTTTGTGGAGCCCTCCTTCCTCGGAGCGCTGCACGGGGAGAAGACAGCGGGGATCAGAGAGAGTCTCCGGCTGTAATGAAGGGAAGAAGGCAAGAGAGAAAATAAGGCTTGCCTCTGCCCTCCGGTATTTCCTTTTAACACTGGAGGTGGTGTCCTCGTCAGCCGAGCTAAACATAAATAAGTTATGATGCTGGTAATGCTCAACCCAAAGACAGAAATGCACAGCTTGGAGAGATCTCTAGAGAGAGGATAGCGTGCATTTACCTACTGTGGATAGAGGTAAAATATCAGTCCTTGAAGGGTTTTTTTGTTTGGGTTTTTTTTTTGTGTCTTTTTATTGACCAAAGTGTCAGGGAAATAAAGAGGGAAGATAAACTCCAAAGGCTAGCTGAAAACCAGCAGCAACAAACCAACCCCAAAATGTATTTTAAGATTTTTGAAATCAGTGGGATCTGCCTAGCCACCTCAGAGGAGGAAAAACAGACCTGAAAACCAAAGTTAAAACCGGCCTGAGCAAACCTCTGAGGCAGGAGAGGGGAGGCTGCCTGGCAGATGCCCAGAGAAATCCAGCAACGCTGGCATATGGGATGATCTTCTCCAGGCTGATCTTGAGTGATGGGAATTATTTTTTGTATTTGCTACTCAAGTCAATGTCATGTAGTGGGATAATGCACCATGGGAGACTGCAAGCAAAAGTGTGCATGAAACAATTTTTGTTTTCTAATTTGCTTATTAAAAAAAATAGTAAAAGAGAAACAATCAAACTATTCCATCACTTTCCATAGCCTTTCTCAGGCTTTGGCCTGTGTTGAGCAATTTCTCTCCCTAACTCAGGGGCTCTAAAGTTGTCCCCACCTCCACGTGCCTCTCCGCAAGCTGGGTTTTGTTCTTGGCCAGAGGACTTCCAGGCGCCGGAGGCTTCTGGCTGACCACAGACCCCACCGCTCCCCTCGGCTCGAGTGCCTCCTGCGCGCAGCGGCACGTGCCCAGCTCGGAGGCAGGGACTTTAATGTAAGCATTTGTTTTTAGAATGGCTTTGCGCTCCACTTAATTCCGAAGTGAACGGCTGAGCACTTTAATACGTGTCAGAACCAGACGTCTTTTATCCGGCCCTAAGCCGCTTACAGAGGAAGGCGGCTCTGCCGCGGCGAGGCGATCCCTGCCGCCCTCGCCGGTCTGCGAAGGCACGGGGAGGCGAAATGCAGCATCCAGCCCTGCTCAGAGGCTTGCCGGTCGCAGTCCTGAACTGCAGGAGAAGGGACTGGGGGGGGGAATAAACGGCCTAAGCTAGCAGCCAACTGCAAAGTAAAACCATCCCTGAAACGGGTAATTGGGCAGCAAGCAGAAGTAGCGGCAGTGAGGAGAGACCGGGACAGCTCTGTCCTGAAAGCGTCGTGAAACGCTCTTCTGGGAGCGGAGCAGAAGCCGTTACAGCTGAGCGACTGAAGAACAATACCGGGGGCTTTAATGTTGGAGAAATTAAATCTGAAGGTTTCCAGATGGAATAACTAGTTCTTGGTATATTTTTTTGTAACTTGACACTGATATTTCCACATTTGGTTCCCAAAATGGTTTTGGAGATAAGTATGTGATCTGGTATGCTGTCTCCACCACTGAATCCAGAAGAATAGTGATGCTACTTAAGAGCAATAATCTGGAAGAGAAATAATTAGGTAACAAAAATGTATTAAAGTTACTACAAAGAGGATAAAGCTCATAAAAGTGTAATTGCTCGGCTGATGAAGTGAAGTTTTAAACTTGCAATGAGCTTTGACATAACCGTGTTGACATGGGGAGGTAAAACACCTAATTAAGAAGCCAAACCCATGTATTCGTACCTTGGAATAATGTGTAAAAAGTAGAGGTAGTAATGATTTTCCACCTTCTGCGGAGACCAAAGTGCCCACGACTCACCCTCCCTCCCCTCATGTATTTTAAATAACCTGAGTTCAGTGTAACCAACTGTCTCATAACGCTGCCTTTGCAATAAGCCCTTCTAAGCAATTTGTGAAAATAGCGTGTGGGCTGATGATAATTAGGTGCCTCAGGAAAAGTCTGTCCTTGGCATGAAACATTACTGTCTCTTCACCAACCGATTTGGTGCATGTTGTGTACAACAGTAGCGTGGTGGGTGGGTGCAGCACCTTTCAAACACTCCCACTTGGCATCCAGAACATTGCTGGGAGCATCATGCCCGTATCCAGAAGCCTCCTCCTTGTCTGGAGGGTGACACGACCATCCTTCGAGGACCAGCAGTCACTGTGCATCCTGGAAACAGCAGCTCTGAGACAAAAAAATTGTGTCCCGTGGGCAGTTTTGAAGACTTTGTACAGGACACGATGTGACGAATGACTGTTTCCAGCCCGCTGCAAAGCTGACCACACTTTTTGTTGTTCTCGACGTTACCCGCATTTCAGAGCTGTTCCTGTTGTTCCTGTTACTTCTAAGGTTCACTGCTGAGGGTGAATAAAGCAGGTTTCAGGAAGGGCCTTGCAACTATGAGATAAGCTGTGGGGCTGTTTTGCTGTCTGATGTCTTATCAGTTAATACAGTGTTGCTCCCATGTCTTTTCTGGAAAACTGATCTTTTCTAAACTGGAGATTAAGCAATAACAAATGTTTGTTTGGGACTAAAAAGTGATACGAAGACTCCTCTCCTTCCAACTTCCACGCAAACCACAGTGTTAAAATGCTGGGTGGTCTACAGCAGTGAGAAGAGGACAATTTTTTATCCCTCCAGGTTGAAATGCAACTTGCTTTTGAGAGTAAATAAACGAGTTGCTGAGTATGTGACAGACTGTTTTGCTGGACACTGGTGTCTTCTGCCTGCTCTGCTAGCACTATGGAGTGTGCAGATTTGATTCCTGCTCTTCACATTTTATGGATAAACTAGCCACTACTGAGCACCAGAAAAATTATCACTATAAACCCTACTGTTAGTCTCTCTACCAGGGAACTCATCTGACTATCTGTCAAGTATCTCTTTAGAGTAGTAGGTAGATGTGAGATGGCACCATCTGTTGTTTGTTGTTTTGGAATCCACAGCTTTTTGACTATCTAGATGTTTTGAGCTTGTCACATATATATTTTGCTGAAATTCATGAAACAGTTAATTTCTAAGCAAGTTATTGTGAGTGAAGTCATCGGTCTGACTTCACTGAAAACCTGGAATGCTCAAAATGTCCTCCTTAGCTACCCGAGGTACCTGAAATGCTTGAGAGACACGTGGTGATGCAGAGGACCAGGTCTCCAGGCTTTCAGTGATGGCTGAAGAATGTAAATGAGGAAAGAATCTCTTCTGAAAAGTTAAAAATAAAACAGCCCTACTGGTTCTCTTCTGGGCTGTACCAGCTGCAAACCAACATCTCTTCAAACCCTCGATGCCAGGCAAGTGCCTCAGTGTTTTGGAGGACTAAGAAGGTGCAAATCTGATTCTGAGAATGCTACTTTTCTGCAATATGTCTCCTCTGAGATGCACGCATTCATTCCAGACAATCTGTAGGCTCTGAAAAGGCAGGAGGGAATAAGGAAATTTGTCTCTTTCTGCTCGTGGTGAGCAATGCCTACCAGGAGTATCTCCTGTGGAAAGCCTTAGGGCCCCTCTGGAGCGTGTGGACCAGCACCGGGTCAACACACTTGCATCAGCAATGCTGGTATTTAAGGGGAGGCGACCGTCCGTGGCTGGGAGGGAGCATCTCCCTTGTATCTGTTCCCTGACGTGACGGAGAAGCTCTCTTCCCTTCACATAATGCTTTGCCAAAAGCAGCTGCTACACTTCTAAATTTCACAAACTGATGCGTGGTGCGCGAGGGCGGCATCGCTGCCCTGGCTCGATTTCGTAAATTCCAGGTGCAGATTGAGGATTCCTCTCTCACGGGTTTTAGCCATCCTCACCCTATCTGTCTGGAAGTGGAGGGGAGATGGGTTGATGCATCTACAGATTGCTCAGTCCCACATTTGGCATGGAAACTTTTTTGGAGTCTTTTAAAGGAAGGCCCAGATCAAAGTGAGTTGTGTGTGTTCTCAGGAGTGCTCTGGGACAAAGGGTGGTCAGAGGTAGATACCTTTATCCCAGGGGGTTTTATCCCTCTGCTACTGCGGGGTGGAACTGGGAATGACTACCAAAGAGGGTTAAAATCAGACCAGAGATGTATTCCAACTGACTAGTTAAAAAGAAAATCTTGCCTCAAATGACTGTACTCTTTATTCTTCAATTCAAAAAGAAAATGTTTCCAGCAACTTAGTCTCTAGCGTGCACATACAAAATATGCTATTTTTTTTTATACTTCACTTTGTTTGAACACCTTTCTGTTTCTTTTCTTAGCTACCTGAATTAATCTTCTTGTATGCAAAACCCTGCAGAGCTTTACTCTGGACTATGCATCAGTTGTTCTGTTTTTTAAAGAAAAAAAGGCGTGTTTGACTTCTGCATCCAACAGGATTAGAATAAATTCAGGATTTTAGTGAACGGGTTTAGCTGTCCCAGCAGTCTGGCAGGAGATGTTTGCCTGTCCCCTCCATGCTCCTGCTTTCAGTTGACCATGCAGGAGGCTGAGGGGAGACCTTACCGCTCTCTACAACTACCTGAAAGGAGGGTGTAGTGAGGTGGGTGCTGGTCTCTTCTGTCAGGTGCCTGGAGACAGGACGAGAGGAAACAGCCTCAAGTTGCGGCAGGGGAGGTTTAGATTGGATGTTAGGAAAAATTTCTTTACTGAAAGGGTTGTCAGGCATTGGAACAGGCTGCCCAGGGACGTGTTGGAGTCACCATCCCTGGAGGTGTTCAAAAAACGCGTAGACGTGGCGCTTCAGGACATGGTTTAGTGGGCATGGTGGTGTTGGGTTGATGGTTGGGCTCGATGATCTTAAAGGTCTTTTCCAACCTAACTGATTCTATGATTCTATGATGGCAGCTGTCTCATTTGTTTTCCCTTCCTAAATAACCAGAGTTTGAAATTTTGGTATCAATAACTCCATCTTTGTATAAAAATAGCTGAAGAATATTGTATAAGAAATCGGAAACCAAACTGATTGAAGTATAATGGAAAGGAAATTCATATTTTGCAGCTTAACTTGACAATTAATCATCTTTGTGCAATCACGTCCTTCTCTGACAGCTGCTCAAACTGCCGTTGGGTTAATCTAGCACCCAGCAAGGTGAAGATTAGCCATGATCTCCTGGTGGGACCACCAAGAAACCTGAAGGCTGGCAAGTTTGAAGTCAGAGTGAAAAAGGAACAAATGGCTAACTCGGAAACATAAATGGTGTCGATGGCAGAGCAGCTCCAGAAATCACCCGTAGCATTACGAGGACGTGGTTCGTTCACACCAGCCGAAGGTATTGATGCCTGCTGGGGCAGGCTGGGGACAGAGAAATGCTGGTCCATCCGTTTCCCCACCCAGAGGTGAATTTTGGCACTCGCCTTTTTGCAAGCTGTAAACCGGCCGTGCTCCCAGGCTGGCAGAGGGCTGTGCTGAGCTGCAGGACAGTCCCAGGGGTGACAGGACCATCTGCAATGCCTCAGCTGCTCTGTCACATCTCCAGGCCATGGCCAAATCCTGCTGCTTGCTCTTCTGCCACTCATTCTCGCACTGGCTCGTTTAAATACCTAGAACCTCTTACTCTGGGGCTCATTAAGCAGGGCGATCCCTTCAACCTAAACAAATTTAGATGATCTGTTTGTAGTTTCCTGAAGCGTCTCCCCTTGTTTAACCACTCTTCTCTGCTCTTTCACTTTTCCATTCTCCTTGCCTGTCTCCTGCAGCAGTTTCGGGTGTCTGTATTCTCTGGGTACCCAGCAGTGCGGGTCTGACTGTCCGTCCTGGTTTGCCATGGATCACCTCCTGCCAGAGCTGGGGGAGAACTCCCAGGGAGCCAGGTGTCCCAAGGCAATTCCCACCATCCCCAGAGACTGAAAAAGGGTTCCTAGGAAGGCTGAAGTAAGGTATCATGCATGTGTTCCTGCAGTGATTTTTATTGCACTGAAGCTACTATTCCTTTGACTCCTGTTTCTTTGATTTCTCGTTCCAGGGGTGAAACAGGGCTCATGGAAATCAGCGGAATTTAGCAAAAATCAGATCACAGATCAGGTATTTCACATTGCAGGAATAGAAACAAAAGGTCATTTTATTTCAGGATTTTTCATTTGATGTGTTTTCCTTGGGGACTCACTTCAGCGGTGGATTGCCTTGCGCTCTGAGGAGCGGTGGAAGCTGTTCCACCATCCACCACTCCCACGTACTGCGTAGCTCCTTCTCGGCACCAGGCAGTGGCAGCTAAATCCCATGAGAACCTGACTGGTTTAGGCATAGGGGTTTAATCCCTCTCTCCAGGCACAGAGGTACTACCACTTGGTAGCCACCGTTCCCAAAAAGAGGGCTTTGTCAAAGCTTCAGGTGAGTTGCACAGGAGAATAAAAATAGCACCTGCGATTCTGCTAGCTAGAATAAAAGACGTAGGGACAATCAATCCTCATGCTACAGACTATAAGCTGATCGCTAGCTGGACTCAGAAGCTCATTTCCCTTCGTAGCATGGTATTGCGCAATCAGGTGCACAGTGGGTTTATTTGATACATTTCTGCTATTTACCACTGTTGGAAACAAATGACTAATGCAGCAGATAAGGATTAACCCAAGGGACAGACTATTAGTCAATGTTGTTATGAGAAAACTCAACAGAATAATCACCTCGCCAGGTCATTTGTTTGGCTGGGTATTTTGACAGGTCTGCTTGGGAAGAAATAAGAGCTCCTCAGATGGGGTTCCTGATTGCTGCACTGCTGTGAAGGAGTGAATTGGGTGGGTTAGTACCTGAAAAGAAAAATCTGCCGGTGTTCGCGCTTGCTTTCTCACACGGCACGAGATGCCCAAAGATGTCAGAGGAGATTCCCGCTCCTCGCTCCAGCCCCTCCGCACAGTATGAAATGAGCAGTTTAACCTGAGAGGCAGACGCTGGCAAAGATAGCTGCAAACCTCATTCCCTGGGACTCTGAGCTTAGATAGCACACAGGAGCAGGGAGGAATTTATTTATTAGGAATTTGCTGAAGCATGTAATTCTGCCGAGGTTCTGGTCAGTGCTCTCATCTACAGGCAACTTCAGCACATTCAAATATACACGGTTACAGATATACAGGGCGTTCTACATAACGCCTTCTGGAACATGGTACAGGATACTGTTCTGTTCATGTTTACCATACCAAATCAAATTTATCCCTACGGATGGCTACTGTGCTACAATGGAGACTTTACATCACCTATTCTGTAAAATAGTTTGATGCATTAATAACAGAAAGTTTGGTCATCACCTGACACTGTCTCACAGCAAGACAACCTCGTCATGAAGAAAAGTGGTTCATAATGTCCTCAGTAAGAAAAGTCTATAATTTAGATATTAATGAAAGGGATCCCTTTTTTGAGTGTTCAGACTGATTTTTTCAGACTTAAAAATGAAGATGACGGGTGTAAACCTTTTATTGCAGTGCTAAATGGGCTTTTTGGCTATCTATCTAAAGTACACTTTGTGGCATTTGAGGGCTAACGTGTGCACCAGATGTGAGACTGATTAACTGCCTCAGGTGCTGTTTTCTTCCCCAAAGCACCTCCAAGTTGAAGTTGCAATAGTTGAAAGAAGTTATGCCCCAAACACATCTTTTCTTCCAACATGGCCTTTCTATTAACTCTCCCTTTTGTCATGAAAAGTGAAAAAGAAACCCCCTCTGCTGACATGGGAGGTTTTTCCCATTTGGAACCATACCCCCTAGGCTGGTGCGGGATGTGCTGTGCTGGCCTCGTGGCAGGGAGCTGTGCCTGGCTCGCTCCCTTGCCCATTCCCCAACCTGTGCTGCAGGAGACCCCAGCCCTTCTGCATCCCTTCTCACCCTTAGAAAAATCTTTTAAGGCCCAAACTAGATTTTTCTTGCTACAGTTTAGGACTATTGCTTCTTGTTCTGTCCACCAGGAGCACGAAAAACAGAATAATCCCTTCTTGTCAACAGCCCTTGTGCATATTTATAGCTTATTACCACGTCTCTGTGCTCCCCTCTCCATTCTTTAGCCCCAGCAGACCACCAGCATCTCCAGCCCACCAGCATCAGTGTCATGAATTTCATCCAGCGCTGAGGCCCCTTCAGAGGCAGGTAATACTGTAGCTGGAGTGACTGCAAAGGGCCACTGCTGCAATGACCAGCGGTTGCTGTACCGTTCTCTCAGCAGCGTATGCCATTTCAAGCACATGTGACCTTAAATCCTCCTTCTGTCCACAGGAACGTGTAACAAGCTCGTCCCCAGAGGAAGAATACCATGGCCATGGGCTCTGGGAGTAAGCTCCATGAGGAACCAGGGAACTACCCAGACCTGGGTTACTCCTCACTGGAACGCGAGGACATCCCTCCAGCCTTTTCTTTAAGGAAAAGGCAAGGGTTGGGCAGGGGGAAGATGCGTGTTCAGGGCAGCCCCCGACCAGAGCACAGCAACCTACTGCATATGCTCTGCAGAGGGAATCACAGAATCATAGACTCGTTTAGGTTGGGAAAGACCTTTCAGATCATCGAGTCTAACTGTAAACCCAACACTGCCAAGTCCAGCAGAAGGAGCAGTTGGTGGTAAGTAGCATTAGAGATGCCGCTTCGCTCCTTAGGGGAGGCCACCCCACGCTCTGAAGGCGAACACGATGCAGATCCTGCACGTACGAGCACAGGGAGCGAGTCCAGAACGTGAAAACTTTTTCTGAACCTTTTCACTTTGTAAAGTGTGTCCTCAGAGCCAGCGAGCGCCCAGCCGTCACCCAGCGCTCCGCAGGGGGGGAGAGGAGTCTGTCCTGTGCAGCGGGCGTCCTTCCCAGTTCCCAGGAATGGCAACCGCTGCCTGAACGCTCGCAGCCGCCTTGGCTTATCTCTGCGCTGACGCTGGACTCGGCATCACTGCCGCTCTCTGGGCTGCCTGGGAAAAGCAGAGCCCCGGCAGCGTGCATCGCCTGGCTCTGGCGAGTGATGCAGCCCCTCGCTCCTGCCATCATCCCTCACTCCTGCCATCATCCCCTCATCCCTCCCATCATCCCCTCATCCCTGCCGTCACCCCTCGCTCCTGCCATCATCCCCTCACTCCTGCCGTCACCCCTCGCTCCTGCCGTCACCCCTCGCTCCTGCCGGGCTGCAGCGTGGGAGCGCTGAGCTCGGACCGCGATGAGCCTCTTGCATACGGGCTTGTCATAAACTCGCCGCACACGTAGCCTGGGAAACACCCAAATGCTTCCCCAGCTCCCGGGAAGAAGGCACCAATCATTCTGTTACTACTTTTTGAAGAGTAGGAGAAGGAAGCCTAAGCAAAAAAGCAGCCGCTGCTCGTGTGTGCATCCTTCAGCCAGGCTGTAACATGGCTGTCAGGTGAGAAACTCCCCCCGGCCCCCGCTGACCCGGGTGAGCTGGGGCTTTCCGAAGCCACCTTACACATACAGACTTTCCCATCTAATATGAGGAAAGTATTTAGCCAGACTGCCCGCTGGTAAGAAATCATAATGATTTCGACCTATTATTCAGTGGTTTTGATGGTCTAAATAACACCACTCTGATTTGTGCTTTAAATAGTTACACAGTTGCTGGATCTAGGCAGGCCTTTGGTAATTTTAATGGGCCGATGTTAGTTATGGTTTCAACACAGGGAATACAGTCCTCTAAGAAACAATCTTTCTTCCCGACCTTAAGTAAGAAGTAGTCTTGTCAGTGTTGTGTGCCCCGGGAAAAGGTAGCTCTAAGTGCCGCTGACTGGCAAGGGTGCACCCGCACGGGAGGGGTATGCCTCCGCATGCACAGGTGGATGGACACAAACAGTTGCAGAACTTCTTCAAATCTTCTTTCAACCTTTTTCCTCCCCAAATTAAATCTTCAGCCACTAATAAAAACAAAGTGTTCTATTTTGCTGCTGTTTTCAGTATTTTATAGATGAACTATTGCATTTAAAACAGACTACTCAAGGACCACTGCATTTCATAGGAAACAACCTTTTTTTTTTGTTTTTTTCTTGTTGTTGTCATTATGTTTCTGTTTCCTCGCTCAGTTACAATTACTAGGAAGTGATTTTTTGAGTTTAAGAAATAGCCAGGCACCAGAACATTTGGAAGTGATCTTCTGTTTACCTGATTTCTGTCACTTTGTAGGTGACTCAAATCTGTATTTCCCAGTATCTCTCTGAGGGTAATTGTAAGCAATGTATTTCCCCGATCTTGCGTTTATCCACAGATCATAATAAATTGATTTCAAAACTTCTTGGGAATTACCTCTACTAAGGTGAGTCACTGCCACGGGAGGCCCAATTCCTCTGCGCACCAAATAAAAGAGAGAAAAAGATGAATTTCTGAGACCTTTGACTTTCTTCCGTGCAGTTTTACGAAGCCCCTGGTTTGCCTACGTACAGCTGCACAATCCTGAGGTAGCGAGTTCTCCATCGCACTCTGGCGCTCTGGGACTGTGGTGATTTACAAACTCAGGACGGGTGCAGCCGGATATTTGCCTTTTCTCACTGTGCAGCACTTGCCGTGCCGCTATGATGGAGAGCCGGAGCAGCGCTGGTGGTTTGGCAGAGAAACATAGCAATGATTTTAAACTGTAAAGTTGAAGCATTTGTATATTCC
Source organism: Buteo buteo (assembly GCF_964188355.1). Classification (NCBI taxonomy): domain Eukaryota; kingdom Metazoa; phylum Chordata; class Aves; order Accipitriformes; family Accipitridae; genus Buteo; species Buteo buteo. Next base: position 69,056,844 of record NC_134174.1, on the reverse strand, counting down.
GTGAACTCGGGCTCGGCCCATTTTACTGTTATTCATTCCTTTTAAATTTTTTGCTGGAGAGGCTGGAAGCTGCGATGCCGTCAGCAGCTGAAGAGGCTTGCTCAGCTCCTCTCTCCTCCATGGAAAGCAGGGAGGAGAAGGCAGGAGAAAGAAGCCCACAGGTTGCAAGCAAACCAGTTGCTTGTCCTGCCGCCGTGGCTCAGCCCCCGGACGGCCTGAGCTGGGCTGGGGAAGGGACCTGCTCCCGGGCACCTGCGGAGGAGGTGGGTGCTCGTTTTCCCCTCGAATCGTTCCACGAAGTATGACGACTCACTCCTAACTGCTAGAGGTTACCTGCGACCAGGGGTCAAAAGCTTAATTTTTAACGAGGCGCTGGCGATGTGGCCGTCTACGGCTCGGCAGGAGCAGCGGGCAGGCCTGGGCGATGGTGGCGGTGGGGCTGGTGGGGGGTGTCCCGGGCAGCGGGACCCTTCCCACCTTCCCAGCAGCAGCACCCACAGCGGGCTGCGCTGCTGTGCCGGGCACCTCCTTCCCCCAAAGGCCTTTCTTTCTCGGGGGGGCTGGATTCAGGGGGCGACGGCGGGGGGCTCGCCTCCTCCTGCGGGCGAGCGAATTCCTGCATTTCTCTACCGGAGGCCGGACAAGGGCCTCAGCCGAGGGGGCGGCCGTGGGGCGTTCGAGCCCGCCGGCTGACCCCGGAGAAACCTTCTCCCTCCTCCGTTCCCCGCCGTGGGGGCGGCCGGGGGCAGGGGGGGGTTGGCAGAGGTGCCGTGCCCAGCCCAGGCATCACCCCGTGAGGCCGCGCATCCCCTCGACGCCCCCCCCCCAAAGCCCTAACCCCCCCCAAAGGCCGCCGAGACGTCTCCCCGCAGCAGAGGAGGACCCGAGATGCCGGGCGCTGGTGAACAACCTTAATGCGATAGGACGCGGAAAACCCCCCTTTTTTTTCCCTCCCCCCCCCCGCGGACCACAGCAAAAGCCGCACTCCTCCGGCGTGAGAGGAGGGGGGAGCATCTCGACCCCCGAGGCCGGTTACCGGGTGCCCCCCGCCCCTCCGGAGGGCGGCCCCAGCGCGGCCCCCCCCTTCCCTCCTTCCCTCCTCCCTCCCTCCCTCCCTCCCCGCGTCCCCCCCCCGCGCCGGGCGGAGCCTGCCGGCGGCACCCCGCCGCGAAGTGGAGTTTCACTCGGCGGCGGCGCCGGTGCCGGTGCGGAACGTGGGGCGGCCCGCCACGGGTTCCCACCGCTTCCCCCCCTGCCATGTAGGATGCTGCCGGCTCCCGCAACTAAGCGCCCGCCGCCGCCCCCCCCAGCCCTGCTCTGGCCCCCCACCGCCGAACCCCCCGCGCCCCCCTGGGCCTGGGTGGTCCCGGCTGCCGCGGGGCTGGTCAGGGTCGGGGGGGGCACCGCCGGGGCTCCCCCTCCCCCTCCTCCTCCTCCTCCTCCGCCGCCGCCCCCCCCGCCGCCGCCGCCGCTGCTTCTCCCGGCGCCGCCGCCCGCCCCCCCCGCCGCCCTGCTGCGGGCCGCCCCGGGCTGGCGCGTCCCCTGCGAGCCGCTCCTGCCGCTGCTCGCCGCCGCCGACCACCACCACCACCACGCCGCCTTCCTCCACGGGCAGGTAAGGGCGGCTCGGCTCCGTGGGGGGGGGCAGAAGTTTCACCGTCGCCCACTGTCCGGAGCCCATCGCCGGCCCTGGGGAAGGGGGATTCCGGGTGGGCGCCGCGGCGGCAGCCGCCCCCCCCCCCCGCCCGTGTCTGTGTGTCTGTCTGTCTGTCTGTGTGCCCGCCGGGCCGGGGGGGGGGACGCGGTGGGGGTCCCCGCGGAGCGCTGCGCCGTGGGCGCCGGTGCGCGGCTCCGCTCGCCGCTGCCGTACCGGGCGGCCGCCGGCAGAAGGTGCGGGAAGGGAGCGGAGGGGAGCGGAGAGCGGCAGCCGCGCTGCCCCCGGCAGGAGAAGGGTCTGCCCGCCTACCCCGAGAGGCCGCTGGCCGCCCCCGCCGGGGCTGGTTCTGCGGGAGGAGGGCAGAAAGGACGCGGCGCTCGCAGGGTCCTGTGCCACGCCGAGCGCCTTGCTTTTTTTTTTCTTATTTTTTTATTTTTTTGAATATTCATAAAGACTAAAGTTTTGAGTCATGCCGGCTGAACCAATCTGTCTCGCCAGTGCTCTCCCCGATGAATATTTCAGTTATCGACTGCTGTCGCGAGGCTGCGTGCGAAAGAGCGAAGCGTTCCGGCCGTTTTCAGGTGTTAGCGGCGGAGATGCTGGGAGCTGTGCTCGTGGTTGTGCCTCGCCTTTGTATTTTTTACTAGGCAGAAGTAAAAATAAGAGAGAGATGCGAGCACCGTAGTATCCGCTCGATTTCGTGTGAAGATTTCCAGCCTTTTCGAGCACGAGCGTCTCTTGTGGCTTGGGAGCGGAGCTAGTGGGAGGCAGAAAATAGGCAGTGCTGGGTCTAATGAAACAGTAACATCAATTATTCCCCAGTGTGAGACCACTTAAATAAACTGCAGAGGTGGTTTTACTGTGGGAACCTATTTGCCAAATGAATTTAAGTTAAGAGAAAATAGGTTTCTGACATTTCCTTTGGTTCTTGTTTGCCTCCAGATGAATTTTAGAAACACTTTCGGGTGATGTTTCTGTTTTGTATGTGAGATTCTGTTTGAGCAGAGAAAAACCAAGCTTCCCTGGCGACTAGCAGCCATTAGCCAAGTACTGGTTTTGCTGCCAGGCTACTGGTTTGTGGCTTTCTAAAGCAGTTTATAATGTCAGTGCCATCCGTCGCTCACCGTCTAATGCCTAAAGAAACACAAATGGTTGCTGGGCAGAAGAGACACGTTTGAAATTTTCTGTGCTCATCTTTCCTGTAATCAGGAAATCATGAAAAGCATCCGTTTGCTGAGGGTAAAATCCTTTTGGTAACTTTTCTTCCCATTTTTCTCCCCTAAGTGGATATTTGGAGCTCATTCTCCGGTCATAGGATTTTCACCTTCTTCGAGTGTGGAGTTCGTTCCTATTTTTCCACCTGTGTATGCATCTACGGTTCCGCCTCATGCTGGGAAAAACTGGATCGATAAGAGGCTACCAAACTGCAAGGTAAGTCTGATCTTGGTATGTTGAAGTATTTTTAAGGCTAAAGTACCTAAGCTGAAAAGTGTTACGGGCTTTGTGAATTGTGAAGGCGGAGGAGGAGTGTTGTAAGGGACGGTTAATGGAGAAGGCTACTTCAGCAGTTACACAGCTTCACTTTCCTGAAGTCTTAAAGAGAGCAAACTATCTTTACACTTTATTACGTTGAGTAGAATGTTTTTATTTTACGATGGGATGTGATGATGAGAGTTTTCCATTTTCCATTCCTTCTTGGTACCTCCCCTGGTTTTCCCCAAAACGGATGCTGTGGTACAGCGCTGGCGGCGGTGGCGTCACCGCGACCGCTGCCGCGTCCCCAGTGCCAGGGTGTCACTCGTGGTCCTGCGCCCTTGTCCCGCCCACGGTTACCTACATCTGGACCTTTACCCAGCTGAATAATGTAAACGTGGCTTTGGGACTGTACCCCATTTCCCTCTCTCACCCCCATCTCGCCAATTCGGAAGGTGACCGAAGTCTCCGAATTGCAGGTGGGCTTGCTCCACAGTAGCTGTGTTGGGGACACAGTTGCTTTCAGCTCTTCTTTCCTTTTTGTGATGCTGCATTGGCTCATTAGTCGTGTTAAAAGCTGTTTAATTTTTAAAGGGTCAACTAAACTCAGCCTACAACACTGACAGAGCAGAAATCAATCTATTTTTGCAAGTTTGTCCCCAACTTGAGATACTACCTGTAATACTGAGTTAAAGATACAAAATTCAGAAGTAAAAGTGAAAATAAAGTATCTCAAACCTTAACATTCTTTTATTTGTTTATGTTGGACAGATATACTTGAATAATGCATTTGCTCTGGATTCAGCATGGATACATCCTGAGGAATCAAGACTCTTCCAGGGAAATGAGAAACCTCTGTTAATGACAAATCAAGTAGCTATGGCTATAGCCAGGCCAGCTGCTGCCTCCAGGCCTCTTCCCACAGTGGTGTTGGCACCTCAGCTGATGCCAGGTCAGTAGGACGTAAATAATTAAGTACTTACTTTTTTTTTTTTTTAAAATGCATCTCTGGGAGATGCATAAGCTATTCTCTAAAGTAAGAGTTTCATACTGTTCAGCTGAAAATCTCTTGCTTGATTGAATCTTGATGGCAAAGTGCGTTTCATCCTCTGAATGACTTTTAAAGAAAGAAAAGACCATGTGTAATTATAGAGGATTGTAACAGATTGTTCCATCACTGGTTGTCAACTTCTGGAATGAAGGGGCCTGCCACTCCCAGCACACTTGCTTTATTTTCAAACAAGAAATTGCCAACACGGTTCATGTATAATTCTCCTACTGGCTGCTAATTTTAAGAATTTGGTGTGGTCTGTGTAGACAGCTATCAGTAGAGAAGAGCAATTGATCCATCATCTCATTAAGACTCGGTTATGCACAACGATGTTTGTGCAATAAATTCCATTAATCTGCAGAACTCGGGTATGTCACAGCTGTTAACAGCAGAGCTAAGCTTCATACTTGGAAAAGAACAGAAAATGCATTGCAGTGAAGCTGAATCTCTCTATTTTGGTGCTACAGTAGTAATTGAAAATAGCAGTTGTTTCGTAGAAAAGGTTAAGAAGTAAAATGCTCCTGATGTTTAAACCCCAAACATATATTCTTGAATTTGGGATTAGGACAGTCTTAATGGCTCGCTGCCAATTGTTTCTTTCTTTCTTAGATGGAAGGTAACGTCCGTCCGGTTGGCAGCAGAGCCCCTCTTACCTTGCTCTTTGCCCTATCAAGTACTTCTTGTTTTGCAAACGTCTAGGACACAGGAAGCTTTCTTGTACTTTGCCGGTAATGCAGAGATTCTGTGAGAGTCTGCTGGAAGAGATCCTGACTGTTTGGGTTCATTTGCCAGGCTGATTAATTAGCAGTGAATATTGTTCTGTATTGAAACATGTTGAACCGCTCGAATCGGTTCCATATTTTGATGTTTTAGCAAGCCGTTGCAGTAAGCTGCCTTCTCCTCTTGCCAGAATCGCCCGATGCTCAACTGGCGTGCTGCTCGGCAGCGCTCGGAAATGAGCCTGCCACGGGCGAAACCCCATTATATTGATGCGTTCCTCCTGGGATGCCGCGGGGAATAGCTGAGCCGTGCTCCCGGGCAGGAGGCACCGTTCAAAGCGTGGTTTTAAGGACAGGCGCGACGGTGAGGGAGGTGTTCCGTGCAGGGGAGCGACAGCCCGTCGTTTGTTTATCTATATTTAAAATAGTTCCCTATTTTAAACAAACAGATTTCATCACATCCAGTATTTCAGATGCAAAGCAAGAGCGTACCTGGCAGCGGGTTAGGGACCGACCAGGGGCTTTCCCAGCCTGATGCCACATTTGTGGTCTGTAAGTAGCACAGAGGACAGAAGATTTTCTTCCCCCTGGGCAGTATACGCGCGTTCAGGCCCGGTTTCGCAGGAGGTCTTCAGGTGGATCCAGCCCTTCTCTGGCAGCGTGCTCGGCGCTGGCTGCCACCTCTTCAGAAACCCCCTGAGCTCCTGTTCGGCTGGGAGAGGTGCAGGGAGGAGCACAAAGACCCCCGACCGTCTTTCTAAGTCTTCCCATCCCTCCCGCAGTCTTATTTCGGATTGATGCGATCGATGCTCATCCAATAACATCCCTGGCCGCGTGTGGACTCTAGAGGTTGAGCAGAGAAGCGTGCGCGGTGATGGCATTACTGCAGGATGGCAATATTGGTGCCCTCCAGCTGTATAGTCAGAAGCTGCTTCTAGGAAGTGTTATGGTAGTACTTGAAGTATTTCCTATATAATCTTTACACTTAATATGAAGAGTAATAAAAATACTGAGAGCAAATTGCTTAGTTAAGTGGTTTAAACTGAGAAGTTAATAAGCTTTTTGCAGGCTCTGTGGCTGTATTCATTTTGAAAGCCTGTCTTACAGCAGGTTTGCCTTCCACAGTTATCAGTAATGATATAATTGTTTTCTCAATGTATCAGCAATGTTACAAAGATAAAGGAATGAGGCACTGGAGTTTGGCGAATGGTAGTGCACATAATTTAACAGCTGCGAGCTCCAGCTACTAGACGGTGTTATTTTCCGTGAGAAAAGGAGGCAGCTATTATTCTCACGCATATTGCAAAACATGAATTTATGTACTTACCATTTTGTGTATCTAAAGCGAATAGTGACATTTTATTTTCCCACCTAGGAATGATAGGTGGTTTTAAGTCTACTGGATACTGCATTTTTTGTGGGGAAAGCAACGCCTAGGTATTTTCGCTGAGAAAGGATTAATATTTTTGTCTCCTGCGTTGTGCGCTCTGCTGTGCGGAGGAAGTCGGGGCTGGGTTGGTCCTGAAGGCAGACGTGCCCATACGGCATCCGTGCGGTCCACACATCCCCGTGCGGTCGGTGGCCGTGGGACGTGGGCTGAGGGACCGCTGGCAGGACCCCTTGGTGGCACCCGTTCCATGACGGCTGTAGCCCTCTGGCACATGATGTTCCGTGCTTTTGCTATTATTGATGCTATTTTAAATGTTTGAAGGTACGTTCTTGCGGTTTGGCATTCCTGGCTCTCAAGAGCATCGCCGGTGGTGGGCCCTTGTGAAGGGTGTGTTCTTACTGGTACGTTCGAGAAGGTTTTCCCAGGAAACCTTGGAGAACAAGCCCTTCGTCCAGCCTCCTGTGAGGGAGGGAGCAGGAGATAGAGGTGCAAGTGTGTTGTCTCTTGAAGAAGCGACGTTCCCCAGAGGTGCTTCGGGAGCTGCCGGCGGGAGCGTGTGAGCAGAGCTGCGGCAGGCTGCTGCTCCGGCAGCGGCTGCGCCGGGAGGGCAGCGACGGAAGCATCCCCATCCAGGTCAAAAATTGAGTGTTTTTATGAAGTTCCGAGGTGGTGGCTTTCAGCTTATAGCCCTTGAAATCCACGTTTGCCTTCTGCTTGCTGGAGGGTGGCTATAAAACGCAAGGTTAGCGAGTCAACGTCTCCTGTAATTGGGTGCATGGTCCCGTATCGCGCAGGCTCCAGCCCTTGCAGGGACGGAAAGCTTGCTGGCTCTCCGGGAAACCCCAGTGCGATGCTAAACCTTGACAGTGTGCGGGCACTCCAGTAGAACCAGTAACATAATGGTTGCTACTGGGCTCCTCAGTGAAGACCATGACACTCTGCAGCTCATTTCAGGGTATCATGCTTTGAGCAGATCATCTACGTACAGTCCCAGGAATTCTGTAGGGAGACCCTCAGCCTGCAACAAGGAATTTCCATCCACACCTGAACCAAGTCCTGGCTGCAACCTGTGCTGCAAGCACATAGAGATGAAGGTTGCTTCTGTAAATCTTGCCAATGGCTTATCAAATAAATACCCTCGAGAGTTTCTAGGGGTTAAAGTTGTGGGCAGTTGCTCAGCAGCAATTTGGAGGCTTGCATAACCTCACAAATAGAGTGTTTGTAGCACAGGAGCTTCAGCTAGGTTGTTGGGTGAGTGGAGCCTGGATGCTGCCTTCTGCGCTTCTACTCAGAGCAAAGGAAGATCTAACATTTGTTTCCATTTTATAGAATGTTTGACTGTCCTCAAATGGATTATTTTTTTTATGCACATTTCAACATAAATTGCACTTTCTTACTGATCTTGAGCATCGTACTCGCCCTGGTACAATAGTTGTCTTCAGTAATAGCAGCTAAGGTGCATGCAGAAGAATGCATTAATGCCTTATGGCAAACACATTGTGTTCTCGGAGGTCTCCTTCAGGGAGCCGCGTCAGAACTGTGAGTGCTGGGAGGAGACATTGATGAGGTGAAAGCCTTTTAATGGTTTTCACCTTTAACAAAATGCTCAAGGTATTTTTTTCATTTGTAACAAAGGCAATCTAACCTGGAATGAAGACTGTCAGTGTTTTTCGGTGTTGGTTTACTTGAAGGAAAATAGTCGTCTTAAATCAGATTTTTTTTTTTTTTTTTTTTTTTGTGGAATGATTTTTCAATAGAAAATATTTTCTGCTAAGTCAAAGCTTCATTCCTGCCTCTACATTTCCACAGGATCTCTTTGCTCCATAGCAATCTTTTTGCTCTTTCATCCATTGGTGTTGAAATCAGAAATGCCAGAATGAAGAGTTCATGTATGTTCTTTCACCAGATTGCTTTAGCATTACTGATCCTATGTAGATTAAAATTTTGATCCTTCCTGTTAGTGTCCTTTCCTTTCTTTTAATCCCGGTAACCTTTACGGGACTGAGCCGATACTTTCCATAGCGAGTATCAGAATGTATATGCAAATAGACATACATGTACAGATACAGTTTTCTAGGTAATTTCAGTTTAAATTTCAGACATTACAAATCTATGAAGAAATGTGGTTGCTTTGTGTTAAATTTGGCTTCCATTTTCTTACTTTTTTAGCAGTTTTGAAATACGTGACACAGGACCTCTGACCTTCTGTATTTCCTAAACACAAGCTTTATGTTTGAAGCACATGTATGTACAAGGAGTCAGGTTTTGGGCCTTTCAAGTTGGATTCTGTGATACTTAATGTGCATGTGCTAGGGCTCCCTGTTTGGAAAACAATAGCAGTACTGCAGGAACCTGAAGAACCCTGAAATGCCACAAAACCCTCTTTATTTGTGGAGCATTCAGGCGCTGGAGAGATGAACACTTTAAGTCTCTTGAAATGCTTGACTTTAATCACAGCCTTTACAAAGTTTTTGTTTTGCTTATGAAGTTTGTACTTTTTTGGTGCTTTTTCTGTTATCTACCCAAATCAAGTGCATACTTGAGCCCAGTTAAGTTTGGGTTTTGTTTTTTTTTTTCCCACTTAAATTATAGAAATAAAACTACATGTAAAGTGTTTATGGGAAAGGCTTGTAGTTCTGACCCTTTCATAATATTGTCCTACCTGGCCCTAAGACCTCGTTATAAAGAAATCCAGATCTTTCAGTGATTGACAGGGGCTGTTCTTGTTTGTGAGGAGCCAGGTATTTTTATGTATTGCATGTGAGCAAAAAAGTGAGCCGTTAGTGGTGCTGTTACTGGCAGGCTCGTGCAATAGCTGGAGTTTACAGAGGGAAAAGGCAATAAGCTCTTTTCCCTCTCTTTGGGCTACAGGAGGTGGGATATCGATATGTTCTCCTTTGCGTTGGGGTAAATATGCTATTTAAGTCAATCCATTGCTTCATTTTATTGATATAATGAATGCTGCTTCCGATGCACTGCAGCCGACATCTCGGACCACGCGTGGTTCGGGCAGCGGGGCCGGCAGGTTCGCGGTCACCCGCCTTGTGCCAGCATCGGTGCCGGCGCGGTGAGTTCGGGGGCTGGAGCTCTCCCAGGGGTTTGTGCTTGATGAAAAGACCAAGTTCCTTGCAAGAGGCATCGGAAGGTCCCCTTAAAATCATGTGTGGTGCCAAGCCCTGATGTGGGGGGCGGAGAGGGGGGCATTGCTTGGGGGGGGCATTGGGTGCAGGTGGGAAGAGGAGCGGAATTCCAGGCGGCTCGTGGGCACCGGTGGGAGAGCACCCAAACCGCGGTGCAGTGGCTCGCCCTGGCGAGCGGTGGGGTTGGGGCGTTTGTGAATTGGTGTTCAGTGGAGTCACTGAACAGGCAAACTGGCTGGTGGTCCGGCTTTCAGGCAGGAGGGCACCTCAGAGCCCACCGAAACAGATGGGATAAAAATAAGGTTTCGTTGTTTCTGCAAAGGAAACTTACTTTTATTGGTAGTTGTGTGTATCTTTTTTCAGAGATATGTTTATTCTATAGAAAGTACCCAACTGGAATGGCACCTCAGTCTGCCAAAGAGTATTGGTCCTATTGACTTCATGGCACCAGAAAATAGCTTTTAAATGGTAGAGAGCAGAGTGGAGCGAGCAAGGAGAATCGCTAGTGCTTCATCCCAAGTAGTAAACAGCCTTCTATTGATAAATAAAACAATAATAAAAGTAACTTATATTCCTAGCTGCTATCCATTTATGGGGAATTACCTAATAATAAAAAACCCCAATCCTGGTATTCACAAAATGTCTGCAGATAGGAAGTTTGCCTCTGACCCACTAAACTTGGACCTCCCCCTTTTTTTAATACCTCTTTCCACTTGTCATCTTGCATCTGATCTCCTCCCAGCGTGAGGGACAATTTATTGAGAAAGTTGAGAATGGAACCTTGACGTTCAGGGAGCGTGTGCCCATACTCGGCTGCTCAGAGGGAGCCGGCGGCAGCCCCCTCGAGAGGGGAAAATCCAAATCGAGCCAGCATCTCCTTGGATGTACTGAAGTCAGTATACTTATGTGTATGTATATGTAGTATAAGTATCTATATTATTAAAATACTCATGTCTTCAAAGTTAACATTTTTGTAATTGGTAACCTTTTAATCCTAGCTATCATTTTTTTATATATAAGTGATCATTTTTATCAGCTCTGCAAATGATCCAACATGTAGGGTTTTCAGAAATACCAGATTTGTAACTGATGACTGAAATATTTTTGAGAAGAAGTTTTTCCCTCTGTGTCCTGCCATGGCTGGCCGTGGGGCTTCCCTTGCCAGCCGTGGGCACAGCCCTGCCTGGGTCCCTGCCCCTCTGGCTGGGAGGAGTGGGGAAAACAAGCAGAAAAGGCTCGTTTTCTTCTGTAAATCGGCAGGCTTTGCCATGTTGTTTGTTTTTTTTTTTTTAATTTACCTTGTGTTTTAATGGATTAGCTGGCCAAGATGGCTTCTGTGACACCAGCACTGCTGGTGAGGGGCAGGCGGATTGCGCAGGACCCACCTCTGCCGGGGCTCCCCGCAGCAGGAGGGCTGGGGGGGCTGGTGAGGGCAGGAACCACCGATCTCTGCACGAATTTTGTATGGTAGTCCCCTTTTTAATGGTTTGTCTTCAAGGAGGGAGGATGAAGCAATGAGTCGTTTTAGCCTGTTTCAACTACCTTCTTTTTTCTCCCCTCTCCATCAAAAGGCGGTTGTTGTCAGTTTTAATTCTGATAACAGTCTAATAAAGGACTGTCATCTAAAAGACTTTAGTTTACAGACTCTACAGGTGAAGGGAAAGGGAATAAGGGATAATAATAATAATTCACATTTCAATTATTTTTCTTTCTTTTGGAGCTGTTTTTTAATACCTCTTTGGAAGCAGCGTTAAGTATTTTATGACGGCTGCTGCCTTAGAGCTAAACCGTCGGCAGTGCCGGGACGGCATCCTCGCCAGGCGGGGTTGTGAGCTCTGTCTCCCCAGACTGATGGGTACCAGGCAGCGGTGTGGGTGCCTGAAGAGCAGCCCTGAGGTCAGGGCAGGCAGCGGGGAAACCCCCAAAAACCAGGGATGCAGGCAGTCAGGGTGGTGGGGATCAGTTGGTTCATGACTAAAAATAAGGAGCTTGCATATTGCTTTAAAAAGAAGTGAGAATGGTCTACGTCCTTCTGTGGGTGAAGTTTGGGACCTCAGCGTTACTAACTTTCATCAACTTTGGGGTCAAAGTATTTAACTTCTATTTAATTGAATTGGTGGTTAATTTTATGTGGCTTCCATAGCATACATGTTTAAGTTGAAACCCTTCAAAATATTTTTTATTTTAAATATACATGGAAAATGTCTCAGATCCCTTAGGAAGCTACTCAATACTTGGTGTGATTTTTTTTCCCTAGTAGTGTTGAGTTCTGGTGTCCTTTTCCCATGCTGAACTACTGCAGATTAGCATGGGAAACAGCACAGAAATAGGAGGTTTGGTGGTTGGAAAGCTTTGACTGATAGAAATCAAGTGCTGTGTGGTTCCATATGCTTGGTGGAGACAGAGCAGCACACTGCAGTGGAAGTAATTTGTGTTATAATTGTGTCTTTTGGGTATTCCAGGCAAAAAAAGAAGAGGCAGCCAGGTCAGTGTCTGTGGTGGGGTCCTTTGGTCCTCACCCGAAGGAGCACCTCCTAATGCAGAAAAGCTCTTACAGGGCCTTTGGGCACTTGCAGTAGCTCATGGGCTGAAAGAATAAGCAAAACCCAGTGATTCACTGAATCATTAAAAAAAGTTGCAAGGAACATTATACTTGTGTGTGTTAATGCTTTTTTCTCAAAGACAGATGAAAAGTTCAAAAGGTCTTTAACCTGCTTGAAATATTTTCCTCTGTTATTTTTTTAATGTGGGTCTGTTGGGAAAGTTATTCATAACCCTTTGGTTAAAGAGGTTTTCCTGTAGGCAAAACTGAAGACAAAGACTGAAAGACTATAATGATCAAGTGCAATTTAAAATTCATTACATTGTCTGTACAGTAAGTTTTCACAATACCGGTAACTTTTTTATCTGAAAGGAAAGGTCTTGAATTACCCTTTTTGGGTAAGAGTGGATCTTCATATCTCACAGGTGTTAGTAGTCTTTACTTTTGTCTTGTTAAATAAAGTAATTTCTGTTCTTTTGTGTGTTTTTTCTTCAAGGAGGGAAATCTCATGGTTTCAATTTTTAATGTGTTGGACAATGTCAGTAGCCAAAAGGCAGGTTTGGGTGTGCTCTGTCTGCTTGCAGAGACTGTATGTGAGGGTAGAGAGGGCACTGGTGCAGACTGGGGGGAGCAGAGGGGTTTGGTGGATTTTGGAAAGGATGCTGAGCACGCTCCGTGCTGGACACGCTCTGCCTGGTGGGTCTCAGCGGGGTCAGCCTTTGTATCGCCGAGGGTCTCCTTCCTCCGTGGCGGGCGATGGAGACTACTCGAGGGCAGTGCGTCGTGCCGCATGGTTTAGCACGTGCCCTAGGACCACCGCGCGCGCGTGTGTGTCTGTCGGGTTTGCATACCTGTGCGGGGAAGGCTCGCAGCCTGCTCTTGGTGCCCTGGAAAACCCTGGGAAGGAACCACTGGCTTTGGGCAGTGGAGGTTGTGCTGTCCTAGCCAGCCGTGTGCTGGCCAGGCACGGCAGCGTGGCCCCGGCTGCTTCGTCCTGCAGCAGGGGTGGTACCCGATGGTGCAGTGCTGTAGCCAGAGGGTGCAGATCTGCCACGTGAAAACCGGTCTTCTAGGTCAGGATCAGGCTATGGGGTACAATTCACAACCTTTTTCTAGACGATGCTGCGCTAGAAGAGAAGGCGCAACAGAAAGAGCTGCTCTTCCACAGCTGTGCGCGTGGACCCTTTTCCACCTGGATGTTGACAGGTAGATACTTGGCGATCACGCATTGTCCTTTGTGATGGCTTTGCTGCCCCGTTCGGTGCCTTCACCGCATTTCCCCGCCGTCGGTGAGTTCTCTCTGAATGATCTCTTCACTGCTTCTTCAGCTGCTCTCTGCTCTTCAATTGCTTCACATCAAAACGCGCTGCCCGTCTCGGATGTTTCCCCCTGATCTGCGTGCTTGAGAAAAGCAGAGCTGGAGGGCTGGGGAAGGGCACTGAAGTGGGGTTTGTATTTCAGCAGACCAGTATTACCTTACTAACCGGGGTGTAGCGTGACTTGGCAAAAAACAGATTTGGGGAAACCACCATTGCTAGGAAAAAATTTGCAGGTTTTTTTTCCCCTCAAGGGTACATTGATGGTAGTATCTTACTACTATTTTCAAGGCATTCGACTCTTGAAATTCATGTAAATGTGGGGTGATTAATGATGATTCTATAAAACCCTTTAAAGAAGATTTTGGAAATACTTACAGCAAAGCCTGCTTTGTTTCCAAGAAGAACTTCTTCTCTCCAGCTATGCTGAGTGCAGGTGAAGGTTCCTGGCTGTCAACAAGTCACGTCCTGGGCCAGCTTCCAGTTGCTTTGGCAAATCGTACGTTATGTTAGGGGTTGATAAATTGCTGACGTGATTATTCAGTTGACTGCAAAATGAGAGAGTGGGCTTGACGACCGCCAGACACCCTGTCCGTGCTCTCCTCTCAGTTGTTAATACAATTATAGGGGTAGTCCTTTCTTCACGGAATTATTTAGCAGGAGAGACGGGGAGAGAACTTCATCAAAGGCAGGGAAATCACCAAAACTTCTCTTTCAGCTGACTGATGAAACTTTAATAAAGGGATTAATGAAACTTTAATAAGGAAACCCTGCTTCAGGAGCGTTACTCATCTGTGCTGGTGGAAGACTTCAGCTATCCAAGCAACTAAGGCTTACATTGTTTTGCTGCTTTCCTGGGCTCTTTGGGGAAATTGCATCTTCTCCTCCAAAATAAAAGAATCAAATGAGAAATAAACAGCCTTTCTGCTCATGTACCCTGTCGGAAGCCAGTAGAAAAGTCATTTTTCTAGACATCAGTTTTCATAAGAGTTACAGAAGATGTGTTGTGGATCTTTCCCAACTGCAGGCAGCTCAAATTAGGAACACACACAGGCTTTTGGAGGCCAGGTGTTTAACCTAATCTCATGGTCTGTTCTAGTCCTCAGGTGAATAAACAATAAACATGTATTACACAGTTGGATTAGTTGGACACTGATTTTTTTTTTTTAATTTCCATTGTGACTCTGGCAGAATAATCGGTTTTTCATCTACCTGTGGTTGAATGATCAAAACTTTAATATTTGTGGGCTTTTTTTTTTGCCTGCATGCCTGTTAATTAGCGCATATGCAGGTGTTTAAGTGAATTCTTCTTGGCATTGACAAATACAGTAGAAATAATAGGAGGTTTTTTGGTGATGCTTACTGAAAATATTTGACTTCTGTTTTGCTAATGCAGAGCTTATTTTGTTGGCAAATAATTGTTTATAAAGAGTCAGGCGCAAAGCTGCCAAAAGTTAGTATAACAGATAGCCTCAGGAGCCCCAATTATCTGCAACCAAAGCAGGTTCCTTTCCAAAACCCACTGACCCGCTCTTTCCCCAATGCCAACTGAGAGCAAAACAGCATTTGACGTCTGCGAGTCAGAACTTTTTAGGTGTCTGAGGCCAGAGCAGGATGGAAAAGCCTGGATGAGGTGTCTGGGCTGCGTAGCTGTGTAGGGGAATAGGACCTTACCCGAGCTTGCTCGGCTGCAGTTTGTTGCGGTGTCGCGGAGGGGCTGCGTCGCCCACCCGCCGCCCCGATGGCCACGCTTCCCAACCGCCGCTCATGGCCGAGTCCCCGTTTTCCTCGCGGAGGTGCACTTGGAAAAAGAAATCCGACAAACTCACGGCACGCCTGAAGTGGGGAGGCTGATCAAATAGTGGTTTTTTTGCAGAGCTACAGTTGGCTCTTACTGCCTGAAGGATTTCCACATGAACTGAAAACATTTGCAGAATGACATAATAAGCTAATGATTGCTTAATTTTTGAATACATAGCTCAGTGTAGAGGGAGTAACAGCTGGTGTTTGTCAAATTAGGTTTTCTCCTTAAGATTTTTACTACTTGTTTTCTTGTTTGTTTAACATATTTAGCCAAGATTGAGCTCTGAAGGTCTTCCCCCCAAGCTTGTTAGACTTAAAGGTAAATATTACATAGTCTAAAGTGTGTTTGAGCCTTGATTCGGGGGACTTCTGACTTCCCGTGTAAAACCATGGGAAGGTTCCTGTGTGGAGTATTTTTGAGATGAAGGACACTAGTATGTAAAACCTGTAAAAGTCAGGTATTTGCATGCATAATACAGGAGAACAGCCGGACAGATAACAGTAACGTTGGATGGTTAATAGAGCAAGTAATAAAAACAATTCGTGTTTGAAATCAGACAACTTATATTTAGGAAAATTCAGAATAAGGATCATTATGAAGCTGTGGAGCTGAAGGAAATCCCGACCAATGTGTTCAAATATTTGACTTTTTTACTGAGTTTTTTCATTTAAATTTAATAACTCTGCATGGTTTATATATGACTCACTACCGTCTTGTCCGTCTAGGTTATAATGATATGTTCACATATATGGGGTTTTAATATCCATGAATGGACCAACCACAAGCTAGGACTTTAAGAATAACAATTAGGAAAGGGGCTTTGAGAGTCCTTAGAAAAAATATTATACAATATATTCAAAGTCTAGCGTCTCACTAAGGTGGACATGCAAACAGCCGAGGCCACGTGGGAAATGTTGCAGGCTTTTGTTCCGTCTTGCGTTGAAATTCAGAATGATGAAACGCATCATCCTGCGTAAATCCGCTGGTTTCCGATTAAAAATAAAACCTGCTGTATCTCGCCCTTCCACAGGTGGTTGCCAGAATAGCCTTAAAGCGGTGGGCGGCGCTCAGGCCCTGGCGCTGGCCACCACCGCGATGGTGTCGGTGGAGCCCGAAGCCCCCCAGGGACCTTCGGGGCCGAGCGTCCAGCCCTGCCACGTGCTGACCTTCTCGCCCATCAAAATTCCCGTCTTGGCTTCGCCTTTTCCAGGTAAGGTCGCTCCTGGCGGCACTAACGAGCAGCTTTTTATGTTCACTTTGCAACAGAGAGGGGCTCCCGAGTGTGGGTTTGGGTGTGCGTTGTTAAACATTCAGGGGATATCGGCAGCATTACCGTAATCTGGAATTAGACTTATTTTTTCTGGTGCAGTTTAGAGGTGTTCTTTGAAATTGCGTGTTAAAAGTGAGTTCAGAACTCCCTCTGCGTTTGCAGAGTTGATGTCGCTGTGGCGTTTGCAGGCAGTATGTGAACTGAGCTGCGTCCTCTGTCAGCTTAGTGGCTTCTGTAAGAAAACGTGGTCGTAGGGCACCGAGTCTTTGCAGCAGATCCTTGGGTCGCAGTGTTGGCAGTTGAAAGGTATCTGCTCGGCATGCAATAATATTTGATTAAGACTTAAGTAGATTGTTTGGGTGTTTATAATTATACAATATGCTGGATGAATGTAGCCATGGTTTTGTATTTTTTCCCGGTAGGTTTAGATGTGGTTGCTTACTGGAAAAACCACTATTTTCTTAGCGTGACATTGCATAACAACTTTCTGCGTATGGCAGCTGGGGAAGTACTACGGCATCCCTGACTCGCTGTGGAAGTCTGACTGATTTAAAGTCCTTAGGGTAATTTTTGAAACTGTTTGTACTTTGAATGCTTAAGGCTATATTTAGAAGTGTTATGTACCGATTAAGTTAAAAATTTAAATTAGGGTGCGTTTTCCATCTTTTTGGTACTTGAAGTGTAACGCAGCAAGATACAGTCAGATTGAATTTTGCAGAAGGTATGCAGTTATATTTTTGGTGTTCAGACAGAGTCTTCAGATGAGAAATGTATCTCAGTAATTATTGTTCCCGTTGAGCAGCCACTAGAATCACCCGGATAAATGCCTGCCAAGGGCGTACAGCAGTGGTTTTGTGTTAGAAAGTCTGAAGAGCGAACTGACTCATAGGAATAAAGGTACAAGTCTTTCAGACTTTGTCGAGAAAGGACGGTACTGAAATAAGAACAGAAAGCAGAGTTAATCGCTGCTGTAGGGCAGGGAGCTGGTGGTGATTCCCGCAGAGTATTATTTGACCCACAGAAACCATTTTGCCTGTTGGTAACTGAGCATCTTAGAGGAGAATCCAAAGGGGAAAAAAATAATTCTTTTTCTGTGCTGAAAAGCAGAATTACATGCCAGATGTGTTCTTCCCTGAATTGAGATGCTCGGGCGATCTGGGAAGGAGCCGTCGCAGGACTTTTGATTTACAGCTGCGGAGGTGAGCTCTGCGTGAAGTGTGTTAGACGTGATCGAATATTATAATGCCGGGAAGCTCTGCCACTTTGATAACTGGCTCAGCTCTGCAATGATAAACATGTCAGGCCATGATAATTGTTGCTTTCCTTTCGAATGAGTGTATGATAGGCTATCAAATATCATGCTTTGAGTGCCTGAGCAATCATCCTATTATCAATCATTCACAGTAAACCATACACTTCTGGGTGTTTTCTCCTACAGAATATATAGTAGCTTTTTAGAAAAGAAAGCTTGAAAATGCCCAGTCCACGTACAATAAACTCGAGATCCAGCTAACCGTTTTTCTCTATTAATCACCGTCTCTGGAGGGAAGGCGAGTGCCTTTGCAAAGGCTTACATAAAACATTTTTATGAAATTCCTTTTTATTGTGCTGGCAGAGAAGAGGACTCGAAGGTGTTGGGTTTAGATGATCCCTGTCAACGCCAGCGTGATGGACGGCATCCCCCGCTGGTGCTGGGCTGGGAAGGAGCGTCGGGGTGCCCGTGGGGCAGGGACCGCTCTCAGCCGGGCTGGCGTCCGCTGCCTGCGGCCAGGGGGGTGCAGCCGGAGCCGCCCGATGAAGAAGGGCTGAGGGGTTCTCTACGTGCTAACGAAGGAGCCGGGCTTCGGATAGGCATGGGCGAAAATGGGGGAAAAGCAGGTGCAGAAGCTGTAAGTCCAGCTACGGCTACTCTGTGCCCGCTGGGGCGGCCGGGGGCTGCCCCCGCTCTCCGCTGCCAAAACGCGGCGGGCGAGGGGCTGGAGCTGGGCTTAACTTAATTTGCGGGAAAAAATCGTCAGTTGGCCACAGGCAGCTCTCTGCTGTCAAAAATAAGTGTCTCTATTGCCTTATAAGTTAATGGCTGGGAAAGTGTCAAGAAAGCGTAATCGAATGTACAGATAATCCCAAGTGTGGAGCATCTCTGCAACCCTGTTGGCCTCTCAGTTAAAAACATCCGTGCGTTGGCGTTTATTAAAGATGACTTATTGTTCTCAAAGAGAAATACCTCTTGAAGAGAGCATAATCTGCGGACCCTGGGGGCAGCTGTGTTTTTCTTGATCCATGTGTCATTTATAAAGTAAGATGGTAATTAATGAACTTTCCGTGTTCTCCTTGTCTAAAGTTTATGCAAGTCAATGTTCACATAATAGGAATGAATTTAGGAAATAAAAGATTAAATTATTCCTAACCTAAATCTACATGTATATTGGTGCCTATAAGGCTGAATGTTGTGTGCTTAGTTATACACTGTTAATTGATTATACTGGAGATCTGTATTATAATACTACCTTGTGCAGAACTGTGTTTCTAATCATGGCAGTTTGTTCAATCAATAATCTTATAATTGAGTATTTACTTTTAAGGAGGCCTTTTAATATGATTAGTTTTGCAGCCTTACAGTTCAGCTGTGTTACTTTCTGCCAGCCTAATTAGTAAACTTGGTGAGTTAGTAAGAAATAGCAAATTAGTGAAACAAGGCGAGTTGTTGGGGGGGTATGGCAGCGGGCGCTGGCTGGGCGAGGATCCAGGCTTTGGCGTTTTTCCAGCCTTGCAGAGGAAATTTCTTGGAGCTTCCTTGAAGCAAATCACCAGGTCCCGTGAATTAAGGAGAACTGAAAGTATGCAGAACGCTGTGGTAATTTTTACAAGTTCATTTCAATACAATTTATTTTGCATTTTGTAGAAGAAAATCAGAAGTAGAGCTATAATAGAGTATGGGTGGTTTGGGGAATTTGAAACCTTTTGTAGCCTTTCCCTGTGCGGGATGCTGTGAAGATCCCGGCTGGGCCTTTGGCCCTGGGATACGGAGACGAGGGTGGGATGTGCGGGTGGGGGGAGGATGGCGCAGGTTTGCTGTGCCCTTGGCTCTGCGATGGGAGAAGCTTCTGTAATTGCTTTTGCCATTAGGTATTAGTTTGGCACCATGCTGATCTTAGAAATGTTTAATGGTGAAATAAATTGATGGAAAAGAAGAAATGTAAAATACGCTATATTTAAGTTTGAGGAACCTGTTTGTCTCTACGTGAAGTGGTCTGTGATCTTCTGGAGGGCTAAGGTTGCATGTTACAACGTCATGCAAAATGAAAATACAAGCAAGGCTCTGGCCACCAGTGAACAGTCAAAAAAAAAAAGCAAAAAAAAAAAGCCAGAGAGACACAACTTTTTCTCACCCTCAGAAGTTCATGCTCAGGTGTTTATATCCCCCCCGGTCTTGGGTCGAGGACTCAGCACCTCTGCGCTGAGGTGAAATGCCAGCTCAGAGCACGGCATCCTGGCCCTGATGAGACGTTATCTAAATCAACCATCCTGGAGGTCAGTGGCCTGGACGTGTTTCTGTTTTCTAGCCGTAAGGCATTTCCTTTGTCCCGAGAGCCCACTGTAGACACAGTCCCTCCTAGTATAGGACATGAATTTTCTGCTCTTAACGCTTCTGGACTTGAGATTTGAACTGTTAATATCTGTTAAAAATCAGAAACCCAATTGTATTTCAGTATGATGTGGTCCTCTGCATAAATTGATATTAATAATCCTTGTCTTGGTGCTACAGGGGTTGGAATTCAATACCAATGTCATTCTCGTTTTGTGTTTGGGTTCATTTACTGCTGATACGATTGGAAATGGCTGTTCACGATCTATAAAAGATGGTTTCTGCCCTTCTGCCATTGCCCTGTGTAAACGCGTCGTGTGATTTGTGTAAGAGTTAAGTGGCTGCTGAAGTAACTTTCTGGAAGTGAGGAATCAGAGTGATGTTGTCAGCAGAAAAGGAGGGAGCAGGGTGTTCTGTCCCTCCTTCCCCAGTCCTACCTGCACTCTAAAAAATCTTGACTTTCAGTGTGCATGGAGAATGTGTATTGGAGTTTATTTGGTTTTTTTTTTGTTTTTTTTTTTTAATTTGGTAATACTAGATAGAGCAAATCTATTTTTCTTAGCCACCTGAAAGGCACGTTATTCCTTCCTCCCTATCTTTCAAAAACCACATCAGTGGTCAGGTTCCTTGTGGACTGGAGTGTGAGAAGACCACCGAGCGCCTGGTGCCCTGACTCCAGCTCAGTAAGAGCTGTGGGGGCTTTGCCGATGACTTGAATGGCTGTAGGGTCACATCTACAAATAGGGAGTGGGTGTTTGATAAGCCTGAAAAATCAAAAATCTTGAAATCCTTGCATGTGTTGTTGCAGAAGGATAAAGCTAAATGCAGACCAAATGTGATGTAGAAAGCTAACGGTGCCTGGAAACAGTGAGGCTCCAGGATATTACAGAGAAAAGTTGAAATAAAAAATTAAATAAAAATGAAAAAGGAAATAAAAATTAAATAGAATGTAAGGTCAAAAGTCTATTTGCACTATGGAAGCTGATGGTGCTGGCTCCTCTAGCTGTGCCCCAGGGAGATGTCATGGGAGGTCTTGAGGGCCTGGGCTTCTGTTTCCAACAGCTCAAAGAAAGTGTTCTCCTGCTTTCTGCTTTTCTAGACTGGTTTGGTTTCGCTAGCCATTTCTCATTTGGTTAAAAAAAAAAAAAAAAAAAAGAGGCAAACGATGTAGAAATACGTGGGGAAAACCCCAGAATTCTGTTCCAGACAGCAGCTTGAGTAGTTACTGGAGGAATGTGATACTTGAAATTTTTGCAGATGAAAACTGATGGCCCTTAGACTTGATTTCCAGATTTTATCCTCTTCAGGCATTCCTGTCTCAAAACTGCTGATCTCAAACCATTCAAGAGCAGTCCTGTGGTGCTCAGGTTTGTAATACGGTTGTGAGGTATTTGTACAATTGCCAGATACATTATTCTGTTTTCTGTGTGCCAGAATGTAGGAGCCTCTCTTAATTCATTGTAGCATTTTCCCACAAACTCTGAGCATGCTGCATTGATGCCATTTTTGTTTACAAAAGTTTCTTTTTCCCTGATATTTTTTAAACAATGTTAAATGTTTCAATTTGCCTTCATTGATAGGGTTTTTGATGTGCTTGTTTTCTTTTATTGAGGTTTCACTGGGTTTAACACAGTGTCTATTATCATTCCCTTACGGTGAGTTCTGCTTCTGACATGCTGAAATGCAGAGTGCCGGCAGCAGCCCCGTGGAGAACTTGGCTAGAGCAGTTTTCCTAGTTTTAAGCTGGTAAGAAATCAGAGCTGTGTGGTGTCTTCCATACAGTATGCAGAGCAATGCCAGGTAAAATGCTGATTTAGCCATCTTCTAAAGGCGAATATCCTGAACATTGTAACTAGACTTCCTTCTGAAAGTGGTTAAAGCTGTACTTATGGGGGCTCCTGCAATGGTAAAAGTAATTCTTTGGCACCATTTTCAGTTTCTTTTAAACACTGTTGAGGCTCCAGTGGTCAGGTTTGAGGGGGGTCTGTGTTGTGGTCAGCCAGCGTTCGCTCTTGGAGGGAGGGATGCTCAAGGTGGTAGCGTGTAACCTAAAATACTCACGCTGCAATTATCAACTGGCATCTTCTGGAGGGTAAGGTGGAGTTATTTTACCTTACGTTTTACCTATGAGGACTTGAGATAAGCCTCAACCAAGCTGGAGATACAATATCAATGCTGTTGGCTAAACAAATGTGAAAATGTTGGCAGCTGAGTCGTTCATAAGCTGCTCACTGAAACATCCTTGTGTATCTAATGTAGCCATGTGAACACTGTCTTTCGTGGCTTCAGTTGTGAGTGTCTGGTGGAAGAAAATACCAAGTTTTCAATACTAGCAAATACCCTTATCCCTGGAAAAAAAAAATCATCCTTAAGCAGAGGGAAGCCAGCTCGGTGAATCTGACGTGCTGACGTGATACATGGCTCTGTGACGTTTGGGATGCAGCTTCTGCTTTCTGAAAGCTTTGCATCCCAAAAGGTGTTGGACCTTTTCTAGCTCTTTCATTAAATGATCCTTTTGCTCATCCTTTTGCTAGAGAACCTCGTGGCTTAAGTTAAATTGTTTGCAAGCAGCGTGTTATAAGCAGTTCTTCTTCAAAAAACCTCATGTTTCTTTGAATAACTCTAGCCTCCATCAGCTGGGATTAAGAGAGGGTGTAAAAGCTCCTTAGTGAGAGCAGTAGAAGAGATTCGAGGTGGGGTGGAGCCCAGGGGCTGGTGGTGATGCAGGGATGGGCCTGGAGCATCGCCTCCCTCCCTCCCCCAGCCCGGGGGAGCATCACTTGCTGGTCACTTCTCCCTCCAAACGGGTTTTGTTCCAGTGCAGAGATGCTCCGTGCTGGGGACAGCCTTGTCTTGGGGATCATGCGTGGGAACCTTCACTACAGTAACACTCAGGGACCTGGGGATGGAGCCCTTCAGAAACACCGTGCAGTGAGAAGGGTCTTAGCGCACTATTTCCATCCTCTGCTGAGCACGGCGACGACTGTTCTCACATCAAGGAGCTAAACCAGAGGAGGTTCCAGCGGTGCTATTGGAGCTGAGTTTTGGGTTATTTGTTCCTTTTTTTCCTTTCTTCTTTTTTCATATAGTGGTGATTCTGCTCATATATGTACCAGCCAAAACGTTCCCTTAAATATTTAATGACAGCCTTGCTGTTAACTTAGGTTTTGTGCCAGATTTAACATAAAGACGAAATAGGAGCTTGTAGAGGTGCAGCTACTCAGTGATCTGGGCTGCATCTTCATGCTTATTTGCTCTGCTGGTAAAGAGAAAACTTAATTTTCCAACACTATCAAGCCAAGTCTTTGAAGAGAACTCTATCTTAAAAAAAAAACCACAAACTAAAATGCAATAAACTTTGGGAACGTAAACAGTTATGTGGAGTAAATGAGGTACGGGATATCTAGTAGTCTCTAATACCACTTCTGTGGCTACTGTATTAAGAATTGGGGTATTTATTTTCTTACCCTCGCATACGATTTCTTAATTATTTGAGTGAAAAAGGTAAGATATGAGTCTGCGGTTATGGACTCTGTAAATTAGCAGTGAGTACAAATATTAAAAAAGGCACCATCTGCCATATAAACCATTTGCCACCTGTTCCCCTGCTTTCAGAATTATCTAATGGTTTAAATTTAATGTTTTAGCCTGCCACAGAACAGCTGGGAAGTGACTAAGTATTTTTCCTATCAGTACCTTAATGGCCAAGCAACATTATATGTTAAAAACAGCTCTTAATGCTAGCGTTTTTCTACATGCTCTTTCATGTGTCTGTCAGCTTGCTTCATTAGCAAATTCTGCTGATATAAAACACATTTTCATAACAACAATTACTCAATTATTTTTATGGTGTTTTTTTGGAAGAAACAGCTTCTCTTCCACAGCAAACCGAAGTGATGGCTATTTCGAAGTGGTCATGGCATTTAGTAAGGGTTCGATGCCCGTCGGGGGAAGGTGGTGTGACGGCGGAGTTACTGGTGTGAAACCCTGAAGCTCAGCCTAACATCTTCCCTCCCCATCTCTTCCTGCCGTCGCAGGTGAGATTGAATGAGCGAGGTGAGATAAAATTTGTCTGTAAGAAATATTTTTTCTGGGAAAAGAAGTTTAAGAAACTGAGGAGTAAGGTTAGACATCTCTAGCACCTTCCAGTTACCTGGCGGTTTGTTCTGCTCGTCTCCTCTCCTCCCAGCGCCCAGCTGGTGGGCTGGGGCGGTCCAGCAAGCTGCTGGAAATTGGTCCAACCTCTGCGGAAACTACAGACGCTTTTCTTTCTTAAGAAGATTAATGAAAAAAATGTAACCCAGTGAGTAAATACTTGGAAAGTTTGTGCAGTTCTGGGCTTTTGGATCATTTCTCCCTGCTCTGCCAGTCCGGCTGCGCTCTGCAGGGCTCTGTTTCTCCAGGTACTCATTCCCATCGTTAAGGCGATTCACTCGGCGGTAGTTTTCCTTGTGCATTTGTTATTTAAGGTAGCCTGGCCGTTACGTATACCAGAATTCCTAGATGTTAGGTGAGCAAGAAATAACGATTTTGGAAAATCAAATGAGCAATTCCAAATATTCCAACCAGAAATGTGGTGTTCATCTACTCGGGAAGCTTTTCTTTCCCCCTCCTGGGTGTCCTATGTGTCTCGCAGTAAAACAGGTTTGACTTTGAATACTGAGTAGTTCTAACAAGCTTGTTGTAAATGATCTGCCCAGCTTTAATGCTGTGTAACGAAGCAAGCAAATGAATGTTTATAGTTATTAAAGTGATAACTTCCTACTCGAGCTAATATTCAGCATAAAATTACTTTTCTGTTTCATATCTGTGTTGGCACATGCAAGGGAAGGCATGCATGTACAGTGGGTTTCTGACCTAAAATAATGCCAGAGATCACATCTAAATGAGTATCAATTTTCTCCTCCCACTGGACAATAAATCTCTGCTGGAAACTGCAAGTGCTCAGCTGCCCAGTTAAGACTCTCTAAGAAGTGGGGTGACTGTCCCTAAGATGGTTCTTATTGTTTGTGGGAAAATTCAGCCATTTCTTTGGGTTACCAAGGCAAACATAGTGCACGAGAAGGAGAGGCAGAGTGATACCAGGAAGAACTTTTTGATATTGCAAATTTTTTACACCATCCCCATTGAAAAATAAAGTCAGTCAGGGAGCATTTATTGATGCAAATGTGTGGATGGACTAAACTGGCTTTATGGGTCATGATGCAGTTAGTCAATACAAATAGATGGTGATTTCCAAGGCATTATGATGATGTCTGTCTGAGCTTTTCTTATGCATCTATAGGAAAAGACATCTCTAATCCTCCTTTTCCTGGAATATCATTGACATGACTAACTGGAAGTAGAAGGGAAGATCTTCTGGTGGGATAAAAATACACTTGCAGAGGGAATTTACTGCTGTGGTACTTCGTCTTATCTCTTGCAAGAATCCTATGGCCAAGCTGGTATCAATTTCAAATTAGTCTTGCTTCATTTATGCCATGTTCTTGGGTAAACAGCTATTTTCTCTAGTGTGAACCAGAAGAAACTGGTTCAGTGTCTTGAATGTAATATCAAGATATTGACAATAGCAAAAACTTAATTAAATATTTCACATAGTAGTTAGAAAAGACAAACAACCCAAATCCTTTCATTCATGCCCAACTGTTTGCTTGGTAAATGTCATGAAAGTCAGACTTAATTTACTATATGTTTAACTGCTTGTTAAAACAAGTAGTAGGTTTTTTTCTTCGAAAAATGCCACTGCACTGCTGTAGAGAGAGTTTAAATCGGATTTCACGTGTTAGTAATAGCATTTACACTGTTAAAATACCTGCGGGGTGGTTTTTCCCTATTCAGGAGACAAGCAAGTGGTGCAGACCTAGGCACTTACTGCTGCTGATACTTGGAAGATTAATACTAATGTAGCAGTTAGTAGTTTTCCCTGCGGGAAGCAAAGGCAGTTCGAGGAACTTTGTCTGAACTGGTCACGTTTTGCTTTTTCCCAGCAGGACGGGTCCCCAGGGCTGTGGTGGGCTGCAAGTGCTGCCAGCCCCCCTTGCCGTGGCACGTGGAGACTCAGCTAAGAGCACGCTGTGTATCACTTCTCTTCCTCTTTTATGCTTTGTGATCATTTGGCCAGCCTCATAATGTTTTCATATCTCTCTCGGGAGTTTTGAAATCCTGCCTTGGCGGGATGTGGATGCCCGAACTCTCTCTCGATCTCACGCCTAAGACGAGGGCTGTAACAGGGGCAGGACTGGTGGGATCTCCGCGGGTCTTGCTCGTGGCTTTACGGGCTAGATTCTTCCCGCCTGAGGCAAAGGGGACCACTGAGGATCCATGGGGAAAGGTCTCCTTTTCCAAACGGCTCCTGAGATGCTAACCTGCCCACCAGTGTTCCCGAAGCGTGATCCCTAGGCTGGGGCCGTTTTGTGTGTTGGGGGGGGTGTGTTTCACACCCTTGCTCAAACATTTCATTTCAGATCAGTTCAGCTCCTCCTCACTAGCTACAAGAGACACCATTTCCCCCCTTGCAAGACTTTTCAGTAGAGGATTCTCCTGCTTCATGTTTTTCCTGTTGCAGACTCAAATTTAGTTGAGATTTCTGTAGCTTAAAGCAGAGTCTTGGCTAAACCTGATATATTGTAAGTGGAGCAGAAGTCTTAGAAGAAAAAAACCAAACTGACTGAAACGAAGAAGTAGGTCTTGCAAGAATAACGTAATAGTTTCAAGAAGAGAGTTGTTTGATTGCCCCCCTCCAGGAGAAGATGAACGGATGAGAATTACTGTTTGTGAACATGAGTTTTAAATCAGAGCTGAAGGAACGCATTGTTTTGGTGGCTGCTGTTGTTGTTTCCCTAAATTTATTTATGCAATTAAACCATTAGGAACTTTGCATGCATTGCCAAGGCTTAATACAGTTATGATGTAACGTTGCTGCAATGCAAAATAATTCAAGGTACGATGACGCCAAGACATCTTTTCTGAACTGCTTAATGGTACCCACTGGAAATATTGTGGAGATTTTGAGAGCGGTACAAAGGAGCAAATTTTGCTAAGGTCCATGTAAAAGGTGGAAAGATGCAACAGGAGTGACGTTACTTTGTGTCCGTTTCTCTTGTGCTAGAGAAAATTTTAAGTATGTTCCCAGTGAGAAGAGAAAGGCACGCTTTTTTTAAAAATTATTTTTCATAATACGTTCAGCCAACTTCATTCTGTTTTTCAGATTTTTTGGGGGGGTGGGGCTTATGTTAATATTGTAAAAGGAAGCTGTAGTGTGGGTTTCAAGCAACATGTTGTCAATGTTTGACCTCAATTTGCGATACTGAATCAGCTCTGTATGTTGTGTAAACAGCGCAAAACCACTGTCTGATGGAGGAAGAAAATTCTGTGCTCTTGGTGGATTGATCTCTTCTTGTAGAATTTGCATCTGCAGAATCTTGTACCTTCTGGTAGAAATTCTCAGTATGATGTGTTAGACAAGGAAATAGTTTCACAGCATTCCCTGAAATAGAATGGGTTCTCGAAAGGCTAATAGCTTGTTAATTTGCTCCGAAACAGTTTGTCTAATGTAATTGTGAACTGAGTAAACCCCCTGCCACAAAAAGCGTCCTTCAGATAATTTAAGAGTCCCATTACATTTAATCTTGGAAATTAAAAATAATATAGAAATACCTGTTTGGAAGACTATTTTAAGGAAACCCAAACGCAAACATAAATTTCAGGGAACCGTAGCAGTTGTGTGCTGTTGCCCGTGAGCAGACGGAGGGGGTCTGCAAGGGCGAGACCTCAGGGTGGTTCCCTGCCAGCCCGTCTGCCGCTGGCTGTGGTCCTCCCGCCCGGGACACCGGGGGCTGCCACGTCCTGAGGGGGGCACAGGGGCGGGGAGGGGTTGCTGTTGGTTTTACTTCCATTTATCCGGAAAAACAGCTATGCCCCTTCAACCTCTTGGGTGGTGGGAAGCAAATTTATAGCAATTTTCATGGTATTTTTAACCAGTTACGGTTAGGAGTCGGTGGACGTTTTCTGCTTGACTTCATGTGTTTCTCAATCAGGCCTCACTATAGAAGTGTAAACAAATTTAACGAGGTAAAATGAATCTTAGTTTGCTGGCCAGAATATAAATAAGGAAAATTAATTAAATTCCACAATTTTAAGTGTGCCATAGATGCTTCCCTAGAGTAGCTAAATAGAATTTCATTGATTTTATTGTAAATTTAGTTCTGTTTACCGCATGCAAAGCGCGACGACGATGTTGCTGCGACCGAGGCAGGAGGGCTGGCCGCCCCGGGAAGGGCTGGCGCTGGGTCCGCGCTGACCCTCACCCCGCGCGGGGGGCGAATGCGGGGATTCGGGGAAGGATTTGCTCTGAACTGCAGACCCCGGCGCCGAGGAGGCTCTGCCTGATGCTGCGACTTGACGCGCGCGGAACCTGCAGCGGTGAGGTGAAGGCAGGTGACGTCACGTCCCGAAAATCTGGAGTGAGGTATGGGGAGGAGAAGTGTTCAGCTGAAGGTTTACCAAAGGAGCCGGGCTGTTTGGTTTGGGGAGCTGGCAGCAAATAACCCAAAGCAGAGAGTCCGTCTGGCGTGGGTTTGTTTTGCAGAATGGATAAAGCAGCAGAGGAAAGTCTGACCAGACGCCCACGGTTCCAGGAAAGAAAACCCTCCTGCCAGGCCCTGTATCGTGTTGACTTCCCACCGTGATTTCAAGAACCAGTTATTTTTTTAAATCTCAGCTCAGATGGCATCATAAAAATTGTGCAAGAATTGAAAAAAAGAGAGAATTGCATTTCCGGTTTCTACTTTGCCAGTTTCAAAATTCCAAACCTAATTTATAACTCAAATCCTCCTAGAAATAAGTATTTGAAGATTTTACTCCCAAACACAATGGATTAGCTGATGCAGAAATAATTACTCTGATACGACGGAGAGAAAGTGGAAGTTCCAAAGGTTTGATGCTGCATAATTTAGTGTATTCTCTCAGAATTACATCCTATTAAATGAAGAGATTGATATTTTATGCTGGAGTTAGTTTTCATAAAGCTGCAAAGAAATCATGAAAGTTTTGCAAATGGGACCGTATTAAGGAGCAGCGGGAAGCGTTATGGGAGCTGAAAGGTGTGGGGCGTTCATCATCCCCTTCCCGTCCCCGGTGCTGGGCAGGCACTTCCCAGCTCTGTGGCTCCTGTGGGTGCAGGATGGGAGCAGGATGGGTGCAGGATGGCCACGCCACAGCCCTCCCCCGTGTTTGCTGATGCATCTCGGTGCACCCTCTGCTTGGGGAACCGCCACGTTTACAGCCTGGGAGACTCAGCTACTGCGAAATGTGCCGAGCGGCACTCGGCATAAATCACAGCTCTTGGGTTTGGGGACCTACATCCTTATTTGCCAATTTTATGTGATGGAACGCGTGAATAATTCAAAAGGAGCCTTTCATCCGATACTGGCTGTCACATTCCTGGGTTGGGGAGGTCCCCCTACACGGCGAGGTCAGCTGGGTTAGGTGCTGCTGCATTGAGAAACTTGCTGAAAATCTCATATTAACTTTTCTTTCCATTTGAGGGGACTGGATTATTGCTGTGTAACGCAGCAGGAGCCAGCAGTGCCTAAAGTGATCTCGGTGGAGTTTGAGACGCGTGTCCCTAGAAACACATACGAACCACTGCTAGACAAACACGATAGCTCAAATGCTGCTTCTCTGAGCCATCAGTTACATCTCATTTGTGTTTTGCTGAAGAGTAAAATTGTAATGCCACAATCATGCCCTTTATAAAAGGGAACTGGGGGGAAGTAATCTTCAAAATGAGAATCCAGAAAAATTTAAATTATTGATACTTTAATACCACTATTAATAGTGACATTGTTTTAAATATCAATAAATAATTCAAACGTTGAGAATGTGCTGGTTTAGGCCCGGATTTATAAGATGCAGTGGCAGACTAAAGAAGAGTTTAGCGTGTTGCATTTGTAGAGGTGGGTCCTGGGGTAGGGACGCGGTACCGAGGACCCGGTGCCATCCTCTCTCCAGGCCGGCCCAAAGAGGGGAGGATTTCTCGCAGGAAGGATGGTGACAGCGAGCGATTCCCCTCTGCAGTGGCGGCATCAGGTCTTTGCGTCCCAGCCATCCATATCGGCTCCTCTGGCATCGCGCAGCTGAGATCTGGGATCTTTTGCCCAGTGTCCATCCGCTGGGAAGGCGCGGGGCGATTCCCTGGATCCGTTGCCCGCTGTCCCTGGAAAAGCAGAGCTCGGGAAGGGGGGCTGGGAGCCACCCACGGGCGGCTGCCCGCGCATCCCTCGTGCTCAGCGTTGCTTGAGAGGGACTGCGAGTGATCGTGCAATGGCCATCCGTCCGTCCATCCATCCGTCCGTCTGCAAGAGCTGTAAAGCTTGGGCTGGAGGTGGACCACGGACCCAGAGCCCTGCAGGAGCCGCAGCCCCAGCGCTGCCAGCTACTGCTGCTCGTTCGTATGCTCAGTAAGTCACTTCGGGAGTGACAGTCTGCATGATGTCATCTTTTGTTGGGTGGCATTGGTTTTACTAGCTATTAAAATGAAGCACAGGAGAGAAACAGTCTTTTAAAATAAAAGGGTAAACAATTTTTTAATTTTTTTTCATAAGTGAGCAGAGGAGCTTGGTTTTGCTTCACACGTTGCTTATTTTGGTAAATCGGGAGGATGATTTAATTCCATGGGCTTTGTATATCACACAGACTAAGCATCCAGATTTCATACACTTTTAACAAATGAACAGCCTGACTTTCAGTGCCGCCAACTCCGGCTTTTGTTATGCCTGGCAGGTGCGCTCTGTTTACTGTAGGCAAAGATGATTTTGCTGGGAGAATGGTCGTGTTTGAATTTTTTTTCTGAATTAGCATATTGTTTGCTTTCCAGAGGATCATGTTCACCAGGCTGCTTGGGTTTCGAAGGCTGTAGTCGCTTTGGAAAGGATAAAGGTAACTGTCCTTTCGCCATTTGCTGTAGGAGGACTCGGTACTGTTGTGTACTTTTCCTCTGTAAATGTATGGTGCTGGCCATGTGTTCCTGAGGTGTGTTACAGGAATTAATTTAATTAATAGATGGTGGTGAGCTCATATCATTCGTGGAAATGAAAATGAGTATCAGTGCTACCACCCAGTGAGGCAGGGAAGTTTGTTTAATCCTGCTTGGTCCCCACCTGCAGACTGCAGTGCTGAGATGTCCAGACTCTTCCTCCCGGTTTCTGGTGGCAGCTCGGGTTTGGGCTCGGGTCTGACAGGGCACGCGGTGGGCTCTGTCCTGCTGGGGAGGTTTTGTCCTGGGTGGGTAGAGCATTCCCCTTTTTACTATTTTCCCCCTTCCCTTCTGTCTTTTCTTGAGCCCTTTCCCTCTCCTGCCTCGCAGCCCAGGTCAGCTAGAAAGGTTTTCGGTATTTCTTATTTTCATACTGAATCATACTGCCTCAAACATCGCCATCGTTATCATCTCATAGTGGGAACCAGCTCTTAGGTGGAGACATGTGCCATGTTTTTTGGCACAATTCTGGCAAGATTTCTTTTTAATTAATAATACTGCCTTGATACTTTTTTTTTCTCAGTGTAGTACTTTGAAAATCAGGAGAATATACAACCAGAAACATATTAATATAAGAAGAACAGCAGATCCGAGACAGGGTCTCTATGATGATAAATGGTGATAAATGGCACGAGTTTCTCCCGGGAGCCGCACAACACAGTGTGCTTCCAGCTGTGCCATTGAAGTAGTGCCGTTTCCCACCTTGCTAAAACAGTTCAGTAACTCAGAGAAACTTGTCATAACTGAGAATAATCCTGAGAAGTGTGCCCTACAGAATTGGTTTTTTGTGGTTTTCAGTATATATTTTGGTGTCTGTTGCTATCCTGGGTCTTGTGGTTCAACTTAAACGATATTGGTGCAGGAAAAAAAAAGGAGAAGTGAGTAAAGATGATTGTTTTTCTGTCCTGTGCCTCATTGTGTTGATAGTGTGTATATGGATACCTATATAAATGCCCCCAGCTGGGCTGGGTGATGGAGGTGCTGGGGCCGGTGCCCGACAGCTCGCTCTGGCACCAGCTCCTTTCCTGGCTGCTCCCAGGCTGCGGCTGGAGCTGGAGCAGGAACCGCACCATGCATGGCAGAGAGCGAAAACTTGGGGCTAATGTTCTTTGTCAACTAGTATTGCGACAAAGATTTGTTTTCCTTTTTAATAGTTAATCTGTGAGCAGCGGTATTTCACGTTAATTGCCAGGCGCAGGCTCACGGGAGGAGTTTTGCTGGGCTGCCTCCTCCTGACCGTCAGTGTGGCAGAGGCTCAGTCTAGTCGGAAAATGGTGGCGGTGAAATTGAAAGACTTAAGGGGTGCTTTTTGGAAGAGAAGTCCCCTTGGGTTACTGGCATAAAATACAGGAGATTCTCTAGTCTGATACTTGGCCTTTTTTTTTTTTTCTTTCCCTTTTCTATGGAGTTGCCTTCCCTCTCCTATCAAAGTAGGCAGAATTGGGTGGGAAAGTATACTCGCTTCTAATGCTACTGCTTTTGAAAGAAGAAATACCCCTTCGGTTTCTAGATATAAGGAAGAAATTCTTCACTGTGAGGGTGGTGGGGCACTGGCACAGGTTGCCCAGAGAGGTGGTAGATGCCCCATCCCAGGAAACGTTCCAGGCCAGGTTGGATGGGGCTCTGAGCAACCTGGTCTAGGGGAA
This sequence comes from Buteo buteo, assembly GCF_964188355.1. NCBI lineage: Eukaryota > Metazoa > Chordata > Aves > Accipitriformes > Accipitridae > Buteo > Buteo buteo. Next base: position 69,024,215 of record NC_134174.1, on the reverse strand, counting down.
GGTGTCCCTGCCCATGGCAGGGGGTTGGAATGAGATGACCTTTAAAGGTCCCTTCCAACCCAAACCATTCTGTGACTCTATGATTAACATGGAAAAATGAGTAAGTCAGCGCCAGGGTAGCCTGGGTGGTGGTCAGGAGGTTTGAAGGAGTTTGCTGGTAAGGACAACCTCCTCGCCAGAAGGAGGAGGAGGAGGAGGAGGAACCCCGCAGGAAGAAGGAGAGCTGGAGCTCCAGCCCCAGGTGTCGTACAGTCTGTGACTACTGAGATGGATTCCGGGTGTTAATTAATGAGAGCAAAAGCAGGGAATCTAATTTCACACTTGATGTATGCAGCTGTTTGGAAGCTCGCTGTAAATGGTGCTGAAGATCTCTGTTACTAAATATATCAAGGTCTTTCCCAGGGTTGAAATCTTAGGGGCGTCTCAGATCCCTTCTGTGGCCACCCAAGCTGTAAAACTGCAGGAAACCCTGAAATATTAGAGATGGGAATTCCACCTTTGTGGCATCAGGTGGGGAATCAGTGTTTGATGGCCCAGAAGCTGGGTATCTTCTGGGTGGTACTGTTTGTTTTTAAAAATAAAAAAGGTGAGAAAAAACTTCTGGACGGGATTTGTATTTTCAGTCTTCTAAAGCTGTGGAATCTGAGCCCATGCAAAGTGCCTCGAGCGTTGGGTTAGCAGAAGTCCAGGCAGCTGAGCAGTTACGTGGGGCTGCCAGCTGAATCTCTGGGGATTTGCATCATTTGCTTTTCTAACTAGGGGGCTTAAAGTGGCGTTCAATAGTCTTGTTATTTTTGTTATTAAATATGTCATTTTTAATACCATTATTGTGCTTCTTGCTTTTACAGCTATTGTGATGAGAAATCTCATTAAAAGTTGGGAAATGGACTGTGTTAACTTCTGCTTTGTTGCAGTGCTCTCGTTTAAATTTGGACTTTTTTTTTCCAATTATATGCCAGTGACAGGAGATAGCTGGTGTTGTGCACAAAGGGGATAAAATCCTGCCTGAGATCACAGATGTGGAAAGGCAGAACCAGAGGAGGGGTGAAGCAGAGCGCTGTCAGGTCTGGGCAAGGTATGTCTCAGGGAGGGTGTATGGACTCGAAGAACCATTTCTCCCCAAAAGGCAAGAAATGAGGACGCTAAAAACCCATCTAAAAATAATTCCTCTGAGAAATCTCTTGAATCGAGAAGCTTCAGATTTCCCAAAAGGAGCAACAAGACTTTTGAAAAGCAATCAGATTTATAACTGCCTGCAATTAACGCCTGTCGAGTGGCAAAACCATAGCAGAGAGGGCAGCGGGGAGATTTGTACAAGGTTTTTGGGGGGGGGATGTTTCCTGCCCGCTGGAACGAGCTGGTTGGCGGTGCGGGAGCACGCGCTGCGGGTGCTGGGGCTGCTCCCCCCGTGCGTGTCCTCCCCCCGGCTGGGATGGGGCGGCCACGGAGGGGGCGGCCGGTGGCTTCTATCCTCGCTTTCCCCCTCCTTCAGGTCAGGGAGAGTTTCTTCGGTTGTTTTTGAACCGGTGGTATTTACAAGCGTCGATAATACAGTACACAATGTTTAAAAAGGCCATATGTGGCACTCGAGGTGTTGGCTTTTAAGGGGTTTTGACTTCACTTTGGTTTTGAAGCTACTTTGACTTTACTTGCTTCTGTGCTCATCTGTTGGAAATGGCAAAACCTGAGGTTGTTAAAGGAAGAGAAAGTGGATACAAAAATCGTGCCCCAGCTCGGCTCGTTGGCAGAGGATGCTCATTGACGCTTAGTACTTACTCTGCAGATTTACAGAAATATTTGCTGACTTTCTATCTGCACATCTTCAGTTCCCACTCCAGTGAGCAATTTACTTCATCATTTACTTGTTCCTAAAGCGCTTATGTCAATGCATACTGAAATGAAAGCTTAACATTATCCTGCAGAAACAAAAGTGCAGCTACCGCTTGTGCTGCGGAGGGTGCGGGACTCGGGCGCGCTCGGCTCCGTGCCAGCAGGGATTTGGCATTTGCGGTTGGAGGCACGTGATGACTTTAGCATCTCCCACCTTCAGTGGAGAGCAAGGGCAAAGCCACTGAGTTTTTGTAGAAGGAACAAATAGGGAAGTGAGGGTGTTGGAGCTTGGGTAAAGGAAAAAAAGAAAACTTTGAGAACGACCGTAGGACTTGCTCTATAGGGTATTGGATGTAACTAGGGAGGAGGACTGCTGTTAGTGGCTTACCTGCAGGGAGATGTGCACAAGAGGCACGGGAGGTGGTGGGACAGGACCAGACTGCAGCAGGCGGTGGTGGAGGAGAGAAGAAAACCATCTCACGTGAGGAAAATGTTTGAGGAGCAACATCACAGGGAGCTGAGAGGGAAAGGGCTGAAACCCACCTTTCTTCTAACCTGCAAACAAGCATGAGCTGTACGTTCCTCTCTTGACCCAAAGACGTCCAAATTTACTTTCAGAGTTTTTCAGAAGTGTTTGGGGTCTCTTTTTTAATTATTGTAAAGTACCAGGCAGGTCAGCTGCCTGTGGCACTCCCACAGACGTTCCTTCTGCCAGCGGGTTGCCATCTTCACTTGTAGACAGTTTTCTCCAGCTGTCTGGTTAGCCCATGTGCTTGCATTTCCCCAAGAGCATGATTTTCAGCAGTCATATGTCTCATGAACTTCCATCCTAACCTTGTTTTCTAGAGCAGCATTTCTGCCAGGCTGCTGTGCCACTCTCTCTGTCCGTGTGGTCACTTCTGCCACCCAAACCTGTCCTACCAAGGAGAATTCAGTGTCTTCCTCAGATCGTGGCTTCTGTTTGCCAAAATAATTCTGAGAAGAAAGAAAATATGTCTCAGTTTTCTCTTTGATACTGGTCTTTACCCAGCTTCTGTTTTCTGCTAGGAGCAAAGTAATGGAAATTAAAACCTGGCTGGAGGTAAGGGTGCCCTGGGGGGCTGGGTAAGTGACTGTGGAACTTCAGAACCTTTTATACCCCCAGGCTTTCTGGCGAATTCACTTTAGTTGACATAAATGGGTAGCTGGAAAGTTCAGAAAACTTCCTGATTCAGCTTTCCTGAAAAGCCAGATTCTGCCTTGAGGTGCCCAGTTAGAGCTCTGGGATTTCTGTGGGAATTTTGGCATTTGACTGAATTAGCATCACTCGGGTTTGTGGTTGCTGCTGCGGCATTAGTTAGGTGTGAAGGACAAGGGTGAAAATGTAGCGGTGAGCCCTGGTTAGGAGTTGGGAGGTGGCTGTGAGTGTCTGGATCGTGCGTGGGTCATGGACCGATGCACCTACTCGAGCACACGTCGTCCCTGCTCTTTTTCAGGATTTTAAAGTCAACATCAGGTGTGTTTGCACTGCTAATTGTTCCCTGCACTGGCCTCATCTGAGCTGGAGGTGTTTTTTTAATGCTCTAAGTACAGCTCGGTAGGGTTTGTGGCGATGCTGAGAGCGCTCGCCGTCTGTTGAGGAAAAGCCGAGGAGTTGCCCGTGGAGCCGGCGCGGCGTCGAGTGGCCGCGGCTGGAGCCCAGGGAAGCGGGTGTTTCCAAGCCGAGGCTTGAACGCTGTCTGAGGGGTCCAGCAAAACCCTCTGGGGTGCAGCCCCTGTGCTGGGAGAAGCTGGGGAGGCTGCTGTGCCGTGCCATGCTGCGGTGCTCCCCGCTCTCCTGGCATGGAGGGGAGCTCGGGAGCTCGTCCGGACCCCTGAGCTGGGCAGCGTGCAGCCCTCCGCGGCTCCCTGAAGCCTTTTTGGCTCCCGCTCTCTTATTTTGCAACCGTGGACCTGTGTGCCCCGTTTCTTTTTATTAAAAGTGACAGATTTTATCTCTGGTTAAGCAGCTGTTTATGTCCCACTTAGTTTGGGGCTGCATTTCCTGGAGACTCTGTCAATAATGTTTTCACAGGGTTTATGTTGAAAGAATTATTATTTTTTTTTTTTTTTTTTTAAGGAAAGTCATGCAGCACATTACAGAAGGTGCCTGTGTGTGTGTCAGATGAGTGCCCGCTTACCTTAAATGCTATCACTGTCTGTCTGTCCGCACATTGTACGGTCATCCTGTAAGGCTCAGGGTGACAGGGAATCCAAGCTGGAGAACACCGATACTTTCCTAATGTCTCATCACAAAAGTGAAGTGGCTGATTTTGCTCTGCTTCCCTCAAAGTATTATTTTTGTGTGTCTGTCTGCAGTATATACTCGATACCCGTACAGATCATTCTGAAGGAAAAATTTTCTGGGGTAAGCTTTAATAGAAGCAAAGTAATTTAAAACCATGCCAGTCTAGCACAGATTGTAATCTAATATTTGTAGCCATGTCATCTTTATGATTTGTATCTTGTAAATATCCGCTTGCATGAAATGAGATGAAATCATATTTTCTCTTCGTCCCTAAAAATCAATTGTCCTGTTAAAACCATTTGCAGAGCACTATCATAATTTGCAGTCATGTAGGGCAGTCTGACCATTTTTCTCGTCTGTTTGTGGACATGAAGAGAGTCATCTCCGTCCTTCCTTTATGAAGGACGAGGGCTGTAGGATGTCGTTCAGGACACGTGGGCATGGCTGTGTACCACGGCGGGTCTGGGGGTGTCACACCCCCGCACGGCACGTCTCCAGCCGCCCGCACCGCCTGAGCAGGGACCCGGCACTTGTTTCCGTAGCACACGCCAGAGCCAAAATAAGTCTTCAGAGACAAACTTTGAGCTGTCTGCCACTCGAAACATGGCTCCAGTGTCTGTTTGTGGAATTACGGTACAAAGCTGGCGGAGGAGAACCTGCTGGTGGAGTATGGGAAGAAACGCAATGCCAGGACTTTGGAAAGGGGAACCCCAACTGAACTTCTCCTGGTCTCCTGAACCCCGACGTGGCTTCTGCAGAACTAGCATGTGTTTTTGAAAGAGGAGATGTAAGAGGAATAAATGGTACCTGACCCATCCGTGCATCGATGCCTGAGCCTGGGAGCATCCTGTGGTGGAAGACTTTGTCCGGGAGCCTCCGCACGGGAAGGGCCCTTGGTCCGTCCGCCTCTGCGGGTTGGGGCGCTTGGTCCGTGCTGGCATCTTTCACTCCAGCGAGTCATCCAGAAATGCTGTGCAAATTCTGCCTTCAGAAGGGGGACACCGGGCCTCCCGTTACTAAGCAGCGATGTGAAAGCAGCGGTTTTGTTTTTCCAAAAGCTCTTTGGATAGTTTCGGAGCCAAGTTTAAAACAAGACAGTAATGAAGATGCAGGAGGAGAACGCTATATGATCTCGGCTGGGCTCTATGGAAGTAATTGCCGTATTACCAGGATTTGGCTCTGCTCCAAAGTGTCTCTCACTTAATTATCTGAAACTAATAGTGACACACAGCATGCCAGTTATTTGACATGATAATTTATTTTTGATTTTTATCTTTAAGGGAACGAGGGATCAATACAAATACAAAAAACGTAAACTCACAAATGTTTTATTTTTTTAAATTTTATCAGTTTCTCTTAGCACTTCATCATATTGTTTTTCTATTAAATTTTGTGTATTTCTTTCTTGAAGAAAACAAACACTGATTCAGATTTGATGTAACCCAGTGCTTCTTGGGCAATGAAAATATAGCTGGAAAATATTAAAATGCTCCCAGGATTTTTCCTTCAAACAACTACAATAGTAGAAGCACTGAGTTGCTTCATAGGTCACTAGTGGGAATTTAATTCCGACTTGTACAATTTAGCAGATGAACGGCCCCAGTGGGTTGCAAGGTCTGATCCCACCAGCCTTGCTCAGAGGGGCTTCTATTCCCCGTAACACCAGCGCCCGCGTCAGGCTCTCGATAGAAAGGAACAGCTTCCTTTTATCAGCTTTACACGGGGGTGGAAAAAAAGGGTGAATTTGGGATGGGATTTAGAAGCCGTGGGGTAGAGCAGGCTGGAGGAGGGGAGGTGGTGGCCGTGGCGAGTTGCTGTGCCGTGTCCAGCACGACCAGAGGAGAGGGGTCAGGCTGCGGCGGTCTGAGCTCTCTGGCTCCGGAGATTTAAGTCACAGTCTGTCTCATGATTTAGCTGTAATAACACGCACTGGTATTCAACCTTAGCTATTTGTATTAGCGGGCAATGCCGGTTGTACGAGCACAATGTACAATTCTGCCCCCAAAAAATTCAATTTCAATTCTGTTCATTTCCGATGCATGGAGCGCTGCCGAACGTACAGTCCTGCCTTTACCGTGAAGATGTGTTTGCATTTCATTTCTCCCTTTGGTTTTTGAAGAAAAACCACCAGAAAACCAGTGTTGCTTCCACTTTTGGCCTTAAAGTTATGGAGTTAGTGGCAATTAAATATTCAAGTTCCCAAATCTGTCTGTAAGTCCGAGCTGGTTGGGTCGTGCACTGGTGGCTCTGTTACCAGATCAGAGTTATTGAACCTGTGCACTTCTGGAGACCAGTCTCACATTCCTGTAGAGTATTTCCAGAGGAAGGACACTTTATTGCATAAAGTTGTGACCTGGACATGAGTGAGAACCCCGAGTTGTGCCCTTTAAATAGGGGAAAGGGAGTTTTTCAGCACTTCTAAGCCTCCCTGCCTTTGGGAGAGGATATTCATCAGCAGTGATCTCGTACTTGATTTCCATTTTGGTATCGGTGGAAACATGCTTTGTTTTAATTTCTCTTTGCAGTTGTAAGTAGCCCATGTTCTGGTTTCTATGCTTAGCCAGACCTGAGAATCACTGAAAGCAAAGGAAGCTAGTGAGGAAAAAAAAGATGCCAAACAGATTTGTTTTCTTAGGATCCCTGATTTCTCTTTAGTTAACTATAGTGTCGGCCATAATTTTAAGCACACGTTTTGCATGTTTGTAAAATGCATTTTTGCAGAAGAAACCTAGCTGTTGCCCATACCTCCCAGCTGATCTGGATCTGGTGCAATGTTCTAGTTCCTTTAAAATTTCATTAAAAAAAATGTTTCTACCCCAGAACAGGTATTGTTTGTGTAGCTGGCAGAAAATCAGACGCGTAACACTCCAGTAAGTTTGCATTACTATGGATTGGTTTGGCTCAAGAAGGGCCCCCTTTTTTTAAATCCTTTTTGGCACCTTAGAAGGTGTTCTGTTTCATTTGTTTTCTGTTGCCGATTCGTATCTTCAAACAGATATTTAAGAAGTAGTGACTTCAACCTGAGGAGAGCGGCCACTGCATATTTAGCCAACACATTTCCGTAGGCATTGCAAGTTAATCAATCTATTCCAAACCCCCAAGTGTTTTCCAGTATTTCCAAACACGGGAAACAGACAGAAATGTGTTAAGAGCATCCCTCCCTCCTTGCCTTGGACCCGGGAATTAAATCCGGGCAGAGTCCTCGTGCCTGAAACCAACAGTCCTTAATTCCTTGGTGGTAAAGGACGCCAAGACCAGGCGTTGAAAGCGCGGCAGGTCAGTGGCAGGCAGAGGAGACGGCTCGCGCTTGATTGCTGAGACAGCCGCGTCTGCTGGCCAGTAAGCATGCAAGGAGATGGGCAATTACCTCCTTAAGTAATTCTCTGACCTAATGAGGGATAGTTTCCTACAGATTTATGCCTCCTGGTATTTAAATAAGTACAAACTTCAGTTGAAGCTTTTTTGACATTCAGAGCACCTTCCTTTCTCGTGGATGCTTGGTCACTTAAGAAAAGATGAGGTTTTGCCATCGCCTTCTTTCAGTCCAAGCACTTAGAGCATCTCTCTCCTCCTCCCGGCCCTGCTGTTCATGAATATGGAGGTATTCATTCAGCCTCTGAAAGACTGACCTTTCTTTTCAGATTTGTACAAAAGCTACTAGTAGTTTCAAACGTATTTGTGGAGGAACACAGGTATGTTTGGGCAAATATCCCCTAACAAACAAAGGTATGAAGAAAAAACTTTGCTTCTGCAGGAGCCAGGCTAAGGAGCCTGGAGCCGTGCTGGGGCAGCTCCAGGGAGATGAAAGCTTATCGCTAAACAGCTCGTTATTGACCTTCCAAAAGTTTAGTGATGAGCGAGGAGCGATGAAAGGCTTTGGGCTGATGCTGTTGACAGCTAGGTCCTCAGCGTGGCTGTTGTATTTCTGTGCCTGCTTTTTAAAAGGTATCTTCAGTCTGGGTTTCTGATCAAAGCTATATATACTTGTCTATAAAATACCTAAGAATGCTGTAAGTCGGGCTTGAGGAGGGCTGTAAGAGCCACTGGAGCAGGACCGCCAGCCGAGGCACCTTCCGTCGCGCTGTGCCATCGGCACCACCTCCCTCCCTCCCGGTCAGGGAGAGGGATGGAGGGATGCAGGAGGGATGGAGGGATGCAGGAGGAGGGGTGCGAGGGATGCAGGAGGAGGGATGGAGGGATGCAGGAGGTGGGTGTTCCAGGGCTGCTGCTGGTGCTTTGCCGGGGAAGAGCTTTCTGCCACATTTACCTTCTAAAGCTGTTCTGAGTCAAACAGTTGTAATTAAGAAGTAGGAATTTGTTTATTTTGTATTAATTAAATGATTATTCTTGGTGCCGTTTAACCGCATTCCAGTGTAAAGGTGGAAAAATGGGTGCATCCTTTAGAAAAAACTGGTGGTAGTTCACCATGTTGTCTTTCTGCTGTACAGTTATATATGCATTCATGCGTGTGTGTGTGTATCTATCTATCTATCTATCTGTAGTTATGTGTGTCATGCTACTATTTTTCATTTAACCAAAGATTGAAAGTCCTATACTGATTTTCTGACCTTCTTATAGGGCAATTTATTAATCTGATGGAATAGCAATGAGGTGACTAAGCTTCTATACTATCCATTTTTAACTAAAAAAAAAAAAAAAAAAAAAAATAAAATCTGTGTCAAAATTCATAAGCCAGCTAATGCTTTTTTCCAGCCCCTTGTGTTTGTGTCAGGCGGTACCGTAACCTGCTGAGAGTTCTTCCTTTCTAGAAACAGAAATTCATTTTGGTATCACCCTTCACCCTTCCATCTCATTGCCATTCTTCTATTTTCCATCCCAGGTCATTGAATACATTATTTTTGCTACTTTCCAGTACAGTAGCAAAATAGATCTTCAATAGCAATTCTCCCCCTTTTTTTTTAACATTTAAAAATAGGAAAACTCAAACAAAAATAAAACTGCAGGAAACCTGGACAAAGAATTGCAAAGCAACCAGGGTAATTCTGCCAAAAGCAATGATGCTGCCAAAATTTAACGTGTTGTTTCTGTTTGGATAGGAAACTCTAAAAGTCTTGATTTCTAAAATCCTCCTGCTTTTTTCTCCCTGCCTATACAAGGTCCTCGGGCCGTACAGCTCGCTGGCCTCGGTCGGGGCCGTGCAGCAGGTTGGGCACGGCTGGTGCTGGGACTTGGGCATCCCGGGAACGTGTCCCATCAGCTCCTCGCCCTTGTCTCCTCTAAAGACTGTCATGGAAAAAGTCCCTTTTAATGACAGATGGGTGTGCGTTTCCTGCTGAAAACCAGACCGTATTGAGACAGTTTTATGGTCTCTGCTCAGAAAGGTCTTTGCTGTGCTAACCAGCTTTCCAGGTGTTTCTCCTCGCCACCAGCCCTCCCTTTCTGGGTTAGTTATGAGCCAGCAGATGTTGGCTTTGCTTTGGCTTCCAGTTCAGTCCCATTCACCGGAGCAAGCAGAAACTGCTTGTGGATCATCCTCCTTACACTCCTGTTGAATGAGAGGGAAGAGAGAACCACAGGTGAATCCTGCACCAGTTCACCCAGCAAGTCCGGCTGGGGCTTCCATGGGGTCTGGGGAAAACGTGCTTTTAAACTCCTGGTGTAAATGCTGTTCATCTATGGCCTGTCCTTCTCTATAAGCAAGCAAACACATCCTGCTTGCATCTCGTCGTTAAATTTGCTTCGGTTTCTGGTTTCCAGCTGAGAAGTCAAGGGGCCATTAGCAGGTTCCAGGTGAGGGAGCGCTCTGCAGTCGTGCACAGGTACGCACCATAAATCATCATTTCGCGGTGTAACTACTTGCATGGTAGATATCAGGGAAAATTACAAACAGTGATTGCCACTTGCAGCCCCTCCCGCCTTTGGTGTTTTTTGGCGTGGCTGTGGTCGCTGCCCCTTCCTACGTAGCATCACGACGTACTGCAGCGTGCTGGAGATTTTCTCCAGTAACCCCTCGCTGGAGGCGAGGAAAGGAGGGGAGACAGGCGAGGTTTGCTCTGCCAGACTCAGGTGAGACTCTGGCTTTTTGCTGGTTTGAGTTTGGGGGGGAGGGAGGACAGGACAGGCTTTGCTAAACCTTTCAGCAGCTGGGCAGTCTGTGCTGCAGACGGTTCTTGCAAGGATTCACCCAGCAGCACCTTTACAGGCCAGCGAGGGCAGCTGCTGCTCAAAAAAGGCAACACGTTTTGCAATCTGAGGCAGAGAGAACAAGATAATCAGATTCAGAAAGTGCTGAATATTTTTAATGAACATATCTGGGGCCTTTCAAAGAAACAGAGTAAGGAAAGAGAATTCAGCAAAGGTGGCTTCTAGGCAGCCTCGGGTTTAGCCAACTGAAAATGGCCTTGAGGAAAAGCGCGGTGTGACCTTGAGGAGAAGGTAGAAGCAGAGCCGAGGGGCTGCATGGTTTGTAAAAATTGATTTTTTTTGTTACTGTTCAATTCCTCCTTTGTTCAGGCAAAAAAGACTTCTCTTGTCCTTTGCAAATAAGCAGTACTGCCCCAAATTACCTAATCGTGACAGATGTTGCTTCCAAATGAAGCAAGTCCCTGGGCCCTGATCTTCACTAACTTCTGGGGTCATAAAATGAGAACAGCAATAATAAAAATAAATTGGTGCGTTTCTGTGTCTGACTCTGTTACTGGCTATTAGACACAGCAATTGAAATTATTAATTTCATTGCTCTCCTCTTTTCAATAGTAAACTACATGTTTACATTCCAGGAATTTTTACAAACTAATCCTCCCTGTGGCTGACGGCAGTTTGGCCGGACCAAGGTGAGCAAAGGGGGTTCCTCCGGGGGGGACACGGTGACAAGCGTCCCCATCACCTGGTGCTGGCGCGGCAGTGACGATGTCGGTCCCCCGGGTGAGCACCCTTGGGGCTGGGAACAGGGAAAGTCCTCCAAAGGAATATTTCAATGATGAAAGACTTGGACCAGACGCGGATTTATTCCATTTCCTTATTACCGAACCATCCTGCAGTGGGCTCCTTCCTCGCCAGCAGAAGGACTGCGTTTCTCTGCTGGGCTTGGAGTATATCGGGTACCGAGTTCCTTCTGATGCTTCTTGCCTGACCTGCTCAGTCCTAGTTACGCAGTTCTTGAGGTTACTATCTTCTTTTTCAATATTTTTGAACTTTACCCCTGTTTCTTTCAATTCAAGTCCAAATCTCACAGGAGACGTTAGAGAGACCACAGAAATGAGTTAAATGTGAAATGTTGCTAATGATTTTTATAAGCAAGCTGAGGTTTCCCTGCAGCACTGTGCATTGGATTTTCATTCCCAATAGTTAACTCCAAACTACCGAGCTACCCGCGGCAGCAGCCGGGTATTACACGCATTTCTCAAACCAGACAAGAGCTGCGTGTAGTGCCCAGTATCAAATCCCGCGCAGACTTCAAGCCTCGAGCTCAGTGCCTCAGATGGCGAGGAGGACTTTGTAAAATTGGTCAGCCACCGCAGTGGCGAGGTGATGGAGATGCGGCGTTGGGCACAGGCACCTTTCCCTCTTACCCATCACGGCGTCCGCGTTGCGACGGCTGCGCCATGCGGGAGGGCAGCATCTCCCAGGTAGGGGATGAAGCTGGCACGTGCCTGCCCTGCAGTGCCGACGTGCTCGTTAGCTGCTGCTGAGGAATTTGATTACTGCATGGCTTCACTTACCTGCTCTTCAATTTTCTGTTCCTTCCAGCAGTCTCCAGGAATTTGGATGAGATTCCTTCACAGTTTAATGCTTTTCTTTAAACCAGTTTTGTAATTTGACAGTTGCAATAGTTACATTATTTTTGAATGAGCCGTATATATATATATATTTCTGTGTATATATCTCTATCTAAATACGATCTCGATTCCAGTTTGTTGGTGACCCTGTGGCCGCACAGCGTTGAGGGCAGTGCCAGAAGAACAGATGAGCAACCCTGTGCCCTTCAGCTGTAACGGGATGAAGGGCAGAGCGGGAGAGGATGTGACAGAGGTCTCCTAAGGTCATGGGAGATGTGAGGAGTGTAAGCGAGTATCGGCCTCTCACAAAGACACAGAGTTATCAGATGTTAAACAAACAAGACATAGAATGTTTGGAACTCTTTCCTAAAGAGTTTTGTCAATGCAAAAGCCTCTCTGTGGTTTTATCTTGATGGGCGTAAAAGAGTTACTAGAGACATTTGTGGACAAAAAAAGCCCATGAAGGTTATTCAATTCTTTGAGCCATAGGTATTTGAAAGGTTGGAAGAGTATCCTATCGAAATATACGCTATCTCCTTGCTTTTTTCTTACACCTTTTCCCTGTCTATCACTAAATCCTTGCTCCATTCCTACACTCTTCCCACAGCAATTGCAATTAGCTGTGGCTGGGAGCTGGGTGCTGCTCTGATGCAGTGTGTCCATCTTAAACTTCACGTTCTTATGGATGCAGTACGGCAATGCATTTTTTTTTGTGTTTGTGAATTAAGACCAAGTTTCAAACCAGGGGTCTCTATGCAGTCAACAGGAGCTATCCATTTGCAGCACACTCAGTGCACTTGTGGCTATTTTTCAGATACGTGCAAGGGTGATGTCTTTGGTTTGTTATATTTTCTCTTAATTTGATGTTACATCCCATTAGATTATTAATAGGCACCCCGTGGTTTGCTGAGCATGGATTTTAGTCTGAAAAATCCACAGAACCCAGGAGAATTTTGAGTAAAATTCTGACCCTTAGAAGGGAAGGTCTGATGTGCTCAGTGCCAGAATTTCTCCTCTTGTCTCTGAAACAGGTTTTACAGCGCTGTGTTCATCCGCTCCGTGAGTTTGTATGCATTCAGGATTATTATCAGTAAGAAATAAGGGATTGATGGCAAGTTTGCGAGTAGTGTGCTCTGCTCCCAAAGCTGCTTTCTGTAGGTACTCCGTGCAAAACGAAATGGCAGCTGTGTCTGCCACTGTGAGGAAAGCTCTTTTGAGTGTTTGGATTCAATATTAGCGTTTTATTTCATATTTATAGGTTGTCTCCTGCTTTAGGCTTTTCTTGGTTTGGTTGTGTTTTGTTTGATTTTTTTTTTTATTTTTTTTTTTCTTCCCCATGCAAAAGTGGAATTCTTCTAAATGGTATTAAAAGGGCAAAGCCCAAAGCCTGCCTTACATCAGCACTGCTCTGCGGGTCGCTCTAGAAGTGTAAGGTAAAGCCTTGCCCGAGCAGAGCCAGACCACTGAATATTTAATGCTCTTTGAGAATACATTCTCATTACATTTCAATTTGGATGTAAAAAAGAATCATTGCGGCTCACATTTGACTTAGAAATAAGCATATCTTGGAGTACCTGCTGGGCTTCTTATTGAGTGTGGGATTTTCAGTGTTGCATCAGTGACTTGAAAGTCAACAAAATTATACTGTTAATAGGTTTTCTACTCTTTGGTCACGGGCACACTTTTGAAAATGACATTCTTGGGCTTTATACCACTGAAAATATTTTCTGTCTTTAGAAGCCAAAGGTGATCCTGTCTGTACACAGCAGAGTGTAATGAATATACAAAGAAACAAGCTAGAATAAAAATTCTGACAAAGCAGTGGAATTAAAAGACCGCTGTTCCAGGAGCAGAACAAGGTGCTAGAATAGATTAAAATATTATAGGAAAGGAAGCAAATTTCCCATCTTCCCACGCCTGAGACCAGCTGCACTGGCAGGAAAGCGCCATCACCGAGGAAGCTCGTATTTGTGCGGATTTCAGCCTCCGCGGTGCAGTCAGCCCAGCAGCACTGCACTTTATCCAGTTAAGCAATGTAAATCTTCTGGGCCTTTGCCTCAGCCAAAAGATTAAGCTGGGAAACAGCAGGAGCGGAGACGCCCGAGTTTTCGTGGGAGTGGAAAGCGCTGACCTCCCGAGCCCTGCCGACTAAACGGGATAACCCTGACGTGGGAACGGGCCTGTCGTCGGCTGGGGAGGGGGATTCCCGAGGATCCCCTGGTGCTGGTGCTGGTGCTGGTGCTGTGCACGGCCGGTGTCCTGTAACCGTCGGGTGTGCGTCTGGGCTGGCAGCACAGGCAGCACCTGCCGGCGCAGAATTGGTGGGTGCTGCCTATACGGTAGAGTGCACGCACTGATCAGCTATATACAAGGGTGCCAAAATGTATTTTCCATTTGTTGTCTTCTGTTTCTGAGCTATTTAAGGTGTGAATGAGCATCAGACATTGCTGTCCTCTTTCTGAGGCTGTTGGTGTTTTCCCATCAACTCCAGTGGGCTCCAACGAGAGCTTTTCAGTAACAAGTAACGCCCCTGCGTAATCTCCGTCTCAGCACCAGAGGCACAGTGCTTTTTTTCTTGTTTTATCTTTAAGGCAGTGAACTTTATGATGCTTGCCATTTGGACAGTAGTCTCCAGCAAAAGAATAATTTACCTGATTTAAGGATGCTTTTTAAGTAACAAATACATTAATGGTGCATCTTGATTTTATTAAAATGCCATAGAATTAATTTGAAATGCACCCAGGCAATGACGCTTTTGTGTTTAAAAGCCAGCTTGTGATAAGCACGTCCCCGCTTTGCCGTGGTTTCCTGCTGCGAGATCTCCCCGGGCAGGACTGCTCGCTCGCCTTCTGCTCCAGCCTGGTGCTGCTCTCTAGCACGCGCTGCTCCCGTGAGTTCCCCGAGGTCTGAACTTCAACTGCTGGGTTGGTAACGGGGCCGCGGGAGCGGTACCGGCCGCCTGGGAGACCCCCGGAGCTGCTGCAGCATCCCCGTCCCTCCGTGACTGCATCCCGCCGCGGGCGCAGGGACCGGCGGGTGCAGGACGGGCCGGGCGCGTTCCGGCGCATCGGTGATGCCGGTGCTGAGTCCCAGCCTGTGGCATCTCCGCACCTGAGCCCATTTGGGTTTGTAGCTGTAGGTCTCACGGAGATTTCTGTTTCAAGCGCGAAGTAGCTCTTGCAAGCCCTCCCCTTGGGCTGTGGCGTGACTGAAATTGCCCATGAAAGGTGGCTGCGTTCGTCCGGCTGCCGAGGCTGGGAAGGTGAGGACGAGCACAAAGCCGCCGTGCTGCCCGGGTGGGAGCAGGGAGCAGAGCGGGGCTCCTCTCCCCTGGGCAAAAGAAGAGATTAATTCACCCAGTGTGGGCATTGGGTGGCTTTAAAAATAGCGGGGGGGAGTCTTCTGAAACGAGCAGCGTGAGGGAGGGTAAGAGGGCTCACTGTAAAGTGTTTGTTACAGACTTAAAATAGGCTGAAAGTGTTGTTTTGAAGAAACATGCTTCCCTGTTTCAGAAAGTCACAGTTGTGGTTCCAGAGTCACCTGAGGAGCAGCTCTGGCAGGTTGATGCCATCCCCGGAGGACTGCCTCGGTGGCGTTTACGTGGTTTCCCAAGCGTGGGTAAGGGCACGCCATGCCGATGGCGAAGGTGGCAGGTCCTGCGAGGCACCGGCGTCTCCAGCCCCGGGGCAGGGGGGACCCCAGCTGCCCCCGCGCTGACCAGCGCTGCCAAACCTGGTGAGAACCAGCAAAACCGGTCAGATGCTTTTCCCGATCTCTGCTCCCTGCGTAGGTGATGGGACAGCCCTCGGAGCCCGGCTCCTGCGAGCAGGGAGTGGGTACCAGCAGCGGCCCCCCCGTAGGGGAGGGCACCGCACCCTTTTTCATCAGTATCTCACCTCTTTCTCCCCATTTTTCTCCCTACACAGCGGGTGGGTGTTGGGGTACTGTGCTGGAGAGGCGGTTTCTCTCCCCGTTTTGGTGACAGCCCAGAAGGTGCCGTTTTCACGCAGTGCTTTCTCTTGGGAGTTACCTCCTGCGCTTGGAGTAGGTGGAATTGATGGGAATGGATCCCTGCAGCAGCGACTTCCCTCCGGAGCGCTTCAGTTCTGCCTGGGAGGGGGCTGCAGGACCCCTCCGACACAGCTCCTCCTTCCCGCTTTGAATAATTAGTTTGTATTTCTCTTATTTGGTGTGATTTACTGAGGATGTTTGCTGTCATTTCATCGTCATCACATATCCTTTATTTTCTGTCTTTTCTCTTATTGGTAGGTCAGAATCTGACATGCAAATACAAGCAGATGGTTATTAGCAAAAAGTAACAGGAGGAAAAATTCTTTATTTGTATTTTTTTCCTGGGAAACAATCTTCTAGAGGTACACCAGCTAAGGGAAATAGAGAGAGATTGTGGGGGGATTTGGCGTGCCTGAACTGCATCCACAGCGGGTGGGTCCCGGTCGGTGGGAACCTGCTGGGATTACTCTGCTGGAACAGAAAGTTACTTGGTATTGAAATCAGATGACTTGTAACTCCTAATGCTCAGTAGGTACCTTGGTTAATTATGCCCCAACTGCTTTTGTAGATAGTGTTAATGAAAGTGTCCCCCTGTCTTTGCACACCTGAGCGTACGGAGATGATGGCCCAGCTTGTCCTGGGTACCCTTTGCTGGGGATGCACCGGTCGATGTTCTAACCAAGGGCATGGGAGGAATTGTGTGTATGATGAAGGGTGATGGTTCACTTTTATATGTTATTTCCTGTCACTGGTAAGTTGTGCAAAGCAGTAGATGGACAGGCAGAGTCTGAGTCTGTGATTTTTTTTTTAAACTATTCCTGGCTGGATTATTTCAGGCAAAACAGCATTAATAATCTGAAAAATACATTCAGTTTATATTCCTCTTTAACCATCTAATCCCAATGGTACAGAAAGAGTGCTTCAGTTAAATGTGTTTTTCATATTTTTGAAACAAACATGTAACTACAGGCAAATATAAGTCATAAAAGGTGAGAAAAGATGAAAAAAAGGAAGGGAATAGGGGTGAGTTTAGGTATATGAAAAGCATTCAGCTTTTGCAATGGAAACCTTGGCTCTTTTTCCGCTGCTGAACGGGATGGTGGTGCAGGCTGGGCCATCGCTGGGTGCTGGAGCATCCCCGAGCATCCAGTTCTGCGCCAGGTCCGTGGCTGGTGTCCGCGCGGAGCACAGCGCCGGGGCCGCGCTTTGGTTGAACTGCCTGGGAACACCCAGCGGCCGTGCTCTGCTGGGCAGGTGAACCAGCGCGGCTGTTCCCACGCGGGGAGCCCACCGCCCCATCCCACCCTTGCATCCGTGCTCGTTTGTTCTGAAGGTGGAGCTTTGCCGTGGCCGCATGTAGGCGAGCGCAGGAGTAACCACCTTCGGTGCACGGCATCGCAGCCGGCAGAGCGTCGCCCGCCCTGCGGCTCGGTCCGTAAAGCCCAGCGTTGGGGGAGCTGGTCGCTTCGGAAGCAGTCGGAGACCCTCGCGAGCATCCCGGGCGCGGAGGAGCGGTACCGGGTGGGCAGTGCCACCCTGCGGCGCCCGGTCCCCAGCGTGGCGATCGGCCTCCGTCCCTCCATCCCTTCTCTGCAGGAAACACCGTTTCCTATTGGATGGTGGTTTCTCACCAAACGAGTATTTCGATCGTGTAGTTGAATTTTAGAAAGTCTTACAAGTGCGATCCCGATTGATTCCCACGCAGGCTGGCAGCCGCGCTGTGTCGGCTCTGCGTGCGATGTGCCCGCTGCCGTTACCTGGGCACGTTGTGCTCCCAGGTTTCATGCCGTTCCTGAGGCAGTCTTACAAAGCCAGTAATAAAAACAAGTTCTGAGATATATTTAGCAAAAATAAATATGAATTACCAACTATGCGGTTCAGTAATGCATTAAGAGTTTCTGTCCCATGGCATAAAGAGTAGCTTTGCAAGAAGCAAATGTTTTGCAAGAAGAAAAGCTTTGATTTCAGGAGCATGATTTGATGCTCATAAAGCTCAGCGGAGATGCTTGTTCTGACTTCATCGGTGGTAAGATTAGGGCCATGCTACGGATATTTTCAATATGAGTACGTTAAAATAAATTGTGGCCCCTGTTCTTTTGGGTGCAGTGCCGTTCAGGCCTCCTTGAATCACATGGAGGAAAATTAGGCTTAAACCTGTGCTGAACTGCCAGCCTAGCTTTAAGATAATGTTGGAAATGCCATGGTTTAACTGGAAAAGGCAAGAATTAAAACTTAACAACAGGAACAGGAGACGTCCGCTGCCGTAGCCAGCTGTGGTGCGGTCCAGGACCGGCGTCACATTATTTTGCTGTGGGCAGCATGACTCCCGTTAGCACGGGTCATTAACATCCATGCGCTGTGTAATGGAATGATGAGAGCCGATGGGTCTGCTGAGGCACAGAGTAAACATTTACAAAGAACAGTTTTGCCCTGAAAATCTGTCCTATCCCTTTCAACCGGGCCATGAACATCCGTAATGTATCTGCTCCCTCTCCTGAGGTCTGTTTTGGCCACAAGCAAGTAGAGGACGGAGCTAGCAACAGTGATCTGTCTGCGTGGTATGGGGTAAAAAAAGAAAGAGCCTTTAAATGCTGTTTGCTAGAAATAACAAAGGTGGAAAAGTTAGTTGTCCGTTCTGGGAAGAATCTACTATCTAATCTGATCTGACTCCTGGTGCGTGCCTGGGGACGGTGGTTTCTGCTGGAGGTGAGGCACAGCCCCTCAGTTATGTGATGGGGAATTTCCCATTCTCTTCCTCAGGTGCTGCAGCAACAGGGTAAAAATGCCAGTTCAGACATGCCGGGTGACGGGGCTGTCCATTATAACCACTCCCAGTTCAGCCAGGCTGGTTGTAACCATTCCCAGTTTGGCCAGAGCTGCTGTGGGACTTGGCCTCCCCGAGCTGCCCTTGCCCGGGCGCAGAGGAGAGAGAACAAACGTTCCCGGGGGGCTGAAGTGGATCTTGCCCCAAAACTGCCGACTGTTCGTCGGCTGAGCCCTCGAGCAGGACCGATCCCAGAGCAGGAGCTGTGCCCACCACGGTCCTTCTGCTCTGCTCCTGGGGATGCTCGTCCGTTCCCGAAGCAGAGCTCGGCAGGGCGGCGGTGGGGAGCAGCAAGCTGGCGGGGGGTACGGGGAGCCCCCGGCCCCCCCAGTGCAGAGGGACACGGGGGAGCCCCAGTCCCGGCGCGCAGAGCTCGGGATTCCATCCGCAGGGATGCAAATCGGCGTCTGCTCGTCAGGGATGCAAATCAGGGTGGTGTGTCACTTGTTGGAGGATCTTCAGCTTTTTGAACCTTCTACTCATCTGCTGTCGTCCTCCTTCGTCCTTGTAACGTCCTGGCTGCAGTCAGATTGAGATGTAGGTTGCTTGTGTTTGTAAGCGACGGTAAAATGCATCTGCACTGAAATAATCTTAAAAATGGACAGATGTTCTCAAAACGCACGACTTGGTAGTCAGGGCTCCTTGGCTCTAACAATAATCAGAAACTTTGTAGAAGAGATCGCTTTTATCCTTCCCCTCCTCTGTGTTGTTTTATGGTAAAATTTGCCTAAACTTCATCACAAAATGCACAGAGCATGGGTGGGTGGGCTTAGGTTCACGTTTAGCCCAGGTTATGTTGAGTTCATACTGAAGACTTATATTGCATCCTGACATTAAACTCAATCCACAGAGTTTATTTGTATTCCAAATCCATCTATTGCAAAGACTGCTTTTTATGAGCACAAAGAACTGGAAAGCATAAATATTTATTCCTTAAAGGTTATGATTGCCTTAAATCATTCAAGCTTATTTGGTGAGCATCAGATATAATTAAACTAAGCAGTTGAACTTGATCTGCATGTATGAAATAATATATATATGTATATATAGATATGTATATGCTTGACTCCAGTATGGATGGAAGCTGTGAGCTAATTGCTTCCATCACATCAAAAGATGCATTGATAATTTTATTGTTCCTTGATGTGATAATAAATCAACACAAAGAAGCAGTTGAAATTATATACTGGAAAGTCACGTTTCAACACACAGCATATGCTGTGGTAACAAAATGGGCAGAGCTCATCTCAAGTGGTACGTGTCTAACTACAGGGAAATAATTAAGCAGGTTATGAAAATTATTCCAACTTTGGGTGCAGAAAATTGCTTGTGTACTGAAATTCGTAGGCATACCTTAATGTGAGCTTACACCTGCTGTCCCTATAAACCTCAGAATTTGGAAAATGTGGAGCTGTGTGAGACCTTCAGCAGCAGGAGGGGACCCGGGCTGAGCCCGTCTGGTGGCACAGATTCACATCTGTAGGCGTGAACCTTTCCCCCTTCCTTTGCAAATTTAAAGGTGGAAAAGGACAAGCCAGAGATTCCCGGCCGTGCTCATCTCCAGTATTCTTTGATTTGTTGTTATTTTTAAAGGTGGTCATTTTGGCAGGAATTCAGAATAGCTGCCTAGGCTTTTCCAGGTACGTTGTAGATAGCAAGGCAGCCGTGTGCATGTACCTCACCAGAATGAGAAGACACCGGATGATGAAATACCATTTTAATCTGTCTCTGATGACTCTGGAAGTGGTAGGTTTGTTGTCATTAAGATTAATTTGAAAAGCCAAAGAAAATCAAGCAACTCTTGTTCTATAAAATATTATTCATGGAATTAATTGTGTAGTAATGTACATCTAAGTTACAGGTGGGAATCCTAGCTTAAGAAATGGTCTCCAAGGATATGGAAACCAGAATTTCGGCCCATTCATGCGTGTGTCCTGTTGGGATCTCCATAAAAGTGGAGGGGCTGTTTTGAGTCTGCTGTTGCATGGATTACTCCGTATAATCAGAGGCACCTTAGACTTCAGTGTTGGAATTGATGGTTCCGCAGCATTTCTTTATATCCAGGGAGCTCATCAAAGTTAATAGTTTTGCCAGGGGCTTTGACAGAAGCAGAAAAAAAGAAACTGTCGTTGCCTGAGGTCTGAACATTGTCTCGAGCTGGAAAATGGTTCACTGTCTTGTTAGAGATGGCCAAGTTACAAGTGCCTCCAGTTACATTATTGTGCTGTAGGTAGCACAACAAACATCACACTGACCTGTTCCTCTTCTGTAAATGCTTTATTTATCATTCTTTCTTCAAAGTGAGTATGGATTAAATTTATCATAGTACCTTGCAGGGTAATTTCTTTATCGTGCTACTGATCATGTCTTGCAGGAATTTCTCTTATCCTGACTTAAATGGCGAGGAAAAAAAAAAAAAGAAAAATGTTTCCTTTTCTGGTGTTTTTCCTGCAGCCGCTTGCAATTCGTCTTCCCCGTGCCCCCCACGTAGCCCGTGCTGCCGTAGCGGGGGTCGTTGGCAGCAGCCGGTTCTGCCATCGCGGGAGGAGAGCACCGTGAGAATGGCACGGGGCTGCTTTCTTGGGACGGTTAGAGGATCACAGAGGTCTTGCTGTTGCGGTCTGCCCCTCTCCCCCGCTCCGTTGATGTTAACTGTCTAGGATCATCTCTTGGTACCTGTTTTGCTTTGTTCTAGACCGCCACAAGTTTGTGGAGGTCTCTCGCTCAGCAGGTCAGACGAGGCATCATACCCGGGCATACACGTACACATTATGGATTAAGAAAATCCATACTTCGTGTATAGATATTTACATGTGCCCTGAGACATGTAGTCTTCTCCGTTGTCTGTCCTGTACAGGACAGGTTCCACTCAGCCTGGGAGGATAAAATAGTGTTGGCGCTGTCTTCTTGTTCCCTCTTTTCTGCCCCTTCCACTCGCTGGCTGGCGTGACAGCGGCTTGCTAATTAATCCTTGGCCTAGGAGGGATGTACGCCAGGCGTGGGTGAAGGCTGAAGGGTGGGAGGAAGCCCGTGAAAACATTAAATGTGCTTCTTACGTTCTTGTGATTTTCACAAAACATAATCGCAGGGATGTGATATGCTGTTGTGCGATAGCTGCGGGGCCGTCGGTCCTTGCTGTGCGTGCGGGTGTATGTGCACATGAAAATGTTCCCGGGTGTATGGGGCAAATGGTGTTTGTTTGCAAAGTACTCATCTAAGGTGACTTTTCAGTTGTCTCGAGGCCTGACCGTGTGGCCGCAAAGCCCAAAGTGGAGGGGTTGCTCTGCATAGCGCTGCCAGCCCTTGAGGAGAGGCGATGCTGTGCCCTGCGTTGCGCTGAGTCCTGAGGGTCCGGGGGTCCCCTGAGGGGAGGAGGAGAAGGGGGAGGTTAAAGCGGGGATTCCCCCCCCCCAGCTGATTGGGACTAATAATCCTTTTCCACTTGTTCATGTGGAAAAACTGCAATTGTCCTCCTAGTTGTTCCATTCAGCACATTTGGAAACGTGTTTCTTTTTTCCTTGCTGGATGGGGATCATGGTTTTCTGAGGTGTTTCATTTGCATTTAAAATTAATAAATCACCCTTTACCAAGTAATGTCTGTAAGATACCCTGGCTAATAGCAAGTTGGTATCAGGCAAATGCGTTATTGAGCATTCAATGAACTTGACATTCTGGCCCCAACTCCTAAAGCTTCATGAATCTCCGACTTTTGCCAATAAATAATGTCAGGAAAAGCTTTACTTTTCCCTGGGTGGTTCTTTAGTCGTGTTCACCCTTTATAGGAATGTGAATTTCTGATTTTATAAAATGTTATTTCTTTCATAAGATTTATTATTTTATATCCATTTCTGTTGTTGTAAAAGATTACTAAAAAATTGGAATTTGGTTAAAATTAGGTACCATGTTTTAAATTCTCCTTTGCTTGTTATGAGGGTGAATCGCACAAGTCTGGTGATAGCCTGAATCCCAGTCTGCTTCAGGAACACATACTTGATGATATGAGGAAGTGCATTAAAATGACAGCTTTGAAAACATGCTGGCTAGGAACGAAAATAGCCCGGCAGTTGTTGGAATTGTATTTCTTGTAGAGAATGTCACCAGGTCCGGGCAGAAGCCATGGGCCTTCCCTGTTTCAGTAGTAATTGTGGACTTCTTGCTTCCCATTGGGCGAAAGCAGATGTTTAACATTGCTTGGACCACCAGGAAACCCTTTAAAATGGCACTGTTACCTTCGGTTTGCACCAGAGACCTTTGTACGTTACGGAAACCTCTGGGCTGAGGGTGAAGTCCCAGACAGATGGATGTGCTGCCGAGCAGTCTCTGAGTGGTGTAACCCGGGTCTTCTTTAGGCTTCTGTAGTCCCAATTTCTGCTTTCTTCTTCATTTGAACAATCTACTACAAAATACTCGGATTTATCTTTTCTTGGAAAGTTCACGGCTTCCACCACTGAGCCTGGTCGTTGGGTGGGAGACAAGGGTGTGGAGGAGGAAAAATCACCATGGATTTCATGATGCGTATTTTATTTTACTCATACGGGTAACTCAGATTATATTCGATAGAACGTATGTCTTGTCTAACAGCAAAATGCATGCTTCATTAGCATAATTAGCATCATCATTATTATTGTTGCTAAAATACTGCCCTTTTGAATGCACCGTGCCTTTTCCAGTGCCTGTAGCCGGGGTGCTTCGTACAGCTCTGGCTGCAGAACGGGACGGTCCCTCTGCCCTGGCTGGGACGGCTGTGCTGATCCATGGCTCAAAGCAATGAGAAAATACCCTCTTAGGTTATCACTAGCCCAGACGAAACCCGAGACTCCAGTTTTGAGGAAGAAAAAGTGTCCTTTTTAATGATAAAATGTTGTAGTTGCATTCAGAAAAGCCACCAGTGTGCCTATGTTGGTGAGAGTTACGTTTAATAATCTGCTTTGGCACCTGGAATTGGAGAAATAAAGATCAATGGTGAGGTTTATAGCATGCAAGTGAGTTTTTATAAGAGTGAAGGTTTCAGAAATGACCTGTATTACTGCGAAATGCAGAGAACTTGTGATGAGAAGTGTTTGACGGCACAAGAATAGTTAGTGAAATGAAAGGGCAGTAAATTCTGCATCTTGGGTTGTGCTTGGGACATACAATGTTATTCCCAGAGCCTGCCTTAAACTAGGGATGTGTCCCTACTGCCAGGTTAGTTTTGAAATGGTGGCTTCTAAACAGGCTATGGAGACTGCTGATGGGACACCTGAATTTACATTGAAATGAGATGATGTGGTATGGGGTCTTCCAGTTTCTGAAAAAAGGTTTCGTGTCTAAATGTACAGTTAATGGGAAACTGATGCTCAAAGTTTGACCTCAAATTCAGCAATAACCACAAATTCTCAAGGATTAGGTAGCCTGTTTAATATAGTTTTAGCAGCAGACCTGGATTACTACTTTATCATGAATAACGTATGTGGGCAATTTAGTCATTTTCCGTTTTGCGAATTGTCTGAGCAGACAGTGATTCCCTTGGATAACGCTTCCGTTTTAAGTTATCGGCTATTTCCCATGGTTAGAGTGGGAGACAAAGAGTTTGTGATGAATAGCAATAGAAACTGGAGGTGTGTTATTTAGCCTTAAATAAGAAAACTGATCTTGCTGTAATCTGTTCTGAAAGCATTAATATATCCTTGCAAATTCTTATTTTGAGGGCCACAGTTTTATTAATTTAAAATTTCCGCTTATTTGCTGAGAATCAGTGGACGTCATGGCCAGACTAGACCAGTAATTCAACTAAACACAAAACCTATTGTTTTAACCATGCAAATGGGTATAGGGAGAAATGATTAGTAGGAGGTTAAAAGAGCATTCTGTGAAATACAGCTGGAAAAAAGGTGAGTTTTTTAAAGGCATTTTTATTTACTGGGGAAAAAAAAAAAGGTTTCCTTATGGTTTGAATGCAGGTTCTGCCTCCAGAATGGATGCTCATGTGGGTCCTTTGATGCCGACGCAAGTCACCCGGGTAACTGCTGTGTCTGCACCGGCGGTGACCTTCATGGCAACCAATTTGATGGATCAGACATTGTCAGGTATGTTTATGTTTCTGTATACTGATTATATTACTGAAGTATATGTTGTATATTTGTGTACTTCCAACCAAACCGTGCTTTTTCCATACTGCATAGAAACTGGGGACCCTTAAAAAATCGGCTCAAACTTGATGACATTTGCTTTAGCTAATTATGATCGTATTCAGAGTGTTTCGGATCCTGTTTACTCAGTCTAGCAATTGGCAGTAGCTTTGCATTTGACGATACAAAAGGCAAGTTTCTGAAACGTCCTTGGGCTTTTCATTTCCCATGCCAGTGGTATTCACGAGCATTACAGTGATAATGTGGTTATCTTTTGGATAGTTGCTCCATGAAGCCTCGTTGGCTGAAGCCTCCGAGGATGCTTTGTGCTGTACTGTGTGATAAAACTGGTTTGTTCACCGTCATGTAAATGTCTGTGTATTGTTGTGAGAGAAGTGGCGATGCTCTTTCCCAAAGGCTGGAGGAAGTCTTGTAGCTTTGTTCAGATTCGCATATAGGCATCAGAAATCGCAACCAAAAAGCAATCCGATTTTGTTCGGAAATTGGGAACATCTTTCCGAATGACGTGAAATCCCTCGTGCAGTGCTGTCGTTGGGAAGCCAGGAGCTCTGCTAGTGGAGGTGAGATGCTGCGATGGGGCTGGCGGCACCGCGGGGTCCTGAACGCGCCTTCCCAGCCGTGTTCCAGGGAAAGACCCGGCGTTTATCCGGGATTGCTAGGTATCAGTCCAGGCATAATTTATCTGACCCTTCACACCCAGGGATTAGCACGGTTGCGGAGGTGTTGAGGAGTTAGAAATGAATGTATTGTACTGTGTGTGTTCATGTACAGGTTTTGGTATAGAAGGTTTCACTTGTCTGGCTAAGCCATTTTCTTTGTGGGTACCTCAGGCTCACCGGCTGTACTCACGGCTAAGATAAAATTTTCGTAAAATACTTTGTGGTCAGGTGTGCAAATCCATAAGTGGAGCTGGAGGCTCCCTTTGAAGCAGGTCTGCCTGCTATTGTACCCATCTTGAATAAGATCCTCTGACTGAATTTATGTTGCTGAGTATTCCAGCTCTGTCTGGAAATTGCTGAATATTTTATGTCGCAGACACCTTAAAACTGAGGAAAGTTCATACGCATCTCTTTTGACATACTTCAGTTTAAAGTTTCTTGTCTGGTTTGGTTTGCTTTTGGTAAACACCTACTTCTTTTATCATCTATGCAGTTATTGTGCTTGAAGACCTGCATACTCCTCCTTAAAGTCACCAAGAATTGTATTGACTTGCTTCCTTGTCAGAAGCAAGTGAGACGGAGGAAATATTAAAACTGTGCAAAGAATGTAGGGACAGAAAGATGAAGATTTGTGCAGGGGTCATGCTGATCTGCAGCTTGTTGCTTGTTGAAAGCTGAAATCATGGTTTCTAGTACATTTCATATCAAATGTATTTCGTAATCTTCTTATTGGAAGACTTGAAAACACAAACACTGCTGATTTTATCCATCATGCTGAATAAGGATTTAACTGTATAAAGCCTTTTGATGACTAGATGACTTGTGATGACAAGCCAGCGTGACATTTGGTCAATAGGTTGCCTAAATCGAGTGGCTATACTGTTGGGAGGCCATCGCTTTGGAAGAGCAGTCATTTCATTTTTATATGCATACAAGTAACGTAAATACGATAAACATTATTTTTTTGTTTACAGCTTTCTGTTAAAAATAAAAAATACCTTCTTTCTCCTTTTGTCACCTTTGATTTGCTGCCAGTTACATTTAAGAGAAAAAAATGTATACTCCAGAAAAATGTATACTATACTCCAGTATAGTATGGATTTTTCTTTAATGTCTTTGAGGAGATCACACTCTTTCCTATAGGTTACTGCAAACTGTCGTTATCTCCAGTGGAAAAACAATTGAAGTAGGAATCATAACTAAGAACAAATGACAGTAATAAAGGTGTTTTCACACATCAGCTTCGAAGTGCTGCAGAAAAGCAAATGTGTGCTTTAGGAAGCTGTTAGGAGATGCTAACATGTACGTGTGGTACGTGGAGCGCTTTAACATACGTATACAGGCCTGTGCCACCATGTTTTACTGCCGGTACATACAGTGGCAGTATTAAGCCAAGATACAGACTTTATATGGCATTACAGGCATGCTTTCATTTTGCAATATAGATAAGCCTTTCTCTGATTTGGTTTCTAAAGAGAAAATTGGGTGTTCAGTGAGGCTTGGCACGGCTGGATTTTGCTCACGACAACACAAAATCCATCTTTCTCTGAAGACAAAATTAATAAAATTTTCTGTATTTCTGGAGCAGAAGGAGTAATTTTTGCAACAGTACTGGCTCCTAGTAGGCATTTGTTTTTGTATTGGAAGCTGGAAAAGTCCAGTCTCGAGTACACATCCAACTTTTTTGTGTTACAGTGGGTACAAGAGCGGTGGAGCTGTAACTACCACCCTCACAGAGCTCTGCATCATTTCATAGATATGCAGAGCTCAGACCGTTAAGTGCCTTGAAGATCAGGGCTGAGATCTTGAACTTGATATTTAAAAGGAATCACATGTAAAGAGCAGAGGAAGGAAGGTCGGCAAGAGTCAGCGAAGGTCTTTGACACAGAGCCCAGCTTAGCCTGGGCCAGCCTTACAGAGGTGCAGAAACAGCTGGAGAGAGAAGCTGAGAAATGGTACAGCGGCTTAAATGGGGGGAGAAAAGCAAAACCAGGTAGAAATACCCTGCCGATGAGTGTGCAGCTGCCTCGTGCCCGGGGAGGGAGGAGGCGAATGATCGGGGACCCCGTGCTGTGCCTGGTTGGTGGGAGCCGATGCTGCTCTGTGGGCAGCAACGCTCGTAGCGATGCTCGTAGCGATGCTTGTAGTGATGCTCCTGCCTGTGCAGCCATATGGGAAGCGAATGCACAGAGCCAGTCTGGGAGGTGGGGACGGTACGCTGCCCACCCTGCATGGTGTCCGAGGGAATATGCCGGTACGGGTTTTTCAGCTTTTCCTTCTTTAACAAAAAACCCCTATATTCAGGTTAGTGGCAGGTAGCACCTATTGGGCAGTGTTGGCTGTGTGCCTCAGAAGTCCGACAATGAAATGACTTTGTCTTTGAACTCTGCATCAGGCATATAGCCCACGTTATGGTGCAGTAGTCAAATAATTTGTCCTTGTTGTTCTACTGTTGCTGTTACAAATCTCCACAAAAATGAAGGGGTGAGTGGGAAGAGATTGCTGCAGAAGGAAAAAAGCACTGCTCAAGAGACTCGTTCTAAGAGGAGAGACAGAGCGTTTAGCAGGGCACTGCAAAACTGGTCAAAGCCAAAAACAGACACAAATTAAAGGGTGAAATACAGTGTGCAGGCAGGAGCAGGAGCAGGATCTGTTTCCCTGAAACTATGATGATGGGCTGAAGGTGGGATCCTCGCCTGCGGGAGCAGGGCATGGACCATAGCTGGCACTGAAATCCCATGCTGGGCTCAAGCAGGAACCAACAGAGGAGGGCTTGGGAATCAGTCAGGTATGGGTTTTAGGCTAATCTCAAAATACAAAAGCAATAAGGTTGTGGGGAGAGACAGACCTGACCTGCAGAGATGCTGGTGGGATAATAAAGAACTGAGTGTTTGGATGTGTGCGCTTGAAGTAAATTCAATTTTCAGAAACATTTAGAATCAAAATTTTAAACTTCTTTTGAGATTAATAGAAGTTTGGCCTCTAAATACATTTGCAAAACAAATTTTTGTTATCTCTTGTCCATAGCTTCTTGTGGTATGAATCAATCTTCCCTCTTCCCTCTTGCACTCCCTCTCTAATTCTGCTTTTAATAAGATGTTTATGATCATACACCTTACATCCTCTGTGATATACCCAAGATAGTTTTGGTACTTCACCTTTACTTTTCATACTGTGAATTATTCATGTCTCTCTACCTGCCGTGGAGCCTCAGAGAAGTCTCTTTAATCAGATATCTTTATCCTCCTGTCTCTGGCGCATCCTTCGGCAGCATTACAGCAAGTGTGGGAACACATCATTAGTAATTACGCAGCTAAGTTTAGGGGCGAAAAAAGGTGCGTGATTATGTCGGAAATATGTCGCGGTAGCTCAATTGTCAGGCTGCAGTTTATTCCATGCACTTAAGTTAAAAAGGGCCTCGCTTTTCGGGAGCTCGGCGTCCCTCCTTAGCGCAGCGAGCCCGAGCCTGGGGACTGCTCCCTGCCCCGAGGTCAGCCGGCGGCTCCCGAGCTCGACAGGGGGAACACGAGCTTGAATTATTTTTCTCTTGACATTATACTTGGGGAAAAAAGGTCACAATGTTCAACGATAAGCCATAAAAATAAATGACTCCTGACGTGCACAGTGACTTTCAGGACTTTCTTTTGTTATTTTAATTTTTTTTATTTCCATCTTAATTTATACGTGCTGACTGTCCAAAATTTCATGGAAGTATATTTCACATGTGAATGCCTAATGAACTGCGTGCTGCAGAAGTTCACCTACGTGTGCTGCACCAGTGATGCTTATTTCAAGCAAAAGCTACAGCACCCAAGTCCCTCCCTGGGGCTTCACCTTTCCTGTTCGGATGCTGTGAAGGAGCTTTTCAAAGGAGGAAAAAAAAGAGAGGTTGCCTCAGGCGTTGGCAGTGTCTCCGTGCCGAAGACACATAAGGTTCAAAAAGGAGTTAGAATGGCTGCCCGTGCACGAGAGCCTCCCTGCACTGGTTCGTCCGTGCTCCGTACTTCAAGCCAATCTTCAGTTATTAAAGGGCAGGGTAAGAGCAGCCACGACAAAAGCAATTACGCCGTATGTCATGGATTCCTTCGCAGCAAACGCGAGCTCCCAGAACTGCACAAGTGTGGTTTAGGCTCTCTATCCTATTTCATTTCTTCAGCATCGGCTGTGGGAAACGCCTCTGCCAAATTTCACTTGTGCAACAGTTTGTTTAAATCTGCCAATTGACATTTATGTGTTTGTATTAATGTTTGTAATGATTAATTAAAAGTTGACATCAGCTAGGTAAATGTTTTCTTGTTCCTCATGTATGTGTGCATGTGCATATACATGAATGAAAGATCTTAGCTACTTCTTAAACCAACGTGATAATGAAGACTATAAAAGAATCTGAATCCTAATAATAATAAAAAGCTTTTTTTCTAGGGTTAAAGAAGCAGATAAAAAGAGAAAGAAGCAAAGCTGGAAGAGGGGTTGATGTGATTTCCCTATTAAAAGGAAAGATAAATTCCAGGTCCATTAAGCATCGTTTCCCAAGCATGTTGCTTCATGTTTGAGTGACAGAATCCAAACAGCAATTTGTTTGTGGCTGTTTCATCAGCAGCTAATTGGCCTTCCAGAGTTGTTGCCTTGGGGATTATTTCATGGCAAGAGCAGAAGAATGGAGAGCTGGAAATGCCAAGACGTACCGTGCCACTCAGCAGCGTTGCCCTCGAAGGCTCCCAGCACATGGTTGGCCGCGGTGCCCAGAGTGCAGCACCAGCTGTGTGCCTGCAGAATGTGACCAGCACCAGCTGTGGGCCTGCAGAATGTGGCCAGCGCCAGCTGTGCGCCTGCAAAAGCCATCCCAAACCTGGGCTGTTCCGGCTGTGCTTCAAATTGCCGCCAAATCAGTGCTTTGCATGGGAACGTTTGCTGCAGAGGGGGATGTCTCAAGGTTCCTTTCATCCTCTACAAACATATTTCCAGAAGGCACGCTAATATTTTGGCTTAAAAATTCCTCGTCGGGAAGGAGGCAGGCTGTACGGGCACATCGCGCCTGCCGTGCCGCGCGGGGCAGTGCCCGCGGGCTGGCTCGTCGCGTGCCGTGGGAGCAGAGAGCAAGGCACCAAGGATATCCCAGGGGAACGGCCGTGGGAGCGTGGGAGTGATGGGAAAACGCAAGGCAAGGTACTGAAATACCTCTGTGAAACAGTTAAGAAACTGCACGTCGTCCTTCTTCTGCCACGTTTTAGAGCTGGAGGACATGCTAGCAGAGTTTAATTAAAGCGAGGCGCCCTAATTGTGCCTCCGGATCTCGGAGAGCGGTGGGTGTGAGAAGCGTCCTCGGTCCTCAGGTGTCCTGCGGCTGTGTTTGCTTTCCTTGCACGGGGCTTTCCTCCGCCGTTTGCCAGCGCCAGCAGGCGCCTGTGCATGGCGTGGCATGGCTGTGACTTTATGGCGTTCGAAGACCACGGTGCCCCGTAATGCTTTGGTTCCTGATTACCAGATGTCTCGTGAAGAAAGACAAGTTTAGAGACCCTTTGATATGTATTAGCTGCTCCCTACTCCTAGCTCCTTTAATATGGAAGTTAATTGATATGGTTTGTAAATCTTCTTTTTCACTACCCATAAAAATTGACTAAGTCACTTCTTAGAAAAATGACATATATTTAAATTTTTATTATTGTGATATATTCCACGGTGCACTAGTGTCAAATGGCTGAGGCTCCAGCCTTTCCCTCGGTGTAATTCCTGTTACATGTGTGCCTATTCTGTAGTCTGAGTAATTTTGACATGTGAATCTGCTATATAATATGCAGGCCTAGAAAAGCAGTGCTTGCAAATAGTTTCTGGAAGCTACTATACCAAAGTTTTAGTCTGTTCGGCAGACAGAAAGTGCTCCGTAACCCTTGAGGTGTATAGGGGGTAAGGTATGACATGGCTTGCCCTCGTTACGGCACTCTTAATACTCGTAGTACCCGCCCGTATTTGCAGTGGATATTGCACTGGAGCTCTCCAAGGAGCCTGTGCCAGCCGAGCGCGGTGGCTGGGTGTAGGATGGGTGACTCCCGGGAACGCCGGGGCTGTGGGTGCAGAGCTGTGCACGCAGGCGTGCTGGCGGGGATGGATCCCTGCGGTCCCTGGTCCTGAGCAGGCTGAGCCTCCTTTGGCCATTTTACTGCTGTCTTCAGGCACGGATGGATGGGAACGCTCGATTACGATTCTGTATTGCTCACGGAGGTTTTAGCACGAATGAGTTGAAACATTGTCGTTATTTGTTGTTTAACTCTGCCTGAAATTTTGCAGGCTTTCAGGTGGAAATCCAAGTGCTGTGGCACGGGGCCGTGATCGGGGTTTGTGGACTTTCGTTCGAGGAGGAACGCACCAGGTCACGTAGCCTGGGCGGCCGCGCTCCCCGCCGGAGCCGCTGCTGTCACTGCTCTGTTCCGCCTGAGCAAAGGCGACGGCTCTAGTTGGGAAGAACAAGAGGGAAGGTGCTAGGTATGCTTTCCCTGGGACTGCTTAACTTACAAAGGAGAGAGATATATATCTATCTTGTCCTCCCTGCCACAGGCGGGATGGGCCAGGGGACTAGAGTACCTTTGCTCATCTCCCCAACTACGCGTTTTAAGGGGACAAGAAGAACAACAAAAAAAAACCCCTAGAAAAAAAAAAATGTCTGTCTGAATATTTCTCACTGTGAAAACTACTTTTTTTCTGATTGTTGAGTTTGTGTCTCGTACTTGCTGCCTTTTTGCCTTTCCTTACTGTCCCTTATGGCCTCTCTGTTGTCGAGACGTACGCATTTTGTAGCCAGTGGCAACACTTGAGTGTTTAGCATTTCGGGATGGAGACAGCTGCTTGTAAAGGAGAGGAACGTGTTCGTACAACTGTTACCAGTGGAAATGCAATTCAATGCTCATCGGCGGTTCCTGTGGAGGTTAACCCAGAGCACACCAGTATCTCCTGGCCGGGAGGACGGGGTCTGGCCAGCCCTGAGCCCGCGGGGGGAGGCTGCTGCTCCGAGGGGCGGCTGTGCCCCCTGGGAGTAGAGGATGTGCCCATGGAAAAACGTTTGGGGTTTAAAAAAAGCAGGACTAAAAGCTCAGTGCAGTAAAAGCCTCACTCTAAAGTATATCGAGTTGGACTCGATGATCTGAAAGGTCTTTTCCAAGCTAAATCATGATTCTATGATTCTATATGAATGTGTCCCATTAAAATACAGCATGATATTTAGAAAGGTGATACAGTCCTCGCCACACACGTATGTGTGTAAATGAAGGAGGGAACGAGGAGGAAGAGGTGAAGAGAGGAGACTTGGAGCCACAGGGAGTGGTTTGTTTTTTCTTTGCCTGTTTTGGCTTGTTGGGAATGTATTTGTCGCACATTAAAAAGAAATCATTTCCCCTCACAGATAATGGCAAAGAATCGAGTAGACCCTCCTGCCCACCGACCTTGATTTTACACACGGAGAGGAAGAGTACGCCCGTGGAGAGCGATGGAGATAAGGTCTGCAATGGCATTTCTTCTTTTATAAACCTCCTTAAACTATTGAACTGCATAAATCGGAGTCGGGATAAAGGACTGTCCTCTGGCTGGAGCTGTGCTGGTGATACAGGATTGTTTCCTACAGTCGATTTTCAAGAGCTATCTATTTAATTTATCTTGGTGCTTTATAGGAGCTCTGTCACTGTAGTGTCAGGGTATCAGAGGAGGGATGCTCGCACGCTGGAGGAGAAGTGAGTCGATGGCAGGGGGGGTTGTGTGAGTGCAAACGTGGAGGTGTGACACAGCCCAGGACAAAATTCGTATACTGAGAAGTTGAAGTGCAGAAACAGAGTACCTATGATTTTCTCTGTCTCACTGTGGTGACAGGGACCTGTGGGGCTGAGTCAGCCCCTGCGCAGGGCAGGGTCAGCTCGCTGCACCTCGTGCCACTTATCGCAACATCAGCCCCAGGCGCAAGGAGGAATTTTTTCATGGCCCTCACCTTTTTGGTGTTACTAATTTAACTGTGCTGGGTCGTTCTGTAGCACTCCTTTATAGATAATTGCAGGTCCTTGAATAAAACTGACTGGTGAACATAAATGGATAGCGAATACTGTGGGCAACTTATGGATGGGTAGCACTATATGTGTGTGACTTCATTATCTTTTTATAAAAAAGCCTAGATTATTTTATAAAGGAAAATGACCTAAATCATACTCCCAGCTTCTACAAAATAAATGGAAATATTTGCTTTCTGCACAGCTCATGCAGACATCCTGAAAATGGCTAAAGCTAAAAGAGGGAAACCTTTATCTGAGTATGGGGCTGTGGAAGAGCATCTCAGGCTTGGAAGGCAGCCGTGCGGAAGATGCTCGAAGCCGCCTTGGCACAGGCATGGTCTGTTCCCCCGTGCTTCTGCTCTATGCACGCACGCTTTTTGCAGCAGGAGCTCTGTCCTGCAGGAGGAGGACCTGTGGACTTGAGCTACTGTTCAGTTTATTTTCACCTGGCCCATTCCTATTGTGCTGCCGTCTTTAGTCTCTGTGCAAGCAAACCTCCCCTGCCTACCAGGCGCTGCAGGTGTTCCCCACGTTTGCAGCTGTGTTGGTACTCGGGCACATTGCTTAGGGCGTTAAGTTGTAAAATACCTTCAAGATGAAGACCTCTGGACATACACTTTATTATTTTTAATTAAGTACGTGCTTCTCGTGTTTTGGTACCGCACTGAGCTATCCCACCGCTCCCCTGCGTGCGCGGCTGCCTTGGGCGCAGACGTGGGAGCACCCGCCTGCTTCACCCTGCCCCTCGTTAGCGCGGGCATCGCTCCCTGCCCGTCGTTTCTGACGAGGAGGCTCTCCTCGTCTTCGCAACACACGGAGTTATGCCCGCTGTCCCAGGGGAGCTATTGGCACGGACAAAAAGCACGTCTGCTGGTTTTTCATTTGTATTGCTGTAAGCGGAGCGACATTTTTATTATTTGCTGTTTATCTGGGCTATTCTCAAGGTAGCTGGTTGTTCATAAAGCCGCTCGCGGAATAATGGCAACAAGGGTGATCCGCTTCAAGTTAAAGGCGGTGATTTGTATAACAATAACCATCTTCTGCATCGGCTTTATTTGTTGACTAATCTCTATCTGTCTTTCAAGGATCATTCTTTTAAACTAGTAAATGAGGATGACAGCACATCAAATGGCAACAAGCCTGTGGCATCCACTCCAGTGCCAGGATCACCATGGTAAGCAAATGCAATCAGACCTGCTAGAAGCCATTCATCAGTGCCGTTTCCCTTGCCAAACGTGCATTAGTGGTCTGGTACGTGGGGAAAATATGCTACCCTGGGTGTTAAGCAGCAATGCTGGGCTCCTGTTGCAGCTTCTGCTGGAGCTTTTCCTCATTAATCGTGTACTTAAGGACGATGCTGGGAAGCTGCAAACACAGTGTGAGC
Organism: Buteo buteo; assembly: GCF_964188355.1. Taxonomy (NCBI): domain Eukaryota; kingdom Metazoa; phylum Chordata; class Aves; order Accipitriformes; family Accipitridae; genus Buteo; species Buteo buteo. The sequence goes on along the minus strand of NC_134174.1, from coordinate 68,989,347 downwards.
CAGGTCCTGGGATCCGTGAAGTAAGGGCGGTGTGCTCGGAGCTCCGGCTCAGCCAGGGGCCAGGTCTGGCAGAAGGCAACCAACGGTTTCTCTGGTTTTGTGGGCATGCGTGGCCACTCGCCTGCTGTGAGCAGGGCTGTGTTCGGTCGTGCTCCGTGGGCTCTGTCTTACATGTGTTGAGGATCCAGCTTGGATGGATCAAGGGGAAATACAGCATCTGCCAGAAATGTTCTTGGTTTTTATGGTCAGATCCTTTTCCTCTTCCAGTTATTTCAGTGACAGTGGGTGACTCTTACTGTCTCCCAAGAATGGGGTTGATTTCAGGCTGTGTCAGTGAAAATAGGCTGTGTCTCATGGTCGAGGTTTCCTGACCACATTCCCATTCAGGGAACTACATGTTGGGAAACTAAAGCTTTCGTGTCATTTTTAAATGGATAAAAACTTTCTTCACTTTCTGTCCTGAACAGTTGACTAGAAGGATTTTTGACCTCCTTCACCCATATAATAATTAGTTTACACTTCGTGGATGACATCTATGGGATTGTTGGCAAAGGCGCTCCACACACAGATATCAGCTGTTATTTGTTATTGTCATACTGTGTCATTTGGCAAACCGGTGTTGTAAGCACGGTCCGATGACCTACTTCATCTCAACATCATAAATATGTGATTTACATCCTTTCTCTTCTTGACAGTTGCTACTCTATGGTGTCGTGCAGAGGAACCATTTGAGTCCAGCAGCGTCATAAGCGGGTTACGGTTTCACCTGTTCTTACAGAAAAGAGCCACAGCCAGGGGCACCCACAGCGGGGTCTCGCGCAGCCCCTCTTCTCCACCGGTGTCCGCTGAGCACTGAGTGGGCATCCCCTACCTCCACCAAAGTGCTCCGCGCTCAGATCCAAACTTGTGGTATTTTAATCTCTAACGAGAAACCTTCCGTACCTTTCTGGGTTGCCAGAGGACTGTTTAGTGACCCAGTGAGTACTCTGGGAGCGAGAAGAGGCACCCAAATCTGGTCCTGGTGACTAGACAGAGGGGGCACAGTCCTCACGCTGACTGTTGTCCCATGTTCTGAGGTGACGACGTCTCATTGGCTGTCCCGTGGCTCCTGATGGAACATGGACCATGCCTGTAGGGTGCTTCAAGCACAACCTACAGATTTTTCTGATAGCTTGAAACTAGATATGCAACACGAATTCAACAAATTCTGAAATTACTTCAGCCGCTCCCCACCCGTAGGTTGGCTTTCTGCTCCTGCAGGAGCCATGGTTGACCATCACCAAGCACCTGTCAGAAGCAGCTAGGCCAGAATTTTTAATGGCAGAAAAATTTTCAGGAATGTTACCAAACCTTATCTACCTTATGACATAAAAAACCCAAACCACCTAATATCATCTTCTTGTGCCCTTGCTCATTCTTAAATTACAGTTTTCTAAAGGGAAACATGAACGTAGCAATATCTGCATTTCCAGTTTCTGCTCTGTGACTGAAACAAAATACCATGTGTCCCCTGTGGATAATTGAAACCATTATTATACCAAAGAGGAACAGGTGACATGTTACATGGGGAAAGGGACATTAATTTTAAATTAAATGTCAAATTATATTAGCCATGGAAAAGCGAAGAGGTGTCACAAGGGACCCCAGAGTTTCTAACCTGGGGTGATGGCATGCGAGACCTGGCAATACCCCGTGATTAATGAACACCATCAACATCTGTGTGCGTGGCCAGGGGAGCGGTGACCGCAGCAGCGTACCAGCAGAGACAAAACACAGGTCTCCAAACCCCCTGGTTGTAACCTCTGTCAGATAACAGCTTTGACAGTCCTGCGTGCATGTGGTAGCATCGCAGGTCCCAAACAAGTTGCTGGTTTCAAGTTTACCATCATTTGCAACTAACTCCCCAAGCGGTTCAAATCCCGCAGCGTGCGTACTTGCCGTGAAAGAAATTACAGCCAGGGGCATTTCAAAGCAGGCATTTGCTCCTGGGCAGGATTGGTCCTGTGTCCTAACTGTACTTCTGATATTTATAAAAGGATAACAATAACCCAATTTAATTAATCAGCCACGTCAGTCCTCTTCACCTAAATGCCAAGATTTTGTCCCTCCCTTCTGGGACGACGGTGGTATTTATGGGAGCGCGGAGCCTTGGTTTGGCGGTGTTCTCGCAGAAGTCCCTCTGGGTGTGTTCTGCAGACGAGGCTCAGCGCTGGCGGGTCGGTGTTCCTGGGGGAGCAGGGGTTCCACCGCTCCGAGGTACAAAGTAAGAAGTAGTAATTAGACCTAATCATTACGTAACAGAGGATTAGAGCATCTCTCTTGTGAGGCTCTTTTGTGATCCGAAACATGTGTGTATTAAATAAACAGAAAGTTATTAAAATATTAGTCATGTCCGTGTCGCTGAGTTCAGGATGCCAGAACTCCCGCGGGGTGTAGGTGTGACTGAAGTCGGCGGCTGGGTTTGTACAACCAGTTTTGTGCTCCTGTTCATCGGGAGAACATGGAACTCTACTGGATGTAATTACTGGGATGTTCGGGCTCAGTAACACACTTACACCGAGCTGCTGCCGGCCGGCACCCCGCAGCCCTGCGGCTCCTCCGCGGTTTCTTGCAGAGGTTGTGTATTTTTCATTACGTGTTTGGGCAAGATCAATGGTGACATCTTACCAGTGGTACATGGAGTATGTTGGATTATTTTATTACAGTACTCTGCAGAGATGGAGCATTTTCCATATTTGCAGTTCTTTACCCAGACAAGGCTTTTTTTTAAACCAGTTTTATTCCTTGCTTTTAATAACAGTTAGGCAGCAGAGCCTCTAATGATAAGATTTGTTCCTTCCAGTTATTTATGCCTCAGAGGGACCAGCATTTTCCCATTATAAGTGTATGTGTGCGTGAGGAAGTCAGAGTGTGTATGTGATGTTTGTTAGTTTTCATTATGATTCGGAAAGCGCGGGCTTGAGATTGATATTGTTTGTTTATTACATACAGCTGTAGTGAAGTGAAACTTGAGGGCTTTTAATGTCTATTAAGGATGGTGCGATACTTATTTTCGTATTATTTTAGCTGATTTAAAATGTATGTCAGGACAAAAAAGTTGAACTGCTGTTACCATATTTTACCTGACCAAGTCAAGAAAACTGTGTTTTGCACAGCAGCGACTTGGTCCCATTTTTCAAATTCGAACCAGAGCCCATAAAGCTCAACCTAAACCTGTCCGGCAGAGTTCTGCCGTGGCTGGTTGTATCTGTCCAGCGCAGAGCGTGGCGGGAGCTGGCGGGGATGCCACGGGGGTGCCGTGGGGATGCCACGGGGGTGCCGTGGGGATGCCATGGGGATACCATGGGGATGCCACCCCGTGGGCATCGAGGCGGTGGCCGGCCAGCCCCACGGCCGAGGCTGCTGCTGCTCGCTGCTCTCGACCACGGCTTCAGAACGTGAAATGTATTTCCCTGTGGCTTCTCTCGCTGTGAGCACCACGGCGTTCCTCCTCGCCTGGTTCTTTTTTCCTTCCTGTATATTTCACCTGCTGCTTTTTGGGGGTGGTTAGACGGTTTCTATGGCGTTTTATTGATACGGAGAGAGTCTCTGTGCCTGAGGTGAGCGGCGCGGGCTGGCAGTGCCGGCGGCAGGCTGTCGCTCTGAGAGGAGTCGCAGCCCCGCGCTGCAAACAGAGATGCCATAAACCAGCTGCGGGTTAATGTCTCGGTCGTGGCTGTATCTGACATTATCTAAGCATAGTTTATCACTTGGAATAGGTGTGTAGTCTGGACTGGAGATGACCGGGTCTTCTTCTTCAACCCTACAATGCAGCTGTCAGTCTGGGAGAAGCCGGTGGACCTGAAGCACCGCGGCGACATTAACCGGATCATCGAGGATCCTCCTCACAAGCGCAAGCTGGAAGCTGCAGCAAGTAACTAAAGCCCTGTGATTATTTGCCTCTATTTAAACTTGAATATCGAATGAAACTTGGTTACTAAATGCGTTCAGTGGAAGTTTGATAACCATAATTAGAGTGGCTTTCCTTTTGAGATTTCATATAAAGTATTGCGTTAAAGTTGATGTTTATTGCAAAATCCGTATTTTCACCGAAATGCTGAGCTGGGGAATAGAGTGTTCTCGTTATTGGCAGTGAAGAAACAGGTGGCTTCTTATACTGGACGAATCTTTGATGTATAAAACACATCTCGGAAGACGCTGTCTTTATGTTTTATTACACCTATTTCCAAGATGTACATTAGGAATGCATTACCAATGCATTATTCAGCTGTTACACAAAAGCAGATACTCCGTAGCTAATGATTATCCAACCAAGTTGTAGAGGGGAGAAAAAAATCCCAGTAGTAAATCTCAGAGCGCTAAAAGGTTTGATGGAAATGTGGGTGCTTCCATCCAAACATGACTCTGCCAGTCACCTTCTAAACGCTGCGGATTCCTGAAGGGGAGAGTCCTGGCTAACCACGCTGATCTGCAGTAATACGTGTTACGTGGTTCAAAATACAGCTTAAAAGACGCCCCTTGCCTTGTGAGTGACCCAAGGGGTTTGCTCTCTGCCCGTCCCTGAGACGGCCGGTCTGCAGAGGCAGTTTCCCAGCCTGACTTTCCCACCCCCTGCTCCTCGCCATCCCATCTTTGTTCTGCTGTCCGTACCTCAGTTGTTCAGTCCAGCCGTTGTCCGTGCTGGTCACCGGTCCAGGAGCAGCCCAGCAGGTCAGCCTGTGCTTGCTGGTGCAGTAGCGGCTCCATAGTTTGCTCCACCACATTTCTCTCCAAAGATGATGTTTCATCCGTTTTTTGTGGACTCCCCGTTACTGGGAGCTGCTCCGTGCCCTGTCAGCGCTCCTTTTATTTCCTGATGCTTTACGTTGGCTTTCCCGTGGGAGCGGTGTCAGTGAGACCCGCTGTTACTGGGAGGATATCTAGATGCATGGCAGTCATGTGAAATGCTTCGTGTCTGGATTAGCTGCTTGTAATTCTTGGATATTCTGCTTCACAGCAGTCTCAGTGGAGAGCCTCCTTCCGCTGATGCTTGTTCTTTAGTGGGCAGGTCTAGAAAATTGGAGGGGGGAAAAATGAGACTTCTGTCATTCTTTTAAAGTGTAGTATTTTATAACTAAAAGTCAGGCAGCACTGCCAGTCTCGTGAAGTGACCTGCCTTTTACACTCAGGCTGTCGGGGCTGTAATGTACGCTTTGATCCATGGGCACAGCTCCCAATTAACTACTGCAAAATGGGCTGTGAGTGTGCATTTGTGGACTTGAAACACTGTGTCTGCAGGTAGATAAAAGTGAGTGATAATCAGGATTTATGTTATTGGTATTAGCAGAAGTTTACTGAAAAAAAGCTACAAAGAATGGCTTTCTATTAGTGTAGTCCTTATATAGTGTCATTGGATTTTTCAATATAAATTTCAATTGTCAGATGCTCATATATGTATCATTTTTGTATATGGCTTGAATAACTTTAGCTGTATATCTAATAATTCCAAAGCGTATCTGCTGAAGTTCATTCTTCAGGAGAAAAATATAGCATACGTTTTTTATTACAGGTTATATTGAAAGATCAATTAATTACTGACAAGGGGAAATGATGGCCGAAGACAGAACTGAGAGTCATTGTTCACGGTCTATAATTAATTAAGGAGAAGAGTCTAAAGTCATTGTTGATATGTGCCACTTCAAAAATCTATTTTTTGCTGTGTGTTCCATCCTTTTTATTTATTATCTATATGTACCACCAAGATTTGATTCATGCACCAGTTTCTTTACGACCATGGTTTTCATTGTTGCTAATAGCCGTAATCTTCCTTGATATAAGTGGGACTTGCGGTTGCTCAATATTTGAGACAGTGAGGTTATAATTAGTATATATTAGCTGCTGAGGTGAAAGGAATTATTTGTTACCATTTCTCTTAGCTTGTAATCTCGAGTAAATAAATAACACAAATGAGCTGTGTGTTTGCAGCAATGGTTGCCAAATTTATTTAGCTTAGTTGCTGCTGCCGAGTTTTAATTAGAATTTTTAAATCAAAGGCACGAAAAAAGTTGGCAAGGGTAGTTACTCATGGGGTGCTATAGGTTATCTGCGCATCACTCCGCCGAAAGGTCAAGTGCATTTATAATTTGTGCGTAAATGAAGAACTACTCATTTATCAATTACTCCACCTCCATGAAGTATTGGGTCTTTGGGAGGTTTCTGAAGGTGTCGTGGCTCTTTACCGATGGGTTCCCATCGGGCCGCCCCGTGCCCCCGGAGCAGCCGGCCGGGACACCCCAGCCCCTCCGACGGGGACGTCACCTGGTGGGGGGACCTGCCGCCGGCCAGACGGGGGTCAGGACAGAGACGGCCCTTCCAGGACTCTTGTAGCTTCGTCTTCCACGTTCCCAGTGGCAGCTCTCTTTTTCTTGTCCGCGACTTTTGTTGCTCTTCTGTCTCAGTATGAGCACAGTCTGACCATAAACCCCCTATTTCCCCTCAAAGATTCCTTGAAATGTTTCTGTCTCATTGCAGTGGAGAAAAACATTTTTATCTGTTCCTGTTCCTCCACCTGCTCAAATGGTTGGTGTGGATGGTTAGGCTGAGGAAGTTACTTCTTCAGCTCATTAGAAGAAAACTGACATTCTGACTACAGAAAATGGCATGTTGATTCATAGTTGGTATGATCCCTGTTCAGAACCGGTTATGATATAGTTTACTCTGTCCCCACAAATATTTTGGACCCTTTAGCGTTCTGACAATAACAGGAAGCACGGTCCCTAGAAGTAGCCTGGGTAAGCTCCTAGGCTTACGTGCGATACGTGAGTGCCAGACCTCTTTACAAAATTGCAAATCAGATTTTTGCATGTGGCCAATGGATTGACAACGCTTTAACTCACCTGGTAGATGCTGGTGTTTCCTCTTTGTTCTGGAAGATGAACCGGAATTCATGACATGGCTGGGGTTGGCTGAATGATTTAATTAATCAGCACTAAGCTTGATAGACCGTCAGATTGGGGCAGTGCTCCGCTTCATGATTTCATGGAAAGATTACTGTCAAGTAATATTCTTCCTCAACGCTTTAAATCAATTATTAGATTTTGTGCTCGACTGCCTCTCTTCCCTTTCAAAGTCAGTTTATAATCTTACCAGAGGTCCAGCGGCGCGATGTGATTCAGTAGATTCCTGAGTGAGGGTGTAGATACCATTTGCCATGTTTTACTGAGTTTTCCATTGCACTGAAATTTTAAGGGATGATGCTGACTCTAATCTTGTCCCACTTATCTGGGACAGTATACCCACAGCAGTCGCTCCTGCAGGCGAAGCGAGAAGGATTTTGCGTCCCTCCTCAGGGAGGTTCTCCTTGCTCTTGGGGAGAACCCGAGCTGTGTCAGGAACCAGCCGATGGAAGGGAGCTCTGAAATCGGGGTGTGCTGTATCGGAGTTTGTTTCTCTGAAGGCTATACGGTAGCTAAGATTTGGGTTTTATAAATGCCCAGTCCACATATTTTTCACAGCAAAATTTAAAAATTATATGTCTTTTTCAGAAATCTCTGAAAGATCTTGTCATAAGATGACTTCAGATTTGAGTTCGCCTTCAGGTAGCTGGAGAACTTCACAAAATCGTTTGCCATCACCAGTGAGTTTGCTCTTGGCCTGTGGAAATGTCACACAGGGCGGGCTCACCGCGTGGGCCAGACTTTGCACCACTTGCTTTACTAAAAGAACATCCCGTCAGGATTCAGAATGTTGGAGCGTAGCACGATGGCCATCCTTCAGCCGGCTCTGGAAGGGCTGTCTGCGGCGTGTGACAGGCGCAGGAGGTGTCCCGCGGGCACGGCTTTCCCTTTTCTTTAAAAGCCGTGAGGTTCGGTGGGAGCAGGGTTGTGATCTCCCAGTCACCTTTAACTTCAGCTCTCTTGGAAAGCACCATCAAGTACTCTTGTCATTTCATAGTATGACTTTCAGAATTCATTAAAGCTGAGATCACCGCTCCCTCCGCCAGTTGTTCAGCTCCTGACTAATAGCTTTATAATATCTCTGTTGTATTACATTCCACCATCTGAGTTTACAGGTTGGTTTTTTCTATTTCTTTGTATTTTTAATTGGGTGTCCCAAAGAAGAATTTACCAAGAAGGGGTAATACTTCCAGTGAATTTATGTTTATCTAAAACATTTTTAAATTCATTTGTGTATTCATAATGCTCATATATTGTCAGGAATGTTGAGATCAAACGCTCCTTATTTTGGAATGCCATTCATTTCTCCTCATTATCATTTTAAGTTAGTAATGCATCCATTTGCACCTGCTGTGTATTTCCTCCTCATGTGGTCTCTGTTCCTGGTCTTCCCACGCCGCAACTTTACAGCTACTGTCGTGTTTTTTATTGTTCCTTTTGCAGAGATTTAGTGTATGCTGTGGTCAAGCACTTAATATAAATAAAAGGTAACATTTGCTGAAAGCACGATCATAAACAGGTAATTTCCCTAAACCAGGGAAACCAAATGAGCTAAGAACAAGATTCTTAAATTGAAACTTGCAATAAATGGCCAAATTTCTGTTAGCTTCAATGATACAGATGATTGGACTCATTGTCTAGCAGATGTCTTGGAGTTTCATCTGATTTCAGTGAGATCAGATCTCACCATATCAAGCTATTCAAACCTTTTGTCTCCATAACCTAAGTTCAATTTTATATTTATTTTTAATTTATTTTTTTGTGGTTTTCTAAATAGCAAGACATGTCTTCATTACCAGTCTAATACAAAAAGGCTGGGTTTTGGTGTTTCTGATATTCCCAAGCTAATCACATACAGTTTGATTTTTATATTTCTCAATTAATTCATGGTGAACTACTGAAGAGTCCCCAACACAAACCAAGCACTGGATGGACATGACTTCTGGTGCTCTGTCCATTTGAATGTTGATGAAAACTGCAGTTTGTATAGGTGAAAAAAAAAAATTCAGAAATAAATACCTGTTCCACATGCTTAACATTCGTTATGACTGACAGTGCAACCTCAGAGTCCTTCAAGGATGAGTGTCCAGGCCAACCCAGGAGTGTAACGTTGCCTTGGGGTTATTCTGCAACATCAGAAGTGTGGAGGTTGTTGGTATCTCCATAGCCTTGCTATACTGGTGGTTGAATTTCTGGAAAAGCAGCATTATATTTGCTTATATAAGAAAGAGAAATGGGCTAAGGAGGGAAGTTCTGGTGTGTGTTAGCACTATTGAATCCTTCAGGTTGCCAAGACTGAAATAATTTTGCAGAAATCTCTTTGTAGTTGCACTTTTAAGGGGAGGGAGGAGGGAGTATCAGGTGAAACAATAACAAGATTTTTAAAAAATCATGTCACAAATGAACAGTGAGTAATTTTTCAGAATGAAAATGGTCGTTTTTATTGCTATCACTTTCATTTGGATGAAGGCATTTCTGAGGATCTAGCTGATGAACTACGTGTTATTTTTAAAACACTCTGTGGAGAGCGAAAAATAGTAAATAAGTAAATACCTGAGCAGCAGCCAAAGACAAGAAATAAAAAGTTAATTTGAGGAATTTGTATTCCCATTTATCTAGTTCAAATCTAATAACTATTTATTTCTTTTTAGCAGACAAATGTGTTAGTTCTTGTCCAGGGGATGAAAATGATGATCTTAGCATCAAAACTAAGAGAAATAAGTAAGTTCTAAAGTTTACTTCTCTATATGTAATGTTGGGAAGCTAACGTCTGGTACAAATAAGTGCAAAGAGAAATACAATTCTTTTCTTCTGTGTGGATAACTACACCAATAAATTATGAGAGTCATTCTTAAAGTATCCAATCTTCATCGAACTCCATGATTCTCTGTAATCTCTCTTTCCCATGAACATCATCCATTTTTGTCTGAGTAACTCTTACTTTGAAATGGTTAAAAAAAGACTGTAAGGATATGCGGTTATTTCAAAGACATTGGATAAAAGCTTTATCTTCATTGAAGTGAAGCAGATTTTTTTTCACTGGTGTCAGGGTTTCCAGACTACTGGCTCAGAAATATCCAGAGGTATTTCTGTTATTGTGCTTTTATTTGACCTTTATTACCATGTGTGTTTCAAATTCTCATGAAGTAACAGGCAAAAAATCCATGTGCCAAGTGAGCAACTCCTTCACCCATTGCCAAAACAGCAAGAAAATGAAGTAAACACTTCTGTTTTAAGGAGTACCTCAGAGACATTTCATTCTATTTAACCACTGGCCAGTAACTGCATATAGCATTAGCTCTCCATGCAGGCTGGCTGTGATTTAAGACACTGGTTTGGACCATTAAAAAAAAATAAATCTGTAAAATAAATCTGCATAGTGTGTTATATTTTTTGAGGGCATTGTGACGAGTAAGTACAGCAAATTCCTGTATTTTCCAAGTGAATATATTGAAGATAATTCTATTCTTTCTTACATTGCCGTTTTTATCCTGTAAGCGGGCGGTTCTTTTGACCTTATTAAGACTTTCTGTGGATATGTATTATTATGATGGTAGAATCAGATACTTCTGAGCTGAATACTCAGACTATTTAAGCATTTAATGCTTGGTATAAAAGAGTATATTTATCCTTTATACATACTAAATATGTACTTTTACTAGTTACATAGTATTCATAAACAGTGTAAAAGTTTATATTTAGTATAAAATACTTGAGAATACCTTTACTGACGTCAGTGGGTCTGACAATAATGGGCCAGTATTATGACCTGTGTCTAGAAGTGGATATTTTCCATGTGCTATTAAGGTGATTCCCTTTAGTGATTGGTTGAGAAAATGTGAAAACATCTTTCCATTGATGTAGATAAAGGGAATTCTAAAATTCTAAAGCTTGTTCATAAACTCCAGAAAAATGCACTTATTCAAAGATTACTTTGTCAAAGGAGGCGTGGGCTTACTGTGCTGTGTGTCGGAAGGTCAGGCTGTGCCTCTTTCACTGTCTACTTAAGAATAAGGAATATTGTCTCATCTTCACTGGAGTTCCATGACTTATTCACTCTTGAAAGACTAACTTTGGGTTTTTTAGTCTCTTATTTTCTTTACACTCAAAAGGACATTGTCAAAATTGTTAAGACACAAATAGGGACCATCTTTTTATATATTTGCAGAATTTACCTTTTATTATTTTTATTTACTTGCAGAAAAACATTTTGATATAACTTTATTTTTCCCCAAAGCAAATTTGTTCAGTTCAGCTGGGCAATCTCAGCCCGGCGCAGAGCTGCTGCATGACTCTCCTGCCTTAACGCATTGTAGCATCTTTCTTGCGGTCTATATTTAGACAAAAGTAGTTACATATATAGATGTATAAGCATAAATCATGCGGCCATCCAGCTAAAAGTGCAGGCATGTCAGAAATCCCGCAGTGTGGTGGCAAGCACCTCCGATTGCCAGCCCTGCCTGCTGCGGCACGGGCAGCAAAACAGCGCTGGCTGCGGTGCCCGCCGGCGTGCGAAGGCATCTCTCAGGGAAGAGAGCAGCGGTGGCACGGGAAGGCATCCTCTGGGTCTTGAAAAGGTCACTTGAGTCACAGGCAACAAAAGCTGCTCTCGGCTGTGACTGTATGCCACAGAAGTCAGATGGCACGTGATAGTGAAGGTATATCACCTGCTGGTTATGTCATCAGGTGTCTTTATATTGGGATATATATTTGTATGGACTAACAAATAATACAGCTTTTATCGTACTTGAGATTTCCGGCAAGATATTCATTGAGAGGATATTTAAAGCTCTGAGAACCCTATCTTAAGTTCTAACTTTAACTTCTAAAATAAGTCTTTAAATGAGGAGGAACCAATTTTCATTTGCTGTATTTGGGCAATTAGTCCTATGAAAGTCAAGGGCAACATTCACATAAGAAGCGAGTGAGATTTGGCTTGACAACATAGCATTTTCTCAGACTTCGTTGTGGAGATCCCAATTCCCCAGAAGTTTGACCTGTCACCAAAAAGTCATAAAGTGTTTATTTTTCTGTCAGCAGAACATGCATCCCCAAACTACTGCATGATTTCTACAGCTGTTTTGAATTTTAAATTCTCTTTTATAACGTGAAGGTTTCCTGACATTTTGCTTTGTACCCTGAAGCAATAGCAGAATATAGAGGTTCATGGATGGACCTTTAAAATACTGACCTTTTAGTGAAGAAATGCAGTCTAAGTGCTTGCTTAAATGTATTAATAATAGAGTATAGCTAACAGTTCATGACATAAAAAGGTAAAATATTGCAGGATTTTCACTTCAAACTAGAAATTAGTTATCCTCAGGCTGAAAATCAGGTATAGACTCTTTTGCTATATTAAGATAGTTTTTATTAATGCGATTGAGACATCCCACTGGAGATTGTGCGGTACCATCCCAGCTGGGTGTCCACTGCAGCGGGCAACCTCCCATCCCCGCAGCTGAGACCTAGTAGTGGGGGTTTGCACAGCAGTTGAAATCGCTGCTGCCATCAGTGTTTGGAACCGATATTATTGTTTCTAAGCGCTGGGGGTCTCAGTTGGCTACATCTGTGTGTGTCTGAATTAGCCAACAGCAGAACTGATTTAAAAACTGTGGCCTGTAATTCCTCATAAGAAAAGCAGCCAAGTTACTCGGTGCCATAAACAGCAAAAGGGGAATTCTCAAGACGCAGAGTCTACTGAAATGCTGGTCAAGCTCTGAGTTTTGGATAAGGGGATACACATCACCAGCTTTTCATCTTCCAAATAGCACGTACAAGGTCCAAATCTGACTTTCTGTTTCCTCTGCATTGTTTTACTTGGGCATGGACAAAGTGCTGCTCGCTCTGGGCTGAATCCAGAGGTGAAAAAAAGATTTGTCTTTACAGAAAACTAAATAAATTCTCATTTGGGCGCTGGACGGACAGAAAAACTATTTGTATTGCTGTCATACCCACAGTAATAATTGCACGCGAAGGCAGTGAGTGTTTTCCTACATTTAGCAGTGCTGTTGGGAGATAGGGAGCACTACCAGCCCGCCGTACCGTGATGCTCTGGGCTTCTGTCCCCCGCAGGTGCCCGGGCTGTGGCGCTGGACGGCAGGCAGCCTTGGCTCAGCACGCCGGGTTCCTGCACCCGGCAGGGCTCGGCGTGCGCAGAGACCCGCGGCGAGCGGAGGGCAGGTTGTGGCTGGGTGGGCTGCACAGCCCCGCACCTGACATCTGCAGCCGAACAGGGAACTGAACCCCGGTTTTACCCACACACAGCCATTATCCGCTTACTTTTGTAGTACCAACATTTTTTTCTTGGTTAAGTCTAACGAAAAAAGAAGGTCTTACATGCTTTCAGGGTTTGTCTTTAAATATGCTGTATTCCCTATTCTCCTTAATTTAAGTAAAGTTACTTAGTAAATCATATTGATCCTTTGACATACAGTAAATCATCTGCTATACAGAAAGCACTCTGCTAATGATAAGATCTAATTGCACCAAAGCTCCAGCACAATTCTTTATAGTTCAGCTAGAGGGTCCTCGCACCGAGGTTCACACTGGATCACCCACCAGAGACGGGTCTGCTATTTCGCTTCTCCTGCTGTTTGCCGTGGTGGCAGAGCTAGCAGAGGACCTGACCGAGGCCGGCTGCAGCAGACAGCAGGGCTCCCTCTGTCTCTGGTGGATGTTCTTCCAACCTCTGTCCGGTGCTTCCAGCCAGAACCTGCATCTGCAGGTTTAGGAGCTCCGGGCTCCACAAGCTGCTGTTGCACGTTTATTTACATTTGGTTGGGGTATAATGAAACTGCTTAAAAATACTGAAGTCAAATTCTTACTCAGGCAATGCTCTGATTGCACTCTCTACGAAAGAAAAACAATTTTCGGAGAAACTTAGGGTTTTCTGGGTTTTCTTCACAGAATGACGGAGGGGCTGGAGGGTCTCTGTCCCACCTGCTCCCAGCAGGTTGCTGGAGGACCTGTCCAGGGGGGTTGAGCATCTCCAGGGATGGAGCCCCACAGCCTCCCTGGGCAGCCTGCCCCAGTGTCCGACCATCCTCGCAGGAAAAAAGCTTTTTTTCATGCTTAGATAGATTTCCCTGTATTTCAGTTTGTGCCCATTGCCTCTTCTCCTTTCAGCGGGTACCACAGTTACACACAAACGTCTGACCGCCCTATCCATTTTGAGATTTGCAGCTTCCAAGATCGTGCTAGTTGGCTGCCCGTATGTGTACATCTGAGCAGGAAGTCACATATTGTGACAGTTTATTGTATTGCTAAAGAAAATTGTATTCTTTATTGTCATTTTTGGTATGAGAAAGAAGTCTGTGTGATTTGCAGCATCATTTCCAGCTGTGTAAGGAGGGCTGAAGGAAAGAGGGGGCTCTTCTGGTGCTTGGCTAGAGCAGTAGTATACTGTATTTCTCTCAGTTTCAGCTTGAAAAAGCTCTTTGTGTGTACTAGAAATTGGATTGGGCCTTTCATGTCACAGAATAAAATTTGCTATTACGATATAAAAGTCACTGTCATTCTGTGAAGAACACCAATTTGATATCTCTCAAATCACTAGTAATACAGCATCATTTTAGGATAAATATAAGTGTAATGTAATTATTTGTAGAAGGAAGATAATACGCTGGAGCTCACATTACATACTGATCTAATTCATTTACTTGGAAATAAAAAAGTGTTTTCCTGTTGAAATTTCAAACTAAGTATTATTCTGTAGTGGTGAAAATTACATCAGTAGAAGATGCAGTCATGCCTAGTGGGAGGCTAAAAATCAAATCGCCTTGCTTTCGTTATCCTCACTAGATCATTTTAAGACTCCTCATCTTTCCAGAAAGAGCCTTAATTTGTACCGAACTCATTCATTGCTCAAAGCATGAAGAGCCAGCAGGACGGACCCAGAGCAGAAGTCCGATTTCGAGGTCTGAGTTGGCCAACTTCTCTGAAGTCGGGAGTTTCGTATCCCCACCTCAAATCCCGTCACCCTCCTGGAGCGGGGTCCGTCCTGCCGTGGAGGTTCCCATCTAACCGACCTCTCCCTGCAGACGCCAAGGGCCCACGGGGGCAAATTTTCAGCCCGATGAACAGTGGGGAAGTAGGTTTTTGCCTCCAGCGCTGTGAGAACGCAGTGCTAATGGTTTCTGGCTCTGATAAAATTAGGTAGGTGTTTGGGGTGAAAACAGTTGAGCTCCAGTGACAACACGGCTTAGGCAGGATTGCGCTTTGAGGAGAGCATCGCTCTCGCGCTGCTGCCGCTTTATGGTTGCAGCGTGCAGTGAACTGTCCTCTGCTGACACGAGCGCAGCCGTGCCGCGTACGTGCCTGTACCCGGGCGGTCTTGTAGGCAAAGGGACTCATAGGTAGTAGGTATTTGGTTAGAAGCACCTCTTTATTCTAATCAGATGCAATCTTGGAAAAACGCTGTCTGGATGAATACAGACCTTCTGGCTCTGACAAAGGGCGGGTTCTTTGCCGATGCCTTACTGCAGGTTTGTGCACGCGGTGCCTTGCCGGATTACTTCCCTTTGGAGTGAGCTCGTGGGGCGCGTGGGGACGTAAAATAAAAATTAGCGTTGGCTTTCAAGTTTGGGGGCACAAAAACAGAGGAAAGAAAAACAAGATGAGTCTCTTCAGTCACTCCTTTAAAGTCTTCACTCCTTGACAAATTTTATATAAAGCTGTCACTTTTCTGTAGCTTGAAATACAGCATAGTATTTCGCTGCTGAGCTCCTCTTTGATCACACCGATAGACCATCCTTCCCCATAACGAGCTGTCAGAGGTCCCTTGGCAGGGCCCGCCAGCCCCGCGGTTTAATAACGAACTGCAGGTTTGGGTCACTTCTCGGCCGTCAGCGTCGGCTCCCTGGCTGCTGCGGGCACCCGAGGCTGTCCGGCCGTCCTGGAGGATTTTCTAGAGAGGGTTAAAAAATCCCCTCCCAAGTTGACAATTACTGAACTATTTTCTATCTTACCTTGTTAAAGAACAGAAGATTCCCAAGCTGCTGAGCAGGGGAAGGCTGAAACAGAGGAGAAGAATGAGGAAACGTCAGCACCTCAGATCACGCCTCCCCTAGAAGAGCGCATCACTCATTTCCGAGACATGCTTCTGGAGAGAGGGGTAAGAAATACGCTTGCTTTCTCTGACATATCCCATTTATGAAAACAGGGCGTCATCTAGGACCAGTGCAGGACTCATTTTGTAACTATGACTTAACAGTCACAGGAAGAGTTATTGGGTGAATCCCTCTCAATAAAACATATTAACCGTGTAGGCTTTGTGGTACTTCACTGTGACTTTTCTTCTGGCCGTGCAGAGCTGACAGCACTCTGCAGGTGCAGTTCCCAATAAATCCCTAGAGACGGACCCAAAGATAACCAGAGCCGGTAGCTCCTCCAGTGCAGACCAGTGGCTCAGCAGGGTGTGGGGACCACAGCCACACGCCCCCCGGGGGTCCCCCACGGACCCCAGAAGTGCCCGTTACATGACGAACAAAGGACAAAAGACGTGTCGGGTGTATCACCTGAAAGACAGAACTAGGCTCAGGAACGTTCTTAGCAAGCTCTTCGCTTTTTTTTGGCATGAGAGGGGTTTTGTCACCGCAAACTCCAATGGTCCCAGCAGTGGGAAGCCAAATTCACTTACTGGCCGTCCGAAATCTGCCCAGTCTGTTAGGAAAAGATGTGCTGGTGTCTCGGGAGGTTTAAGAAAACCCTTTTCCCTGGATGTCCCTGACTGTCCTTGGAGTTCCTTGGGAAGAACCTGGTGGTTCCAGCTGAGGGTGCGGTGCGGGAGCGTGGGATGCTCAGGGCTTTGGGCTGAACGGGGACAGGAGAGGTGGTCCCTCTGCAGCAGCTCCAGCCCTCCCGCATCCAGGCCAGCACAGACCTGGCGGCCGCGGAGCTGGTACAGGTTACGGGAGGGCTCGGAGTTATTGCAGCCATTTCACCACGACCTAATAAAGATCATGAGTCGATAGATGGAGCAGAAATTCAATTTGCAGATAGAACCCATCAGCGCTATGAGCCTCGTGACCCGTGGTGAAATATGAATCACAGATCGCGTAATAGCATCCGGTGACTGATTTTGTAAAGAGCTTCAGCCTGATACTTGTTTTCTGTGGTAGCATTTACAAACCTGTGTTGAACTGGCTGCGTAAAGATTACCATTAGCGTGAGGAATTTTGGATACCGTTACTTATAAACACAAAATCACCTCCACAAAAATTCATCTCACAGTGTCCCTTCTTCCAGAGAACTGAGGACTTCTGAGCGTAAACGGAATTAATAAGCATGCCAGGTTTAGGTGCTAATCCTGCAAATGTAAATGGGTGCATAATGGAGCAGTGTATGCAGATTTTATACCTCCCTCCAACACTCTGCAAATATGTATTCTATAGAAGTTCCTGTAAATTCTGTAAAGAAAAAAAATCCAAGGTGTCTGTTGTTAGGCAGTAAAGCCTATAAAATTTATCACTAGTAATCAGCAGACTTTAAAGGTAGATAATTAGAGCTTCAGAGGCTCAACAGTAAATTATCTCCATGCTTTATTAATAAATTCTGTTATTTATGCTTAAAAAATGCAGAAGTGCCATAAATGATTACTGGTTGAAGAATTCCGCTGGCATATTCTAAGTCAAGGGGCAATAAGTCAAAATTTGAAAGTGTTGGGGATGTTCTGTAATAGCATTCGTCAAGTGTTTCCAGTGTAAGAGTCAGACTTGCTCATAAAAATAAGAAATTCAGGAAATTTACTGTTTGGTTTTGCTATTATTTGAAAATGTGTAGATAATAGGTTACTTTGCTTTCGCCCTGAGCATTTTTAAAATGTCTAGACAAGCCACTGGTTAGCAGCAGCTGGTTGGCATTGCTTGAAATGCAGTGAGGCCATTAGTGTTATTTTAAACTGATTATTTAATGAACGTCTCCTGCCGTTTTCTCGTAATGTTGTTATTTCTCAAGAAGTTACTTGATGGCATTACAAAAAGCTGGAACTAGATGGAGTTCTTCAGCGTAGTTCTGAATCTTCCTACATAAATTATATCAACAGAAGAATATTTATTGTAACATTTTTAAAATATATGTGATTTGTGGTGTAGCTCCAAGACAATGGCAGTATTCTTAAGTCTGTGGCAAGTTTTCCTATGTAAAAAATGTAATCTCTGATATCCTCCTGGAAGTTTAAAAGTTTCCACAAAATCCTGAGGGGAAGGGGAAAATGCAAACCTCTTCCTGGCTCCCGCACAGCCACGGCATCAAAATACCCACGTTCTACAGTCTTCTCTTCGCTAGGATGCTGTCAGTGAAATGGGGCTTTTTAGAGGCTTCCAAATGGTATTTTTTTTCTCAAGATTTTACTTTCTCAATATTGGGGAGAAAAAGAGGGGGCTCAGGGGATCCTAACCCCCACCTTCCTGTCTCAAAACAATTCTCGCAGCCTGAGCGTTATCCTAAAGAATAAATTAAAAAAACCCAAATAAACAGGTTGTATGTTTTTTTTTTTTCTCTCCCAGTGTGTTTTTCAGACAGACCCAAAGAGCCCCTTCCTAGAAGGACAAGGCACTGAATCCCACTGGGGTTTGTTTTTTGGTTTTTTTTTTTTTTTTTTTTTTTTTTATCCCAAGCATCTTCCAGTGGGGGTTGTCTGTGGGTTCGGGATGCTGGGAGCGCGTCAGAGCCGGCAGCGGGTGATGACACGGCTCCCACCTGGGTGGTCCACCCCGCTGCCCAACCCCTGCTTCCTCTCAGCCCTTTGCCACTCTGTCCTTTTTGCTGGTTTTTGCGTGTTTTGATAGCTTGTGTCTGGGGCGGACATCGTTCCCTAGCAGAGCAACGTCTACTGAAAGCTGGGAATCCTTTGCTGATGAAGAAAAAAATGCATCTGCTGAAAACATCAGGCACTTCACCTTTCTGTTCGTATAAATCTTTTAGTCAAAGCTAAAATCTCAACCTGCCATCATTGCTGGGCTTCCAGAGTGAATTAAAAATAAAATCAGCTATTCAGAGAGATGTCCTTTCACTTCTAAACATACTGCTCAAACCCAATATGTTGAATTTTTGTGAGTTTTTTCCCTGTACTGTGCACTCTGATTAAGAGCAGGAGTTGAGAACTGGAAACCCGCGACAAGCTCAGATCTCTCCTCTCCTTTTCGTCCGTGGTGATAATAGGCCACAGGAGTAATTATTTATTCTGGGAAGAGATGCCACCCCCACCATCCCCAGCGCATGTGTTCCCTGGTTGAATGTCCCGTAGTAGGGAAGAAGACCACAATACTGTACACATTGGGAGATTAGTCAGAATATTAATATTTTATATGCATTTGTAGAGCTCCAAAATGAGTATCCTGAACGGTGTATGACGTGTAGCTAGAATTAAATAATAAATATCAGCAGCCAACATTTATTTTAGGTGTGTGTCTGCGGTATGTGAAATGTAATAATTACTAAACAAAAAAATCATAAACAGGAATGATTGCATGATAAATTAGCCTGAGCTTTGAGTTCAAACTGGCCTTTGTACTGGAAACAAAGCTGATGTCCAAGAGAGAGTATAAAAGACACCCTGAGAGAAAGGATTCCTGCTGCTGATCCTTCTGAAGGAGGAAAAGCCCCAAACCTCAGGACTTTGCCACCAGCACGGGCACGGAGGGTGAACTGCAAGCTGCGAGAAGACGACTTTTGGAGGAGGCAGTCCTGAATCACTGCATATCCGGAAAGTTAGCCTGAACCTCGACATTTCCAAGCTTCCAGTGCTAACCATTCCAAAGGAAACCCCGCCCATTTAAACCCACTTTGCTTCATCAGAGCTTTCCTGATTGAGTGTTAATTACTCTATTTTAATTATACTTCACACAATTTTTGTAGTGGATTTACTCTTCTTTGTGACTAGGTGGAGTGATTAGAATATTTTATGTTACTCCAGAGTTTCTGTAACAAACTAATGAACAGGGATGCTGTACAAGGTACTGCAGTCAGGCTGGGGATTGCAGTCCTGCGCTCCCAGACTGTTGTTTCGTAAAAGGGCGCTGGGCGAGTGAGGGACCTGCTCAGCTTCGCGGTGGTCCTTGCAGCCCACGCACCATACAGAGGTTTCGGAGAAGATGGAAGAACCTCTGCAGGAGCGCGATACCCTCGTTTCATGTGGCCGCAGGGAGGCGAGTGATGTGCAGACCCAGGGTCCCGCTCCGGAGAGCCGGATTCGGCAGAAAAGGGGAGAAGCCCCAAAACGGCGGAGATGGGACCACTGTGCTGTTGGAGGGAAGCGGCGCATTTGCTACAAAAACATGGTGCTTGGAAGATGTTCACTGTTAGTTCTGTGAGTGCGCGTGCATTGACAGCCTCATTTGGGTTATAATTTAAGTTTTGGAGAGGAGGGGAGTTAAAGCTGAGGTAATTGCTTAAATGGAAATTGATGCTTCTGTTGAACAAAAGGGATAATAAAATGACATTTTCCTTTCCGCTACAGATTCTTTTCATCAAAAACGTGGAATGAGCATCTCCCAGATACTCGCTGAGATGTCCTAGAGCAAATCAATACTAATGGTGTGGGGGCGACCAGAAGCGTTGCCAGAAACAGATTAAAATTCAACTTCCAACCGCTCTGAGGCATCCTTTAGAGGGTTCATTAGCTTTCTGAACTACTCTTTTGCTTCACCTTGGAACATTTCCTTCTTTCACATCCTTATTAAAATTCCTTAATGCAACTGTGTTTGTGTATTTCACAGGTTTCAGCATTTTCTACATGGGAAAAAGAGTTACACAAAATAGTATTTGATCCACGCTACCTTCTACTAAATTCGGAAGAACGTAAACAGGTGAGCGTTACCTCCCGCATAGCGTCTGATTGGCAGCAAACGTCTCCCAAATTAACCGTAATAACAGAGTAATCATCTTGGTGGGATAAAAAGAATTGCATAAAATTAAAATTTCTTTTTTGAGTTTTTCAGTGAGACTGGTAATTTAGGCTCTGCTTATAAGAAAGTGCTGTCTCCTTTGAAAAGCAAGTGGTAACAAGTGAGTTTGCACACAGAGATGAGCTACGGTCTCTTGGGTGGTAGGAACAACTCCTACTGAGTCTAGGAAACGGGGCTGTAGAAAGGGAAATGGCCATAAGGTAATGTTTCCACTCTGAATTATTTAAATGTTCCAGAGAAACTCCTTCATTTTTATTACTTAGACTATTTTCTAGCAGTCTGGCAGTGTTTAGTGCTATATTTTGCAGTAACTAAACTTGCTAGACATAAATGGACAGAACACTGTGGCTCTGCTGGTATCTGTTTGAAAGGGTTTAGTTTTTCTGGCAAGCTGCAAGGGGAAGCGGACTTCGAGCTGCCTTGTTTATTTGGGCATTAATTATCACTAGGGATCTAAAAGGACCCGAGGGTTGAAGATTAGTCTAAAAAATTTAGGAGCGATGCAAGGATGTTGCAGAGAAGGTGAATGCTTCTCTTCTGTAGTTATTTCTCTTTCTTACCAGTCTTTTGTCATCCTGGAGAAGGAAGAATTTTGAATATGGAATTGTCTGTTTTTTAAATAAACATGATGAAAAATACACTTATTCCTATTCCATTGCACTGGGGCCCATGTTGTCTTGTGCTTCTCCAGAGAGCTTCCTGTAGTATTTACTGAGGGACTGGACACATACATCTTTGTTTATTCCCTTTCCAATATTTTCTTTCCTAAGAAAGAAAGTGAAATAAAATAGTAAGGAAATACAGGAATGAAAACATAAGAGAAACTGCTAGAATGGAAAATACTGCTAGACGAGAGAACAAGCAGGGAGTTTTGTATTTATTTCAGGGAATCAGCAAGGACAAAACCTAGAGCTTGATGAGTCAATCAAGATATATTACTTCTTTCATTTTATCAGCCCTGGAGATGATATAATAAAAATACATCATGAATACACATAATATAATGTACTTGAAGCACTGCTGAGGGGAAACTCATTTCTGGGGTATATTTAATACTCAAGGAAAGGGTTATGAAAAGCAAGTAGTTGGCAGTTCTGTAGGTAGAAACCTGTAATCAGGTCGGGGTTGGCTCTGAGAGTGACAGTAATTCAGGCTCAGAGCTGAGGTGGAAGAGGGTGGTTGTCAGTTGCTCTTCTGCAAAACAGGGTTAAAAAACCAGTAAGCTGGGGAGCACAAACCAAGGTTGTAATACATTGCAGCTGCTAAGGTTGAAGTTAAGATTTCTAGATGTTCATTATGAGTAGTGCCATTTAATTAGACCCCGTTTTCCTCCAGGAAATAGTTTAAGAAGACAGTTAGACTTGGAAAAGAGCAAATGCCTGATTTAATGAAAGTGCTTCTTGAAGTGCAACCCAAATTAGTAGAAGACATTATTTATGTTTATGGAAACGTTTACCTTCATGGATGCTGGCTGTGTGGCCTGAATAGCGAGTGTCTGAGTTAGGTTAGAGGGGGTTAGAGGTGAAAAGTGGCTCACAATGCAAATGGGGAAGGGAGGGAGGAAGGAAGGGAGGAAGGAAGGGAGGAAGGAAGGGAGGAAGGAAGGGAGGAAGGCGTGCTGGAGCATGGCTGGCAGTACTGCAGTTTCCTTCTTCCCATGGCCAGGCAGATGGGTTGGAAAGGGCAGGGCAGGGGTTTTGACCTGCAAGTGTCTGAGGGAAATTCCTCTTGACTCGGACTTGCGTTGAGGTGGGTTTGACTCCCTGGAGCGCGAGCTCTGCTGTCGGTGGGTGTCCTTACACAGCGCGAGGAACGTAACGATCTGTTATTGAACTTCGGCGGTTTGCTCCGCTTGCTTACCAATATTTTCAAAGGGGTTATTAACAGTTGAAAGATGCTACTATGTTCGAGCAAGGAACAGTGAAGGGTAAAGGAGCAACTGTATTAAAATAATGAGCTCTCTGTTAATTTTGATTTATTACCTTCATAATAGCTTCACTGATACCAGAAAGGCAAGCAATAACAGTGTCACCTACTTTATTTGTTCCATTTTTTCCATCTCCTCTTACACTCAACTTATGCAATTGCATACAGTATAATAGATTTAGATTTCCTGGGTTTTTTTGTAGTACTTCTTTCATGGCCATTTTTTGATGTTTACTTTTCCAGTGCTATTTCTTCCCTTTTCCACATACCATACTAAATCCCAGTTGTAATTTGGTTACTTTAGCTTTCACAAAATGTAGATCTGCACCTGTGTATCCTCATGGCTGATGAGAAAGCAACTGTGGTACTAACCACAGTAATCATAATTAATGCATGTAATTTGTGGTGAAAAGGATAGTGAATATGGAAAGCTAATAGCATTTTGAGGAGCAGCTCCTTTTATTCAACAGCTTAGTGTGCCACACTTTTTAGAGCGTGAAACCAACAGGGCCAGATTTTTGATGTTAAAAATGTGATTAAAGCCATTGGCAGAATTTTGTGACATAGCAAACCCCTTATTCAAGACACCAAAAATCCTGATGCTGAGCGCCTTGCTGCATATTCAGCTGCCAAATACTGTTAGAGGAATGTTGTCGACTGTTCCAGACACATTAAATCTTTCGGGTGCATGTGTACAGAGGATCCTGTGTAAGCTCATGGGTTTTGACAACTGATTTGAAAGGTCTTTAGGCTTTTTTGGGGGTAACCTACAGAATATTCATGTTTAGCATTATAGACATTTTCAGGAATTCCAGCAAGTTGGGAAAGATGCGAGATCCAAACTAAATAACTGCAGTCAGTTGTACAGATGCACAAAAATAATGCTATAGGCATGAAAATGCCAGCAAGACACTGAAGTCAGGAAATTTTGATTTATGTTGCACTTGATGTTTGAATGAAGATGATATCTGTCCAAATTATACCTTTTTCCAGCTACTTATTTTCTGAGAACACAGGATGAGTGCTGCGTGAAGCAGGTTCAGCTGCATGTGAGTCAGCCAATCCTGAGGGCAGATAAGAACTGCAGTTCTTGAGATTGACAGCCCTTTGATCAAGCATAAATACCATAAAGGCTTTGTTAATAAATACTGTATCTTGTTTCCCTGTCTTGGAAAGATATTTGAACAGTTTGTCAAGACCAGGATCAGAGAAGAGTACAAAGAAAAGAAAAATAAATTGTTGTTAGCCAAAGAAGAATTTAAAAAGCTCCTTGAAGAATCCAAGTTATCACCAAGGTATGGCATTGCCTTATGAAGATTTGTTAAGATAAGCTTTCTCATTTAGCCTGTGCTTATCAGCCCCAGAACGCCGTAACATTGAACGGACTCTTTATAGCAAGCTTGTACATCCATTGTTACAATACTGTGTTGACATTTCTTCTCTCTCTGTTCCTCTCTCTCTCTCTCTCTCATTCAGAATGAGTAATATTTTGCATAACATGTTTATTTTATATGCATATATATGCAATAGTTGTAGAACACACACACACATAAATATTAGTTATATAAAATCAGTACCGGAATGTTAAATCTCATTTATATTAGGCATAGAGGTGTAGCTAGTGAAAAACTGTATTTAGGTTTGATTTTTGATGGAAGGGAAATACAATTTAACAAAATTAGTATTAATGCCACATCACTAAATTAAAATAAAGCATGCAATGCAATAATTTATTTTTATACATTGCTTTTTAAGTAATGGATCCAAAACTGCACAATAGCAAATACGGTGCTTAGGATAGTGCTTTCTCGTTTGTAAATTATACAAAAATAAAGGTTTTTGTATTATAAATCTGATTAAATTGTTGGAACTAAGAAATTATGGTTTTCTCTGCTAACATATGCAGGTAATTGTACAGCACTACCTGCCTAGACATCTAGATACAAACAACACATTAGGCTCTACGGAAGTAATAATTATAAGAAGTTTTTTACAGCAAAACTGAGAATATTCTGGGCAAATGTAGCAGCTAAATGCTGGTTCCAGCAATGATGTTTTCAGTCTGCAAGGGCAAAATCGTGCTGGCTTACAGGACGGAGAACATTTTACCCATTAATGTTTTTGTTGAGCTGACCGCGAGACCACAGCATCAAAGAAACTCATCTACCTGCAGTAGTCTCTGGCTTGGTTTTGATGTGCAATGAGATAAATGAATCAAAAATATTTCCAATAAAAAGAAAACGGGCCTTTCCCCGAGCGACTCTTACAAATCTACACCTTACTTGGAGCCCTGATTTAGCCAACAGTGAGTAAGACAGAGCTCGTGTGGCAGAGCAGGGAAACCCAACGGAGTCGTTGTGGGAAGAGTGCGATGCGCAGTGTCCCCAGCACCGGGAGCAGCCGGAGTGCAGAGCGGCCAGCCTTGGGCATTGCCAAAGGAAAACCGACAGATCCGGAGCATCTCCAGTGTTCCCCTGCGCTCCTCTGGATTGACAGGGGTCGTGGTCTTGTATTTTGCAGGGTCGGACCAGGTTGCTCAGGACTCGACTCTGGGCTGGGGTCGTGCTGCCTCTTGGGACAGCTTGTCCCGCCGCCTGCCCGGCTTCTCCGGGTCCGAGACTATTCCCGTCCTCACCGGAGCCCCCGGCTGCGGGGAGCCCCGTACCCCCGCTCCGCCTGTGCTGCCGGGCTTCGCTGCCCTTCCTATTGACATCCCTTTTCTCCTCTCCTTCGTTAGCTCTGGTTTTCCATTGTTTCTCATGGCGCTGTGAATGCAGCCTCAACGAAAATTAAGCTAGAAAGTGCTGGTAGAAGAACATACACCTCGGAAATATAAAAAGTCCGGGAGTTTAAATAAAAACCCCTTGTCGTTAGTCTGCGAATTCTGGTGCCTGTTCTTTGTAGTGCCTGCTGTGCTGCTCTCAGACCTGGACCTGTGGACCTGTACTGGGATTAGCAAAGGCATCCGGGCAGAAATACCGGTGAATGTTTCTGTTCTCAGATACCGTGTTTGCATTGGAAAATGCTGGACCTGACAATGAAATCCTCGGGCAAAGCTGCCTGTGGATTTCAATTGCACTGTGCCCGTCACTCAAAGTTACAATTAGTTTTTTGCTATTTTTAGAAAAGATCAAACTAGCGTGGTATTTCATCAGGTGTCGTGTACTACTGACAAAGTGCATTTGTTTGCAATTAGACACAGGTGAGTTTCCCTGCTCTATTACAGGCTAATTATTGAAATACTGGCCGTAAGCACCATCGGGCATAGATTAAAGCTGCAGTAACCCATGCTGTAGCAAATGCTGTGTTAATGATTTAAAATTGTCCTGTCAACTATCACTCAGATTTTTCTAAATCAAAAAATGGACCGTAACTATTGCAGGCTGATCCGTGAGTCCCAAGCCTGGGCAGCTGTGGCGTGGTCTCGCCTCCCTTGTCCCGGGCTTACCGTCCTGTTCCTGTCAGCATTCCCCAGAACGCCCCTCATTTTTCGTGTCTGCATGAAAAGTTAAGTGAGATCCGGGTCAGAGTCTGAGAGCGGATTGACAAAGTCGCAGCTTTAAAATGTCTCTCTTTTCTGCAGAACAACGTTTAAAGAATTTGCGGAGAAATACGGAAGAGATCAGCGGTTTCGCCTTGTGCAGAAAAAGAAGGACCAAGAGCATTTTTTCAATCAGTTCATACTTATTCTTAAAAAGAGGGACAAAGAAAACAGGATAAGGCTACGGAAAATGAGATAAAAACTCCTGAAACTGGCAATAAATACCCAAGTCCATGCTGTGACTGCAGTGAGAAATTCAAGTGAAGGCTAAAGCGTTGGGGTTACACGTGCAACGGCTTGACGAGGAAGCGGATATCCCTGAAGAAAAACTTTCTCTA
The DNA here is from genome assembly GCF_964188355.1 of Buteo buteo. Taxonomy (NCBI): domain Eukaryota; kingdom Metazoa; phylum Chordata; class Aves; order Accipitriformes; family Accipitridae; genus Buteo; species Buteo buteo. The sequence goes on along the minus strand of NC_134174.1, from coordinate 68,962,703 downwards.
AATGGAGTTTATTGAACATATATTGAATTTGTGAAGGTTGTTCTGCAGGAGTCTGAAGGATATTTTGTTCTCAACGAATTAATGTTTCATATTGAAGCTCTCTTTTGTACAACATCCAGAGTTTGATGCATTTCTAATTGCCATGATATGTCAATCCCTTAATTGTTTTAATTATGCAAATTACTTGTAATATACACAAATTATGAATCCAATGCAGATTTGTAATTAAGCAGAAGCAGATGCCATCCATAACAATCTCAAGATATTTTCATCATTTAGGGGAATTATCTAAAGCAATCTTTTGGCAACTTTATGCATTAACATAAAGTGTTAGAGGTACAGTGGTATGCAGGAATTCATTACCCGGTGTTCATACGTCTCTGTCCAGTTCTCCGAGTAGTAGTAATAAGATATTAATTGTTAATCTTAGTGAAGAGTGTGAAAATCTTGGCATATGTTCCATAGGAAAACTCTAAGTTTCAGAAATAGCTTTCTAATTACCGTCAATGGTGCTTTCAGGCACACAGGCGATAGCAACACCTCTCCGTCAAAGTTCCTAAACAAAGTTATTTTGTAAAACCATGACAGTATGATTTGAATTATGTTGCTGTATGTGAAAAGTCTGCATGAGATTTTTCTCATCATATTTGTATAAATAAATATTTAACTTTTTTAATTAATAAATATTTTAAGCCAATTTTCAGGGGGTTTTAAGTTTCTAAACTTTTTGAAATATTGGGTAAAATAATGCAGGTTGTTTGTACATGGTTTTTACTTAAGAGGTAGAAAACCAGAGCGCATTCCTACCGCTCATGATTTGTATGCAAGTTCCACTAATATCAACTGGAGTTCTGAGCATTTTGAGAGCAAAACAGTCGCTCTTACTATGAAGGTAGGATATCATGGCTTTTGTGAACCAGCACAGCTCCACTGAACATCAGTATATCCTTTCCTTTATGCTGCAGGAAAGACACACTCTCCTCTGTGATTGTAATAATTTTTCAGTTGACCTAATTTTTAAGTTATTACTCATTAGATTTATAGATTTCTATTTGCTGGGAGTGATGTTGGTATTTTCCCCAACTAATGGTAATTTTTCTTTAGATATGTGCTGGATATTTTTTATAATCAAGGAAATAAAGGGTATTTTCTAGTGCTTTGCAAAAATGAACTCAGAGCAATTCAAAGAAGAGTACTTAACGTAAGATGTGTTTCAGAACGTATGTAGAGTTTCAAAATTCCACATGAAAAAAATTGTCATTTATTTCTATGAGAGCAAGATCTGACCCAAAGTTGCTGTTGCTGTGAGTGAGGAAACGTGTTGCGGTGCTGGAATTACCAGGCTAAACAGACGCTGCCAGTTTTTCTCACCTCTGCAAGCGAGGGTTGTACGTCAGGAGCGAACGAGCTGGAGTGCGAGCTGGCAGATGCAATTTGATTTTACAGGGCTTGCAAGGCTGGTGATAGCCACTCACTTACAACTTTTTTTAACAATTCTTTTTACATCACTACAAGAGCCTGGTTTGTTCCCACCCCTGTCTGACTCAAGAGTCCTGCATGAATTATGCAGAGACAAATGCTGTTCACTTGTACGTGTGGTCGGACTAGGCGGCAGTGACCCAGAAAAAAGATGTAGGTCTTTCAGTAGACCTGAAGACAGACTTCACAGGGGTTTTCATAAGTTTTTGCAAATTTTCCTGTTAAAAAAGAAAAGAAAAAGTAAGATGCAGAAAACCAGTGAGATCTTGCTTTTATGCCTGAAAGCTCTTCTGTTTCAGTGGCTTGTACCCCTTGTGTTGTTTTCTGGTTTAAATGTATGTGCATATCTAGACCCTATACTGCCATCCCCTATTTCAAATATGAATAAAATGGGGTATTATTCTATTGGGAATTCTCCTTGATTTTAGCATTTCCTGACAACGTCAGAAATCCTCGTCATGATGTAAGTGTGATAGTGAATGGGTAATGTGTTTGATTTTCTTGAGAAATTCTGTGAAACATAAGAAGTGATCAGTGCTGGTGGTGATCTGTGTCTGTTAGAAAGCCTCCAAGTTTGGCTCTGTTTTCTTATATTTAAAACAGAGGAATATTAAAATAAATGCAACTAGCCCCATGATACAACAGAATGAAACGTGTATATTAAGGCACATTATAGTGCAAAATACTGATAGTCACTGAAGTAAAATACCTTCAGAGAAGTTCTTCAAGTTTGTGGAAGCATATGATCTCATCCCAAAATAATATTTTTGTGGCCTGTTCATTTCCCAATACCCTTAACAAATCCTAATCTCACTTCAGGTACCTCAAATTAAAACAGTCTCCTCTTTTGTTATTAATACCTGTATAAAAATTATCAAAATACACACATTAGCATTGTGGATATAAATGAATTAGCATTCATGTATAATGTGTCAAAGAAAAACCTTCTGCCACAACTTTTTAGTACAGTCTGAGATGAATATAGGTGCTTTTTGCTTTACCACGTTATCCTTTGGATTGGTATAGCATATAGCACATAATAGCCCTTAATATTCTAATTATTATTGTTTATAACCATATTACTTTAATAAAATATAACTACTCTGCAGTCAGGAAGGCCTTGAAGGTTGCAAGTGCCTTTGGTGGGTCCAAAAGCTCGGCTCCAGGTCCGTCCATTTGTCCCGCAGACGGTCGGGCAGGGCTGGTTTTGTCGAGCTTAGAGGTGACGTTGAAAAATGAGGCTATCCCTGATGCGAAATCCAGGAAATTTTAGATAAAAAGGAGGCCTGATGCTTGGTTTGGTTGGGTTTCCCCTGGGAACACCTGCGTGGTGCGTCCAGGAAGGTGAGGGATTTGGAAATCACACTTGGAAAAGCACCAGGCTCCATTAAATGGTCGGAGTTGCTTGTTTTTCTCAGGAGATATAATTTTTCCAGAGTTTGTTATTTCCTCTCTGCAATATATCTAAATTTTCATACGCTGGGGTGCGCACTTCAAAGTGTCTTGGCCACGGTACAGCACGGACAGACAGAGGCCTGCCTACCGTGGCGTCATTGGCAAGACCACAGGGAAAATAGTTTTGAATGGAGCTCACCTGTGCGAGGTGGTGGGGTGGCAGCTGGACCAGGGGAGCACAGCCCCATCGCTAGAGGAGAGGAGGTGCTCGTGTAAGAGAAGACAAAAAAAAAAGAAAAAAAAAATCCTAAAAGCCTCAGACTTTGTTTGGCCAGTACAGTTAAGTCTAGAAGAGATCATTGTTCTGCACCATCACGCTAGGAGGGGACAGGATAGTGGGAGATGGTGTTTACTAAACCTGAACAACTCCACAAGAACAAATCAGAATAAACTGATTTTCATGAGTTAGGAGTTAATTTTCAGGACTCTCTTTTTACCGTCTAAAATGAGGGCAGTCTTTCTTTTAGCTGGGTAACCAAGAGGAAAACCTAATTATTCCTGACTTGAGTAACCCATTGAATTTTTTCTAGAATGGTTTCAAGAACGTAGCACTCTGGGTGGATTGTGACCGGACTGTTCAAATTATTTTGTTACAAATTTTGTTCATCTTCAGCTCTCCAGGAATGCCTTGTTTCCTAATACCTGTCACATTAAAACAAGTGCAATCCATCTTTTAAGTCCTGGGCTCACCAGGATCTCCTGACATGGGTGGATTGATGGGGGGGGGGGGTCATTTATCCCAGGTTGCTGCCCCAGCGCAGGGGTGGGAGACTGCTGGGGGTCCCGCTCCCTCCCATCTTCCCCAACCCAACGCAACTTTTCTAACCCTCGTCTATCTACAACAGCCTGATCGCCTCCTCTGCCAGGAGTTCCCCAACTCGCACGTGGGGAGGTTTTTAACTCCACCTCGTCACCCAGCCTTTCGCAGCCCCGTGCGTGTGTTGAAGCGGAGGCGCGTGCCGAGCCCGAGCCCGTGGAGGTTTACGCTTCCCCGCAGCCTTCTCGTGGGTCGTGGGCTCGGGTGGGTCCAGCGTGTCCTGGGCACGGCCCCAGCGGGAACCGCCTGGGCGAGAGGAGACAACCTGGGCTTGCTGGTGGGAGCACGCTGGGCCCTTTTCTCCTGAGCCTGTGATGAGCAGAGAGGGTCTGGCTGTTCGAAGTAGAAAAAGGTCCAGTTACAGTGGATTTCTGAGAGTGAGAAAGAAAAGAGGGTGTGCGTGAGGGAGGCTTTCCTTTTTTTGTTGTTGGTGAAGTTAGAAAAAAATTCTAGAAGGACTGTAAGCGGTCCTGAAGGAGCCAGTAAAGCTGCATAGCAGCCTTGAATTTGCTATTTCTACAGAGGGAAAAATAACTAAAACTGAATCTTCAACAAGATTTTTAATAAGTATAGTCTTTCTTTGTCATAAGAGGAAGAAAACCTGTGTTTTAAAGTACCAAGAAACAAATGCAATCAGCAGTAGAGTCTAAGCCTGCCATAGCAGCAAGGGACAGAACTAAAAAAGAGTTTGGGAATGCAGGCAGCAAGAATGAGCTAACACCCTTTCAGAAAGAAGCTGCTAGTGTTGGTGAAACTTTCAGCATATTTGATTTCTTAGGAGCAGAAAACATTTTATCAAAATGAAAATATTTTGATCCTATAGCATTTGTTCAATGCCTCTGTATTTCAGTAAACCAGATCCTGGTCTGCTTTGTTGAAAGAGTTATGGGAATTACACTTGGAATGCTTGGCAGGTGGGGGGGAAACCAACACCACCCTGTTCTTCTAAGCCATTCCCTGTGGGCAGGAGCCTCAGCTGTCTATAATCCCTCCTGACAGGCTTTTAGCTCTTTTGGTTCTCTACACCTACAGAAACAGAGATTTCAGAGATCCCCAGGTGGTTCCTATCCCGGTCTAACTGCTCTTAGCAGGAGGGGTTTTCCCCTCCCAACGTCAGCTTCTCTTGCTGCAATTTAAGTCCATTATGGCTTGGCCTGCGTGGGCATGGAAAGCACTGTAAATGCTTTTTATTTTGCCTGGAAACTTTGCATATTTGAAATACTTGACTCTTGTCTAAGCAACACCTGTTTGTGGCATGGGAGGAGGAAACGGGCTAGATCACATCTTGGAGCTGCTCGTGCTCCTGCCCGGCCACGTGTGCTGGACCCGCGCGGTACCTGCTCTCTGCTCACACGGCGATGTTTGTCTCGGTACTGGTTTCCTTGCTTCTCGTTGGAGTCTCCAGTTGCTCTGTGTCTTCCTCTGGTTGCTCCGTGATTTCATGTCTGTGATGGACTTGGTGTTCTTTTGCTCAGGTAAGTGCCTTGGGGTTTTTGGATATCTGCTCTTTCTCAATTTTCAAGTTGGGGGAAAATAATCCCCAACATTCCAAAGCGCGTAATAGTTCTCAGTTCAACCAACAGCATAGAGAAAACAGCCCTGAAACCTCAAAATATACCCGGAACAGGATACGTATAGCAGATATATTTGTAAGTTGGTTGGGTCATTAGGAACTACTTGAGGAAGAAGAATGAAGTCGAGCTGACCACAGGGTACGTATCCCGATGGAGCTCTGGTTTTGCCTCCCCTATGGACAAAATGCTGAAAACTAAGGAAGCTGTAATTTGAAACTAAGCTGAGGTGAAATGGACTGCCAAAGCCTTGAGCTTGTTGCATGTTAGCTTCACATGCTGATAAAATACTAATAATCACTTAGCTTGAATAATGCTGGCTCAAGAAGAATTTGTTTGTTTACACCCTTAGCAGGATTATATTTGGCTGAAATGAGATAAATAGGAGGAAAAAAACAAAGGTGATAATCTTATGGGGTTTTTCTTTAGGAAAAATGAAAAATACTTAGTGAATAAATTCTGAACTATAAGGGCAATGTGAAAATATGCAAAAGGCTGTTGATGGCAGATATTTATGGGTTTTGGCTTGGGGGTTTTTTCCCTGCCTTTTGACCTCCTAACAAGGCTACAGATTTCTAGGGAGACATTTAGTGGTTCAGCAACAGTTAAAGTCATTTTGTTTCTCCTTCCTAAATAGTTTGTGACTCTTTTTTTTTAAACTTAGTTCTTCCTATTTTGATTTCTTCACTTGGGTTTACTTTGGTAAATATTACTTTCATCCCATTCCTCTGGGAACACGTTTTTATATTGCTGTATTGCTGTGATCATTGTTGGGAGAGCTAATCTCTAGCATAAATGAAGAGAAGTCAAAGAAATGAAAACAAATGATGGCAATGTTCCCAAGAGACTACGAATTTACTTTTCTAGATTCACAGCAAGATGCTTTGGGTTTGCTTCTGTGAGCAATTTAACTTGATTTATCCTTCCAACCGTCAATGAAATATCTATATATTGTATTTCTTCAGCAGTGGCTGTGACATCCAGAATTGTTGCCTCTCCACATGCTTTTCATAATGAATACACTTCTGGCAAGTCTGCTTGTATCGGAGCTGTTTTGTATCCAGACAGTTTTTCATGGTTTTCTTCCATTTACTTGTCTTAAGGTTGTTATATTTAATAATGTCTTCACATTGGGAAGGAAAACAGGGCAGCAACTAGAAACTCAGGAAAAAAAAATCCTCCTCCAAGAAGGAGGACTGAGTTTCACACCTTTCTGCAGAGAGAAATCTGAAGCTGATGTAGAGTATTTAGCTTTTGAAGAGTTTGTGAGAAGTTACCTTGTGATAGTAAACTGGAGGCTCTATCTACCCCTGACTGAATGCTTTATAGTTTGTCAAAACTGCTATAAATCAGACTTTTTTTACCTCAGGCATCCTATACCGGGCAGTGGGGGGAGATATTAATGCAAAACCCTGCAGATGTCTATCTGTAGTTTTGGTGTGCTTTGAGCTGTTTTTTCAAGATGCAAGGTAAAATATGTAGCTGTGTAAATGAAATGGGTGGATGTATGAAAATGTGTTGGGAACCCAACTTCTGAGTGTCAGCACATGGGCCGCTGCAGTTGCTGGCTTGGCTGAATGTATGTGATGTTGAGAACAGAAGGTGTAAATTTTTCTAAGCATCCAAATCTCCTAATAACTAATAACCTTAAATTAATGTGTAGATAAAGGGTTTTGCTGAAGTTCCTGCTGACATCAGCAGAGTCAGGCTTCACTTCTTGGGTCCTAAATACTTGGGAAGTTTGGAAAATAGCAAAGAAAACGGGGACTTTGGTCTTCACTTCTCAGCTCTTTCCTGTTCTCCTACACCCCTGCAGAGATGCCTGATGCCTTCCCAGACTTTAGGCCTTTCATGCTGACAATATAATTTTTTAATCTAATTTCCAGTCCAAATGCAACCATAGAAAACATGTAACAATTGTTCTTTCCCTCCTTTAGAGGTCATTTGCCTAGTGTGTTGGTAGAAAGTGCCCCTGCGCTGCTATCGCTCACCCAGAGTAAGGCAGATTTCTTCCAGCCTCTCGGGTTAGACACTCATTTTTGCAATTGGCCCTTAGACTGTCTTGATGAACTCCCACAGTTCATATCTATGGAGGTTTTTTCAGTGATCACGGCAAAACATGATAATTGGATGCAGTTACTGTACAGGTGTAAGGTAAATTTAAGTCTTTCATGTTTCTGCTTGACGATCGCCTTTGTTATTGTCAAACATTTCCCATTGCTATTCATCCTACCTGCCAGGTCATCGCTTTCTGCTGTTTAAGCCTCCTAAACCTGAGTCGGGTTGGTTAGCACGCCGGCGGTGAGCGCGTGGTGGAGGTCATGCAAAGCGTTGAAGCCGGTGCCGTGTAGCCCCGTGGTTTCTCCTGCAGCACATCCCGGTGTTTCTGTCCCGTAATGCTCCTTCCCACCACTCGTGCGTTAACCCCAACAGTTCCCTCTCGCCGAGCAGCTGCCGCCGTGTTGTCCTTCTCAAAAGCTCTTCCGCAGCCCGGATGCTTCGCGTGGGCTGCGTTTGCCCACTAATTGCCTAAAAACTCGGTGCTCTGCCCCGCTCCTGGCATGGAGCTCTGAGCTGCTCCACTCACTTTGTTCTCCATCCTTCTCGTGCCCGGTGTCTTTCCTGCTGTTTCTCCCCACTAAAGATGTTTGGACTGTGGTCATGTCAAAAGTGTTTGTGTTTGCTTACAACTCATTTCTGATCCATTTTATTTCCATACCCAGATGTTCAGCAGGGTTTAGCTTTGGGGAGAAAAGTGAAGGATTTTGGGTTGTTGTGGTTTTTTTTTTTAAACTACAGTTAGATACCTGTTCCTGTCCTTTCATCTTCACTGAAGACCACAACACATCCCCTTCTCTTTCTATTACTGAATAATTTGTCAGTATTTAACTCTGAAAACAATTTTCATGATGCATATCAAGTTACATATCACAATGTCTTCTGTAGTTGATTTTTTTTCTGAGTACAGCTTTCTTTGCCAAGTCAGCCTCTTCTTTTATTTGCAGGCTCTGAACACTCCCCCTTCTTTGTGAGCTTGTTATTTATCTAGAGAGGAAAAAAGCCTGTCCTAAGTTCTTGTTCTTGCTTGAGATGCAAATTTCAGGCAGCTTTTCAATTGAATTGAAGAGTCTCCAGTTCTACTCTACATACGAGTTGCTGTGCCGTAAGGACACATTTAAATTCTAAATTAATTTTTTCCACATTTGCCTGTTGGAATCTATTTTTCTTTAGCCATCATTGACTTTGAACCAAACCACTTCAGGATTAACCAATCAAAATGATTTGCATTTTTTTCCTTATATATAACTAGCTCTTTTATGCAATTCCCAGCGTTTATCAAACCTATTCTTAACATAGTATCATCTTTCGTTAGTAATTTCTATATTATGTATTCAGCTAGAGCAGCTCTCCTGTTAAATCCTCTCCCTTGTTGCTTTCATGGCAGAGCGCAATTGTGGTGAGATTTAAATTCCAATATTTTCCTTCCTGATAATGAGAACCTCCACTGGCTCTTCCTCAGACTTCTTCTGCAGTGTCTCCTCCTCAAATACACAAACCAAAATAAAAGAACTTCAAGGGGCACTTGTTAGAGGCCACGCTCCTCACCACCTTCCCCCAGCTTTGTGAACAGCCTAAACTGCTACTGACACGAAATCAAGCCTTAACTGCCCAAAAAGCAGCTGAACAACTTGACGAGGAAGGGAGAAGAGGGGCCGAGCGTTAGGAAATCCCAGGGTGCAGCGGTCTGGAAGGCAAGCTGCAAGCATTACATTGCTGTGTTCTTAGATCAGGCTTTACCTGATGAAGCAAAATGTCTTTGTTATATATTTCTCTTTTTCCTACTTTGAAGAGAAAAGCTTTTCCCTGGCATCACAGGAAAGCGGTGTTTCTGCTTGGAACAAGCCCTGCATGAAAAAAACAAGAATATATTTAACTTTAAAGAGCATTTTTAATAAAGACCACCTACATCTGAAAAGGCTGTGATTGTAAGCATGGTGGGCTGAGAATTTCAAGGCCTGTGTTTTGTTTGTATTAAAAGTAATTTTCCATAAGACATGATATTTTTCCTCCTAAAAGAATAAAATATTGATTTAATAATTTAAACATAGTCAACTGGAGGCTGACATGTTTAACCTGCATAGATCTTCTTACAAATTGCAACAGTATGCTTTTATTTTTAAACAAAAGCTGCTAATATTTTCTCAAGAATATTCAGAGTAGCTGTAATGTCGGAAAGTTGGGAAATCTTCTTCCCTGTAGCACCTCATTGTGCTTTTCAGAGTGAAGAGTGTGCTCGGAGCGGGGTGCCAGGCACAAAGAGGCACAGGGGACTATGCCAAAACTTTGTCCATGCTTAAAGGAAATGCGTTTGGATGTTTTGCCTCGGAAGGTCATAAAAGAGCAAAAATAGAAACTTTAGAAGAACTCAAGCAATGCTAATGAGCTGGTTTTGGCGGCACAATGTGCAACGTTTCTTCTTTCCACTCTGTTGCCGTTTAATGCTTATAATCCTAAAGGAGATTAAAGGCGTTTAATTCATTCATAAGTTTTTGTAAGTGGCCTAAGGTGAAATTCAGGCCTTAATTAAAATGTATTATTTACAGACCACTGGAGAGCTCTCTCTTCTCTTCCGTTTCCTCATTTAATACCTTCTAGAGGGAGTATCTGTTTGATTTCAGTCCCGGTCCTGCTCAGCCCTGAGAAGCGGCACGGCATGTGATGCTGACATGCGCGTCGCAGCCGAAACCAGCAAGGAGGGATGATGGGCAGTCGATCTCGGTTCTTGAACTGTGTGCGGCTGCTGGAGGGGAGCAGCGTCGAAATGGTGCTACTGCGTTCAGGGAGGGATGGTCGGTCAGTGCTGGTGGCCGTCCAGGCTGTGTCTGCAGCCGAGGAAGCCCCTCCTGCCCACCACCCCCAGCGGAGAGCCTTCCTGGGCAGGATGCAGTGCTCTGGGGGTCCCTCCTGTCCTCCTCGGACCCGGGAGAAGCCAAAAGGTGGGCTGGCTACCTGAACTGCTTCTGCTGGATCATCGTCTTCTGTTTGAGTGTATTACTGTACCTTTGAAACCTGGCCATCCCTTCATCCCCCACTGAGAGACAGTAGAGGGGGAAAAAGAAACTCCTGAAAAAGTATGTTCCCTAGGTGGTTTGCGCTGTGTTTAATTAGCTTGAAGTGAGTAGTGGGGGCAGTTACTGCTTGTCATCTGCAGCACCAGTCTCCTGGGGTGGGATCCTGTCTTATGAAAGATCCTTATGGTGTTTAATTCTTGCAAGCTCTAAATTCTTCTCTTTTGTCTATTGGAAAAGCCACAGGTTTCATGAGTATTTGGCCTCCTTACAGGAAAGATGAAATGATTTTCAGCACTGAAACTTCCTCATTCTTCAAGACCAAATATAGAATCACCTGGTAACTCCAAACATGCACAGCTGAATACAGCACAGATAAGACAGTTGATGTAGTCAGTCCATATTTATCCTGGAGATTTTTTTTGGAGAACATACCCCCCAGGCAGTCTGCATGCTTTGTGCTGAGTTGGGGAACAGCCCCAAAGGAGCCTCACCAGCCTTTATCTGACATCTGGGCAACGTAACTGCCTGCGGTGGCAGTGGGGCTGGCACCTTTGCTTCTTTGGGTCACTGAGGATCTGCATGGTGTCTGCAAAAATGGCACGAAGCAAACCCTCAGCCTCTGCTGCTTTACAAGGGGGAGGTTTAAATTGGGAACTAGGAAAAATTTCTTCACCAAAAGGTTGTCAAGCATTGGAACAGGCTGCCCAGGGAAGTGGTGGAGTCACCATCCCTGGAGGTATTTAAAAGACTTGCAGATGTGGCACTTAGGGACATAGTTTAGTGGTGGACTTGGCGGCGTTAGGCTTATGGTTGGACTTGGTGATCTGAAAGGTCTTTTCCAGCCTAAAGGATTCTGTGATTCTAAGCAGACGTTGTTCTCGGCCCTGGCAATCTCCATGTGTTATTCTGGCCACAAAGCAGTTGCTTATAAGGGATGCTGTAACTTCTTCCCCCAGGATAACTTCCCATCCACGCAGTTGGCCCGATGACCTCCGGGGACGGTGGTGGTTCAGGGCTGCGGGCGATGCGGGAGGCGGCAGCTTTCCATTTTCCTTTGCAAGGCAACGCAGATGCTCAGCGTGTCTGAATTCACCACGGAGCCTTTCTGCCGACTCTCTTGTGGCTTCGGAGTGGGATCTACGTACGTGGAGCACACCTCCGCGGTCCAAGCTGGGAAATGCCCGGCAGCCTGCGTGTAGCGAGGTTGGGGTTTGAGCCTCTTGTGCAGGATCAGGGAGAGCCGAGGTCGGGCTGCTGCCTCCTGCAGCCGCCGCAGGGCTTCTCCCGCTTACACCCTGCGGCAGCTTAACGCTGGTGACCTCAAAGGGAAGTTAATTTCTTTGTATTGCAATCGCTTAGGTGGGCTTGGTTGGGCGAGTAATAAATTGCCGTTGTTGATGAGCAATGAAAGGTCTCAGTAAAGCAGAACGGATCATCTCTGTGCTTCTGACACGCAGAGCAGACAAGCACAGATGACGCGCTGACAGGGGCTCTGGCTTTTCACAGGGGAGAACGGCGGGTGGCAGATGCACTCTGCAGATTATACTTTTGTCAGTGCCAATTTGCACAAATATTGGCTAATTAAAAATTATTAAATCTTTCAAATCTCTGCCATCACTTTGTTGCTAAAGTCTCTGCAGTTGCTATGAACGAAGAGAGTTTGCTAGCATGTCAACTTTTGAAATTGTTACACCAAAATCTCTATTGCCCTGGGTTGCTTTGGAAAAAGATGATCAGTGTACTGCTTTAAAATTAAAGTATTCGCTTTAGGCAATTAAAAAAAAAAAGAAATCTATTTTGAATTTTAAATTTTTTCTTAAAATGCAAACGGTAAATTTCAATACTGAAGTTAAGAGCATGAATATTCTGCTCACTGTTTCCGTGAACTGCATCAGTAATTTATTTTCTGTCAATTTTTTTTTTTCAAAAAAATTTAAGCACCCCCCCCCCAAGATACAGTGCAATAAATAAAACACAAACTGACTGAACTATAACCTGCCAAAGGGTCTTCCTCACCCCTTGCGCTGGAGAGTTGTTGCTGATGTTGGCATGGCTATGTGGCGATTGGGTAAAATGGGGGAGGAAGGAGAGAAGTGCAATACTGGCCAGCTGGCTAACAAGGGTGGCTTGTATGGGGAATTTCTGTGTTGCTAAAAAAAAAATTAAAAATCAGAACATACGCTTTTCTGTTGCGACTTTAAGATTTCGCTGTGGCAATGCCATCGGGTCGTTCCGTGAATCCCCTGTTTCTATTATTTCCCGCCTGTCAAGCTGCCTGGATAACTGGCACCTTCCTCCTCTGGCAGCGCGTGATCGGCTCTTCGTGCAGAGCTGCTGGGCGCCTGGGACCAGCCGAGCTCCGCGGGCTGCTCCTGCCCGTTCCCATCCCCGCCGAGGTTTGGTGCCGGCACACCTGCCCCTGCTGAAAGGGTCGGTGGTGGCACGTTGTCCTCGGGATCCGCTCCAAGGCGCTTCAGCTTGGTTTGGATGCCTCCTGACAGTCAGTGACAGTAGGGGCTCCTTGCATAGATAAATAGAGCTTGGGCGCGCAGCTCTTGCGTGGGATCGGTTTGAAACAATCCCGCAGAAGGAGTTCAGCAACGCTGGAGATAGAAGTGTGGGCACGTGTGTGCCTGTGCCTTGATGTACACGATGCAGGGAGGGACGTACTTTGGCTTGGGGTGAAGCTGGCGTCTGCCAGCGTCAGTGCAGAAATAAGTTTTTAACCGCTGAGGATCTTGACGTCGGTGCTGGCATTGAGTGTCATTCATGCATCTGATTTACAGCAGCACATTTATTTAATTGTGGGTAGGAAAATGTTAAAAGAACAAAGAAAAGTGAGCACCTGCACCACTCTCTTGAGCGTGTAGACTTCATTGGCTTCGTGGCGTGACGCCAGAGCAATGCTGTGAAAGAGCAACTCTTCTGGGGACCAGCGTTATCCAGGAGCATGGCCTTGGCTCTTTCCAAAAATACCTATTGCTCGGACAGCTCTCGGAGCCTCCCCCTAAGGCTATCCAGTAGAGAATATTGCCATTAAAAGAAGGGGTTGCTCTTTACAGCAAGGGTCTGCAGCCTCGGCTGTGCCCTACCACACTCACCATGGGGGTTGCCTGTGCCGTGAGTGTGGAGTTCTGTGCGTGTTCTTCAAAGTGAAGATCAGGAAGAGAGAAGGCAACATTCTCCTCTCCGCTTTGCTGGTTTCTTTAAGTATTCTGCACTTGTCATCTGTTAGGAGAAAAGTTTTGCCACAGGAGAGATACTAGGGAAAAACAAAACAAAAAAGCGATAAGATTGTTTACTTTATATGCTGGGAATTATAATACAAATTATGCAGAATGCCAAAGTAAGCTGAAACGCGTTCAGGAGAAGGAAGTGCGGGTTTGCATCCCAGCGCTGATTTATTCATCCCAGCGCCGGTGGCTGCTGTCACCGCCAGCCATCACAAATCCAGAATGTTCTGTCAAGGCAGGATCCCAGAACTCCTCCTGAAGCTGGTCACACCTCTGTTCCTCAGGGCTTTGAGTAGGAATTCTCATCACATGAAAAACATGTTTCTAGATTTCTAGCCATGTTTCTGGATGTCTTTAATCTTGGTTGTTAGGCTTTAACTATGAGAAGAAATAATTTTATTTCCCTTGGTGGAGTTGTCGGCTATTTCTTGGGCTATATAAGTAGCTTGTGATTATCTTTCCATGATAAAACCTTCACGGTGATAAAACCATTGTGTTTTCCAACCAGTATTTGGTAGTGTTGGACAGAATAAGGAGGAGGTGGGGTCTTTGGTACTTTCTTTAATATATTTATTTTGAAACAGCAGACAAGATGATAAGTCTTACTCCACCGGTCTGTCCGTAATACTCAGGAAGAAAAGACATTTTATTTTGAATCTCACTTATCTTCTTGCAGTGGCTTTTCAATGTGTATTTAGCAGACTGTCTCCCAGCAATGGGACCTGTACCTTATGGAAGAGGCAAAAATCAAGTATTCCTTTACTGGGGCATGTTGTGGGATCGGCCCCGGAGCAGGCGGGTGGACAGCGGGGCACCAAGGGTCCGCTCCTCTGTGAGAATCCCCACGGGCAGTCGGAGGAACCTGCTGCAGGAAGGCCAGCAAAAAGCTGATTTCAGTCCAAAGGAATTGGAAACATTGTTTTTTAGTCCAGCCAGCTCCAATTGGATTCCCAATTAAATGAAAAAGAGCCAAGCAAAGCAAAACAAACTGGAGAACCTATTGCAGCTGATGCCCTTGATAATTTCAATCGCACTGAAGCAAACCCATGGTAAAGCTGATGGTTCGGTGACTGGTAGTAACTCAGTTCCTTCTGACAGTAATGACAGAAGCAGATGGTTTTGCACATGGTTTTTATTTCTATTTCTATAAACAAACATTTATTCTGACTGCTATGCTAAATATATATACTTTATTAAATGGTCTTAGCTGCTACTGTGAATAATGGTAATTACCCAACCCATGTGTTGGATTTATAGCTAGAGTCTGACACCTACTTTACAGCAAATGAATATATGAGATATATATATCATATATATATATATGAATATAGTGACATCACTCCCAAGCTTAAAAAAAAAAAAAAAAAATTGAGCCACCTTTAGTTGATGCTCCACAGCCAGAATAATTTCTAAAGCAATCTTCATGGCTGTCTTGCATGCTGCTAAGGGTAGTCTAATATGAAATATGCAATAGCTCTAGTTCTTCCTTGTACTTCTGACATGACGCTTTTAATAAGAAAATATACAGTATAGCTTCACACCGCATCCCTGCATCTTCCCAGTAATTCAGGGAAATGTTCCCAGGTTTTAATTAAACAGAAGATGCTCTTGTCTTCCATCTAGCCACAGAAATCAGCTAGTCAGGGATGGGGAGGGAGAGCGAGCACGTGAATGTGCGTTAAGCCTGAAAGACAGGCAGATGCACTGCCGATGGTACAGCCTCAACAGCAACACATCAGCGGGGTCCAAAGAACAAGGAAAACCCCAGGTAGTGGACGGCTCCCCTTAGCTTATGTTGCAGGATTGTAGGTCCCCCCAGCCATCAACTCAAGGCTTACGCTCCTTAATGAGAATGAACAGGCTTGGTCCTGGCTTCGCTGCTCCCCACAGCAGGCAGGAGATGAAAGTGTGGCACAGGGAGCACGCACCGCCTGAGCCGCCTCTTTGCTAAGCAAGTTCTGCATTTCCAAAGTCTTGAAGAAATAACCCATTTCCCCATGCTGCTGCTTTTCCCTCTCCGGTGGCTGAGGCTGTGGTTCACTTTGCAGGAGGGCTGGGGGCTGGGATCACTGGACATGCTGCCTGTTGAGCCCCCAGAAGTAGATACCCCCCATTTTTCAATGTGGCCATTGGGCTGCGCCCCCCGTATTTTGCCCAGGCATGCCTGAATTTTCCAAGCTTTTCTCTGGGCTGACTTTTTTTTTTTGTCCTTAAGCAAATTATTTCATGAACCAGCGTGTCATTTGGTAGCAGCATTTGTGGAGGACCCTCTAACACAGAGCGCAGCCCCAGGCGATGAGCTGGCTGAGCCCTACCCATGGAAATGCATATCCCATATGAACGTGGGGTGCTGGAAGGCCTGGCAGGCAGGGCTGCAGCAGGCAGGGCTCCAGCCATGGGCCCTCAGACCCTAAGTTGGTTCATCTCCCTGTAACTGATAGCAGCTGAGCTGCAAGCCCTTGCTGTTGGAGAAAACCCATGCTGGGGCTCTGCGCCTTCCTGAGTGCTTGCTGGCGCAGCTGCTGTGATGAAACATATTCAGCCAATGCCAAAGCTCCCATCCTCCAAAATGGCAAATATAAAACATACTTAGCTCGTAGCCTAGTCCCCTGCTGAGCTCAGGCCAGTGTAAAACCATTTTGCAATCCAGCACGAGCTCCACCTGCAGTGCATTAGCTCGTGGGTACAGCCTCGTCAAAGCGATACACTTGAAAATGAATGCTAACAAATTGGAAATCATACTGCTTTATGGAAACGAGCAGAAGAATTGACATTACCTCTACCGCCTCCTCTGCTTCCTTCTCCGCTCCGAATGCTCCTAGGCTGGCTGCAGCAGTGCATTAGAAATAGCAGAAACGACGCAGGGAAGCAAGAGCGAGCGCCCCGCTGCTCTGAACCCGCAGCAGGAGTGGGGTGTGCAGCTACATCCATTCGGTCATGTCTTTCCATCCCCATTGCCCATGCTGCCCTGAACGCTGCAAAGCCAAAGTACCCCTGGTAAATGTATAATTCAATTTAAAGACTGGAGCTGAAATTTTTATTGGTGTTGGACAAGCTGTTGGCGGGCGGCTGGAAGCTGGTGGGTACCCGCATGGGCTGAGGGCAGGATCTCGCTATGCAAAAGCATCTGGTTGGTCCATCATAATCCATCACAAGTTCCCGTCCTTCCACAGCTCATGTGAAACCCGTCACCATGCAGGAAAGTGCGACAGCACTTATCGGCAAGCCAAAATAACAGTAAGAGTTGTAAATAGGCCCGAGCAGAGTGTTTGTAGTCAGAGAACAGCGCTTTGCACAAATTCTGCTGGGATCGGATTATCCTTGACTTGACTTTCCGGATCTTTTGGTATGCTGCTCGATAGACGTCCTTCTCAACTCCATCTCCTGTTTTTTCACTTTAATTCCTGAACTCGATTATCTGCTCTCCCCTGTGTTTAATCCAGTTTTGGTTCACTTACTTCACACTTATCTTTTTCAAAAAGTGTCTGTGTTTACAGTTTAGCTCATTTAACTTTTGTTTTCCTCTCTCTCTCTCTCACCACAATTATATGTTATAACTGATAATTTATGCTTTGGGGATAAAAAAAGGGATACTTTCTTCCAAAACTGCCTAGCTATTTAGCAAAGGCAGCTCCTTCCGAAGTGGTCTCCACCATTGGTAAATCTCTTGCAAACCCTGCAGACCTCCCCTGGCTGGGCTGGTACCTGCAGCCCAGGTATGGAGCATCCTTTCTTACAAAAGGAATCATATTTTTCAATTATATCTGGGCTTGATTTAGAAGCCATACCATGGTGACAGTGGTGCAAATGGATGCCCCAGCCTGCAGGTCTGTCTCCATTGCTGCACTCTACTGACAGCAGCAAATTATGGATGCTAACCCAAAGGACTTGCTTTCCCTGCTCGCTTCTCTGTCCTCTGAGTTAGTCCCACATCCCAGGTATTGTTCATTGTTGCAGTCTGTCTGCTTTGGTTTTCCTACTTAATAATTTTCAAAAACATAGGCAGTGAATTGATCATTTCATGACCATCCTACGAATGTCTTCAGTAGCTGTCAAAGCTGCAGTCACACCGACTTTGGGTTGGTTTCCCTCTCTTGGTTATTGCAGGGGAAGCTGAGTGGTTGTCATGAGTTACAGAGCTGCTGCTGTTTGGAGAGAAGAGCACATTTTTGATGGCAGTGCTGTTATAAATGACCTTAAAATCTCCTTTCTAGCAACTATTAGCACACACAGAACTTTTGGAGGTTTTTTGCAAACAGCTGTAGAGATGAATTCACACAAATATTCTCGGAGCAAATAAAACAGGGAAAGAATGTGGTTAGAGCACATTACTCCTAAACACTATGGGTGTATTTGTTGGTGGATTTTTTCATTCAATCCCAGTGACATTTCTGACATACGGCTTATTAAAGGCGGAGATGAAATGTGCTCCCTGTTGCATAGGTTGAAGTATACCACAAGGCTGCAACCATCAAACCTCGGATATGGAGAAAAGTCCCAGCCACATCGGTGCGGGATATCCCGCTGCTGCCATATGCTCATGTCTTGCTGCACTTGTCACTGTCCCTCTGTCACCTGTGTAGACACACGCATGCTGGGATGCAGCTCATACCTGCCCTGGGTTTGCATGGGGCTGGGCATCCCCCAGCTGCAGCCACTGTGAGCAGCTGATGGTCACCAGGAGCCCGTTTCATGCATAAGGCCTCTTGCAAAGGGAACTGTGAAGCCTCCCCAGAAAAAAGGGATAACCAAGCAGCTGATTGGCTCAGGATAAAAATAAATTTCTCATCTACCAGATTCATTAAGCAACCCAATGTACTTATACATATGTATAATCAACCATTTCCAACAACTCCTCGTTCCTTTTATCTGCTGATAAAAGGGGAAGCATTCAATTAACAAACAGAGGCTTTAAAAGGGTGATTAAACAGCGCTCAGGAAATAATAAACCCATTTAATGAGCAAGGTTTTCTAGACTTGCCATTTAAGCTACTTTTGTTCCTTGAGAGAAAGAGAGCTCTAGCCAAATCACTGCTCACCACCGTGTTAACTGGGGCAGTCTGTGTTCCCCACGTGCGCTCCGGCTGCCCTCGTGGGGCCCTTCCAAAATTTTGGCCACCCAACCCCATCCCGTTTCCCCTGGACGGTGTGCCGGTGCCCCGGCAGAGCTGTTGCGGGGCGGCATCCCCTTCGGCGCGATGCTGAGGGTGTTTTACCGCAATCTGCCGTGTAGAGGAGGGATCTGCCGTCTCCTGCGTTACCGCCTGAGCACACCCCTCACATTGCTGTCGTTAACATATGCTTGAAGAGCCTCGGCAATGGTGTGCTGAGAATGATTAATTACGTTTGCAAACATAACTGGCACTGGCTTTGCGTCTCTGGCGAGCGAGGGAGAACTGGCTGTTCGGAAGGCACAGACTAAACGCGGTGTCAGGGCATCCCCTTGCCCTTTCTCGTGGGGATGCTCCGAGGACCTTCCCTCACCCACCAGACCCGGCGGCACCTCTCCAGCGCCTCTGGGACACTTCGGTGGGTTTTTGGGGCTGCCTGGCTTGGATATAGCTAAATGCCAAACCAAAGGGTGCTCAGGGAGAAGTTCATAGCTGTTTGAGGAGGACAAAATTAAATTTTGCCTTTCGACTCCTTTCCTGTAGCGTTTTCAGAGCTACTTTTTCCTGGCTGATGCTGGGAGGGGCAGCTGCTTCCACCGCACTGTCCCAGAAAAGTGACCCCTCATTTATTCCAAACACAAAATAGCCACGTTATGATGAATTAACCAGGGAGGTGAGATGGGTCGCGATGAAACCATGCCATTCTGGTTGAAATGGGAGGTTGCAAGAAGGCCAAGGCAAAGCGGCTCTGCAAAACCTGGGACTGTGGTGCTCCGCTCTCCTCCGACTGAAAAGCCCCCTCTAGGCCACCAAATTTTATGGCAGGCTGTGGAGTCCCACCAAATCCAAGCCTAAAGTCAGCCATTTCCAGAGGTGGATGAAAGGTAGAGTCAAAATCTAAGTTTTGACCGGCGGCAGCCCCAACCCCTCTTCTCCCCCAGTGCTCCTGCCGCCTTTCTGCATCTCGTCCACCATGGCCGTGGTGGGGACGAAGCGGGATGCAGCCGGGCCGGCACAGCCAGCTCTCCTGGTGGGCACCGATGAGGGCAAGCAGGCAGCTTAATCAGATGACGCTTTTGTAAATGGAATTTTACATTAAAACTACGTTAACAGCGTGTCCTGGTTTCAGCTGGGACAGAGTAAGATTTTCTTTCTAGGAGCTGGTATAGTCTTATGTCTTAGATTGAGTATGACAATAATATTGATAACACCCTGATGTTTTCAGTTGTCTCTAAGTAATGTTTAGACTAAGGCCAGGATTTTTCAGCTTCTGATGCCCAGCCAGCAAGAAGGCTGGAGGGGCACAAGAAATTGGGAGGGGACACAGCCAGGGCAGCTGACCCAAACTGGCCAAAGGGGTATCCCATACCATCTGATGTCATGGCCAGTATATAAACTGGGGGCAGTTGGCCTGGGGGGGATCGCTGCTTGGGAATTAACTGGGCATCGGTTGGCCGGTGGTGAGCAATTGCATCACTTGTTTTGTATATTCCAATCCTTTTATTAGTATTATTGTCATTTTATTATTGTTTTTATTATCATTGCTAGTTTCTTCCTTTCTGTTCTATTGAACTGTTCTTATCTCAATCCACGAGTTTTACTTCTTTTTCCCGATTCTCTTTCCCATCCCACTGGTTGAGGGGAAGTGAGTGAGTAGCTGTGTGGTGCTTAGTTGCTGGCTGGCGTTGAACCATGACACATTGAGTTTGCTGTTTAGGAACAGAAGAAATATTCTTTTGTTATTATTCATTTACATAATATATATACCTAACTATGTATATAGAAATTGTACAATTATCCAGTTCTCAATTAACTTGGGTGCTAATTCAACAAGTTTGTGCACAGGTATTAATCTTTCTAATAACCTTCAGAAGAAATATTTAATCTTTGATTGTAATGGCCTCTCCTGGCTTGTTTTCCCTCCCACCCCGGGTCTGGCCCTCGCCCTGCGAAAGCCGCAGTGTGAGGGCAGCAGTGGTGGCCGCTGGTCTCACAGGCAGTGGCCGATGCCCGAGGGCAGATCTGGATGAAAAGCGGTGGCTTGGAGAAGGCTCTTGACACCTTGCATGCACGTGGTTAAAGGTGGAAAGCACGATCTGGTTGGAGGTCACCTGGAAACATCTCCGGGTAGATTTCTTGCTCTTTCAGTCAAATCGAAATGGGGTTTGTTTCATGCCAGAAAAGTAGTTTTTTCTCTGCAGCTGGTTAGAATGCTCAGCGCAGTGCAGTCTAATGTGGTGTGAGTGGAATGAGCAGGACATCGGTATCCAGATGCCAGGACAGGGACTTGCTCCTCCACCCTGCAACAGAAACCAGAATGCAGGGATTGAGCTAACCCTGGGCTTGGGAGGTTTGAGAAGTGGTTTACAACATCCAGCTGGTAGTTGCTGTCCTGCAGAAGCCAGGTCAAAGAAAATTGGATTTTGTTATCGCTAAAAATTCTCATTTTTGCAAAGAAGTGTCACTGTAAAAAACATTTTTTTTTCTTAGTAAGAGAAAATATTCTTCCCTGATTGACTGTGTGGCTAAGCCAAGTCCAGAAAGGGTAACAGATTATGCTTTATGGAAGTAATTTCCTAAATCTTGTGGGCTGCTTGAAGGCTTTAATCTCAGCTGTGAGGATCACAGAAAGATATTTTATTACCACTGGTATTGCTGATCTGGTTAGGCTTATAGACTTAATAGAAATCCCGTATGCCCTTCTCCTGCAGATCACATCTTCCTTATTAATCTTTTAATGTGGTTCAATGAGGAAAGAGAACAAGACTAGGTTTTTTTTTACCAGAATACTGGAGCTTATTTGGGACTAATTTGGTTGCCCTTTCCTTTTACTGGCCAGCAAAGTTCTGGAGAGCATCGTCCAAGTGCAGACAGAGGCATCTGGGCTCCTTACTCTGCTTTGTTTCTCCTTAGCTTCCGCAGAGCCCCATCAGTTTTCCAGGACATGCAATTATGAAAAAAAACCACCCCAGTTTCACTTCCCAGCAGTGCCAGAGGGCTGGCCCCCTCTTCAGCTGGTTTCCAGCCCCCGTGGCAGAAGCGGTGCTCGATGCCACGCAGCGGTGGCGTGGGCAGCAGCGGGACCCTGCTGAGAAGCAGAGGTTCATCTGTTTGGTCGTGGTGTTAGGCATTTATTTTGGTTCAATAAAAGTGAACGTTCGAGAAAAAAACCCCTTCGCTCACCTTCCAGTTCCTGTGGGAAATGAAAAACTAAAACACGCCCCTTGCCCCCAGACAACAAGCTCCCCGCGCGAGTCAAAGCGCAGCCGCGGTGCGAAGGCAGCGCAGAGATGGAGGGTCCCGGGAGCAGAGAGCTGCTCCCCGCGGGGTCGAAGCCCCCTCCGTCCCGGAGAACCACCTTGCGAGGATTCTGAGCCTTTGGGGAGCAGCTCATCCCCTGCCTTCGGCAAACCAGCAGAAAAGGGCCAAATGGAGACAATGAACCCTTATGTGTCTCCTGTAACTAACCTAGACGAAATACTTAAATTAACAAAGTGTTTTGCTGCGATGGTTGGGAGCATACAGATACCTGATATTTCAGCGTGCACACCCCCTAAAATTGATTTCAGATTGGAGCATCTTACTTTCAGATATCTGTTTCTAAACTGAGGAAGTAATAAAAAACTGTGAATAAGCAAGCAAATGTGAAATAGATTTAAAAAAACCCCCATATTTCTGAGTAAAGTAAAATGTATATATACCTGAAGGGTGTGCAAGCAGTTTGGCAGTAAAAAAGACTAGCTTAGAATAGTAAATGAATGACAACAAGGTCTTTCCTCTCAGTAGCTCAGCAGAGCAGATTGTTTAATTGATCACATGAATGATCGGTCTAAACGGGCAAGGCAGAACTGTGCCTTTTTTTCTATTTCTCTGCAGGCAGAGGGTGGTTTTGGGCAGCGCACTCACACCCTGAGCTCTGCCCCGGCCCCGTCCAGCAGCTCCCATGGGCTTTGCTCACCAGTGACACTGGTAAGGTGGGGGAAAGTGCCCAAAATTCCTGTGTAGGCTCCCATTTCATGCAGGGAGGCATTAGGGATATCCGCAGTGGAATTAAATGTTTTTTAATGTGATTGGTGAGCTCTGAAATACACACCACTTGATCTGCTCCTTGGGGAGACAGCTAAATATGCCTTGAAAGGATTAGCTTCTCCATAACAAATCTGCTTACATTTAACCTGGAAAAAGCTCCGTGAAAATATTCTATGTCAGGATTTTATTTCTCCTGTCATGGAGGCTGGCATATAATAACATCACCTGCAAATACTGGGGAGGGATGGGGGGGGAGAAAAAGGAAAATGCAGAGAGGCAGATCAGACAAGGGTTGGGAAAACTTAAGAATTGGGAAAAGTTTAAAAAGGGATTTTTAAAAGGCTCTTTTGCATGCACACATGTGGCTGTGCCTGCCACTTATACGGCATAACATGTTTTTAATGTAACAACAAATGTCTTGAGGGGTAAAGCTGTTTCCTTAGAGATCAGCCTCGCCAATGCGACACTGGTCTGGAACGTTGCTGGAAATCCTCATGCAGTGAGGGTCCCAGTCGCCGTGCTGTGGCGGACAACACGGACGGCACCGCAGAGAGCGGCTGAGGCTGGAGAGGTGTTAAAGCTCGTCCCTGACGGATGCGCTGAGCAAAGGATTACCCCGGCCGAGTGCCATGCGATAGCAACCAGGCAGCGTGCTAAGCCGTGGGGAACTGAAATTCCTACTGCTTGCCGTGCTGCTGTCAGGAGCTGCAGACACCATCGCAGCCAGCTGAAAGTGCTGCTCAGAAGGTATTAAATACACTTAGAAATGTACCCTCCGTTCCGTTATAAATCTGGACGACAGCGCAGTTCGGATGAGATGGTTCCGATGGAGCAGGATTGTACTGACCCGACCAGAGAAGGATTCGCTGTAAGCCACACCTGCAGCGGTGTCCCTGAATCTATCAGCAGCACTTTACAGCACTTTCTGGCATTTACCCATTAACCGTGCGCCTTTACCAGAAGTTGGTAGGACACTGCCTGGAAATGTGTGGAAAGCAGTCTGACCTGTGTAAAAATTTCCGGTTGTTAAATGCAGGGAGATGATTAAATATGCCTTTACAGACATGCACTTAACACACATGCAGTAATAATGCATGCTAATCTCAAATAATTAAATCGATGCAAATCTCAATCTAGTTAGTATAGGTCTTCTTACTGACAAATTGAGTGTTTAACCGTTCCTACTATTTTTATGCACATTTCTCCTGCAAGCAGCAGCAGCTATTGCAGAGGGTGCTGAGCCCCATGCCCTCCAGCTGGACCACCCGCAGCCACCCCAAATCCAGCTGGGGCTGAGCTTGAGATGCCCACTGTCCCGGAGCCCCTGGCAGCAAGGCGATGCCCCACGCTGCTGTCACCTCCCCGCGCCAGGGCAGATACTGCAGCTCTGCCACTGCCTTAAGAGGATTTCTGTTGTCAAGCAAAAAGAATTTTAAAAAAAAAAAAAGCGTAGTGAAACATAGTGAAGCAGCAGAGGCAAATATGGATCTCGGAAAAGTTTGTTTCCGATAATTGTACTTGAAAAGGGAATTAGATAATGATTGTAGAGCCTTGCAAGGGGAAGAAGCACTGGCAGGCATCTCCCAGCCATCCCAATAGCTGCCACAGGATGAAGCAAATCTGGGTCATCCAGCAGAATGATCTACAAGGGTGAAATGGGCTGAGAAATTCATAGAATCATAGAACAGTTTGGGTTGGAAGGGACTTTTAAAGGCCATCTAGTCCAACCCCTCTGCCATGAGCAGAGACATCAACTAGACCAGGTTGCTCAGAGCCCCGTCCAGCCTGGCCTTGAATGTTTCAAAGGATGGGGCTTCTAC
The DNA here is from genome assembly GCF_964188355.1 of Buteo buteo. Classification (NCBI taxonomy): domain Eukaryota; kingdom Metazoa; phylum Chordata; class Aves; order Accipitriformes; family Accipitridae; genus Buteo; species Buteo buteo. The sequence goes on along the minus strand of NC_134174.1, from coordinate 68,938,116 downwards.
TACCTCTCTGGGCAACCTTTGCCAGTGTTTAGCTTAATATCTAAATTAAGTAGATATTAATAATTAGCCCTTGACTTTGGAAAACATGAGAGGCCTTGACCTCGGCCACACAGAGACTATTTCTGGAGCACAACCACGTTTCACCCACGTGCAACGCTGGGCAGTCGGGCACTTGTGGGCGAAGAACTTGCGGTGCCTCTGCGCTGCGGTGCTGGTCCATGCCCCACACCGTGCTTGTGGGGACGGGGAGGAAAAAGCGAAGGGAGCGCAAGCAGAGTTGCAGACGGTGAGCCTCGCCGCGAGAGGACTTGCTCTGCCGTGTCCCCGGGAGCGGGGCAGCGAGCATCTCCTCCCCGCGGGCTGCAGGGGCTGCTGAGTGCCGGGCGTAAATCACCGAGATGCATTGCTGCACGAAAACCAAATTGCAGAAGCTACAGCGGGAATAAATCTTTCGGATCAGTCAATTTATCAGTGGATTCACGGTTCCTAATTCAAAACAAGTGAAGTAATTATTGAAAGAAAGTCATTAATTGCAGTAAAGCTCTTTATTGAATATGCTGCTGAGTCGTTCTTGCAGACGTTTGGGAGCTTGTTGCATTGTGTTTGAAATGAAGGAAATCACTGAGAGGTCCCTGGAAAGAGTCAGCCATGGGGATGGAGCGGTCCCCACCCCACGGGGCGCGTGGACCTGAGGGAGATGGGCTGGTGTGGAGCTGCAGGAGAAGCTGCAGGAGGTACAGCTTGCTCTTAGCTCTGCTTGGTGAGACGCCTGCTCCACTGCTGCATCCTGCCATGCTCTCCTTCCAGCATGCGGCTTTTCCAGCAGGTTGCTTCTGCTATGCACAGCTGAAATTGGGATGCACTTCTTACGTTTGAGTAGAAAAAAATTTATACTTTAGTATTCTGCTGTTAGAGTTCACTGCAAAGCTCACCTGGGGGGACCTTTAAGACACCCTGCAGCCTCGAAAGGAAAAACGGAGAGGGGAGACGCTGTGTCCATGATCGCTCCTCCGAGCTGGTCAGGCTCACGTGGAGGCTGCTGGGCTGAGCTGGCCGCTGAGCTTGCAGTAGTGCTGGGGGAACTGGAAAGCTTCGGGTGAAGAGCCCTTTGCGTACAAGTATGGTACGTGTTTGCCACCACGTATTGCTAACCAATTTAGCAGGTTGATGATTAGTCAGAGTCTCTCTGCAGCATGCCTTAGGGTCCCTTAACCGTGCAAATCCAGTGGTCCGTCTTGTTCGGCGGACGACAAGCTCTCACCTCGGCACGCGGAGTCCCAGCGTTTGCCCCGGCTCAGCCCTCGCAGGTCTGCACGGTGCCTTCGGACACCCCTGCGGTGGCAGAGGAGCCGCGGCTGCTCCGTGCTCCGGTCACAGTTTTTGCCGCGGCTCCTCGCCGGTGGGTAACCGCGGTCCCACCTGCGGCAGCTGCCTGTGCCCACGTGGCGGCTGGTGGTGAGAAGGTCTCGACGTAACCTGGTGGCTGCTAGACCCCGGAAAGATGTCAGGAGTCTGTTCTCCCTGTGACCCACGCCACCAAAGCCAGAAGTTTGAGGGAGTGTGTTCTGAGAGAGAGAGTAATTTTCTACTATGTGAATAAAAGAAATGAGAAGATGAAACAACCTGTTCTCTTATTCCACCTTTATCTATCTAGGGTTTTCTGCTGCTGCTCTTTGTTATTGAGTCTGAGTTTATACTCTAATTATCAGCTCTGACTGGCTCTATCCCATTTTGTTTCAGCTGATGGAAAGCATCAAGTCATTCTTATGTCTATTAAGTCTCTCATTGCTCCAGCCTCAACAACTGAAAAGGCTGAGATGCGTCTGAAGCCAAGGTGAGCTCTGTGCAATTTGGTGTCTGGCTGCAGCCAGGCTCCCCACAGCTCTGGGGAGACTTCTCGTGCAGTTTGAGTCCTAAAATCCTTGTTGGCATGGGGAGCAGTTGGATATTTGCTCAGTGGCAGAAATGGAAAGAGGTGGTCTTTGAAGGCTGGTCAAGAGGAATAGGGAAATCCAGGTGTAACGATGCCTTTTGGGTAGCGTGCGTTGGTCTTGGTCTTTGTTGTTAACTGGTGACTTTCTGGTAAGTCTAACAGTCGCAGGAGGACCTACTCGCTCGTAAGTGGCAGATGGGGAGGGTTGCTAGTTGACTTTTCTTGTGAGGTACAGACTTTCGTGGTATTTTGACAGGGTGTACATGATCAAATGCCCCAAATTACTGTTTCAAAGAGGGTGGCTACATATGCTATGCTGTGGATAGTGTATGAGCATATATTTGTAATTCATCAGTATTGCACTCAATATAGAACGTCATTTTCGTTTTGCTGAAAAGAAACCCAGAAGGGAACAGCCATTTCAGCAACAATGTTGGCTTGTCTGTGTGTCTGTCTGGACCTGCACGCCCAGAGTACAGAGTAGCTCCATATTAAAAGACTCACTCAGGAGGGCAGTTTGCTCAGGATGGTTCTAAAACATGAAGAAATCAATAACAATCTAAACAGCCAACCCAAACAAACAGTCCCGGAACAAAGCAGCAGGAAAAGCCTGGCATTGCGAGCACATCACTTGAGATCTCTGGCTCTGAGGCTGAGCAGAGTTTTATTTTCAAAGGGTGCTGAATTAGGAGGCACAGAAAAACCACTCAGTTCCTCAGTTTGCTGTTTCAAGTAGTACCAGTACTGTATTTCATTTACTCTTTCAATAATGTTTATGTTGTTTTCAAAGCTCTACCTCTCCTTGGAATCACTAATATTAATTGATTTCCAAAACTGAAAAGTTACAGAAAACATAAAGCAGACGGGCAATTTATTAGAAAAATATATTTCACCTGTGATCAGAAGATTGATCCAAGGACACTCATAGCAGGGGAACTGCCTGCCCGCCCCCTGTTATTACAGTAATCTGTTCTAAAAATGTGTAATCAAGAATGACAACAGGAAACAAATGAATAGGGCTGGTAATGGCATGGGCAGCAGCGGAGCTGATTAACATATATATTCCATAGCTTCCAAGTGCAATGCTTTATCTGGAGTGCAGGCTGGAGAAATTAAATCATTTATTTCTGTGACTGTAATAGATAGAAAAATTATATCATAAGCAAAATGGAATAAACATTACAACATAATTTAATGATGTTTTAAGTAATTCTAATCTATGTGGTAGCAGTTTGTAGTATGGCCACTAATTTCTATTTCACATTCTTTTGTCTAAAAAAGAATAATTTTCAAATGAATGGACAAAGAAATGTGTGGCAGGATTTTGCCTGGCACCCTGAGTGACAGCGTACCCCCTTTCTGCAACTCTCCCACACGTGTGCCTTCTCCAGTAAGCCTTCACCTCGTGGTGTATTTGATCCTCAAACTGCCAAGTAGAAGTAAGCGGTCACTGATACCGTTGCTGTTTGACCACCTCCACGATAAATTTTAGCCATTATTTATGCGAGGCTCTCTTTGCTACTTGTGTGTGTCACTCCTGAGTATACCAGCCATGTCTTCTGTCCTTTCATTTTTTATTTAAACTTTTGCAGAGAGTTTTCAAAAGCACAAATATAATCTAAAGAGCCAGGTCTTTTATGGAGCTAGAGTTTTCTCTTCCCCTGATGGATGGGGAAGATATGGCAGATGAGTTGCTGACACCTTCTAGCTGAAAATTGATGGAAGTGGAACATTTTGGTTATTTTTCTTGTCCTGTGATGCTCTTGGGACTTTCCTAAACGTTGAGTTTCTGAATCTTCTAGGTTGTACAGCAGCCTAGACAAGCTCTTTTTGGAAAAAAAGAAAAGAGGAGTTTTTGTCTCTGGTTTGTTCTCCCTTTGTCCTGGTTTTGGCTGAGATAGAGTTAATTTTCTTTCTAGGAGCTGGTATAGTCTTATGTCTTGGGTTCAGTATGAGAATAACGTTGATAACACACTGATGTTTTCAGTTGTTGCTAAGTAATGTTTAGTCTAAAGTCAAGGATTTTTTTCAGCTTCTGATGCCCAGCCAGCAAGAAGGCTGGAGGGGCACAAGAAGTTGGGAGGGGACACAGCCAGGGCAGCTGCCCCAAACTGGCCAAAGGGGTATCCCATACCATCTGATGTCATGGCCAGTATATAAACTGGGGGGAGTTGGTCTGGGGGGATTGCTGCTCAGGAACTAGCTAGGCATTGGTCGGCAGGTGGTGAGCAATTGCATTGTGTGTCACTTGTTTTGTATATTCCAATCCTTGTATTATTATTGTCATTTTATTATTGTTTTTATTATCATTGCTAGTTTCTTCCTTTCTGTTCTGTTGAACTGTTATCTCAATCCACGAGTTTTACTTCTTTTTCCCAGTTCTCTCCCCCATCCCACTGGTTGGGGGGAAGTGAGTGAGCAGCTGTGTGGTGCTTAGTTGCTGGCTGGGGTTAAACCACAACAACTTTTTGCAGTCAAAGACCATGCGAGTTTTCTTGACTGCTGCATAGAATTGCACTGACTGTTTTAAAGGCTCCTTCTGCTCATTTGTTTATATGCATACACAACATACTCACGCTCCAGTCCATTGATCCCAGCCTTGTAAGATGTGTTTCCGACTTGCAGGGAAGTGTCCATATCGTTACCACCTTGTGCTGTAGCAAGTTAATCACTGTGACGACAAAGCCATTGCTTGATCTGCCTGCATGGGCCAAACCCACTCTTGGTTTCCAGCTCCTGCCACCCCCAGAGTACAGGCATTGCTTTTCTGGGAAATGGCCCATATTTGTATGTTATTCTTTCTATCTCTTCTGATCCTCAGCTCAGATGTTGTGGAGAAAAACCTCTTAGTTAGAATTAGTTCTTACAAACCCAAATTGTTCATCATTGAATTTTACCATGGTGAATGAGGGTCTGTGTTCCTTATTTGCTTTAACCTATCATAGTATGTTTGGATATTTTTGTTGCTAGGAGGAGTGCTGATTTTTTTAAATTATTTTTTTCTTTTTAATCCTGTGGAGCCCATGACCTCAGTGGTACCCTGCCTGCTCCAAAGCATCTGACCATGGGACCAGGCCATGCACATACCCAGGAAAGAGGAGGTGTGCTGGAGGCAGGAGGGATGAGCCCTGTCACCGCCACCTGTGGGCTTGCAGGGATGACTTCCACCAGGTCTTTCTCCATGGATGTCTCAAATGCTGTCATTCTAAGACTGTATGCTTTACTCCATGGAAGGCTTTTTCTTCAGCAAAACAAAATAATTAAAAAATAAAATTAATTTTGTGTTGGAAATTGTTGGTATCATATATAGCAAGACAGATCAAGTGTCAGGTTTAATGTCTCTTACTCTTCTGTCTGTAATTCCATAAATCCCTACAGGATACCCTCTTATTTATTTCCTCTTGAATTCAACTATCCCATCTCTTTGATTTTTCATGTGTTAACTGATTATTGACACAAATAACTTTCTATGTCTGCCCAACTCTTTTGAGGTAGTGAGAAATACTAAGTGTATTTTCCAAGTAAGGCCACTCTAGTTTAGAAAAATATAAATTCAGGTTTGGGACAAAGATTCTACAAAAGGCAGGATACTAAGGTATCCTTTGTATTGTTTGATTTCTACTCTGTTTTTATGCTGCTTAGTGCCTTACTTGTAATGAGCAATAGCACAGAGTGAGCAAATGAGCTTGCTCTTACAAATGCTTCCCAGATCTAATCCCTACACAAGAAATCTGCCAAAATTTATACTAATGGGTCTCTGGCAAGATGCAGATTCCTCCACCATCATCCTGCCAGTTGACCTCGACTTGTTTGGTACCCACTAAATTTTCTCACAGTCTGTTTCTTTTTTTTGACCTTTGCCTGGTTTCAAGTAATTTGTGGCATCAGCAACTTTCCCATAGTATTGCTCAGTCTCTTTTCCAGAGCCCAGACTGCAAAAGATGCCAATTTAAACTGTAGAAAGTCTTGGCCATTCATGCTTTGACCTTGATTTCTGTTGGTTTCTGAGTCATGACAAATAAAAAGCCTGAACTTTCTGAGAAAATTCCCAGGAGTTTCTTAAAAGCTTGCTGGCATCATAGATCTGAAAGCTGTGGTGGTAGCTCCCGGGAGGCTGGCTGCTCCTCCCGCTGTGAAACCGAGCAGAAGGGGCCCCAAGCACTACTCTTCTTTTCTCTAAATACCCAGAAATGTGGAACCATCTCTTTTAGTACAACAGCTATGTCTGCAACACCCATCTGTAGCTTCTCCCTGGGGAACTTGGGTGTTTTACACTGCTGAGGACCAGAGAAGCCCAAGGAAGCAGCAAGCCATGCCAAGGACAACACAGTCTACCACCTCGGTTATTTTTAACATTTTATTTTGACAAAATTTTGTGACTCAAGCTTGAGGAATCAGTTCAGATTTTTTTAATATTTTTTTTTTTAACAGATAATGCCTATATAGGGTGCAGACTGCAGAATAATGGTCATGAATATTCATTCACAATCTGTCAGCAGCATTCAATGCTCCTTAACGTGATCCAACAGCTTCTTGGCTTGGTGGAGGGGTTGGCATCCTCCATCCAGCTGCTAATGCACAGGTGACAACATGAAAAACAAAATCCCCATTCTCATGATAATTGTAACCCACATCGGCCCACTCAGCGGAGAGACATCTTCCACTCAGGGCTGGAGGCTGGGGGGTCCCTACCCCGAGGTCCCTTGGGCGCAGGATGGGGGACAGGGCTGCCCTTTCCCCCGTTGTTCCTGTAAACACGACTTTCCACGCTGGTCAGTGCCTTTTTACAAGAACAAGAGACTTCAAAAATAAAATTATCAGTGAATTTTACCAGGGCGTCATATCGTCAGTGCTATTGATCCATTTTACTTGACATGGCACTTCTTAACACAGTACAACCTAGTGATCAGAGTAAGGTGAACCTCCTGAGACTGGAGCAGACAGTGGCTAATTTGTGGTCTGCGGAGGTAAGAACGGATATAAAATCTTTCACCACTTCCAGTTAAATTCCGTGCTTATATCAGACACATAAGCATGTCTTCCTTTCCTTTTTTTTTAATTTTAAACTCATCTCAAATAAAAAGAATTTTCCTTGCCTATTGAAATTGAAATTAGGAAAACCCTGCTAGATTTCCACAGGCAATGAAAGAGGGAATCTCTCAGCCTTCCGCCAGACACCTGTAGGTATCCTCGGGAGCCCGGCAGACGCAGCCTGAGCTTGCACAGCCTTTGCAGAACAACCCTCCCCGCAGGACACGGCAGCAGCAGAGCTCTGCCTTTCAAAGGGGAGCTGCGCTGAGCGTGTTTGGGCACAGCAGGCAAAAAGGGAGCAGCCGCCAGCCCGGCATTTTCCCCGCGCTTTCCAGAGCCCGCGGCGGCTCCTCTGCGGGGCTCGGTTCCCAGGGGCACTTGGGGAGGAACTGCCAGCGTCAGCCCCCAAGCGTCACATTTTGCAGGAGGGATGAGAAAGAAACTCTTTCGGATTAACCTTGGGGAGCTTCTGAGTTTGTCTGAAGCTCCATTCCTCTTCTGTGGGATATTCCTCTTTTCCTCCCACCCATTGGCATTAAATTCAAGGATAACACAGAATTAATCATAAAGCCATTTGATAGCTCATCTGAAGATTTATATTCTTTTTCTCAAAGAAAAGAACATAGCCTTGTGCAGCTGAATAGCCATGAATCACATCAGTGTCACTGGCAGGACAGCAGAGAATTAATGTTTATTTTGCTTTTAAAATCTGATATTTAGGAAAGGAAATTTTTCATGCATTTTATAGTGTTATTTTTATTACACTTGTCACTCCAACATTTAGCTGAAATTAGGTTTCTGAGGAAGAGAAATTTGGAGATGGAGTCAGACTTTGTGATGCAGGTCTGTTTATACGGGCTGTACGAGGCACCAAATCCCTCCATGTAGCCAGACTCGAGTGGTTGGAGTTTCTTTGCTCACAGTTCAAAACCCTTTTCCTTCTACCACTTTATCTTTTCCTGCCTTTTAATTTCCCTGTTTCTGTGCATAGGTGATGCTAGCAGTGCCCCCGTTGCTTGGCTGGTGTCTCCTGCCTGCTTCTCCCTCTGCTCCGCCGCTCTTTCTGCATCTCACCGAGCCCGACCTTCGCGCGTATCTCGGGTCAATGCCACGATGTGTGCAGATGCTCGGAGTGGGTTGCCACTGCCATTTCAGCTCCTTTCTGCCATATAAGAGCCTTGTTGTTGTTGCATTTGGGTTTTTACTGATGCGTAAGTGAAGGATGGCTCTTACGCTGCTCTGTGTCGAGAGACCACTTGACTTACCAGGGGTGTCCCTGACATTTCCCACTATGGCATTTCAGAGTGGTATTGGGCCCCAGTTTGACGCAGGCTCTCACTGGCTTCACTGAAACTACTCCTGTAATTGAAACGAGGGCTCTGCACTGATCTCTGTGTGTTTCAGATTCATGTACCTGACCCACGCTCTCAGTCGTCTCATTGAGTTTAGTGTCATTCACAGAGTTTGCACTCTAGCAGGGTAGAAACCGTTTTGGTGCAGGAATCTCTGCTTTGGCTATGATGCAACTGGTGGAAGGACTGGAGATGTGAAAAGACAGGCTGGAAATCCTGATCTTTTTAAGCAAATACTAAACAAAAGATGAGCAACCCCATGTTTTTGCCTGCAAAGAAGTTACCACCAGCATCCTACCAATGGCTTGTTCCCAGCCTGAGCCCTGCCTGCTCCCCGCGAGCCCTGACCTTGACCTGTCCTCACTGGTGGGAGATCCCTGCCCAGCACCAGGGAAGCTCTCCTGGGGGAGAACACCCCAACCCACAGACCCCTGTGCCACTATTTTGAGGAGCTTTGATGGCCAAAGAGTAGCTGTTGCAGACCAGTTGACGCACAGCCTTTTATAATTTACAGTACAAAGGTAGAAAAAAGCTCAGGTAGTGAGGTCTTGTGCTTTTTTGGGTTCTTATATTCATAAACAAAAGGATTTGATAATAAGTTAATTCAGGGAAAGTAATTTCCCATGTCATTAAATGGTCTTTAGCAAATTGGTTTAAATTTATTTTTCAAAATTTGAGATTAAAATTGTCATACATCTATATCATGGTCTAGTTTTCCTTCACTAGCATAACCAAATTTTAGCTGCACTGCTTAACTCAATCACGGTGGCATGTAATGGTATTTAACATAGCTTATCACATTAATCTTTATGGACTCACCAGAGACTTTCAATTTAGCAACCTGAACTGTCTTGGGAGTGATTTTAAGATTGTGTATGGAGCAGATATATTTCAAAGCTATTGCCTTATTCAGTGATCAAATTTCTTGACCAAGTTTTATGATCTATGCTTTTTTATTGTGATCCATATTAGAATAAGTACTTTGTCTTCTGTAGTCATAGCTGATGTGGTAAGTGTTATTGATGCTCAGAGTACTCATCTGTATCTGGCTGGCAGAGATCATTGTGCCTCTGGGTAAACCTTGAACAGAGATTCATCTGCTTTGCAAAAAAATGTATGAGCCTCAACAAAATGTATAAAAGAACATGAATAATGACTTGAACTTTAAAGTTCCTGAGACTAATCCACGTTGCTCATAAGTTTTTGGAATCCCTCTGTACAACAGACAAAAGTAATGCTGCTTTTTTCCTTTCCGTCCTTTCCATTGCAACAGGCCCTTTTGTTGCAAGAGCAGTCCAAGTTTCATGTGTGCCTTTGGGCACTGAATAGCAGAGTTTAGTCCAAGTTGGCTCCAGCTTCTGGGCTAGCCATTGCTGAACGTAGAGTGGGCAGGACAAGCAGCTGCTCTTTGGATGAAGATGGAGAAGAAGTATAATGAGTTGGCCCCTTCTATTGCTTTGGAGAAACAAAGATATGCATTGATGTCCATTTTATATACCACTGAAATGGCAGAAATCTGTCACCAGGAAAAGGTTGTTGGCTGATATTTCTTTTTTGCAATGTGTCCAGAATTAATTGACTTGTGTGTTTCTGGTGAGTTAGTCCTGGGTGGATGCTGGAAGACAAGGTTATTGAAAAATAGCTGCCTAAGGTTTGGGTCGTTGGCTTTTTTTTGTTTAATTAGGAAGGCAAATACTTCTGTTTTCTGTGGGTAATGCATGAAAATCCCATCACCTGTCATCACCTCATCTCACATAGTTTGAGGGAAAACTTGTGATCGTTCTCTGCAAGTACCCTTCCATAGGCAGGCTGCCTGTGACAGTCATCAGCTGGTTTTCAAATGCTTAATTAAGGGCTCTCAACACATACCTGGTATATAAACCATTTCTTTTTCCCTCAAAGCTCTCTGAAGCTGTCTATTTGATGAAAATTTTGGAGAAATCCTTCTATTCCTTGTTGAAATTCTTGTATTTCATATGTCTGAGTACAAACACTGTCTGTCTTTGCAGAAATCCTCCCTTAGACAAAAACAAGTAGCACAGAGTTTAATCTTACTGTATTGAGCCGAGTAGGTTAATACCATGAAATCATAAATGTAGAAGGGCTTGTTCATCAAAGCTGGATCCCTGCTAACAAGCCTGTTGATGTCCTGGGCTGAAAAATAGGGTGTAAACAGCCAGAGGTGAACAAACTGCTATCATCATCAATAGATCAGATGTCTGTCCATTGCCCACTCATCATAAAAGCTATCTATTGATGAAAGGTTGGGAAATGTGCGCTCGATATAGATAACTGCATATTTTTTGTAATTGAAATAACCGAAGTCTTACATTCTTAACAATGAGAACAGTTCCAATAATTTAAGAGGTGTAGAGACACATATGTGAGGTGTGTCTGCGATGCACATTAGTCTCAGGCTAATTTCTAGTAGAGCGATTTATATGCCTTAAAAATAAAGAAAATCATACAGTAATCTTGCTGACAGCCTCACAAGGAAGTGAGCTACATGCTACAGAAAAATACTGCAAAAGGGGATAGCAGCACACTTTCAAAAAGATGTGGGGAATTTGTCCTGATTCTGTGTAAGTGGCTGTTATAATTTTATATGGTTGTTAGCCAACAGTGGTGTCAGCCATTTTTCAAGATGTGTGACTAAAGCCAAACATGTTTTTGGATTATGCTTAGAAGTAAATATGGTCATCCACTTCAGCAGTATTTGCAAGCCCTTTTGTTGCTTTCCTCGTGAATATTCAGACGAGCATATTTCCCTGGCTGAAATGCATCCTGTTTCCAAGGCTCGCAGTAGTGTAGCTCAGAGGTGAGATATGCTCAGGACTCGCTCTACCATATACTACAGTCACCTGAAAAACTGGGAGCAAGCTCTGGATCTCGCTTGGACTCCAGCGACATCTGTGGAGCTATGCTGGACACAAACCAGAGACAAATACCTCCTTACTTATGGAAAAGCTTACTTTTTTTTTTTTTTTTTAAATTGTCTGATGCCCTTCTTTTAAACTAAGCAGTAAATATTGCCCTCTGAAATACACTTTCAATTTTCATATTTTTCCCCTCGTGTGTTATCTACAAAATGACTTTTCCTCAGGTTGACAGAAGTCTAGATAAAATATTTTGATTCTTCACCTGTAAAGTAGAGATGCTTTAGTGGCTCTGCGTAAGTCATTTTTCTAAAATGTTTCCAATTCTTCTTTTACAACATCCCAGTTATCCCTCTCTTTTTCATGATTTTTGTGCAAATGCACATGGTAGAGTGTGTTTTGAGGCATTATGATCCCCAACCATAAAAATACAGTATTTTAAGGAGACTTTTCTCAACAACATGACGTGAAAACACTCTTTGCAGAGGATGCTTGTGAGCAGAACATGAAGCAGGTGGAAAGGAGACAAGTTCTGTGAAAAAATAAACAGGAAAAAGCAGTATTTTTAACCTTTTTGATATGGCAACATTATATCCTGCAAGTTCTCTAACCCTAAAGTGACAGGGTCCATCTTGTGTGTGTTTTCAGCTCACCTTTAGAACAATGGGTCTGTCCTCTGAATAACAGATTTGATATTTTAAACCAAATACTAAATAGTACTTGAACATTTCTCTTTCGTTCTTTAGATCTATTATTAACCTGTATCTTCCATTCAATGTTTTTTCCAAATCACCTATGAATTAATTAAAACATGTTAAAAGAAGCACCATCTATAGCAGCAAACATAGTAATAAAAATGGACACAGAAAAAAGGCTCATGGAAATTTTGTTGGGTAATTCTCAGGGGGTCTATACTTTGGAAAACACTATAGGCAAAATAACTATTGAAATTAATTTTTAAAATCAGACAAGTGCAAAGGTCTTCTATGTTAACGTGAGTACTTAAAATATTAACATTTTTCAATCTAAGTATTTTAGTGTCTTGACCTTCCAATCTGCTCTAGAGAGATTTCAAGCTGAGGCCTCAGGCTTGCAAGCATTTGTGCACATCAGTAGCTTCACGAAAGTCCTCGAATGACTAAAACCTGCCCATGGAAGTCGGAGTTTATACAAGAAGGGTCAAAAGCTGTTCTGAGCACCAAGGCGAAACAAAGGGCTGGATGTAAATTTAAGCTGTTGGCTCACCTTCAGCCTTACAGCATCTCTGCAAACAATCTGAATTATAAATTAAATAGCTCACAAACAATTTTCAGTGAGAGAGAATTGTTGCAGAGCATCAGTGCGAGCACCTTTCGTCTGTCCGGGGTCAGCCTCTCTCCTGGGGTGCCCCTGGGCAGAGCAGCAGGACCAGGCTCTGCTTCTGCACCGAGATGCTGCAGAAGGAGCAACTGTGGCTCCAGAGTCTCCTGGGGGATGTCCAAGCTTTCCCTGAAACAGCAATGAACGCAAAACCTTTTCTGACTTAAACCAGCACAGGTTTCTCTGTCTTATAACATCTTGCATTGCTCCCTGGTTTGGATGCGGTTGTCCTGCCTGTTCTGTTGGCAGCATTGGAAGCACAGAGGATCAACAGCTCCACGAGAGCTGCACGTGCAGAGGAGGATGTATAACCTGAACCCATCCAAACATGATAATTGCAGTGAGGAGGGAATGATAATTGGCATCAATCCTTTGAAGAGTTTTTATTCAGGTTGAATGCCTCTGCTAAGTTAAAAAGTCTTATTAAATCTGATAAATAGTGGAAGAGGGAATTGACTTCATTGAAGTCAAGGAAGTAAATTTGTACTTGCATAACTTAGGGAGGTCAGACCCTGGCTGGATCAACACTTCAAAGGAGACCTTCAAGAAAAACACATGAAAAGATCTCTTCTTAACTGGTTAGTGAGGCTCTGACTCAGTATGTACTGGAGACAGACCCAAGCCTTGAGGGGGGTGTGCTCTCCCTGGGAATGGTCTGTGCATGCCCAGTGGCGTTCCTGCCCAAGTCCCTGTCACGGGAAGACCAGGACATGGTGACATCCCCATAATTTGACTGAATACCTTCAGACTTGATCCTTTAAAAGTCTGCCCTCATGAGGTCTTTGGACTCTTTTTGAATATCAGGGGATGAACGGTTGATATTATTCCACTTGCACCTATTTCTATTAGGCTATTGCTATACCATATAAATTACTCGAAATAAAAAATCGATAAAAATTCTCAATGCCCTAAAAAGTCAGGAAATAAATTTATCACATTTAGCAGATAGAAATATGGAGAGTTCAGTAAAGGTCTATGTAGCAAAACCAGATATATTGGCTTATTCCAATTTTCTTCTTGTTATCGGTGGCTATTTTGACTAGAAAACCCATGACCATTTGACTAGAAAACTCATATTTTAGCAATTCAGAAATGTAACAGGATTATCTTATCAGCACCTCCTGAGATAGCAGAGGAATGGTAATGCTCATCTCACAGGTGGCAGTGGCAGATACGCGCTTATCCATGCTAAAGCCAGAAGGAAAAATGCAGGTAGGAACATCATACGGAGACGATCCTTTCCATGACCCACCTCTCCTTGGCTTTCTCCTCTCAAGTAGTGCCCATCACCCAACGACTCTTTTAGCACCACCTCCTACCTAACTGCTGCATCCATTTTTTAATATCCTCTGCTGGAAAAATCTGGAAGGGATGTTTTTCTCCCATCTCCACTTGTCTCAGAGCGGTTTTCCAGCTAAGACCAACATTCAGGATGAAGAAAGCTGGTACCTTTGATTTTTTCCTACATCATGAACAATGGTAGGTTAAACATTCTCCAGTAGTGCAAGATGGTAGGTTATGCCTCTCCCAGTGATGATATCTCTGAGAACAAATAATTATTTGGGTTTTGGGGTATGACAACAAAGAAAGGTGCCTGGACTCATGGAGTACTCTGGGGTCACACATGGACTCTGTACCTTCATTGGTAATTGTATCATGGGAGCGTTTATACTCCCTAAACTGGAATAAACCATGCTTAATCATAGAGCGCATAGGGTTTAAATCTCCAGGTTGAAAGTATTTGATACCTACTTCTAGCTTGTATGGTTACTTTATCAAATGATTTCTCCAGACTCCCAAACTGTACTTATTTCATACATTTTTGAGCCTAAACTTTTACAACTGAACCACTCCAGATGTGGTTTGCTTCTGGAGAGGTTGTTCACGTGGTGAATGGTGAGCCAAATGTTCCATCTGGCAGTCCCAAGCGAAGGCCACCATCACTCCGGCTAAATGCGGCTCCACGGAGCAGATCCTCGCCTGCCTATCGTCCGCCTCTGCCTGGGTGACTTTTACTGAACTCAGGCTTTCCAGCGGGGATTGGCTCAACCTGTTCACTCCAACTGAGCTGGCAGGCATATGGCGATGGAGGGACTCCAGCTGCCCTTGCAGTCACTCTTGGAAGAAGTTAGTGGTGAAAGAAAACTCTCATTTAAAGAAAACCACTACCGCAAGGCTTTGAAAGAGTTGCAGTCTATGTGCACTAGCTGGTTGTGCTCCCAGGGAGGCACTTTTGGGCTGGGACCCGGGGTTCAAACCCATGTGAATATGGTCCGTGGTCCCTCCAGGCACCGTAGCCACTGACTGCTGTCCCAGGAGACAGAGCTGGAATCCTCCTGGAGCAGAAATTTAATGCGCAACAATGATCTGTGGCTGTGGCTACCGATCTTCCTAAAATTTCCCCAGATCTCTGTCTCTGCTAACCCACAGTTTATGAGAAAGGCGTGCTGAAGATGGCCATATTGCCCTGTCTCATCACCTTTTGAAGCTAGAAGGATTGTTTTCCATTTCCTTCCAGCCCCCTAAAATGTCCCATACTTGTTGCTTTCCTGGAACAGAGTTAGCACCTAATTATTTCAGAGCTGAGGAAATAAGTATCTCCAAGCCAATGATAATAACAGGAAAAATAAACATTAAATCTTTCAGAATTAGCTGAACCCAAAGTTCCCAGCAGCATCAAAGTGTATGCTCTATTAAAAAGAAGAACGTCACATTTCAGTCCGAGAAGATGAGAGGGAGTAGGAATGAAATAGAAAACTATCAATCGCCAGAATTTCCTTTAGAGGCCAATAGTGAAATATTCCACCATCATCTTTCCATTAGAGATGTCAAATCACATGTTTAACCTGGCCAGAACCACGATTTAGTTTCAACTGCACTTTGATTGAATATTTCTTTTGAAGACCTGCTACTTTATTTGAGAATATAGATAGAATAAATAAAAAGAGCATCAGTACAGACCAGGAACTGAAAGATAAATGTCATAGGATGCATAGCATGAAATTCAGATGAGTGGAAGTGATTTAAAACAGCCATACAGAGAATGCAAGTATTTAGAGGTGAATGTGAAAATGGACTGTGTACATGGCAGAGGAGGGAGAACAGATTAAAAATTAGTTAGAAAAATTCTTGCCTAGATCCAGTTTGTTAACAGATATTAAAGGTAAGACATTTACCCAGGCTAGTGTCTTCCAGAAAAACAGCATCAGAATGTCATGCCATATTCTTGCATTGTGTTCATGATTTCTGGTGAATGCATTTTATATTTGTGTTTTTAGCTATCTGTAAGGAAGCTATTCACTCTCAACTTAAGGTTTGTTCATGAAAAATATTCTTTTGCATCCTTTGACAATGATCAGTGATTTTTGACCCTTGCTATTAATTTAGCTTCTGTTAGAGGTTAAGTAGTCCCTGGGGTAGAAGTCTGGAGATGTATGTGGCAACTTGTGGGGAAGGATTTTTCTCCAGCTTCTTCTTCGTGCCCACATGCATCATCTGTTCTTCCTGGGCTGCTTCTGTGTGTTTGAAAAAGCTTCCAAGATCAGGATTTCAGTTCAAAATCATGGCCGGTGTTCATTAAAGGTGTGATTGGAAATAATTCCTGCATTACATGTCGGTTGTAGCTGGCTGTGCTATAACTTGTTGTCATCTTGAAGGTGATTTTAAAGCACAGCCAAAATAAGAATTTTCGGAATTGTTAATCATAAATATTCATATTGCAGCCGCTGTTCAGCAATACTGATCAGATCTGTGACAATGGGATGAATAATAAGAGCTACTAATCATCACAAGCCCCTGGCTTTGTCTTCTAACAAAGAGAGCGGCATGTATTAGTCTGCTCATGAACACGATTAATTACATCCTTCGTCATTTCCTTTCTGCACGCTGTTGCTGGTGCTACCTGCACAGGGGAGGGTTTAGTGAGGTGTGGGCGTACACCAACATGGAAGATTAGTGTCATCGTCACGGCAGGCAGCAGAGAGTTTCTCTCTTATCTTCTGCTGCAGGACCAGCAAACATAAAACCACAAAATAATGTACTTCTGTAACTTTGAAACATGTATTAATAGTGTTACGTTTAATTACACAAATTCCAGAGATTTCTAAGCAGAAATCCTTTCCCAATGAAGTCCCCTAATCTGTGTTTTAAGGTAGGTCAGTGTTGAGTGGAAAATATTTGAGAGCTCCTAGTATTGCAGTTTGGTATCAAAGAATTTGCTTTTCCACTGTTCTTTCTGCTGAGGGTTGTCGATAATGATGCAGCCGGCCCCTGGAGCTGGGAGATCCTCTTAGCTGTGGGTACCATGAGCACATACAAAATACCCTAAAAACCAGTTATCCGATTACTAGCCACTGTTGTCCAAGAAAATAAATAGAAATCAAAATCTATATATGTTCTATGTAAATATACTGCTCAAGCTCGGTTCAGTTGAATTTGATTGAGGCAGCAGGAAATCCTCACAGGGTTAGGTACTGGCTTCTAACAGCCTTGTAAATATTAATTCTCATCTAATAGGACTCAGTTAAAGCAATGTGTCCTGCTACCATTTTGTGTAGTTACTTTTGGGAGAATTAAGTTGAATTGCAAGTTTGTCACTATATTGAGCTGGGGCAGGACAGGACCTAATAAATCATCTAATATCATCTTAGATATGGCAAGCCTGACCTAAAAAGTTTAGTTCAGAAATTTAACCCCGAACTTACACTGATCTTTCTTAGTTTTCAGGAAATCAGGACCTGGCAGACAAGTGGAAACACACCCACACCCACAAACCAAAAGGAACAGCCCCAAAACCTCAAAAATGCATTTGTATATCTTCCAATATTCATAGCTCTAGCTCCCAGGTACTTCAGAGACCTATTTGCAAAGATTTAACTGATTCCTGATGTATCAGTACCTGATAATAGTGGCTTTTTACCTAGAGTTGTTGCCTGTAGTATTACAATATTTTATGAGGCAGTATTACAAGAGAGAGGTCTGATGTCCTGAAGGCGAAGGTGGATGGACATTGGAGAAGTCAACTTGAGAAGAGTCTGGGAACACCTTCTTTGGAGCATGCACCTGCAATTAGCTGCACGGGGTCCCCTAGAAAAGGGTACCCTCAATACCAGAAAGATGCCAGGAAGTTTAATTTTTATAGATCAACCCCCTGCCCCCCCCCCCCCCCCCCCCCATTAAAATAGCTTAAAAGGCCTAATTGGTTTCCCTGAAAGAGAAATGAGCTCTGGCTGGTTACTAAGCAACTGGCAACAATTTGCTTTCCCCCTTTTATTCAGGAGAACTCAATTCAAACTTTACAAGAGCACTTTCAATTCATGTTTATATTCATCATAAAAAAGCTCTCTGATACTGTTTTGTTAGCCTTAGAAAGCAAAAACCCCCTGCTAAATTGTGCCTTAATAACTGAATATATTAGAGATACTTCCCACGGCACGGTGCACGTGGAAGGGCGGGTGGAAAGGATATTTGCTACTCATTGCATTTGTACCAGAGGAGGAAATAACAGGTTTCCCACTGAACAAAAATTGTAAATAAGCCCAGTTTTGCTCAGTCCCAGCGGAGGGTTTCAGTAGCTCTGAGCAGACGAGTGCTTGGGAGGGACGTAGCAGGAGGTGATTTCTGGATGCATGGCAAGGTGTTATTCTCCTTTCTCTTGTATGCAAGTACCTTTTCTAGACAGCATGGGAGCATGGTGAAATTAGAGCAATGCATTGGCACCAGAAATCGGCCCCCCAGCATCCCCATCAGCCCAGCTCTTCCTGCAGAGCACGTCCTGCCACCAAATGCTCACGGGGTGGACTTTGATGGCACACGCAGGGAATGACACCATGTCCCTCCTCGGCATTGCTCCTACATGGTGTCTGTTTTGCTGTGTAACTAGTGCCACAATTTCTGGTTCATCTCCTAAGTGAAGGGGAGTAAATACTGATCATTGCATCAGCAAATGTGCCATTCGGGCAGCGATGAGAGCTGGCTCTGAAATAACCTGGGAGCTCAGGAAATTTCACCGTGCCACTCTTCAGGGATTTACAGCCATAAGAAGATGCAGTTACAAGATTCACTGACTCATCAAGTTTCCTGGAATAACTAAACAGTACTGGAGACTGTTTCTACAGAGTGCTGCCGCTGTGGAAGAGGCCACTCGTGGATGCAGTTCTCCAGAAGCCGTATTATCTCAGAATCTGCAGAAAAGACATGAAATAGTTTGGGTTTTTTCTGCTGCCTTTGTATAACACTATTTTTGTACAGCAATTTGCATGGGACAGGCCTTTTTGATAGTATTAACATGATGGTGCCATGCTCATGCATTCAGTTAGCGTGCAGACAGTGCTATGGCATCCCTTGCAACCTCCAACAGTGAACTGCCCACAGCTCTCATATACTGGTTTTTTGATTACCTTAAAAAACAGAGGCTAGACCAAGGTGTATGTTTTATGTTGTAAGCCTGAAATAACACTGTTTGACTTCCATTTAACATAATTTTATCCCTTTGTGGGAATTACTCCCATCACTCCATTTGTTTCCCACACAAGCAGTATACAGGCTCTGCTTTATTGTGTGTCAAGGCTCAGTCCTGATGGCTTTCTAAAGGGCATACAAAATGTATTGTTAAAAAAAGATACTGATTTTTTATACACTGCCTTTGAAATTAGACTTAGTACAAACTGCTTTAGTAGTACTTAATCAGTTTTACAGTATACTGTGTTATGAATTTGAGGATCTCCAAATTCTCTTCAAATGCTGGTTGATACACCCTCACAAAAGATGAGCAAGCTTGTGGTTTTGCTTACAAGGAAGTTATTGCCTGTGTCCTACCGCTGAGGGTTGTTCTCAGCCTGAGCCCTGTCTGCTCCCCACGAGCTGTGACCCTGACCCGTCCTCGCTGGTGAGAGATCCCTGCCTGGTGCCCCGGGGATGCTGCTCAGCAGAGCTAGAGCAAGCAGGCGTGAGCCCAAAGTCTGCAGAAAACAAACTGTTAAAGCTTGCAATTGATGCAAGATGACCAAGACGTTTTGGGAATCTGTTTTACAAAGTCTCTGTGGAAAAGTAGAAATGGAGGTGTGCTGCTATCGTATTCTGTAAGGGCTATTTCCCATACACACCTGCAGCAGATTCAATATGGTACACGTCGTGGTATAACAAACTGCAGAATAAGGAACGGCAGGAAAACAACCACAGTCGTCTATATTGGACATGTCCATAACACTAAACCTTTCCCAACAGAACTTTATTACCATGTCTAAATTGTCTACTTGTGGTTTGTTTAAAAAAGGTAAAAAATAAAGGGTTTGCGTGCAGAGATAAAAGCTTCCAAAGTTCTCCAAAGCTCATTCAAAACATTCAAACATCCTGAATATAGAACTCTTACTAAAAAAAGAAGAGGAGACGGGGAGAGCACAGATACATGTCTGGTGTGAAACATCAGCTGGGCACACAAGCAGTGATGTGTGGAGTTCCCTGGAAGGCAGGGCTTGAAGAGTAGATCTGTGCGCCGCTCTTCTTCCTAAGAGCTTGCTTATTTTTGTCTCTTGGTTAGGAAAATAAGGTAGGAACTGCCTGAACCTTGGCCTCTGTAGACTCAGATCGGCGTGTTGCAGCTGACCCCATCCCTGCCTCGCAGCCTTCCCGTGCCACCGTGGTGCCTGACCCTGGGGCAGGGCTGCTGCGAGCCTGGGGCGAGGGGAGACGGCTCCGCCAGTGCAGGAGGCATCGATGAGAGATGCCAAGCTCATGACTTGGTCCTTCTGTTTGGAGTTTATCCCGTGACCCCCTCTGAGCAGAGGATTTCAGGTGGAGGCGTGCTTACCTGCGGCATTCGATGCCTGGCAGATGTCAGGCAGCAGGAGCAGGCAGAGGTTAGCAGCAGAGGAGCGACGTGCTACTAGTGGCTTGGCCTGACACATAAGAGCCCACGATGGCACCGTTTTGTTTAGCAGGCTAGAAACTACGTTTAGTTCTGCTTTAGAAGATGAACTCGGAGGAGGAGTGTGCCAGATGCTTAGTTGATAGCAGGACATCTGTGCTGGTGTGAGAAGTGAATCCTTCTCCTGCACTGTATGGTGAAATAAAGCTGTTTCACTGGAAAGCTAACTTTTATGTATCATTTCTAGCACCATACAGTTCTCTGTGCGATTTGCATTATACCAGACATTATTAGAATAGTGTTATGTTCTTCAGCTGACACAAATTAACAAATTAGTTCTCCTCATAACACATTTGTAACCCACCGTTCCTACATTTGACACATCCCCATAGCACAGGTATTCCTTCCCACATGTTTTTAGAGGAGGAACAGAAACCCTCTGCTACAAAAGAGAAGTGGTGATAGTCATGGTAGAGTAACAGCATCATGTGAGTCTTCTTTTTTTATAAAACTGTTACAACTGTATACAGCAATAGTGACGACAAGCAGCAGAGGTGAAGTACTGGTGAAGGGAATGATGTACTTAGTACAAGAGTCAAAGCTTTATTTCTTACAGCACTGTTCACTGTGACACTGAAATATGTAATATTTGGTCACTTATGTGAAGAGTCACGATGCTAGGTCTGCAGATGGCTTCATTTGAAGGTAATGTAGGGTCGCTGAAGCAGACTATGGATGATTTCAGCTCCTCGGGGTATAAGGTGCTCACTGTGCTTGCAGGGAAGTAATAGCCATTTAGGTGAACTCAGCATCTAAATAACAACCTTTGTCACTTCCAGAAATGCCACTAAGCTGAGACTCCAGCAGAAACTGCACCAATGTACAGCGAGGGGCTTTGAGGAGCACGATGTGCAGAAATGGTGATCCCAAAGCTGTACCCGTGCGGGCAGACGCCTGTGTCCACGCTGTTTCCCAAGGATCAGTCACAGGACATCCTGCAAGACCAAACCCATGGGAAACACGACACCTCTGATCATGGGATTAAGTTATAATGAACCAAATTCTCTTCACATGGTTTTTAAACGTAATGTTTCTATTGTGACGGTTACTTTTCACAGTTTAGCCCTTTTTCCCCTTCAGTTTGTACTTCAGTGTCAGCCCATACAAGTCCTTCAGGAGATGAAGAACTCCTTGGGGTTCTGGAATTTTTTTTTTTCCCAACCACCCGCTCAGCATTTGACAGGATTAAAAGCATTCAAAACCTTTGAAATCAACGGGAGTTTTCTAAAGGGTTTGGTAGGTTTCACAGTAAGTCCTTTCTTTGCTATCCAGAGGAAAACCAGAAAGGAGAGGGCCCTTCTCAGTTCCCTTCACTTCTCTCCTCAAGGGCATGTGCCAGCAGCAGGACGTGCAGGAGGGCTGTCGTTCCCAGGGCAGTAAAACGACTTTGCTAGATGCCTTATAAAGAGCAGTGGCACCAAACAAGACTGAATATGTTCAATAAAATGTATTTAAACTTATTTCTTTATTATAATGTAATAATTCTAAATGCAATTTTCCTTTGACTATACTTTACCTGAACCTTATACTGAGATATGTGGTTGGGTGCAGGCTCGCGGCTGTGTACATTAATACTTTTCTAAGAATATCTCACACCTGACAATTGTACTGCCATATACAGGATTTGCATCATAATTAATGTATTCCTCAGGAGGGTGCCCCAGATCAGAGCAGATGAATGCTAACTGGATCTGGAAACTCAGAGAGATGAGCCTTCTCCATACACAGTCTCATTTTAATCTTCAGAAAGAAAAGCTTGGTGCACAACAGACTTACTTTGGTGTTGGAATACAAAATCAAAAGGCTTTATTTACTGAAAATGGAGAAATAATGCAGTGATGAGAAGGAAAGCCACCACATTGCTTGTATATCTCTGGTGGAACAGAAATACGTATCCCTGGAGAGGACAGACCTATATTGTGCTGCAGGATTAACCTTTGGGAGAGTTTCCAGCAGCTGATGCCCTCCTGCTCAGCCCAGTGCCGGCTGCAGAGAGACCACAGGTTATTGGGAAGATCACCACGTCTCGAGAGGTAGTCTTGCTATTTTTCAACTATTAACTCATTTCCTTCTTAGCACTAACTTCATCTAAGCATAAGTCACAGCTTCAAAATCAGACTGTGAAAGGCAGTTTCCCCTCCAGCTCAGAAACAAGTTTTATCACCCTGCAAGAAATTAAGGTACCTCAAATACAGCCTTGGTAGATGAAGACGAATGTGGTTTGTCTGCATATTCATTTTAAATCCTTTATGCACAAATTGTGAAACTGTAAAGCTATGAGGAAGTCTAAACACAGCAAAAGGAAAAAAAGATCCCTGTTTATCTGATGTGCATTTTGGTAGGTGGAAAAATCAGTTGGCATCACAAGAAATGGATGAAATGTTACATGCCTCCAGTCCTGGAATAAAATGTTAATGAACTAATTTCTTTTTCCAGACCTTCCCTTCTTTTTTTTTTGTTACTTGATGACTTTGTTCCTACTCAGCTGCGTTTTTTTCACGTCTCATCCTCAGCTCTGTAGGTTTTCTTTTGATGTGGTGCTCCAGAAGCCTTCTATAGATGTCAGGTTCTTGAAAGAGAAAGAAATTTTGCTTTCTGAAAGACATGCTCTGTTTGCAAAAGGCTGTTGCTGAAGTATTGAAAAACTCAAGTGACTGCTTCATCTCTTGAAGACTCTAAAAAGTACTATTTATCTACAGATGAAAAAGAACTTCTAGGGCCATTCATTGACTTTGTGTTTGCTCTTTTCCCTACTCATTAAACTGATCTTCTGTGGTATAGAAACTTCTGACACATATATTATAATCAGGAAGATATGATACAATATATATTAAAATAAGTTTCAGGCTGGGAACCATCATGCAAAGGTAAACTCTGCCTTTGTACACCTCAAAATTCATCCACCAATGTCTGTGGGAATTTTCCAAGGATTTCAACGGGCTTTGGATCAGGACATGGGTGACAAGATGGGGCCACCCACGGGGGTGAAGCTTGAGAGAATGATGTATAGAGGGGAAAAAAGAAACACTGCAATATACAATTCACAAAGCACACAAGCTGTGCTTGGGGAAATG
This sequence comes from Buteo buteo, assembly GCF_964188355.1. NCBI lineage: Eukaryota > Metazoa > Chordata > Aves > Accipitriformes > Accipitridae > Buteo > Buteo buteo. The sequence continues at coordinate 68,914,567 of NC_134174.1, read as the reverse complement.
CTGGAGCAAACCCAGACATGGAGGTTTCTGCCTGGCAATCTGCAACCTGCCATGGTTGCAGACCAAAAGCCACTGCCTCTTGTATGGTGGCTAATACTTTACCTCTAAGATTTGAGGGATTAGGAAAAGATCTGACAATTTCATAAAACGAATGCAGGGATAAAGCAATAAATATTTTTTGCCTCCCCTCCAGGTCTTTTAATCTGTTGTTAAAAGAGCTCATTCCACCTTGTTTCTGGACATACCATTACAGTAAGAAAATAATTAATCTGACACACAAGAGACAGCAAGAAAACAGGTAAGCCATTTTCCAAAATAGCATTCCACAGGTTTGGTACAGGCATTCTGTAAAATAACAGGCCCAAACACCACAGTTTGCTGTGAAGCTTTTTGAATATCACTGATTTTTTTTAAAAAGTTTCTTTTTAATATTTTCTTAAATTTCCTAAAGCATTAACTTCAGTATTAATTAGGTCCATCTCTTAAACTTCAATTAGCCATATCAAATATGACATTATTTTATCATGGCTTTAATTTTCCCCTAACTTCTAGAAAAATACACCATCATTATTCTGTTTCAGAGTTTGAGAACTAGGTTGCAGAACTGAGGTATGAATGTATACATATTTATAGCTATTTTGGGAAGGGGGGAACTGTAATGTCATCAGAACTGTCAAGAATGTGTTAGAGCTCTTTGCCAGACATTTATTATTTAGTATGAGAACTTAGCTTTTTCCTTCATATCACACTCTGTTGCCATTTTGTGCTGATAAAAAAAAAATCTCGGGTTTATTGCTCCATCTCTATTGAGGCTGTGCTAAAGTTTCTTTATTAAATTGCCTTGCTCGAATTGTAACCACAGGTCATTTCCAATCAAGAGTGTCTTAACTTGTATGAGAATAAGCTTTAGATACCTAGATATAAGTGGCTGATAAAATAATTTTTTGGAAACAGCTATGAAATTGGCACATGTAATCCCCAAATGTACTCGTTATGGCTCAGACTTTTTTATTAGCCGAATTTTTGGACTTTTCTGTGTCATTTGTCTCAAGACTGTTTTATATAATGTCTTTACTAATCTGTTGTGGTAAGAATTGTTCGTATGTCATGAAAGACCATTGCTGAAATGTGATCTTCCTTTCCAGATAATGAACCATGGCTTTAGATTGAATAAATCCACTAAATCATATGTACCTACTAATAGGATAGAAGATTATGATTTTCAGCCATCATGAAAAATATCAGCCATGGATTCCCATCCATGAGGCAGATTAGCTGTTTTTCTATAAACATACAGGAAAATATGGTTGTAGGTAATCCAACCAAAGCTACTCCAGTCAGAGCCCTGGAGAAAGAACCAGGAGATGACCAGTTCCTAACGTGGAAGGTCTTTCTCATCCAAGATGTTTGAATTTATAATTGACTGAAGTCTGAGCTTGAATACAGGATGTTTTTCAGGTTGTCCCTGTCATCCAAATAATACAAAATAGCCATATTATGGGGCTAATCTAATACTGCATATGAGCTAGCGTGCGTCATCTTTAAGGGCATCTTAGGCTCAGTGTCGTATGCTGGCTCACAAGGAGGATAGAGGGAGTTTAGGTCTGTCACGGTGTGATATAAACCCACCTCTGCACATGAAATACAGGTGAACTGGAGAATTAAAAAATAATTCCATGCTTTTAAATTGTATGGAAATGAAAAATAACATTTTCAAAGGCACTTAAGAACTAAATCCCCAAAGACGTGTGGGCAGTAGTTTTCTGATGTGCTCAAGTTTTGTTGAAATCTCAGCTTTGGTGCCTCTATCCGTTTCAGATTAAGTCGCTGGTGAGTTAGGAGTGTACATCTCGGTTTTGAAGATCACTTGGGACACTTTGATTTATTCTGGGGCAATTCACACCTACTAACTGCAGCAGCCAAGTTCCCTGTCTGAGTTTAGCATCTGCTGAGACAGTTTTAGTTTTAGGATGCCGTCCCTTGCACATAAATATGCATGAGGCAGATGAGCGTGGAGCTGTGCCAGTGTGTGTCAGCCAAGAAGCTGCCTCGCACATCTGTATCACCCGCTCTGTGCTGCTACCTGAGATATTTAATAGAGCTGTCCAGAAATGGTTCTGTGCAAAACATGTTGTTGCTTGGGTGTTTTTCGGTCCGGAGTGTCATTTGTTGAGACTGAAGCTAGCGAGAGCTGCGGAGAGAGCTGCCCTGCTTCACCTGGGGTGATTACATGGTGCCCTTAATGACTGGGGGTTTCCTAGGAGGAGGTCAAGTCTCCAGGGATTTGGACTTGGAAAACTCTGGTGCGTGGTTTAAAGCTGTTGAAACCTAGTGGGATTCAAAGGTGGCTTAGGACAAAATGCAGGGTAAGATTTGGGGGAGGGAGAGATTTTTCAATAGACTGTTAGGTTAAAAATCAAACATTTATCTTCAAAATTTCCAGTGTGATTTTCCCTAATAGACATTAAGCTAATTCTGCTGTACGAGACATTCAGTGTTGTTGCTCAGGCATTTCTGAGTTTGTTCTGTTTCGATGTCTTTGTAGCATTGCTGACGTGCACGTAAGTGGGTAGTTTGCCCATGAATTCAAGCACAGTTCTAGTTAATGGATGTGGGGGGGAAATAGAATTGTTTCAGCCCAACGAAATAATATTTTTTTGAGTTCTTTTTAAAAGACAAAATCTGCCTTAATAGCCGTGCCAATGTGATCCACAAACAGTGAAAGAGAAGGGTTGTTGCTTCCAGATTCACACAGTCCAAATCATATATCCTGTCTAACAGGCAGAAGAAACAGCCTTGGACCTTTTAAACACTTGAATTTATTGACTGACAACCTCCTAAACAGCCCAAAGTTTAATTTGGAAGCTGTCAGGGAGTATGGCTCAATTCTTCAGCCTTCATCATACACGCAAGCTGGCAACTTGTCAGAAGTTACAGATTTCTTTTTAACTTAATTTTTTTTGCTTGCAAAGTTGCAGACTCCACTGCACAAATGCCACCTAAGTGCAATCCAGGGTCCGGACAGATGTCTTCATTTTGATCTGTGCACAAACACGGCTCCCTTCTTGCTGGGGGTTTGAATTCAGGGAAAGAGTTTAATCGAATCGCAAATCCAAAGGAAGCGCATCTCGCGGTCTGGCTTGGCCCCGAGCCCCGTGGTTGAGGGAACAGACGTGGCGGTGGGGACGAAGGCGCCCGGGGGGGTCTGGTGGCACATCGCGGACGCTGCCCAAAAGCCAGCAGAGTGGCTTTGAAGGACTTGCTTCGGAACAACCGAAAGCTATTTATATTTTGGCTTTAGCGTCTTCCCATCTCTTTTGCTAAGCTTTTGAACCTGTTAAGCAGGCCTGGGAGGATTTTTTTGGCTTTGTTTTGTCAGGCAAGGAAGGTTTGATAGGTACCAAAACATTTCAGCTGCAGCAAAAATCAGAAGTGTTAACGGGAAAACTGTTGTGACGGATGACTTTTGGTAAAACCCGTAGGTGCTAATAAATATTCCATCAGTGCTAATTTTAACCTCATTCAGCAGCCATGGCACTGGAAGAGCCTGTGCTTATTTCCCTTAACCCGCAGCGGGGGACGGGATGGTCACGGTCTCTTTGCAGTCCTTGGGCTTCTTGCTGGGGTGCCAAAACTACATGTATTTGTTGTTGTCAGCTGAGTAATGGCATTTTTATGATCTCTTATACCATTGTACCTTCACAGCAATGGCACTATACATTAACTACAGCAGTAAAATCTCTGAATGTTGGCCGTGATCGGTGCTGGCTGGATACCGTGGGAGTGATGTACGTGAAGTGCTGCAGCTCTGCTGATGTAATTCCACTGATATGGGATGAATTTCACGGCTGAGGGACAGCAGCAGTCTGTGGGCTGGCAATCAGGGTCAGCCCTGAGAGAAGCACAAGTCATCTAAAGCAGCACATCTTGTTGAAATGAGTCATCCAGGAGGAGAAGTGGTTTTAGGGAGGGGAGGAGGTGGCTGTTCCCGGCTCTGCCACTGGCTGGTTCCCCTTGACCAAGCTCCAAACTTTTGAGCAGTTAAGCTTAGGAGAAAGGACATGAGATCTCTAATTGGAAAGCTGTGTACAATGCAGAAAATATTTGCATATAGTAGCTTTAATCTGCTACAACCCGTCCCATAAATCCTATCCTGAAAATAATATGACCCAGTAGAATACCAGTGCATCACTTACAATTTCTGCCCAAGAGCTGTTTTCTATGTGAAAATTCATAAAGCACATAAAACACTGAACCAGGTTTTATGAGGAGGTTCACTGTCATTTAACAAAGGATAACAATGGTAAATCCGTAAGGGTGGGAGTTTAGTAAGTTTGCTGTGTAATATAAATTACCTAGTTGTTTAGGTAATTACCTAAATTACCTATGCCATATAAATTACCTGGCATGAATTATGCCTTTTAGCCTAATGAATCCCATTTATTTATGATAAATGTAGTATCTTTATTGATTCATCTCACATCAGTCACTGTCAATCTGCACTTGCTGAAGCAGACCCAGGAGCTGTCAGTTATAAACGGGGCTGCAGCCAGGCTTTGCAGTGCCTGGAACAACTCTCTGAGCAAATTCTCCCCCCTCACTTTTGTGCTGTCCTATCTTGTAGGTCTGTTCCCTGTTGCTGAAGGGTTATTTTCCTTTTGCTGGGGGTTTGTGTTGGGTGGATGTGTGCAGGGAGGGAGAAGAGCAAGTGTTTTGCATCCTCCCCCCACCCTCATCACCCAATTATCTCTGTTAATGGCATCAGCATTTTCCCATCAGCCAAACCTTCGGTCTTCTATAAGCTAAGTACTGCCTGTGCGCTGCTAGGGCTAACACTGAATATCGGCAGGGCTGGGGCTTCTTAACTACAGGTGGTGTTTTAATTAACCTCGTTTATATAAAAAGACTAGGAAATAGTGAAGACAGATCCAGGAAGTACTACCTGTAGTGGAAGTAGGTATGTAGTGCTTGTTCCAGCAGTATTTTTTGCTTGAACTTAGCGGGTGAGTTTGTATTTGATGAGTCTTGCAGGCAGATTCATGTGATGTTTGACAAGGAAGTGTGCTGTCAGTGTGTTTGGTGGGGCAGAGGGAAGAAATTGTTGTTTAAGAAAAAGGCAAAAATAAATTATTTACTTGTGCTTCAGTTTGTTGACTGTGTTCAGCATGTATCAAACATTTAAAATTTGTTTATATTTAGAGGTGCTATAAAAAATATGTTTGCTTTGAAGGCAAAGCATATTAGTTAGGGAGAAAATTCTTGTTCCTTAAGTAGCTTCATCTTTATTGTCTACTCGTTTTAAAAAATAAACTGACAGCATGGGGAGGTGACTGTGGCATTATGGCAATCAGGGGTAATCCAGTAACGTCTGTATGTGCTGTGGCAGGTTTCTGCTGGGCTTGCTTGCCTCTTCACAAGACTTCTGGATGATGGAGAAGTTGTAGTAGAGTTTAGAATTGCTTAACTGATACGTTGCATAGCTTGCATGGCTATTGCATACCTTTACGCTTAATTTCCCAGCACCTGCTTTTAAGGCAAACATAGCAGAAAATTTTAAAATGAAACAGAGGAAGAAAAACTCAAAACATCATCATACAGCTTTGGTACTTACAACCATTTTAAAGTAACAAACTAGTAAACCACTGAATTTGTCTCAGGTGTGCACTGCTGTCCCTGGGTATACTGGGATCACGTAATTTCTCAGGACTGGAATTACTCAGGCTGTGGCAGGTGGCTCATGGCTGTCAATATATATCTGTGAAAAGGTCTGCTCCCTGCTTTGTTATCCCCAATAAACTCAAAATTTATTGTATATACACACAATCCCCTACCTGGTTGTCATATCTTCTAGTAACTGTATAATATCAAAGTGAGTTTAATATTCAAGGACACAATAAAATGCAATGGTGATATACCTCAGCCTCAGTATGTCTATTTTTATTACACTGCCAAACCATATCTTTCATTTCTCTTGGACAATATTTTTTGGAATGTATAACAAGTCTTCACAGAGATCTCATTGTCACTACCTTTCTCTTTGAGTTTTATTTGCCAGATGACATTGTGGGGTCTGTAAACAAGCCACGTTGAAGGTGACTCCTGCATCACCCAAGAACAAGGGATAGGGAGACTGGAGACCCGGCCCTGACTTTGGCACCTTCTGCACGTGCTGGTCTGAATCTGCTTCTCCAGCAACTGCATTTTGTATGACAGCGAATGGGTTTATAAATCAGATTGTGGTCTGGGTTGTATGAGCTCAGAAACTGGAGGTGGGTTACCTCGCTTGGGTATACACTATTTAGGAAAAAACCAAAATGGCCTTTTTAGCCGTCTCACGCTCAGCTTTGGTCTCATCACCATGGTGGGATTTAATCAGCTTTTGTCCGTTTAGCTGCAGAAGCGTGTCCTGGCCCTCAGGAGTTTAGAAGTTTAGAAAGTTTAGGGGCACATCCAGCCTCTGTTTAGGCACTGGTTTCTCACCAAGAGCCGTGGGAATTCATGCTCCTGGAGAATATCACAAAACCACAGGATGCAAAGCACAAGTTGAGTATCTGGTTGGTTTGCCCGCACAAATGAAAGTTATTGCCATCTAGCCTATTCCTGAAGAGTACCAGAGATGGCGATCCTACAAACTCCCCAAGCGATGTATTTGGGTTTCTAGTACCAAGCTCAATCTTTCTTGCTGCGGTTTTGGGCCCATTGTTCCTGGTGTGAGCCACTGGGGACGTGGAGAGTTGTCTCTTCCCTCTCTGCAGTGGTCTCTCACGTCTTTGCAGAGTTATCCACTGTTGCTGCCTTTTAATCATCGGCCTAATCACCATGACTATGAGATAGCAATTAAGTTGTTTTTCTGGATCTGTCTTGCATGCTTTTCTCCCCACAGTATACTATGCCTTGGTTTTGGAAGGTATTCCTCATGACCTGTGACTAACCTGTGTTTTGGAAGATTTGGGTAAATTAACTCTTTTTTCAGAACTTGTATCATTTAGTATTTTTAGCAAAAAAAAAAAAAATATAGCCTGCAATGGTCTAAGGACATAAAGACATTCTGGAGGTATGTCCATTCTTAGAATAATGCAGGTACGAAAACCTTTGATATTTTCAGCATTCGGTTTTCTTAAGGTGGTAATAATGTTGCTTGGTTTGGCATAAAGAGTGTGTGGGAAATTAAGTTTTGGAAGGTATAACTGATATGCCTGCAGACGGGATGTAAAAGACTGCAGTACTTGCATATTGTCCATTCGATTCTCCCCTTGGCAAAATACATTATTTTCGTTTTCATTTATTATAACTGCAACTTCACCCTGGCTCATGTTTTTCTCTGTCAAACTGCATCTTCGATGGCCAAGGATAATTCATTTTAACTGCAGCTACTCCTTCCACTGTGGTGGTATGACTCACTGTTTTACGTTGTAATTCTAAACACATTCCACCCAAATGATGGCGGTTTTGTGTGCTGTTCTGCCAGCACAGTGCAATGGGAAGTTATAGCTCCTGCTTTCTTTCATAACAAATTCATCCTTGGTCAGAAAAGATCAAGCTGGAATATAAACCCTGTAATTATCGATAATGCAGTTTGAAATAAACCAAAATCCACTTGGTATTAGTGTCATATGTTTAAAGCATTTTTTTTTTTTAGCAGATAAAGCGATGCATAAAGGAAAGTGATATCACAGATGTGATAAGTGCGATAATTTTTTTTGGCCTGGCATTTTTATATTATGTGTGTGCATTAAGTACCTCCTTGGTTGATTTCTTGAAGCATTAAAGGCAATAAAACCCGGCATCAGTCATCAGAGTAAATGTGAAGTGGGACAAGATTTCACCTGTATACATATATATATATGTATGTATGTATGCAGATTTATATTTTAAGAGAGTATCCTGGTGAAAATGTATGTTGAAAAGACAAACCAGGAGCTTCTATAACCTCAGTTTATTACCAGGACAGGACATCAGAGTTTACAAGTAAACAGTCATTCCTCACATACTTGGAGCTTTTCCTTTAAAATTTTCCACTACTGCAGCTTCACCAGTAACACAAGGAAAAACACAAACAGGGCAATAGTTGGTTTTTTCCTCTTTTCCCTCCAGTAGCGCCTCTGTTGAGACCCAGCGCTGAGCACGTACCCGCGGGGCTGTTCGCAGGCTGCGGGTCCCCCGGGGTGCGATGGTCCAGGGAGCATCCCGAGGCATCTTCCCTCATCTACCCGCGGTACGTCCTCCCCTGCCGCCGGGTCGGGTGCTGCTGCTGCTGGGGGAGGCGAGAGCAGGATGGGTGCCTCGTGGGCACACGGCTGAGCAGGTCCCAGTGTTCCCCAGCACTTTCCCAACGCTGCCGCAGCTATTGCTTCTGGTGTTATTTCTAATGGTTTGTATTCTGTGCACTTGAAGGACCATATTTCAGTTTTACCCAGACTACTAATAAGCGGTTTAAGCATGCTGGCTATATAAAACAGTGTCATTTTTCTTCCTTCACAGAGTAGCGATGCCAGACCTTAATGGAGAGTTGCAACTGGGTTTCTCTGTCTCTCGTTTTAAAAAACAGCTTACATTTAAACTGGGAGAAGTAAAAGCCTGACATCAAATTGTGTTCATTGATCATGTCCCTCGTTTCATTAGGTGTTCGTGGCTTTTATGTCCTACAGTTCCTACTATTTTTGCATTGCAGAAATTGTTCAGAAAGTAAGCAAAGAAACGCTTTGTGTCTCAGCGCTGACCAAGTGTAAATCCCAGCCCTGTGTGCATTGGAGAGTTTGCCAGTTTCTGTCGTATCTCACCGTACATCTCTCACGGCTTGCAGTGTTGTATACATGGGATGTGTGGCTGATTTCTAAGGCACAGAAATGGTCTCTGATCTGGCTAAAAATATTTATTTTGCTATTCAGGAGAAACAGAATGTGGAGAATAGAAACATAGAAATTATATATGTATTTTTTATATATACATATGTATAAGAATTCCCTTTCTACATATCACCTTGTAAACAATCTCAATTTGACTTTTTTTCCAGTTTCAACCCTCTAAATCTTAATCTTACTTTTAGCATAGATCATGCCAAGAGGCAATCAGGTGGTCACTCTTGCCAGCTACTGATGCATGCACTCTTGTGGGATGAAGATGAGAGAGGTTTCCTGGGCTGGGCAATGGGAGCACCTCATGGAAGAGCCAAGCCACAACCTGCGGACTTGCCCCTGCCCCCCCCTCAATGAATTTGCTCCTCACCAGTGGATTAATTAGTCCAGCAGATTCCATTTCTTGTACTGGGCTGAATGTAGTCATTTTTATTGACTTTAGCTCCGTAAAGATAACGTCTGGAAGATGCTGTATAGGTATTCCAGGCATACCTGTAATTATGGTCTGGGTTATTTGTGACATCCACGTCCACCAGGCAGGAGATGGGCAGCTCTGTCCGTGCTGCCAGGTTGCGGGTGACACCAGCCACGCGGTAGCTGTGCTCCTGTCCTCCCTCGAGCCGGCTGCGGCACCGGTGAGATGCTGTTGGAGGACTCCTAGGATGGTCTTCCTAGAGACATCGAGTGCTCCAGCCAGGGCCGCTGAGGTGGCTCTAAGGTTAAAGTGCTTTCTGAAGTCATCTATAGCTTCCTCTTTTAAAAACTCGGAGCTTTTCCAAAGGTGGTATTGCAATAGGAAGGTGTATGATATGCCTACAGGTGTACTTTAAGCTGCCAGAATGACGACTGCTTTCACTTGAGGAGAAGGTGAATGGTGCATTAAAATGCATTTTTCTTCTTCCTGCAGGATGCCCTCTGAGATAATAAATATCTGCTTTATTGCGGCTTTTTCTTGTAAGGAGTACAATAACATCATAGAATACCCGCCATGAAACATCTAGCATAAATTTTTAGGTTGCTGTATGAGTTGTCTCTAAAGGTAAGTTCATTTAAGAGATTCATTTTTTGAAGATGTTGGTTGAGCCTTTGGTTTTGGTGGGTTTCTTGCTTGACTCTCAAATCTCTCTTGGAGTTACCTTAAAAACCAGCAGTCTAATGTCAAATGCATATCATGGTATATCTCTGTACTTATACAAGGATTAGAAAGTAGGCTGTGAAATACAAGAGCAAAATTTTATGAAAGGAAAGAATTAATGTTACTTACATGGACTGACTTTTTTTGTTTGTTTGTTTTGAAGTGCAGTTATGCTATTGTTTTTTAAGGATAATGACAAGAAACTGACAGGAAATGTTTTATATGTCAATGTCTCTCAGAGCAAAATCAATCTCTAGAAAGAGTTAGGAAGAAAAAATCTTGGAGGAGCCAAAACTGCATGACAGAGCAAGTAATCCTCTTCTAACTTTATATTGGTGATAAACACTTCCATTAAAAGTCCAGGAAACTAAAGAACCACAAGTGTCAAATAATATCTAATATCCCCAATGCACTGATAACTGCTATGTTAGATCCAGATACAACACAACAAGGTGAACAACAAAATATACCTAGATAAATCATTGTTTGGTATCATTTTTTGCTGTTTTAAAAATTAAGGCTTGAGGTAACTAACAGTGAGAGCAGCATGCTGGGTGAAGTCCCGTTTCCAAAGCAATAGAAGTGGTGGGGGATTTGGGGCTCTGGTAGCTGCAAATTCTTCCTCCATGGGGCTTCTCAGCAGCACAGCAATATATCACCTCTTCCTATAAGTCTGCCTTGCGTAATCTCTAAACAAGTAAAATAATTTTTTACTCCCCTATCCAAGTCCCTAAATAACCTGGAAACTCATCTCACCACCACGCTAACAAAATAGAGTTATAACTGTTAAGCAAAAAAACAAAAAAAGCAAGTGTTCTGGAGCAGCATTTTATCAAATCCTGACAGTTTGACAAAACCAAAGTGCTTTGGGGAGACTCTTCCATTTTGGCCATGTTCCTCCTAAAATAAACCAGGGCTCTGACGGGAACGTGCCTGTTTCCTGCTGGCTCGCCCAGCCCTGTCCTTGGCAGCCCAGCCCGCCCTGGGCAACCTGCTCCCGGGTCCTCCCCTGGCCTTTTTTATTTTTTTTTGGAAAGGACTGAAATTATGGTGGGGTAGTTTGGAAAGAAGCTGCAGATAATGTGATAATCTACTATATTCTCTGCTCAAGAGAAAGCAAGCTTCAAGGACAGATGAGGTTTTTCAGGACCCTGTCCAACTGCCCTTTGAAAATCTCCAAAAATGCCAACTTTGCCCAATCTTTCCGGGTAACCTCTTCCAGTATTGCTGTGATTGTCAAGAGTGTTTTTTTCCTTTCACCCACTCAGAATTTACTTTGCTGCAACTTTTGACTATTGCCTCTTGTCCTCCTTTCAAGTTTTTCCTCTTTTTTATTTTGTGGTGATACATGTCTGATTTCATTACTTCAAAATCCAGAATGAAAACATGTATGAAAATACAAAATTAAAAAATGCAAAGCTCCTCCACAAAATGGAAAGTCTGATTTAAAGTCATATTCAAAAGCAAGTGTACAGGCTGCATGTGCTCCTATATATCCAGTTGGCCTTTTGGGGTCTCAGTGGATTTCTGCACGAGCAACGGGGTCTGTTCTGGTGAATGTGACTGTAGGAATAGTTCAGGGATCATAAAATGTTATCAGAACATGCATATAAAATAATAATTCATAATAAACTTATTAAGATTCCTTCAAATAAAATCCCATTTACAGCCTTTATTTTCTATTGGGAAATTAAAGATTTCTAGTAGTAAAAGTTTTTATTCTTGGGAGACATAGCATTTTGAGCTCTCTGATCTCAGAATCTGTGTAGCAGAACAAGGAACGGAGCAAAATAAGTACTGGCCATATTCTCAGAGATTAAAGACCATCATCAACCAAAACTCCTGTGATGGTGCCTCCTGCTGTTCCTCCAGACCAGGTATGCTGACATGGGGCAAGTGTGAGCGGGGTACCCAGGCTGTGCACAGCTTACAACGGGGCGTTGCATGGGCTTGGAGCACCAGTCAGATTTATTTTGCAAGGAAGCAAAAAAGCTTCCATGCGGAAGGCTTCAGGAATGAGTAATGACCAGAAAACAGGCACCATTTGGAGTCAGTGGTAGCAAACAGGTAGGAATTTTTGTGTACATTAGTAGTTCTGGAAAAAATTCAAAATCTATTATCCTGTGTTCTCAGAAGCCATCAGTAGATGCCAACACAAAACACCAGAAGTACTGCAAATTCCAAAGCCATAATATAAAGGTATTTTTTGTACCCTAGGTGACAACCATAATTTTCTTAAGCTTCTTTTGGAAGTACTGAGAAAGCAATTCTTCTTTGCCCCTGCGCCACCAGGTGCACAGAGAGAAGCGTGCTAGATGGATGATGGGTGGCCACGGTACCTCGTGCTGCACGGTAGACGTGAGGGATCTCTGCGAGCACCGGTCTTTGCAAGGTGATGTATCTGCATTTCCCCAAAGCAAAGGTGTCCCCTGCTCTACCTTATTCTGATGTTTGCAAGTAAATGTGCTGCTGATTTTTTTTTTTTTTTTTATGGAAATGTTTAGAACTGGCAAACGATTGGAAATATTCTCTGTCAATTTGAGTATGTTCTTTCCAGATGGCATGCGGGGTCTGGTGTGTTGGGTTTTGTGAAAGAATCATTATGAGAAGCTGAGCTGGGCACTGATTTAGGATGGGGATGTAAGCTGGAGTTCTTCTCCTGAGCAAGCTGTCACCATTCTGCCTTACTCAAGGATGGTAAAATGACTTGAAAAAATACAATCTAAGACATTTTAAAGATGACAAATGTTCTCAGCTGACTTTTCAACCACTGATTATGATGAGACTTTAAGGGGTTTTATCAGAAAATTTTGGTGTATTTTTAATTTTTCATAAGCTATACCCTGGATGCAGATTCACAAACCAGTTCATTTAAGCCCTGCTGAGGTCTCCTGATATTTTGCAAGCTATTATGGGAAACAAATATTAAAATTAATATGAAACTATTATACTTACGTTGCTTCCTCTCTCTCCTGAGTGAGAGAGAACACATTTCTTGTTTTTCTCCCATACAAAAAACTGTAAACTGAAATATTTTTAACCAGTGTGATGGATGTATTTCATCTCACAGCTGTGTGATCTTCTGTCTTGTCACCATCTGTACAAAGATTTCTTTGCAGTCGTATGGTTTATTCCCTCAGTGGATCAGGGTCCAGGTGACTGCACTTCCCTGCTCAGAAGGGGAGGTTTGGGACTGGTCTGCAGGGGGAGCAAGGACTCCCACCCCATCCCACCCCATCCCATCCCACTGGTCACCCTGAAAGCATTAGCCCAGCCCTTTGGCTACAGGTGGATTAGCATCCTGGCAGAAAATGCCCTTCTGGGCTTATAGCCAGCAACTTTCCTACATAAAAAGATGAAAATAACGTCCTAGAAAAGAAATGCAGCTTTTTAAAAGTGATGGGGGAGAATACACTGGGATCTGATGAAGCCAGAGAAGAGATGTTGCCCAGGTGAGGCCATTTCTCAGTTCAGTTTTCTTTGGGTATCTATTGCAATGTACCTCTAGGTTTAATTGTTGACAGTAATTAACTATGTAGGCAGCTGTCTTTAATTATCCCTTTTAATGAGTCAGCCTATACTGCAAATGACTGCTAGACATAATGCTGTGCATCTGTGTTTTCTCTGGTTATCATCTAGTCTACTGTAAGAACCTGCGGCAGCAGTAGTTTGGTGAAATTCTCCTTCCTTGCTCTCTCTCGTTGCGCGCAGCAGCCCCACTACCCTTCCAAAAAGTCTTCTGTAAGGCCTGATAAATTCTCACAGAACTGTCTGGGAAGGCTAAAATGCTCTGGGACATATTTCTGGTTTGATGCAGGCATGTTGAGGAGCAGAGAGGACGTGATAATACAAGTAGAGTTTTGCCATGGGAAGGTTCAGGCTTGAAAGCTGATAATATGAATTGCTAAGTCCTTAATGCTAAGTATTTGTGCTACTTTTCCTAAAAAGTTTTGTCACATTTTTTTAACATTTTCATGTTTGCTTTCTTTGAGACATTTTTAACAATGTAATTATTCTTCAAATACAGCTGATCTTTGCCTCCTGTAAATTTTTGCAATTTTGTTCTATGAAGTCCTAGTTAGCATTTCCTGTAAAGCACTGAATAATAAAGATATTTTTTCTTTGAATTTATTTTAGCCATATGCATGGCTGTGTACCCACATGTACATTCTCTTAGATAAATCATTCAGAGAAGTAGTTATGCAGGGAGATACATTCTTATCCCTTTACAGAACTGTTGTGAGAATTAATCAGCTGGTATATTCCAGTACAGTATGCCAGTATCCTCAAAACAGTAATATTCTGAAAAACATATGTATGTGTATGTTTAATAGGTAAAACTAAGCATGGAAAAAATAAGAGAGCACAGAGTAAAATACATCAAACCTTCTGCTTTGTGAAGATGCTAAACAGTAGTCACTTTATCAAATTAAAAGAAATGGTATTTTCATAATGGAGTAATAGGAGATTATTTTATTTACTATGATAAATGATTGCCCATCTCCTCTAGGATGATGGGAAGTAATATCATGTTGTAGAACACACAAAAAATACAGAGTTACAATCAAATTACTGGGGGTTGTTGTAATGTTTGTTCAAATAAAACCAGTGTAGGGTTACAATCTATCATACAGCTCATAGCACATTGACATGTCCTATTACCCTTCTTTTCTGTCACCTTTAGGCAGACCAAATAATACTCTTTTAAATAACTGGTATTCATATGAGTAACTAGTACTTGGTCTTCATTAGATCTGAATTTGAGCAGAAGTCACATTTCTGATAGCTGTATTTTGTACATGAGTCTGAAGTCAATTCATTGTCTTCAGTTCAAAACTTGAAAATTAATTCCAAGTCTTGGGAAGTGCTTGGAGACAGCCGTACATTGATCTGCTGGTGAGGAAAACTCTCTGAATTCATCAGAGCTGCAGTCGTCTTTTTGGAGTTGTGGTTTTGACAACCAGGGTCTGCCATTTCCTCCATGGTTATTTAGTTAACACTGGCACTTCCAGCAGTTTGGTGGGACGGGAGGGTCATCAGCCTTTGAATCTGTTGGTTGGGAAGCAGCAATTTTTTCCCCATGTGGATGGCACATACTGCCACAGCACATCTGATGGGTATGAGCTGGTGCACACCCAGACCAGCACTATCGGTTTGTGACATGGGTGTAAGTGTTTCCCAGGTCCTGTGTCCAGCCATCCATCAAAGGTTATCATGTCTCATCTGAAGACATTCACATCAGTATCCCGTGCCTGTACTACTGTTCTGGAAACACGGTATTCTGAACATCATGCCTGGCATAAAATAATAACCTTCTGTCGGAAACTTGATGTAGATGTTGCAGACTTGTGTGCTTCTCAACATGAGAAATAATAGCTAGGTAAGTAATTAAGAAATGAGAACCGAGATGTAACTCAGATTGATGGAAATCACCTTCCTTACTTGGTTCAGGATAATATTTCTTTATTTTTTACTGTTTTTTCTCTGTCTCCCCATTCTAGCAGAGGGGTGCCACTTATGCCTCCTCTTGAGTTCAGAAAATACCACACAGAAGTGAGCTCTTTGAGTGGTGCCCGCTCTTTCTCCACAACAATTTCAACGCCAGGTCCACCACCCTTCTCTGCCCTTGCTGAGGCAATGATAAGAGCCTCAACATAACTATGTTTTTAAAAATGAGATAACACTTCAATACTTTAATTACTTTTTATCAAACAACTTCTATTGTGTTTAAAAGACAAGTTATTACCAACGACAGAAGAACATAAACTGCAGTTGAACAAGGTACTTGGGCTTAAATGTTATACTGAATTTGTGAATAGCTGGAGAGTTTACAGATCTATTTGAGGCATGTGCCAGACTTGTTCAAGAGCCCTCTTCACCCTAAGTTAGGAACGAGAAGAGCATGCACAAAGCTACTGTGACCCTGTGATGAGATGGTAGGGAACTGGTTTGGTTGGAAGAGACTGCGAGCATCCTCCTGCTCCCGAGGCAAACCCCACTGCCAGGGTGTTTCCTCTCCTCCGTCTTTACCACCACCTTCACCTCTGCCAGTCCTGGCACCCTGCAAATCCAGAGCAGACCATAAAATATACGCAAACCAGGAGTGCTGGCTTCCCAGGTAACTGTTAGAAACTTGCATTATCTTTAAAGAAAATGGCACGTCGTAACAAAAAGCCCCAAACCCAACGGTCTTCACTGTACTTTGTAAAGGAGAGGCCATAAGGAAAACAAGATGTGCGTTATGTTTAAACACAGTTTTGCACCTTGATCACTGTGGCTAGAAATTCAGCTTTGACAGTTTCTATAAATATTCTAACAAAAACCCATGTTTGTGAACAATACAATAGTGTTCTATTATGTTCTTCAAGAGCATTTCTCCTGGAAAATATGCTGGCCCTCCCTGTGATAGTTGGCGCGGGGTGAAAATACGTAGCCTCTTTGAGTCATCAATTTTTTTGATGTGAAATAGGAAAACTCCCCAAACCATGTTATTGTTATATATAAGACTTCTTTTAATGTATGAATGTTGCTTTCAGACTAATGTAAGGCAGGCTATGAAATTTCATTTCAAACTACTCTTAAACAGTTATACATTTATAATGGGTGGATAAGTTTAACAAAGACACTGACACCCTGTGCGTTGGGTAACACCAAAGCTCCCATGCTGAGAACTGAACTAAATACCAGCACAACGCTCTCGTTTCACCCTGCTCCTCCCTGCCCCAAATATCCGTCTGCTCAGCTCCGATTTAGTGTAGCACAGAGACAGAGTGGCCAAGATTCGCGATGCTGGGGGAAAGGGGAAATTCTTGGAAAATTATCTGATCCCTAGCAAGTGCTATCCCATTCTGTTTGAATTGATTGTAGGAAACGGGCATCGTTCCTTTCTCTATGCCCCACAGATGAGTCTGCCTATCCTGAGCATGCCTTGCTTTGATAAAAGCCTTCTTGGAGACAGAGGCATGTGATCTTAATACACCATGTGTTGTTTTGTCTAATAGGAAACAGGCTTTGCAAATGAAGTCCTGAGCGCTTTCGCAGGCCGTACTTTTGCTTGCATATTCACAATTTTCAGCTCAGGCATTGACAACCACGAATGTGGTAATGATACCGACATTTAAGATTCACACTCAGTTCAATTTTTAATTGTGTTTTATAGATAAAAGAAATATCTACATCAATATAGTCTAATACCATTGATTTCAGCATGGAATTATCAATTATTATTCAGAATTCTCTGTTATCTTGCTGCGGTTCCGCAGCCTTAACAGATAATTCAATGTTTCATGTGATAACCTTTAACTAACATCAATGTCAGAAGTGAATTCCTGTGTGAAATCCCTGTTCTTTTATAGACCACTTCTTGGGCAAATAAGGCATTTGTTGCTTTGACAAGGACTGTGATACACTGAGAATACTTTCACTTGTGATATTGTTTGCAGATACAGATGATACATAAATAAGTCAATAACTCAGCTAGGCAGAGAGCTGTTTCCTGGGGCTGCAGAAGAAATGACTGTAGTTATCCTATTACAAAGAAAAGGAAAAAGCAAAAAAACCTGTACCGTTGCATGTAAAGTTACAACTGAGGGAATAATGAAGCGCTGAATGCACAAAGTTTAGTCTACGTAACTGTGAATGTGCATGCATTCTGCTTTTGCTCAGTAGCAAGGAGGTGCTTTATTAGGAGCCCGACGGCAATGACTGCGCTGCTCGTGGCAGCAGCGTGGTGGCTGGCCGGGACAACAGAGGATTCCCTGGGTACCGTTTCTGCGCCATCGCTTGTTTCTCTCAGACTTTTTTGCAGGTTTCCGTACATCACCTTCCCCCAGCCAATCTCCCTCCGCACTGCTGGAGGTCACGTTTCAGTCTTTGGAAGAGTTCTTGAGCCTTCCTTCTTCTGACATTTCCCATTGTCTTCGATCCCCATCTCTACTCTTAAATGTCTGTCTTTGGAATTATTTGCTGCTTGTCAAGAACGTGGAAAAGTGCCTGGGATCCTGAAGTGCGCCTTGAAAGTGGGATCACTGCTCACACTTCAAGCGACCTTGTAAATTGCTTCTATCGTAGGAGGAATTGATAGCAAGTGATATCAAATAATAATACGATTCCATTTAGTCTTAGTAAATAGCTCAGGTTTCTCTAACAAGTATAGTCCATCCATTTCTAACAGCTTCTACACACCTTTTTGCATAAGTGAAGTTAAACGCATTTATTTCTTCCAGGTGGGCCCGTGTGACTCTTGCTGTTAGTCTTGTTCAGAGCAGGCACAGATATTCTCTGCTATCCCAAAAGAAAACCTTTCAGCATGTTAATTACTATGGTATAGGCTCATGAAAATATCGGTACAAAAGTACTGAATGGCAGGCACATCACCGTGAGAAAATTCCCAGCCCTGTATTTCTTATGGGGTATTAGATTGTGTTATTCTGCCAGCGGTGCCGTGTTGTACCTCTGACTGCAGTGAGATCGTTAATAGATGTGACTTGGAATTGTACCCTCAGGAATTTCATATGAATCTGTGAGCACTATGCTCTCCGCCTCCCTCATCTCCTTTTTTTTTCTTTTCTTTTCTTTTTTTTCCCCACAATTTCAGAAATATTGGGCTGTTTTGAAAATTCTGGCCTCTGTGAATAGTTTTTGTACTTTCAGCTGACCTCAGAAAAGAGTGCTGTAATCATCCATATACTTCACTTAAATCAATAACGAATTACAATTCTGCAGGGCAGTTTGGTGAGACTGTTCATGTAAATAATGCTGTCAAGACTTGCCTTGTTAGTTGGTGAGTACAGCTGTACAAAGAAAAGTTTGGAATAAAAGGTCTCTTAGACTGAAATTCTGAACTATGAATTCCATGCACCTTGTGTGCATAGAAACTAGGAAATGTGTCTGAACCTGAAATTATGCATACACATAATATATAAAAAAAAAAATACTGTGTAAATTATTACTATACAGTTGTGTATAATATAATTCCGTAACTTGCTTGCAAGTTTAATAATAAGTTCTACAAAAAGAAAGATCTCTTCATTACTGAGAGAAGGTATTGTGCCAAATATTTTAGTCTGACCTGGATGAAGAATGTTGACATTTTAAGAATGTTTCACCTAAACATAACAAATGGCTCTGTCCAGTAGCGTTGATGAGACTTTTCATATACAATTTCAAGACACAATTTTTAAAAGCAGAGTTTTATGACCACTTTTTGGAAACTGTCTAAAGTGTTTAAATGGTCTCCCATCAATAATTGCAGTTTCATTTAACACAACGGGCCTGGAAGACTCTCTCCCTTCCTAGCCAACCCAGGGTTGAGTTTCTTCACAGCCAGGACTTGGCTTTGGCACATGCAAAGTTTTCATTTGCAGCTATTTCTGGAGAATGTTGTATTACTTTTAGCTTCATTGCTTTAAATAGTGACAAGCTGTTTAAAATTCAACAAGAGAGACAAACAAAAGTGTCATTATATCATTGTTAGCTCCATTGCTAAGGAAGGTTAGTACAACGATGAAGCATTCAAACGTGTTCTCTTTCTCACCACCGTGGCATAAGGAAGGTGAAGAGCAGGCAGCAAAGCATCATCTTCAGGCACAGCCCTGACGAGCCATTAGTAAATCTCTCCTTATATCTCCAGGGCAGCTAATTTGCATATTCATTAATAAATTATATGCGGTCCTTCTCATGCCACCATAAATTCATGGGACTATATTCTATTCGTTCCACCTACCTTCACAGTGTCGGTGAAACTGTAAAGATTACTTTCTGAATGCTTATTGCACATTTTAAAGTTAGCGCAATTTGCTCCCTAAAATGCCGTATCTAAGCAGCAAATCAGCTTTCTGTGTCGTGTTTCGGCACAACATGCTCCTGGCAGCCACAGCCCCAGGTTTATTATCCTGCTACCTAATAACAAAGCCTCTGCATCCTGCTCCAGAGGTGGGGATACCTTCCTGCCTCCGCATTACGGAGGAAAACTTCTAGTTCACTAAAGCTAATAATACCTTCAAGGCATCAGTTCTTCTCTTAGTATTTTATAATCAAAGTATTAAAACTAGAGTTTCATATCCAGGCAATACAGTGCTCGTAGCTGATGAAGGTAAATCAGGAATCATTTATCTGATTTAGTTTATGCAAAGAGCATAGGAAGAGAATAGAAGCAAAATGTTTATTTCCCACCTGTATAAATATGCAATTGCTGCTTCTAATATATCTTCCTTTAAAAATGTCAGTGTTATGCAAGAAGAGGGAGAGGGACCTAAGGCTTGTATCTTAGTGATGCTTCAGCCCCCAGTTCATTTCAGCTGACTTTTTCCTCTTCTGCCATTTACTTCTATAGGCAGGAATGTCCAGCTGCTGATGGGACTATGACGGACGTTCCCAAGTAAGAGCTGCACGGTGGCACAACGGTGAGTTAAGGCTCGACATGTCCCCAACAGCATTTGAGTGCAGGAGGGTGGGCATTTTCAGAAGTAAAATATTATCTGTATTAAGAAGTGAGGAAAAATTAGGTGCTTGAAAACACTAATGAATTGATAATCCATCACCTTTTTGTTTGTTTTGATCTTTATTTTCCTTACCCTTTTTGAAAGAAATATTTTATGCTAGAGACAAATTTTGAAATTTTCTACTTTTTTTTTTTTTTTTTACATTGGGAGGTTTGGCAAAATTGATCTTTTCCTGTAAATTTTCAGGTCTGATATATAGCATGAATAACTTGTCACAAAATTCCCGACTAATTTGTAGGTAATTATTTTTAATGTTTAGTTTTTAGAAGGAGAAGTTGGAACTGAAGTGTTGCCTAGATTTCTAACCTCCAAGGAAACACATGGAAAAAAGTGTATTAATTATTTCTAGGCTAGAAGTTCAGGGATCCCTGGACAAGAACAATTTTTCTGTTCTTCTCTTTAAAATTGGTTAGAGTGAGCTGTGGTTTCAAAATTCACGTGTAGTACAGGCACAGAGAGTGGTGTTGGTTTGCATATCTATAAATGAGAATATCATTGAGCATGACGGCTTACTTGAAAAGATAACATGCTCCGCTTGCCCGCAGAGTGTAAACAATAAAAAAGGGAATTGGTCCCTAGGAGTTCCCTGAAGAAACGGTGAAATCCCGTCTCCGGGGGTTTGCAGAAGGTCACCCTTGCTGGTTCGAATGACCCACTGGAAGGATGGAGCTATTTAAACATTTATTGTATTTGAGCACAGGGAACTTGCCCGGGTCTGTGCCGCACGCCACTGGCATGGACAATGCTGGGGAGAACCGCCGTGCCAGTTTGCTTTCCGTTAAAAAAGCAAGTAAAGTGTTTAGCAGCAATCACTGCTGGAATTGCAAATGAAGATTTAACTGTAACCAAGAGCCGTCGTGAGAAATCTCCTTTATTTATTGCCCTTCAAAGGATCTATATTGCAATGGGCAAAGGAGCGACCTTGATGTGCAGCAGCTGTGGCTCGGCGTGGCACGAATCCCAAACCAGTGCCTGGGTGTAAAATACCTGTGAAGTAGCAGCAAAGCCAGGGAGAAATGAAACTTTTCTTTTCTTTTTTTTTTTTTTTTTTTTTAATTTCCAAGGAACTCTGCTTTCAAGAAAGGTGATGCAGGGGCTCATCAGTCAGCTAAGGGCTGGTGGCTGCACATTAGCTAACACGGGGACAAAAAACCGCAGTAGCTGCCGGGGCAGAGCTGGGGAGTCCAGGAGCCGAGGGACCTGCCCCAGCCTCTGCCCCGCCGGCTCCCCCCCGCAGCCGTGCGGGGGCTGGCACCGATCCGGAGGGGACGAAGCACCAACGGGACAGAAACCGTGGCCAGCAGCACTTCAGTGGTTTTGGCAACTTCTAGAGGTACGATACTTTGCAAACATCATCTGCTGGAAAGGCACCTGCAAATAGCTTAGAGACAAGGCTGCTGTTGAAGTGCTGATTAGGAAGCCTTAATTACGTGGGGCTTGATTTGAAACATTATATAGGTAAGAATAAGGTCGTGCAAGCTTCGCTAATGTCTCTTAAACTACCACTTTAAAGGGATGTATAATCAGGACTGTGCATAGATATAGTTTAAAATTATACCTTCCATACACTAAATATTCTTGGGTTGTGATGATACAGGCTTAGGTGTGTTCCAGATTGTAATAGCTAAATGGATCAGGCCAAATTTTCCCTAAGGTAAGTAAGAGTGGGGGAAAAAAATATAGCTAAAATAGTTGCCTTAAATTTTTTTTAAAGCTTTGAAAATATAATATAATGATGTCATCTCCATTAGTAATGTTACACCGGGAACAGAAATGCTAACTTGTTTAAAGGTAATTCTATTCAAAGAACATAACTCCCTTCCCCCCTAAAAAAAAAAAATAGAACCTAAGCATAATATCCAGTAGACAGTATTCTGTTTTGTTTTGTGGGTTTTTTTTCCCCCAGTCGAATTCGGTATGTATCAAGCTACCTTGTGGCCAAAGGGAGGAGAAATTAGGAGGCACTCCTGGCTGGGTGCTTAGGCACCCTCTCCCTGAACGTCCCGGAGATCCTGCATTCTTCCCTGGGTCTCGGGCGGTTTTGTTTGTAAATTAGTGACGCGACGTTGCTCTTTCCTGTGGAAAGATCTGCGGATGAGAGGGCAGAACAAGTGTAAGGCATTATCGCTTTGCCTTTTTAAATGTGCACAACAATACAATTACTTTGAAAACAAGCGCTGTTCAAAAGAGCGTTTCTGAGCAGTATAATTTTGCAAAAGCGACACCGGTGTGCACGTACGCAGCCTGAGTACAGCCATACGGAGCAGGCGACGCTCTCTCTGAGTTTGCCATGCTATCCCTATAGGTAATATATGGATATCTTATATAATATAACGGAGCTCCGGTCCCTGCCCCACTGCACCCCCCCTCCGGCCCCGGGACCGTTCATGGATGATGATGGCTTTTCCCTTTTGGGTGCCCTGCCCGGCACGAGGAGGGAAGGGAACGGTGATGAAGACGCGAAAAGTAATGAGGATACGATGTTTGCTTGTGGTAAAGCCACGCAAGCTCGCAGCTTTGCCGAGTTAACCGGCAGCCTGGCAGCGCTGGAGGGACGGGATGCAGGGATGTGCCTTTGGCAGTGGGCTTCTCCCGGTCAGACTGGGGCGTTACGGAATGTATTTCTGAGCATCCCAACACCGTGGTTTTTCACGTACGGGATGTGTGGTCCTGCCATTGTGGCTGGAGGACAGCAATGAGCCGGCTGGCCCAGCAAGTGGAGGATCTGGGTAAAACTGATGATTTTAGAGCCAAAGGGAATTTAAATCAATGCTAACTCTAAAAGATGAATAGCTTTTGGGAGCAGCCTGGCCGCTGCCCACGCAATGTCCTTGTGAGATTGCAGACCCAGGAGCCCCCAGGTTTCCTCTCCAAGATGTTCCAGCTCAGCGCTGAGGGAATGGAGCTGGTCCAGACGTTTGGTAGCAGAAGGTTGCCTCTGTTCCTGTGTGAAAACGGCTCCAGTCTGACATTAAACTTTATTATAATTTCTACATAAGCTACAAACAGTTTTCATCTGTTTGACACAAGCTACCAGTGCTGATGATTATTCATTTGTGCTGGCTGTTAGTGATAGTAATAAAATGTTGACAATGCCTTAGGGTAATGCTTTCAAAAATGCTTTTTAATAAACTGTGAAAACTGTTGTTTCAGCACTTGGAAAATAATTAAGAAGCAATTATAGAAGCAAACAGAAATCCTAAGCATATAGTCAAGCTATTAAAATATGTTCTCTAAGAAATTATTACAGTCACACTGGAAAGAAAAGCTACATTTAAATAAAGTTATGGTTATAACAAACTGAAAAGGAAGGGAAAAAAATCAAGTAATTCATACCGGAAAGAGTAACTACTCATCTACCCCCCCCCAGCAGACAGTTTATCTGTGGTAGCTTTTCCTTCTTTAATTTTCTTATGCAGAAACATGGTTGCATATTTTTGAGCTTTTTTCCAAATATTTGCTTGTATGTGACCACACTGCAAATGCAGGCATATGCTGATCCATGTCAAAGGAAGAAAAGTTTACTCTTTGTTAACTTCACAGCTAAAACTCAAGAGGTACCACATCAGTTGTGATGCACAGAGTATATAAACATGACCTCACATATTTGCACCCTTCCCTGTGGCAGGACCCCGGCTGAAGCCCTGCCCTGTCCTCACGTCCCGGATTTCAGAACGCTTTTGCAGGGAGGGAAGCTGCGCAGGTTGCAGAAAGGAGCGTTTCCAACAGCAGAGCCCGGCGAAGCTCTCAGGACTGCAGCCGTGGCACCCTCCTCAGAGGTGAGCAAATCCTTCCTGGACATTATCTCCAAAAAGAAACATTGAATAGCTTCAAAGTCTGAGCATCCTTCCTGTTTCTTTTTGCCAACGTGCAGATAAATATACATTTAAAGCCCTCGATGTCACATTCTGCACTTATTTTGTATTTTGTATGCTGCGTTAACAAAGTCAGATGGGCATAAAACTGCTCTGAAAGTCACACGCAGTCAAGCCTGTAAAATGGTTCTGGGAAGTTAAATCATGAATATATAGTCATGGGAAAACTTCTTATGCCAGGTAAGGCAAAATTAGACCCATTGCTCCTAGAACTGAACGTTGTATTGCAAAATCAATAAAATACTGCTGCAATAAAAGTCATGCCCGTTTCATGTGCCAATATGGAAGGATGTTTCTGGTTATAAATTCTCTATGCAAAGTGCCCATTATCTCAGCTGAAAAGTAAAAATCGATCATAGAAACCACCCGTAAACCACAGTCATTGTGACTGCTTCTCAGAACAGCCTTAATTGTCATCCTCTGTCTGTCTTATGGGCTGCATCATAATAAATAAAAAATATGATTAATAGAGACTAAAAAGCAGAAATGGGTGCAAATATCCCCCAAGCAGCAGCCCATTTTCAAAAATTCATCTTCTAGAAAGCGAGATTTTTTTTATGATGAATACTCTTGACTTCAAAAGGTGGTCAGGCTCCCCGAGGGCCGATGGGCACGCAGCTTTGCAAACTTTCCCCTGCGAGAAAAATTCACGCCAGTCGTGATTGGTGATTAATATTAGTGCTGTATCGTATTCCTCATTGAGAGGCAACGCAGAGGGACACGGTGTGAGCGGCAGAGCCGGAGCAGCTCGGCCGTGGGTGGGAGCCAGGTGCCCCAGGACCTCCCAGGATTTGGTCCGTTGGTGCTGGCCGTGCTAGGCGTACAGCCGGCACCTCTTCTCAGAAAAGCACACACACTCTTTATGGACTGCATTAGGCAATTTCGGAGTAACGGGTTAGGCTAAGAGGCAGTAAAGCAGCTTTAGCTCTCAAGCTAATAAAAAGATATATAGCTCTTCCCAAGAGTGAAAAATGAAGAGCAAGCAAGTGAAACTGCTGTTTAATCATTGCAATCTGTTGAGTAGGTATTTTGGTTGGCTTTTTAGAGGTAATTTGTTTAAACCTGCATGGGCTTGGATTAGGGAAAAAATTAATCTAATTAGAGACCGTCGTTATGTTTCTTAGTATTATAACTGTTTGAAAAACTCATCTATCTGCCATTTAGAAAACAAAATAGGCATCTTTTTTTTTTTCTTCTAATGAAAAAATAAAGGGGTTTGAATTCAATGCCATGGCTGTATCAGTCAGGGTATGAACTTCCCCCTCCAAGGTAGCTACGCCAGTAATAGCCCTAGTAGAGATGCTCATGCAACAGAATAAAATTGGTCTGCTATTAAAACTCATATGAGATTGGGGAAATTGTAGCCCATTTACCACCGCAATAGCTGTGCTAGAGGTAAGACTGCTTTCACCCTGCTAGGGATCTGCCACTTACATTATGTCCAGTCTACTTAGGCTGCAAACATTTTGGTATTACCTCCCTCTAGAAAAGGTGATGCTCGGCTCCTCTCTCCACAGCGAAGGTTGCTGGAGGGCAGTGTGGGCAGGGACGGCGAGAGGCGCCCAGGGAGAGGGGATCTCACCCAGCCCGGCTGCACCCGCCATCCCACAGTCCTTGTTCCAGTAATCCTGCTGGCACGTACCCTCAGCCCTCGCCACGGAGGTGGGCGCTGCAGCACCAAGGACCTCTCTCCGCAGGGTACAGTACCACGCTTTTATAGACCTTGTAGCCATCGGCTGCTGTGGACAGATGCAAAAATTTCACTTACGCTTAAGCTTGTTTGAGGTTTCCAATTAAAGCACACCATTTTTTCTGTTGTAACTTTGCTATTTTAAGCATTTAACCCTTTAATATTTTTCCATACTAGCTATGTATCTCAAGCTGCCTTATTCTTTTCTTTTTACTTTCAGTAAAAATTGTTTACTTATTTCTAAAATTAAGGGGGAAAAGCATTTTCCTTATATGCAGGACAGAAACTCTGCAGCTATTTCACTGTGGGCTGCTCTAGTCCGGATGAGCAGTGGCAATGTCAGAAGCACATCATCTCTTTATCTCTAATATACTTTAGTTACCTCAGTAAGAGTAAAAATCTACGCAAAGTTTTCCTACTTGTTTGACCCCACGGAAGGTGCCAGTGTGTCTGTGCTCACCTCCCCCCAGGTAATGCCCAGAGCATCAGTGGGTGCTGGCTGCTCACAGGGCATAAGGCACCAGTCTTAAAGCCACAGGGATGATGGTTAAATTAAAAATCCAAAAGTTCAGTGCAGAAGTGGGTCAGGGAAAGCAAAGGATCTCCTGAGCTCAGCCTGGATGGCACCTGCATCACTAAAAAAGTATTTGTAATGTAGTCAGTCAGAGAATGAGAGCAAAACTGGATTAAATCCAGGGATAAATTTGCACAAGTTAAGAGATGGGGGAATTGATACCTGAAGAGGGAATTGTGGCAAAGTAAATTTTGTCAGCTTGAATATTATTCTAGCACATAATATGTTCTACCCTGCCCCGGTTAAGACAACAGCAGACAGCAAACCGCTCTGGTAGCCAGAGGGTACCCAAAGTATTTCCCATTACACCCGTGTTCCTGCTGCTGCCCCCCAGGACAGACGGTGTATGTGCTGCTGCCTCCAGAAAATGCTGGGCTTTTAGGGTAGAAATAAGTATCTGAAGGTCCATTACAGTCTCACATCTTTTTTAATGCAGTACAGATAAAACCTTTTTTTCCCCCCCACTCTTTGCCATATCTTCTATTAAATTATATGCAGGCAAAGAGTTTATTTGTCAAATGTACTTTGTGCTGACTCAGCATTCCAGTTATCTGTTGAGCATTAAATTTCAAATCAGTGCAGAGCCTTTTTTGTTTCCCCTGGTGAATAAATTACAAATGCTAATTTCTGTTCAGTAGAAGAGAAGATTAAGGCAGCATAACAGACAGGCATGCCAAAATATTTATTGAATAAGTTGCAAAAAGTGAAACAAAAAGACTGTATATTTCCAATTGAACACAGAGCAGGACTCCACCACTGAATTTAAGATCAACTCCTCTATTCACCCACAATCCAATTTAGTGCAAGTATATTATATCCAACATCTGTATTCTACAATCCACTGCTGAATAAGCTTTGAAAATTATATTTTCTGTAGTTTCTGTGTATACTTGCACATTTGTTTCTTACTAAATCAAAGTAATGACCCTAATTCCACATGAAGGACCTAAACCAAATGGTGTCCCTGAACTGATGCCCCATCCACTCCACAGCTGCTCTACGAGGTTATCATTCATTTCCTTCCCTATTTTCATCCAGGCTCTTGTAAAAAGAGCAGGGAAAACAACCAACTTAAAGCCATTATAAAAATATTTGAACTAGAACACCTGCATTAATATCTATTGCAGTACTGAAGTTAGAGAAATGCGTATTTCCATTTCACCATCCGGAGATCCTGTGAGATGTCCTGGTTTTTTTTCCGGGTGAATGCAGGAACCAAGTTGAGGTATGTGCGTACGGCAGGAATAGGTTAAGCATATCTCAACAGTTTGTTGCAAATTTGTTGTAAGCTTCCATGAAGGTAAAGAGACAAAAATTAAAAAAAAAATATGATTTTGAAAAAGTAAGCTTGTAAGGGACTATATGCAAATAAACTTTTTAAAATGAATTTGCAGAGAATCGAAATCACAAATAAAGATGTGTTTTTAAGATGAAGTCCCGGTGCTGGATGTCCATGGGCCACCCCAGCGCAGGGCAGCCGCTCCCCACCACCCACTTTTCCACCCTCGCTGCCGCAGTCCCGCTCCCAGTGCTCATCGCTGGTGATATAGCACAGCCCACCGCAAAAATACCGTCCTGCAGCACAGCACGGGAAGGCCAGCGGCGTACGCCAGACTTCTTTTCTACAGACCCCTCCTGTACGGTGTGTACAAGGGGTCTCAGACCCTCAGGAGGTCAGTTAATTCCCACCGAGAGGGGAGAGGGCAAACCAGTCCCAGGGCAGCGCTGGTGAGGACAGGCAGGGACAGCAGCACCGCCGTGCCTTGGGGCTTCTAGCTCCAGGGATAGAAACGCCATGGGAAAGTCTTTTAACTAATTTAACTTGGTATCATAGTCTTTATATAACTTTTTTTAATTCTCACCTATTTTGAATTATATTTAGAGCTGCTTATGGAATCACCTGTATTTTAACATATATAAAAGCTAGATTTTATTGTACTTTAGAAAAATATCTTCTGTAGAATCAGATTCATTTTTGCACGGATTGAAGACTTGATTTTAGTGTTTAAAATAATCAGTTATGCTGTATCTGCATTAAATAACAAATATATGCATTAGCATTTCCACGTCAACCCTTGTGTCATAGCAAATAAAGAACCTCAGGGGAGAAGGGGCTTTCTTCAATGACAATGCCACATACAGGTTAGTATCCATCAGTGTCTTGGGTTTCATATCCTTGTATAAATCCTAAAGTTTTAGATATTCCAGTAATTCAGGCTACTGGAAAGGCAATTTAATGAAAACTGAAATAATGTGGGATAGTATTTACAAAAATGAAGTGTTTAACTTGACCATTTCAGCAGGTTATTGAATCTAGGAGCAGCAAATATTAGAAAAACCCTTACTTCCCTTTGATATCAAGTAACAAAAACAGCACAGTTCTCACTTTTAATGTGAATTGCTCAGGTAAGTTAAATTGGATAGTAAATAAACTTTAGGAAATAATGATCTGTTTGCAGACAGCTTCTAAAATTATGTGAATAAATCACCGAGCATGATTTCAACCTTATAATTGATAAGATCCAGATTATAACATCAAAGTTATAAACAAATGAAGCTTTAGTATACATTAGAATCCTGCAGTCAGAAGTCGACAATTTGATGATATACCAAGGAAAAGTGCTCCTTTCAGCCCTTTGCTGGATGTCATGCACGTCCCTTGCGCTCGTGAAGCTGGCAGTGTCTCTGTTCTCTGGGGTCAACTCTTGCCCATTCTTAATGAAGGATTTTCAGCACATCCTGCACTTGCACTTTGCCCCCTACCCCCTTTATTTTTTTGGTTGTCGTTCAAAAATTTCCTTAATTAGACAAGAATTACCTTGGGATTAGGAGTCTGAAATAGCAGCACTAAATACTTTCATTTCTCTGTACAATTTAGACGTTCCCTTTCAAAATTGATTCTGATGCCTTGACGGTGTCTTTCCTTGACATTGCTAGTGACAAAACCACAGGCAGCTGAAATTCTCCCTGCCCTTTATTTTGCTTTTAACCTCAGTGAGCAGACGGCTACTCAGCAATGACTGAAATGCTCACGTCCTCTTTCCTAGAGGTCTCTCCGCTCTCCTCCGAGCGCCGCCGTAAACCTGACGGACTCGCGGTCCTTTCCTCAAGGTCTCCTGGCCTCCAGCATCCCACCGACCGCCAGGTCCCCGCAGCTTTGGGCAGCAAACTGCAGCTGCACAGACTCACAGAGCCAAAGCAGAACTGAGATAGAAAGAGGGGGGAAAAAAAAAGAAAAAGTCTTCCAGGTGCTGCCTAAATTCAGTGGGTGTCCACGAGTTTTCCCAAAGTTTGTTCAGCCGTGTGCCTGTGCTCGCCCAGGCAGGAGCTGCCGTGCCCTCTCCGAAAAGTCCTTGCTGTACAACGACCCAGCTGCTGCTTCTTCTGGAAGAACAAAATGCATCGCACGGTGACCCAGCCAAGGTCAGGCCGCTCGTTTTTCTGCCGCGGTTTCCCTGCCCGCATGGGAGGACGGCCCAGATGGTATCACTGAGTGATGGACGGCACCTTCAGCACCCGCCGGTGGGCCTGACGTGGGAGATGGGTCTGCTGTAACCTCATCGGCAGGGGGGCAGCCGGTAAATCTGTGCATCTTCAGCCTTGCATAATCAGCCCCTGCAGTTCGTCGTGCTGGAAAATGACATTTCCTCTAATCGGTGTCAAAGCTCGTTTAAAAGAAGCGCTCACCCCAGGTAGGCTGGTGGTGGCCACTGCGGCGTAGGGTCGTGGGCACCCAAGGGTCAGGTCAAGCACCTCCTCGGACACGGGCGTTTATTGATGAGCCGACTACCAGCACCTTTCACGCCGTGGCACTCAAAAAGCCATCAGCCTCAAGATTGTCCTAGTGCCACTTTAAACAGGAGCCTTAAGATAAAAGTAATTTTGCATATATACATAGTATGAAGAAAGATCTTTGTCGAAGTTAAAAAACCAGCTAATGCCTTTCATATCTCTGGTTTGAATGTTCAGCTCAAGCTTTAATTTGTCTGACAAAGGGAAGTGCTTATAACTTAGAGAGTAATCCCATGGAGTTATGTACCTATATATTTGCATAGGTAACTTGTGTGTGGACATGTATGCAGTCTCATATGTAACTGCCCATGGAAATAAATTTAAAGTCTGATAATTTTAACTATCATCTCCACCATTTCTCTATTTTGGTTCTCAGGTGGAAAAGTTCCTTTTATACCCAAGCTTGAAAGTACACGTTTAGCTTTTTCGCTTTTCCCGGTGACAAAGTGGATGATGCTTAATAGCCACATTTACAGAGTGCTCAAATCACAAACCATATACTACTTTTTTTCCATGAGAAGCAAAGTTGTCATGGTAACAGAGCAGCCTGATATTTAATTCCACTTAAGTACCCACAGAAGATAGGAGTGGAGGGGCTCTCTGGGGTCAATGAGCCCTGTCCCTGCTGCCTCCACTCCCTTTCATAACTTTAACGTAGCATCTATCAGGTAAACTGAGGTAATTCGATAGACATAAAGAAGCCAGAAATTTCCTTCATTATCCACCCAAGCTTGCTCCTGGTGAGAGGAAAGTCGTCATTCATGGAGTCATTTGGCTCGGGGTATGTGACTGGCATTTAGAGGAGAACCATGACATTCTTCTGACAAGTACCATCAACATTAATTGGCTTCATTTCTCTTCCAGTATCTGTATTGTTAATGAGATTTGTGATCTAATTTTTCATATCTTTGTCATATCAGTTGGGAATAATTTTTCTAACAAACATTTATGGACATAATATGCACACATTTATCGAATATGTCCTTTACAATCCAGTGTTCTCCAGAAAGTCTTTCTATTCTGACAGATGAGTTTAATAAAAAAATCTCGGAGCTGAGCATTCTGAAACATAAGAATTCAATAATAATAAAAACTTGACCTACCCCAAATCAAAGCATTCTTTCTAAAGAGAGAGTAAGCATCCTCATATTTACCTCTCATAAACCTATTTCAATCTATTGATGTGAAATGGTGATGCACACATTATTCCCATTTTACAAATGAGGCTACTAGAATACAGAGGAGCAAAGTGAATTGGCAAATTTAGCTGTCAGTTATCTTTTTTAATTTACTTAGAGTTCCTTACAGAGCACGTAGGTGACCCTCTTCTGAGCCTGATGTTCAGTCAACATCAACATCACACCTCTGTAAGGAGTCGAGAGTGAGGGGCAGAGTCTGAGTCCAACCCTTTTCTGAGCGAGATCAAGCCCAAGACCCTCAGACAGAACTAGCTCCTGGTCCCTGCTATTTTGGGTCAAAGATTGAACAGATATTTTAAATCATTCTGAGGGAAAAAGAAGCATGCATTTGATGTTTCAGAGGCAAAACTGTGTTCATCAACCAATACGAGCCACATGGTGTGAGAAACATGTCACAGCTTCTACAACTACTATTGAGACATACAGCCAGAAAAATAAACTTCCATGGGAAAACTCATGAAGACCTTTCTTAACACTGGCACTGAGAGGTTAAAGTTTTTAATCTAAAATATAAATAACAGTTTATCTAGCTCTAAATAGGCAAACAAATCTATTCAGTATATCAGAAGTATTTTTATTCCATCAAAATCCATCAACAACTTAGGTCTTGAATGGAGATAAAAATAGTCTGGTTAAAATAATATGAAAAGAGTAAAGAGACTGGTGATTTGACCGGTTTCAGTTCCTGTGATACAGCAGTAGGAACAAGGACTTTGTGCAAGGTCTCGTGCTGCTGTTTGATGCCATGGCAGACACCCAACAGACATCAGAGGGATGTGCACACATCAACCGGGCATGCACGGGTTTGTATGTCTCTGCAGTTAGTTAAGAAGAAAATGGAAGCAGAGAAAGAAGAAAAAGCTAATTTCCGATGAAATATCATATAACAGCATGCACATCTTGAAATACGTAGCAGAATTAATATTCGTTTATTCCAAAAATGATAGCAGAAGTTGTGATGGCCAGTTCCATCTGAAAACTGTCTGAGTTTTAAACCTCATTATGTGTATTTTTTATCTATTTCAAGCTGGGAATGGTTCTCATTGAGAGACAGGTGTTTGTAATTAGCCCTACTATCTTGTATATAGGTCTTAAAGCTTTCCTGTTGTTATCTTTGTTACACATATAAATATAGAAAAAAGGCAAGTGGTTTGTCAGCCTTTTTAATGTACATACTAAACCGTACTATTCACAATCTCTTGGGTGCACAAAGACCACTTCTTGAAGGTCTGACATAGTCACTTGATATGGGAAATCCATCTGGAGCAATGTCCATCTTTTCCTGCGCACCTCACCATTCCCACCACTGCTGCATCTTTCCCCCCTTTCCGAGCATCCCTCCATCCTGGTTCTGCCAGGGAGCACTAATGCTTCTCTTGCACCTTTATTTTTGTTTTGTATCCCGAGACAGATTTCATGAGAAGGTCAAGTTGTCTGTGGCAGGGCACTGTTAACAACACGCTCAGACTGTATAGTGGAAGTTTCACCTTTACTTTTTGCGTGTGTGTTTATGGAAACATAATTTTCTTTCTCGTGTTACAAATTCAGAAATACCTGATCAATATTGAAATAACACAACTGTATTACTTGCTAGAGTTTGAATAAAAATAAAGAGACTTAAAAGTTTCTTTAGCATCAAATCAAGCCAAATCTAGGCTGGACAGATACAATCTGCGCTTTGCTCTCTGCCTGCCCGTGCTGCTGTGGAGGGACTCAAGGGAAAGCAATTCCCTTTGAAAACTGCCCGAGGGCGATGGCCAGGATTTGCTTTCCTGAGAAAGCACTTTTGCTGCACCATTTCAGACAGTTGTTTTTTTTTTTTCTTATCACCTTGCTGTTATGGAGATCTTGGACAACGTCTCTCCTAGAAAAACAGAAAGGCGACAAACCCGAGTGCCCGCAGAACATCTGTGTGCTTTATTTAAGCCAGAAAGGTGAAGGATAATGACATGGCTGTGCGGCCACAGCTCACGCTTCGCAGGCTCTTGTATTTATGACTACACCTGTCTTTCCCTGGGGGGCCGTAAGGAGAACATGCATCTGGAGAAGACCCTGACAGCCCAACCGCTGTGGCTGCTCGGTGGGCGTGCTGGGGGAGCAGCTGGGGTGCGCGGGGTCTGCCCTTGCTGGCAGCGAGCAGTTCTGTACCCTTCTGCCTCGGCCAGATTACACCGAGAGTGTTTGTGAGTTAAAAAATTTACATTTGTACTGGGGGTTTCTGTCAGCATAGGTCCCGTGGCACTGGAATTACACTGACACAAATCGCATTAATAATCCCATTAATGTTAAGAATAAGCACCAAGAAGAACGCCTTGCTTGAAGAGGGCCAGGATGACAAAGTTTGCGTAATGCAGACTCAGTGAGGTCAATAGGAGCGCAGTATGCAGTCGCGACTACAGGCAAGTACCACACAATCACCCAAACCAGGATTACTAGACAAAGAGATCAACGTTATCTTTTCCAAGGAAGTGAAGCAGGCACTTCTGACCGTTTCTATTCCAAAATGTTCCCTGAACCACCCTCGCGTGCTCCATCACCGACCAGGCAGGTATGAAGTGCCACATGGCTTTCATGTGGGGGACATACTGGAGGACCATCGATTCAGCTGCATCCAGATAAAGCCCAGGGAAGACCAGTGTCGTCCATTGATCAATGAACTGTATTTGAAACAGAAACTGGATTTAAAATCTCAAATTCATTCAGAGAACTGAATGATAAATCAGAGCCTACTGCACAGAATGCAATACTCTTCAGCTGTCAAAAGTAATAGAAATCTAACCAGCCTGTAATGACATGCTTATGAAAGGAAAAAAAACATAGAATTTTTGCATTTCTTGCATCGCTGCTGTCCACTGACTCTTAATACCAGTTCTGATTAGCAGAAAGGACTGGGCATGGTTTAGCATGTGAGATATTAGCTTAACATGCACCAGAGCATCCTCTCATCTTGGCACACTCGCCCCCTCCTCAGATCCTCTCTCCACCCTCCTGTGCCTCGTTAGGATCATTAGATCAGTGGAAGGGCCTTGGGGCCTCCGAGGTGGGGCTGGCAGCGAGGGGCCTCTTGATGGGGAAAGCCCGAGCAGAGGTTTTATTTGATCTGATATTGACAGTGAACATCAGAGCCTTCCCTCAAAAGACCAAAGAATTGCAATTTATTTTTAAAAGCCTGGTAGTTTCTATATCCCTTCCTCCAGTGTCTGCAGCTCACGGGTACCAGACGGAGATTTCTACAAGAGCTGTTTCTTCTCCCTTTCCAGCCAGAGCTTTCCAGACCCATGTCCTGCGACCCAAGAGCACATCAGCCTCCTTCTTCATGGTCACTGTGCTTGTCTTTCCTCTGCGACAGAAGTCACAGCACCGTAAGTTATTGCCAACCACCCTTCAGTAAGGGGCTCCCCTACAGATGGGATGATGAAGCACTTTGACACAGACTTAACAAAACACTGAAGAATTTCTTGCAGGCACTGGGGCAAAACACACTGGAAATCTGAGAGGAGCTTTTGTACTCCACTCCTCTGGCTCATGGCAAATCTCAGCACCTAAGTGCACACATTGCTCAAAGGTTATTGTGGTTTGATACAAGAGAGTTACCTACATAAACGCGCTCATGGGAGCAAAAGAATATACTTTGAGGGCTTTATTTTGTTCTCGTTGATCTTTCTTTAAGGCAAAACAAACCTTACAATTCATGGTCCATGTTTTTTCACTCTCTCTACGCCTACCAATTTACAGACTTAAACGCAGTATCTCAGTAACCTCCCTTGATCCAGCCAGCTTTAGAGGAATTAAAAGCTTCTGTAAATCTTCTTGAACTTTCTCAGTTTTTACCTACAGCTACAACTGTGAAAAGCTCATGCTTTATGGCAGAGTCTGCTTTTAGGGACACCGCATGGGGCACATGCTCTCGCCCATCTCTGCCTGCAGTTGCCATTTGCCCGATTGATTTGCCTGGTTGTGAGCGTGGTCCTGAAGAACAACCAGGAGAGGTGTAGCCAGGCGGACGGAGGGCCACCAACTACACCGAGATGTTTGGAGAAATGCTGTGGAAAGGGAGGTGGCCCAAAACCCCTGCAGCTCCTTCCTCGGCCGTGTCGCACACCTACCAGCAGCTGTCAGGTGCTCCAGTAATATTTTCCGCATAGTCTTGTGTGGTTTTGGTGAAGGGTCTCTTTAGTCCAGCGACGTGCGAGGAGAATGCCAATGAGCAGGAGAGTTGTGATGGCTTAAGAGTAAAAATTCCTCACTTTTAACATGCGGCAGGAATTTTATTTTGCAAGGGGGACTTCAATGCTGAGACGGTAAAGTGTGGGTGGACGGCCTGAAGGTCCCCCGACTCCTTGGCTTGCTAAAAATATTTTAATTCAGGAGTGGTGCCTGGCCCCTCCTGTGAGCGGTGGAAAATGCTGACTCTGTCTTGCTGCTCTGCCAAACCAGGCTGTGCATTAAGCCACATGTACATGGCTGTCATGTACATCAGCTACGAGATGTTTTTCTTTTGGAGCCATTTACAGTAATCAAAAAGGCTTTCTGGTTCCTAAATTGCTTCTAACGAGATGGATATATTTTCCTATGTAATAGATTATTCCCCAAATACGTTGAGTTTAAAATAATTTCTAATTTTAGGATGCTGAGCTATTGTTAACCTTATAATTGTTTTTTCTAGGAAATCACTTCCAAAATTTACATACACTTGTATCTCTGTACTGTTACATCCTCCGTATGAATCATGCATAATTACTTGAAAAGGAGATTTGACCTATCTGTTTAGTCTTTATTCTCAATTACCCCTGCAATTACAGCAAATGGAGTCTAACTCAACTTCTCTAACCTACGCTTTGCCACTCTGCGAAGAAGTTGGCAGTCTTCCCGCCTGCCAGAGACAACTTCATGGGAACGCAGTGCCGAGACATTTCAGAGTGCTAAAATGCCATTTGTGTATAATATAGCACTGCGCATTTATGAGTTTGTTAGGAAGTGCTTTAAACTGTTATTGCCAAAATAATGAAGAAAGTACATTTCTGAAGTTTCATGTTGGTTTTTAATAACCCAGATTCTTTGCTGTAGAGGAACATCCCAGCATCTCTTGCTAGCAGTGACAAAGTGGAACTGTCTTAATAATGACAAACTCTGGTGATGTGCTGTGTCATAACTGCAGAATCGCTACATAAGCTTATGTGCTTAACCTTCCAGTTGCACAGTAATAAAAGTTTTTCAATAATAAATGTTTCACTCCAGAACTTTACACAACTGTGTATGTTTTGTAGCTTCTGTATGTCACCTGCATGCTCTGAATTCACTTTTTCAGTATCCCATATAACTGGTTATTTGAGGTGGCTGACTAATTGCTGACAAGAAAATGATAACTTTGTCTATGATCAAGAAAATGATGGGCATAGTTTTAAAACTGTGGTCATATTTTCAAGAACATATTTCAAGTATATATTTCAAAGATCTACAGAACATATCTGTGAATTGTTCCTGCTTTCCATTGCTTCAATCCCATCTTCTAATATTAGTAAAACTGTCAAGTCTTGTTAGTTGTATACTAATTGAAGTTTTCATAGGTGATTAAAATATCGAAACTGTATAGCAGATGTCTTCTTTTCTTTGTGGTATAATAAAAGGAGAGAAAAGGCAAGATTGATAAAATGCATATATTTTAGAGATTTTTAAATATAGTGCAAATTGACATTTTCCCTTTTAGACATCTCACCAGTATGAAAGCATTTGGTACAATGAGCAAGAAAGGCGTATTTCCATTTAAATGTGACATTCGGAAGACAGTTATACTGGTAGGGCAGGACACAGGCTGTCCCATCCTCACATGTTTTATGAAACACAACTGCAACTCTGCATTGGAGGCCTGTGACAAGCCTCATCCTGGCCAGGCTTTTATTCTAGATCAGAACATGGTCCATTGATTTCAAAGGGGGGCAGGAGCAAGTGCTGCACCCAGAAATGATTTCTCTGAGTATTACAGCATCACTTAAATCAGCTAACAACCTCTTTTCTTTAAAAAGCAAAAAAAATAATGAGGTCATTTAGTGACATCAGATAGCCAAGAGCTCCCTTGTGCCTTCCCGCCCACGCCTGCGCAACACGCTTCTACACAGACTCGGAGGGAGGAAAGCCATCCATTTAGTCAGCGGCTTTTCAGAGAAATGACTGGTTCTCCATAGGACTTTCCCATACAAATAGTCACTGCTGCCTGATGAAACTAAGATAAATCCCAGCTTAAGACTATACAGCTAAAATTTTTATCACAATTATTACTAGACT
This sequence comes from Buteo buteo, assembly GCF_964188355.1. NCBI lineage: Eukaryota > Metazoa > Chordata > Aves > Accipitriformes > Accipitridae > Buteo > Buteo buteo. Next base: position 68,876,663 of record NC_134174.1, on the reverse strand, counting down.
TAACCAATATTTTCATCAGGTAATGTGCCAAGCATGATTAGCCTGAACAGCAAAGAAGTAATATATTTAGGTGTCTCTAGTTATTTCTGTAGTGTTATACAATTATTTTGTAATGGGAGAAGTCAAGTTGGAAATGGTGTGGAGCAGGACCATAACTCTTAGAAGATTCTGGATCTTCTTCTCTGGAGCAGAGGAAGACCTGTAAGGACACTTCTTCTTTGTAATCTCACCACAGCTCAACTTATTGCAGATATTACCTGTCACTACCCCGAAAACAGCTTTTCCATCTCCAGTGCCTTGAAGTGGGTTGCAAATCTTCTAGTTGGCATCATCCTAGGGACCATCCTCCAACCGGTTTGTATGGTGTCTCTCAGCTGGTGTTTATTTTATGTCACGTAACTCAACTGCATGGTATGCCATGCTTCTCTTTCTTCTGCGTGGGTCTCAGAAGGGTTGTGGGTAGGAGGGAGAGTGCAGCCCGAGTGACTGGCAGGGAGAGCAGTGCCATCGGCCGCGCTGGGACGCGGAGGGGTGACCCATCATGAGCCAAAGCACCGCTCATCCCACCTTGGCTGGCACAGCTGCCCGTCTTCTGGTGTGGCTTCATAAATTACGCAACAGGTGATGTAGAAATTGTCTGCTCTCCTCCCTCAGGCTGACACAATGGCTGTAAACACATTTATTAATTTGAGGAGATAACCCATAAGTCCACGAGACTTCTGTGCCTCTCCTTTCCGTACCCCATAAACTCAGAACCGAGGCGGGAACTGGCTCCAGGCCTGGGGCCGTGCTCTGTCGCCTGAGCATTTACAACCAGCCATCTAGCAAAACAACCTGGCAGTGATTTGGGCTCTTAGAGTGAAATTTGTTGAAAGCTCTGTGTAAAATACTTGAATTGCGGCTCCATGCTACAAAGCATTCCCCACACTGCAGTAAAATTTACAGCGAAATGCAGCAAAACGTAGCTCTGCCCTGAAGAAGGAAGACTCCCCCCAAAACAACCTGAAATTTATTGTGAGACTTTTATAATCTCTTCACAGATTACTGAATTATGTTTGATAATAATAAATAAGAAAGTAGGCTTAAGCCCTTAAGGAATTTACGCTACTGATTCCAGCTGAAATAAACAAGAGCCAAGTGCTGAAGTACCTTAAAAAAACCCCATATTTATTCCCTAAGATAGAATGTGACATAAACAAAGGAGAATACACATGTGCCCTGCAGCATTAACTGTGGATTGTAAGTAATTTAATTTGTTTAATTTTTTCAGCATCTTTTTCAAGACACTGTGCTATAGTGCTGTTATTGATGATTGGCAATGTTATTAACAGTCTACAATGTGTATGTTACTGATAAGAGTGCTGATGTCTTTGTTGCACTGACTACAAAAAAGGCTTATAAATAAGTCACAAAAATGCATTTATTTTTTGTCTCTTGTATGCATTGCTAGAAGTCTAAATATTAGCCTTGCTTTGCTGATGGTAAAAAAGACAAATTAAGTAGATGCAATGAGCAACTACAGAAATGATAGCATACCATAGATAGAAAATTATAGTATGAGGTATGGTGGTTCCCCCTGGTTTTTACCCGTTTTTTACAGCAACAATGACAAGAAAATTATATCCAAATAGCACAGAACCTTGCTTTGCTCAGATCAAAGTGAAGGAGAGTTCCTTCAGCTCTGTACTGAGATTTCTTACGGGAGGTGATGGAGTAAAAATAATCCCTTTGCATTGTGGTGTATACATGCAGTCTGATAGTCACAAGCATTGATTAACCTAAGTTTGCCCACAAATCAAGACTTTTTAAACAAGTCTGCAGACTTTGAGCCCAAACAGACCAGAAACCAGAGGCCGTGAGCAGGAGGCCGCAGCAGCCTCCGCACAGATGCAGTCCCCACCGAAATGCTCAAGCTGCACCCGTAAGGATTTTCAACTCACCAGGTGGCTTTTGAAGCTCTGCTTCATCTTCCTTCGATAAATGGTCTCCCAAAGTCTGTTTTTTTCTGTTTTCCTTGCTTATCACTTTATATTTTATTTAGTGCAATGATGGAAATGAAGCAAAGATATGCAGAAAAGGACTTAGATGTGATGGGGAGTGCTGCGGACTGCCTGGACCTCTGTGTTAGTGCCGAGCAGGTTATCAGCATTACCATACAGCGCTCAAAGGTGATGACCCTGCCTGAGCTTTCTTAAATATTTGTGCACAGAGAGACTGGAAAGGACCGAAATAGCAGAAACAGAATAAAATCTTAATGACCTAAGGGCAAAGCCCTGGGATGGACAGGGGTAAAATAGGTTGAATGCTGGGCGCAGGCTGTTTAAGACATCAGACTGGCTGGCAGCGTTGAAAAGCATCAAGAAAAGCAGCAAAGGATGGAGAACCTGACGACTCTGAGACAGCAGCGTGGCACAGTGGCTGGGGGTGCCCAGGGGTCTGGGAGGGGATTTGGGGGGCAAAGGAGGTTTCAGTCCTGCAGCTGGAAAACCCGCAAGGTTTTCAGGGAGAAGGAACAGAGCACGGCAGAGGCTGAGGATGGAGCAGAGTTTGGAGAGGGACTGGACCACGTTGAAGGCTAATAGATGGGTCAACACCACAGCAGCCAAAGCCCTTGTGGAAAGTATGAACCACCTCCCGACTCCAAGCGTAAATCATTCACTAGTTAAGAGAGATTAAAAGGGAACCATAATTGGGAGTGGGTGATGTCACATCCAAAACCTTCGTTTGCTTTTTGCTCCTCCTAAAGCACGGGGTGCTTGATTAGATGTTGAACAAGATGTTAAACTGGTTGTGGCACAGTGTGAGACAACAGAGCAGAGCTTGCATCGCTGAGATGTCAGAGTCCTAATGAGGCCGTTGTCGTTAGGAGGAAAACCAGAACTGTTACAGGGAAATCACCCAAATGCGGACTTAGAGTTGGCCCAATGAGCAGGTGGAAGAAACTTCTTAATCTTCTGATCATTTTCCCTAAGATCATCAGCAGATCAAACACTTTTCTGCTCCTCTGATCTGAGGGGGATGCAAAGACGAGGGTTTGCCTTGCACAGCAGGTGCAGCCCCGTGCTATGGGTGTGATGAAAGGACGCGTGCTTAAAAGCTCCTTTGCACCACCCACACCAACTTCTCTCCCTCTCTTTAAGCAGAGACCACTCAAGTATGTGCCACGATAGCAGAAGAGCCTTTTAAATACTTGTCTGTAATATTATAATTCAGTGAATATATCAGACATCCTCTTCTATTTGTGATGAAGATTCGTGCCTTAGAACAGCTGCTGAAGCCGTATCACAGCTCGCCTTCCTTCACAAAACCGCACAGAGGCTTTGGGAAAGCCAGAATTAAAGTTGGCATACGTCAAATTGCTGTGGCAGTAAGACGAGCATTTTTCAGCTCATAAATTGGTTTATGACTTTTCATGTACCAGTTGGAATAAAATAAATTTATGGACTGAAGACCAGCTTTTTAATGGAACAGTAATGAATCTGAGAGAGAAATTCTTGGCACACAACGTTTGCAGGATAATCAAAACTTGACTGAACAAGGCACTGAGCAGCGTGACCTAGTATTGGCCCTGCAGTGAGCAGGACTTTGGACTAAATGTCCAGAGGTGCCATCCAACCTGTAACTTTATGGCTGTCTTTAACTGATTTCCATAATGTTATGTGAATAATTTTCATTAAAAATTTGCATTTTAGGAACATACAATGAGTTAAAGTGCAAAAAATTTCCACGTAAAGATTGGAAAGATGATGACTGCATTATTTTGTGCTAGTAGATATTACTTCAAATTTAATGTAGCCTCTACGATGGCAAGGTCACTGCCGCAGTGGAGATGACAGTGAGCAGGGATAAGTGAGGGGACTGAAGACTGAACTCACCACGGGGACTCCCACGCTGAGAGGCTCCGGGCTTTTCACAGCCTTTTCAGTACAGGTTCAGGCAGCTCTTTTGGTGGCTTTAGCTGCTCTGACTAACAGGCTTTTCCTTTCCCACCGCTTTGTGTGCAAGAGCAGGAGCACTCTGTTTGAACCAAGGCAATACCCCTCGTGTGTATGGTGGCATCATCATATTTCAGTTGCATCTTCTGTTCCCAGTCTTCAAACACCTGAACATTGTGCTCGTCTTTTTTCACAAGCTGCTGCCTACTCAGCAGATATTTTTATTAACTCTCCACAATGATGCCCAAGTCTTTTTCACAACATTTAAAGCTAATTTAGAACTCACCAGTGAGCAGTAGGTCGTATTTTCCTAATGTGCATTGTTATGCATTTGTCAGCAGAGTATTTAATCTGCCGCGCTGCTGTCCTCCCTCCTCCCTTTATTAAATCCTTCGGAAGTTTCCCTCAGCCTTCCCGCTCAACCTAACCGAAATATTTTACCACAGGCACACTCAGCCGCCTCACTTTTTACGCCTCCCCCGATGATGAAGGACACATTGGATAACTCTGACCCCGGTTCACATCCCAGCACTCTCTGCCGAGCTCCGGCCGCGCTGGCAGGCGGCTTCTGCTCCTCCCTCGGCTCTCTGCCCCGGCGAGTATCAAAGTACCCTACCTCTTGCCCCGGTACTGTTAAATTCCTTACCAGCAGTGTTTTGTGGGAGCCTTTTGGCCATCTAAATAGCTGTATCAAATGCTTTGTATCTTGTTTACTCACTATTTCTTTGCGCAGCGTGGAACGGTCACTAGATTAGGCAGGAGTAATCTGCTGCTGCAAAAGCCATGCTGTGGTCTTTGGAAAGTGTCTCCTTTTTAGTACTTGAAAAGAACAAGCGGATTTCCAAAGCATTTTCTCTGCTACAAATCACGAATGAAAAAAACGGGAGCAGTTCATATCTGAAGTCTGATCGCTGAAGAAATGCGACAAAGAACAAATTCTCGCTCACATCTCATTTTTCTTGCAGAGACTGATTCAGACTTTGTTCAAAGAAGAACACAGCAGAAAACTGCATCAGTGTGTGCTTATGAAGGGTGCAATTTTACAGCGTTGGTGTAGGGGCTAGGCACTAGCTGCACGAACAGGGAACACGTCGCCCCAGATTTATGGCATGAGGTTCCCCGTTGAAGATAATGAGAGTTTGAGAACAACAGGACCTGTGCTTTGAGCCCTCTAAAATGCAAGAATTGGGGTGTCCCCCGGAAGAGACAGCAGGAGCCTTGCACTGTGCCGGTGAGGAGCACAGCCCTGCAAGCGCTTTGAGACAGACAGACAGGAGCAGAGCCAACGGATTCCTGGGGGGAAACGCACAAATATTAATAAGACTCATAACTCACAGGCCTGATGGGGGCAAGGTTTTGTCTAATATTTTAGGGGCTGGCAATAAAAGTTGGAAGGAATATCTATCCATACACCCACCCCTCCTTGCAAAGGCAGCTACCTCCTTCTGCCTGCTTTAGATCACCAGCTTCAGCTGCACACTGCAGATGTGGTTTATATGTTCAGTTACTCTAGATGAGAAATAATGGGATTTCAACAATTACAAAACCAAAAGACATATGCTTTGTAGATGAAAGATCTGTCCATACAAATGTGACTCTTGATAATTAAATATGCCCTTCTATCAAGTTGGGAAAGACACAGAGCAAAGATTTAAAGGCGACAGAGGGAATCTAAAATTAGATTCGCACTATAAGCTGCATTACTTAGGGAAAGCAGAATTTATTTTCTCCAGTTGTAAAGCCACTAATATTCCCAGGGAGAGACTTTCTCCTGCAATATGTTGAAAAGTTGTATCATGTTTTAAGCCTTCCAGGGTATTTGGGGCAAGGTGCTCTGCTAGGGAATAGCAAACATCTCAAAATGAGGAATTTAGCCACTTTTTGAGTTTTTCACATTGTATAAATGCACAGGCAGCTCACTCGAGTCTCAGCCAAGCATCATCACTACCTTTCCATCCAAATATGTCTTCAGTTGCTTAAAATACTAATCTCTTTCCCTAGTCCCCATTTCAAATGCGCACACTAGGTGAACCACAGGTGTTAGCTGCCTTAACTGCCCAAATATTTCTGTCTGAGTTACTGGAGGTGGCAGGTGTCATGAAGCAGAGCTGAAACCAGAGTCAGTCCTAATTACATGGCTCCCGGGAAAAGCAGTGGTGCAGCTCAGTGTCGCGCACACCCTGAGCACCAATGCTCTGACCAAGGTGATGGCCAGCGGCTTTCAGAAGGACACGGTGCCCGGTGGACCCCACGTCCCCCACCCCGGGAAGAGGGCTGCAGCACAGCTAACCGGGCTGGAGCAAGAACAGTCAAGCTTCAATGTCTAATCAAGTCCAACAGGTTTTAATTTCTCATATCCGCCCAGCATACTTGCCGTCTTAAAAATAGAAGAGTCTTGCAGCACTACCAGGAAAACAGTCATCACTCTGAAGACTGTTTCAGGTAATTGGTTGCCTAATGCACTGTTCTCAGCTGTTCAGTCTGAGATTATGATAAGTTAAAGATGTGTACTGTCCCGGTATTACCTTGAAAACAGGTATTTTCTCATAGCAATCCGATTTTACATTGTTTTCTCTTCTAAGTTAATACAATGGCAGACTTGGGCTTTACTTGCTGTAAATGAGGTAAACAGGAAATCTGAAGAGAAGAGAGAAATATGGCCACAGCAAATTGAGCTTTTAATTAATGCATCTTTTACCTGAGCTTCATCTGCTTTTCCCTACTATTTCCTCTTCTGCAAGTGCTGCTCGGTGTGACAGGAAATTAATTAGACTCAGAGCTCTCATCAGCCAAGAAAAAGAATCATTAATTTTGGTACTTAAGAAACTGAAGTCCTGACTCACAACATTTCCAGGCAGTGCAGTTTAATATCTGATGATAGACAGTGTCAGCTATAGCCATTTCCTTCATCTACAGCCACCACCACAATCAATCACCAGAGGAGCGCAGGTAAACGAGGGTTCGATGATGCAAATATAACTGATGAGAAATGACACCCTCTCACAGTGCCCTCAGCTGTGCAGCCTGCTTTTGGAGCTTTATAAAGCAGTGCCATGCCAGAAAATGATCCTAATTCGGTGTTAAATTCTTGTATGAAAGCACTCAGTCCTGAATCCGTAATTAATTAATTAAAGGTAATTAATATTTACTTTGACATCAAGACAACAGGAAAAAAAATAGCAATCTATGGTATTATCGACAGATTTCAGCACATCAACCTTTTACTCCAGTTGCTGGCACTGTAAGGATTTTTCTTTACAATCTCCCATTTTACCAGAGCATTTTTAAGCAAAGGATGAAGCTGAGCGTGTTTGAGCTTCACTGAACTTGGTTAGAGAATAAGGCTCAGTGGCTATGATAAGAAGAGAAATTTCAGGAAATTAATTGTTTTTCCCCTAAAGTGACAAGGATCAGTCTAGCTTTTCTGCCATTTCAGTCTGTAGCGGAATGATCTGGGGAGTCTTCACCTGCAATTTCCCATCTCAGATGTGCCCACAAACACTCCTGAAGACTTGCCAGCTGCCTTAACAGCCTGTCGGCACATAACGAGCCCGTGTCTGGTCCTTACCGAAAGCATCCCAGGCAGGGCTGAGGAGCTGAAGTGCTCTGGGCAGTGGTCCCAAAAGACTTTTCCCACCCCCCTGCCCTGCCATGGAGGGTGCCCTCTTCCCACCGACTGCCCGGGGTGCATCTTGCAGGGTCTTTCTTCTCCCTCCAGTGGGCTTCCCACTTCTGCCGCTCCTCCGGCTGGGTTTCTGCTGTTTGCTCTCTTGCAAAGCGTAGCTTAAATGCAAGTTTCTCCTCCTGTCCAGGAGATTTGCCTCCCTCACGCACTCAGGGCTCTCAGCTGCAGCCCTCGTGCTCTTAAACATGGCTAATATGTTAAAAAATTAATGTATTAATTCTAATTTACTCCTGTGCTTCTCCCGAACCAGGCAAAATTTAGCTCATGGGACAGAGCTGGTGGACAAAATGACAGATCTCAGGAACCAATATATAATATTACTTGAAAGGCATGTGATAATAAACTAGGGTGATTTTTAAAAAAAACCCCTGTTTTAGTCATATTAGTGGATGCCATAGCTCGACTAACTGTGCCTTTTAAACTTTTGGCTTTTATTTTTAATTTAAATATACCCTCAATACTTTTAAATATACACAATAATTTAATCTAAACACTGCAAGGTACTTACCCATTGGAGGAATCTTTTCCCCATTCAAAGCGTGAACTAAAAGTCTTTGATGGCTGAGTCTGAAAAAATTGAAATATTGTACCTCAGCACAGCCACCGGTAAAAGCTGTGTTCAGTAATTAAGTAACTAATTGCCTCGGGTAAAATGGAAGAAAAAATCTAATTCTTTTAATTTAAACCACCAACATTTTTTTAGAAACGTTTCTCCATAAAGAATAAAAAAAAGTTAAAAAACCCCTCCCTGAATTGCACACTTAGGAATTGCTCTGCATTAGCTCAGACTTCACAGCAAACAGACTAAATTCTCCAGGGATTAAACATCAGTTTAACTATAAATCTAGTACAATGACAATAGACTGCTTGGCCAGAGGTACAAGGGAGGCTTTGCTCTATGCAATAAATTTTGTGTTCTCCTTCTCTACCGAGGCTCTGCCAGAAAGAAAGAAAGGAAGGAAAAAAAAAAAAAAGGAAGAAAGGCACAAGTGAGATTGCCCATATTTCAGCAGTCCCTGCTGTTACGAACTAACCAAACTGGAAAAACCTTGGTTCCAGTTTGAAAAGGAACTAAGTACAAAGGCAAGAAACTAGCAAAAGCTTTTCCACCCTCAGCTCAATAACACATATTAAAAAAATATTGATATGTACATGGAGAATAAAAAATTTATCAGCCCCCTTCCTGCTGTTATTTCAGTTATACTGCACAGGTTTCTATCAAGACATAAATTATCCATTCTTGTGAAAACATGTTTTAATTCTGTTTCTTTTATTTGAATTCTAATCCAATTCCTATGAGCATCGGTACAATGCAAACATTAAATAACAATAATAGTGAATACATTTTGAAAGTGTATGTAAAACTGTTCATGCAGAAAGCCTAAATTTTGCATCCTTCCAAGGCATGGAAAGAAAAATAGCCACCAAACAGCATGCCAGATTCACGAGACAGCAAACATCTCTCACAGCACATACAACAAGCTATCTAAAAAACTGGCATAGTGACTAAAGCACATATAATTGAGAAAATTCATGAGCTATTTCAAGACAATTTGTGAACAAAAGAATAAAAAATAGCTAACTAAGGAATTTGCATTAAGTGATTCACCCATCTCTTACATCTGGTTTTCTCAGCTGGATTCTTCTGTCTCTTCTTAAACACGACACCTTAATCTGTGGCTGGTTAAACTGATTTCAATATAATGTTTTCATACTCAAATATCAGCCAATTTTCATGGAAAATAATTTTTTTTTCCACATATCTCGAAATTTTCTCCACCCTATGCTGTGGATTTCAAAATGGCAATAGCACAGCAGTGTCACAAAGCACAGGACAAGCAGGCTTTACTGCTATTAAAGTCTGTCTTGCCCGTGTATGCCAGTTGCTATCCTCTGGCTACCTCTCTTAGCAAATGCATTTTACTATCAGTGCGTGATAATATATAACAGATTAAATTTTAAACTCAACAGATTTACAGGTATTTGACCTGTGATATGCTAATATTCATATTTCTAGAATAGCCTTTTTTTTTTTAATTATCCTTCAAAGGCAAATACTATTCCATAAAGATGTTTCTTAGGGCATTTTCATTATCTTGTACAATAAATTAGTTAAATCTTGATGCAGCAAATGTTCAAATCCAATAGACAAAAATAGACTGTCATAAAAATCTGAGATGCTTCTTATCATGGGTTCATTATCTTGTGCACTGCAATGAGGTCTCTTGTAACCTATTCATGTATGCATACCCTGACCAAAACTCCCACAGTCTTCAGTGGGGCCATTCTTGTGTTCTTTTTTGCAACCATTATTTTTCCTCATTTAATAATATCCTTAGCTCCAACCACACATGCACTAATCCAGAAAATAGGGATATACTATGCTTAGAAAATGAATGGTGGCACACAAAATGGGGCTCCTGCATTTGCCAGCTGAAGCCCAGCAGTGACGACACATGGAGGAGAAACCAAGTCATGGACGTGGCTGCTGGGATGTCCCATGGCTCACGTCCCGGGAGGCAGAAGCAGCCCCCGTCTGTACCCCGAGTTGGTATTCGGGACAGCTCATAACACAGCCAGCAAGGCACGAGGCACACGGTTAGCACACCGAGGACCTGTTCTGCTGCAGCGGCAAGAGCAAAACGTGAGTTGGTGATGGCAGAAAAACATCAAGGCATGGATTTGCTTGACACAGCACTTAAACCTGAGTATAGGTTGTGCCGGACAGATGTTAAATGACAAAGATAGCTGTTGATAGATAAAGAAATCCATTACCAAAGTGAGAGGAGGTGAACTTTGAAAGTACAAATCACTCATCATGTGTTTTGACTGTTTCATCCTTTTTTTTTAAAAGCAGGCAATGGATGACTTGTTTGAAGCAGACAATGGTACTGTAATTTCTTTAGCTATATCTATAATGGCATCATGAATATGCATCTTTGGAGATTAAAGAAAACCCTTTCTCATACTCTGACATACAAAACACTCTGAATTTGATTATTTAAATCATGCTAAATTATCAATGCAATTATCACACAGACAAAACAAGTAGATTATTATTCTGTGCAATTCTCATTGAAATGAATGGGGGAGAAACAAAAGGAAAGGGAAAACCATCCTAACCTTCAAAAATGAGCTCCCAATCCATCTCCTCTTCTCCTTCAATATTCATCCCTTTCTTGCAAGGTGAAAAGTCTTTTGTTCCCCAGCTCCCAGCTCTTTATTTCTTTCATAAACGTCTCCATTTTTCCTGTATTTATAAAGCAAAGATGTTCACTTAAAGTAACAGAGCAGCGTAATATGTATGAATGCTACTTATGAGATGGCTGTTCATGTCCCAGCACCGCCACCTGGGATCAGCACCCATGCCTTGCTGTATGGCAGAGGTCAACCACTGATTGCCATGGCCATTGCCGCAGAAACCACGTTCCAAATCCATTCGTCATGGAACTGCAGCTGCTCAGTGGGATTTTCAATGGGCTGGGAAAATGCACACAACGGGCATCCTCTTCCTCACCCTCATCAACTCACTGTAACCGACATGCATCATGGAGCAGAGGCAGAGCTAAGGGCACAATGCAGTGCTCACGGGCACAGGTGTGTTAGGAAGTTGAGTGTTTTCCATCCCTAGAAGGGCAATCTAATATCTGCCCATGGGAATGGCAGTGGGATTCATTTTTCACCTTTAAAACTTTGTGTGTGTTAGAAACTGCCTCTCTTCAGGGACGCTTGTTTTGCCATGCTGTCACCTCCAACATCTCCACTGCTTGTGGTGAAGCCCAGATAACACAAATGAGGTGCTGAGCAAGATGTTCTCCAAGAAGACACTAGTTTACAACCTAACAACCTGCAGCACCTATTCCTTCACCCCAAAGTTAGCCCAAATCACACGAGGGTTGAGCACTGTTGTGTCTGTGCTCCTTTCTCAGCAGCAAAAGCAGGAGAAGGAGAGAGAAGTGGAGCTGTGGGCTTTGAGATGTGAAGCCAGCTGTCTTGTTGAAGGTAAGTTATCTCAAATTCTACCACCATGAGCGGGAAGTATTTTCCTGTTGTGTCAGGGACATCAAGAACACATAGACATTGACCATTTTTAACGTCAGTGTAGATCCTAATCTAAACTAACCTGGTGTAAAGCAACACTAAAGGATGCTCTTCAAAATGTTATATGTAGAGTGTGAGATAAAACCTGTCAGGATACACTCTGCGTTACCATTAACTGTGATGCAGAACGCAGTATGCTGTCATTGCTCATCTCCCACTTCACTTTACGACATTTGCGCACACAAAGTGAAAGCTCAGAGGGACACCTTTTAATTTGAGCTTTATGATGTGTGAGGTTGAAGCCTCATAATGTTAAAAAAGGGTGTAATAAATAAGGACAGCTGTCCGGTGCATATGAAAAAGCCCATAGCAATCCGTGCAATCCTCTTGGGACAGCTGAAGGTGAACAAACACAACATAAAGTTTGCCAGGCTCTCCCATTGCATTTCCAAAGCAATCTCTATTATCTTTGAACCCTCAACCCAGACGTACTCATGCTGGTGGCCAGGAACCAGCTTGTCTCTGAAGACTGCGCAGACCCAGAAAGAGGGGTTTACAGTATTTTGAGCATGGTATTTTGTCTGAAATTGTCGTGGCTGATTTGGCCCCACAAGCTGTTTTCTATAGCCTTTGGTACTGCATTCAACCAAACGCAACCCTAGCCTGTGGGTCAGCATGTAAATGAAAATTGCTAGCTTGTGTTGGCTAGAAATTGTCCATTACTGATACACTGGCAGAATGGGAATAAAATCACTCAATTCGCCCATTTCTAACAGGCAACTATGAGTTTATTATAAACTACTTTCTTTACTAGATTTGTAGGGCTCCAAAAAAACCCCCTGATGTTCATCCTAAAGAGTATGCCTTTCTTTTGTAAAATGTGTGGATTACAAGGATAGAGTAGGCAGTACTTAACAGCACACATAGCACAGTAAGGGTAAGGTACAGCGCAAGTTACTTTTCCCATGGAGCAAAGTGCAGATCAGGTTATTGCACTGCTCTGATCTCAGTGGGAGACGATTTCAACCTCTGGCTGTGCAGGTTTGGCCATGAGCGTGCTCTCGCCCTCGCTCCAGGAATGGAGGAAGGTTTCTGCAGCAGCCCGTGCTGCTGTGCCGAGCCGTCCCGCGGCACGAGGCAATCCCGTCGCCCTGCGCGTGAGGGCTGCAGCCTGTCCTACACCCACTCTGCTCTAATAAGCTTCTAGAAATAGACGAGAAGATGAAACCTCCGGAAAATGAGCAAACCCAAGCTGGCAGACTGTCAGGACATCAAACGCTCGGGTTAATGCAAATGTCATCAGAAAGCGAGCAAGTCCCGGGGCCCCAGGACGGGGCGAGGTGTCTGACCGGGTTAGGAGGTGCATGGGGCAAGGATCAACGTCTGGCCAAAATGGGTCATTCTCATCTCAAATGATGAAATGAATTTCAGCGCATATAATTTGTTCATCTCATGTCTACATTACATTCTTACCTAGGTTAAGTGCTATTGCCTCTTCTAACACTATTCGCAGGTGCTAAATGCCTGATGATAGACAGGGAGAGTAAGGCAGGGGCTGACCTCCTCGGATCCTCCAGTCCACCCTGGAGCCCAAAGCAGGACTAAATACTGTGTCACTCCGGGCAGAGGTGTGCCCAATCCCTTGTTAAAAACCCACGGACAGCAGTTCCACACCAGCCTCAGCCCTGCCCAGCACTCCTTCCCAGCGTTTCCCTGCGCTTTCTTTATAGATGCTTTTCTGCCAGACATCCAACCTGTTTTGTAAGCTATACCCAGTCCGTTTCCATTTTGACTATAGTGTCCAAAACTCCTTTTTCATTGTTGAAACACTGATGAAATCTTTGTGTATACTCATGGAACATAGAGTATAAAGCTTTATTTACTACATCTGCTATAATAATTCTCCTTCTCATGAGTGAATTTTGTGTTTCTGCCAAGCAAAAGGTGTTTCATAATATTTACTGAGAATGAGGGAAAGTTGTCCTGTGCAGCACCCTGATAGCAGGTTTTTATCGCACAGAGGTTTTTGTCAGCCTTGCCTCTTTTTGTGAGTTGCTGGGGATGCTGTACTAATAGCATGGTGGCTTTTGCAGTCAGCTTCCCGTTTTCCAGTGCTTTGAAAGAAAATTGATAGGGTGTCAAGGCCAAAAACTGCTGCCACTGTCACCAGGACACAGGCTGCAGTCAAAGACATCTCATCACACCGCTGTGGTGTTGTGCCTCGTTGTTCGATGAGGACGTGCTGGGGGGACCAAACCAGGCCAGCAGACTGCAGCAGCGTTCCTCGGGCAAGGCTTTGGTGCTCTGGAATTAACTGGTGGCACCGAGAACACGCTGCTGAATCACGGGCAGGACAGACGGGAGCGAGCGCTGGTGCTCCGGCACCAGATCGGCGGGAGCTCCCTGTGAAAGCTCAGCGACCTGCAGCACGCCCGGGGAGGGCTTGGGAAGGCATACAGGAGACTATAGGAATTTGGGCTGATATTTGCAGCACGGTAAGCTCTGTGCAAACCCAGGGGTGAGCAATATTAACACTGGGACCTTGCACCCATGCTGTGAAAGGACCAGCCGGCGGTGATGGCTTTCTGCTTGGCAGGAGAAGCAAACGATGATGCTGGCCCGAAGCATCCTGGGGACTGAAACTCTCCTGGGACACCCAGCTCTACCCTGTGCTGCCAAAGAGAGGGCTCACTTCAAAACACAGGGAAATGCCCTGAATTAGGTCTGTGTTTCCCAAACATTTCATCATTAATTACATGTATTAAGCCTGTATCTTTCACTATATACCCTGATATTGTGACTAATGCTCACACACATGCTACGTAACGCTAGAAGTATCTAATGGACACACAGGACTGCATATAAATGAGTTGGAACAAACCTTTCTGAATTCTTCCAAAACTGTCCTCCCAGAGCCAGTAACTGAATATCTCACGCATGGGAATGAAAGACTGCCAGCCTGGCAGTTAAACTGGCTTCATTACAATGCAAAGGTCATGAGCTCAAATTCTCTTAAGCTGGTATTGCTACTAAAATTTCTATTAACTTTTCTTTACATCATGGAATCACAGAATGGTTTGGATTGGAAGGGACCTTAAAAGCAATTGTAACTGAACTTATTCTCATCATTTGCCTAAAGCAAAAAAACAAGCGGCCAAACAGCTGCAGCAGCTTCTTTTTTTTTTTTTTAATTTGGAAACAACAATAACCAAAAAAAAGCAACAGAAAAAACCCCCAACATTAGCTATGGCAAGCCTATTAACAAGTTCATTAGCAAGTTCATTTCACTGACTGAAGTCAATAATATGCATTCAATAGAAACTGAGAGATAATAGTAAAAAACTGATTGTTGCAAACAGATCACTTTACACAAAGCAGTTTACACACGATAGTGCTGACACACGGGCCAGATCCATGAATGCTGCTGGGCCATACCCCTCGCTGGGACAATTCTGGAGACTTTGGGGCAAGGATACCATCTCACCCATTGGACGATCCAGTCCACTGCTTCTGTCACCAGTGCAAATACTGTACCGGGACAGTGGATTTAACATTTACATCTCAGTGTTAGGAAATACAATTTCATGTACCTAGCCAGTCCCACACAAAGAGTCCGGCAAAGCTCTGGAGTACGTGCCTGGAGATGTCTGTACTCTATCTGTTCATTTTTCATATGGGCGCATACGAACAAATGGGACTTGCTTGCTTAATTCCTTGCATGTTGGACTATGTTACTGCCTTTATTTCA
Organism: Buteo buteo; assembly: GCF_964188355.1. NCBI lineage: Eukaryota > Metazoa > Chordata > Aves > Accipitriformes > Accipitridae > Buteo > Buteo buteo. Next base: position 68,861,254 of record NC_134174.1, on the reverse strand, counting down.
AATAGAGTAGCTGACAGCATTGTCAAAAAAAAAACCAAACCAACCCAATACCAACGGACTGCTGCTGCTTCCTCTTATGCACCAATGACTCAAATAGCTTTTATATGTAACAACTCTTCATCTTCCTGGCATTTTCCCTTTTTTTTTTTTTCCTGAAGGCCACTCATATTGGGGAAATAAATGCAGGATGAACTAGGTGTAACTGACCACCATGGTAAAAATGTTAATAATCATTGGCCTTGCTTACCTCCTCTTCCATGTCCTCTACATATTAGAGTCAATCCTCAGCACAAGGACTTATCAGCGCTCCTGGAGAAGCTGGAAAGAGGAAATACGGTAAGTTATCAGTTCAGCTTAGCTCTTACATGTCAAGTATCTCCAAAACCCAGCATCACCTCAACATGCTCCATCTCCTGCTCTGGCATATTCCCCCTGCCCAGATCTTCTGCACGTGGCAGAGCAGCTTCTGCTCCAGGTGCTGACAGCAATTACGCCGTGCAAACAGCATGGCTGAAGGCTTTATCCCACTTACTGTGCTGATGGCAGGTGAGGAATTTAAATCACCAGCGATGTAGGGCATTAGGTAAGTGTCCTTCCAGGTACTCTCGGTCCACCAGGAAAAATTATGCTGGTCTGCATTAGGATCCGCATGTGGTTTTGTAGCCTATAGCTTGTTTGTAAACTCTTTATTTAAGCTGCCTTTGGTTTCTAATTGGCTATTTCTGTCGCTTTCCATGATTAGATGGCTGATGTTAAGTAACTTATTATGAAGGGAAAAAACTAATAAATATCCTCATTTCAAGCATACTTCAGTGGTTTAAGCCATGACTTCAGCTCACCAACCTGAGCATTTAGTCATGTCCACTTAAAATGCTTTAATGGTCTGTTAATGTATTGCTGCAAGTACATCTACAGCATTATATATAATAAAATAAAATTAATTCCCAGTGATATGATACATGTATTTTTTAAAGTTTACCTTAGAAAGATCATATAATAATTGTCACTCTACATACAGACAAGAGATTATTTTCAGAGCTTCCCAATCAAAACACTTGCCAGATGTTTTAGTTGGCTCTCAATACATCCCCAAGCTGAGTAGTTGTAGCATGCAGGTATAATTCTTTGTGTTTAGTAGAGGGGAGAAACTGAGGCAGTGGCCAATTAAATTGCTTGGCGATAGCTGTAACGAAGCTCAGCGTCAGGCTGCAGTTCAGAACGCAAATGCCTGGCTTTGATGTTCTCAAGGTGCCGAAGGCAGCTCAGGCACAGGACCCCCCCCAGCCCGTGCAAAGGCAGTGCCCCCCCATGCAACACCCCGGGTTTCCCCAGCAGCTCTCCCCGAGTCCTCGCTGAAAAATAGGCTGGGCAGATAGACACGCCGGTATTTACAATCCTTTGTGTCAACATGACATAAAGTACAGAATGCTGATATTAAATCAGATGTGAGTGCCGATGTTTTCTGCACATAATTTCTGTAGCACTGTCAAGTTTTCAAGAAGACGCCTTGCAATGAACTTATTATTGCCGTTATTACGAGTGTGTTCTGCTTCATTCAGGGAATGTCTTCAAACATATTTGAGGTTGAGTTCCTTTAGCAATTTCAGCCCTAACAGTCTTTACCAGTGAACCGTGCTCTGTAAATAAGGTGGAAAAAACCCCCATTTCTCAAAATGATAATGTCTGGACTTTTCCCGGGCTGAAATTCTAACAGTAATAAGCATATTTGCATTATATCAGCAGCCTCACACCATAGCTACGTACTCGGCAAAGTTCTAATATTTACAGTGCACATGGTACTGTCTGTTGTTAAACTCATGAACAAACTCAATGACCCAAAAAACTGGGAAATGTATGAACCGAAATAAAAAGAGGATGGAAATCGTGTGTACTATGTTATCACAGGCAGCAGAATCAAAATACAAGCAGTAACCCAATTTCTACTGAAATGAATGTCAATGTGCTCCTGACTCCCACCAAACTTTTCCCTAACATGCTCTATTTTCTATCCACATCAGTTACAACTTTGTCATAACGTTTCCTCCTCTTTGAGACTGCGGCGTAGGCAACCACAACACAGCTGCTCCTAAGGCTTGTCTTGCACGGAGAGGTCTTCTGGCACTGGCTGCTCTTTGCCTGATGACTTCCCTGGACACGAAGCTGTCTCAGGGTCGCACCTTGCAAGAAACGGATGGCACCTATGGTGCGAATGTCACGGAGGAGGTGGTTACATTTGACACTAGTGCTCAAGCAAGAAACAGTGATCTTGGGAAAAAAATTACAAGACAGGTCCTTGTGTTTTTTTCATTTAATCTGACTTGCTTTTCCTCCCTCAGCCTCCTCCTGATCCGTGTTTGGGATGAAGACTAGGGCTGGGAAGGTGATACGTCTGCCATACGTTGGCCAGCTTGCTTCCCCTTTGACCTGGGTACAGCAGTCTATGCATTGTTCTACCAATATATAAGGTTTATTTTTACAAAGTAATGAAACACAAAGGTTTCCAAAGAGTACAAAAAGTACTTTGTTTGCTGTGACAAGACCCAGAGCCTGTTTCTGGAGGGGGGAAGCAGTACGAGGCTGGGGGCTGGCCGGGGTGGGTGGGATGCCTGGCTGGTGTCCGCGGAATGGAAACGTCACGTAAAGGAGAAGAGATGAGGCTTCAGTCTTACAGACAGGGGGACGGTTCAGAGCAGGTGAGTCCAGACACCAAAAAAGTCTTTTCTTTGTTTCTCAATAAAGGATTATTTCTCCCCCCCCCCCCCCCATGCATATGAGTTTTGTTAGAGGATGAAATATCTTATTGAATTAAATCAAGAAAAATTGTATTTTTAATTTAGAAGTTTTGTTTTCCACTCTCTCTAAGAAATGTCTATTCTTCAAACCTTTAAATGTTTCCTTAGGTAATACTAGTGTACATAACAATATGCCATAACGGTTCCCAATGCTTTTATGAGAAGATGTTTTTATATTGACAGATATTTCAGTTCACTGAACAGAATATTACAGTCTATAGAGCTTTGATAGAAGAAGGAGCGATAAAGCTATAGAAGAAATATATTAAGTTTCTTGCAAGTAAATGACAAAACTGTAGAAAATTAACACTGCCAGTGTTAGATTGTCAGATTTCTAATTTTCCTTTCTGCTCATATTCATTCATCAGAAAACACATAACATTTGTGAAAGTACTGCAGTGTCAGTCATTTTGATCTGAGAGTGGTCATCTTAATACCTATAAGGGTTATAGTCTTTCTTTTACATCTGAGAAAAGGAAAAATACTTAAATGTGATTTATTTTCTGTTTTCTAGAGAATAGATTATATGATCTATAAATACATGTTATTTCTGTCTCTAATTTCCATCAATACCTAATTAACTACTTTGAGATCTGCAGAAATCCCAGGGAGACAGATGTGAACAATTCCCTAATTTGGGGGGAAGATGGGAAGAAAAAGGAAGAGAAGAAAATTATAACATAGTCTCCTGTTATACTGTACTGCATATAAGAATACCCTGCAGGTGCTAAATGATGAGGAAAATTGATAGGGCCACACTGGTGTTAGCAGAGGACTTGGAAGATGTGTTCCTTGCTGTGCCCCAGGCCCCCAGGTAACCTTCCCCAGCCAAACGTCTCGGAGCAAATTGACTCTCCTTGAGTTTTTCTTAACGTAAGGTAGCAGCCAACGGTACCTCTTTACCTCCCAGGAATGGCTGAAATGGGGATCCTCTCAACTGCCCATGACTTCACCAGGATGGTAATTATCAACACTCTCAGCATCCAAAACAGCGAGGAATTAGAGAGGAGACCAGGGTCAAAGCTCAAGCGCAAGATCCCTGCGCAGCCTTGCTGGCTGATGCCAGCAATAAACATCTGAAAGCGGGTGGAAGAGGAAAGGCATTAATGCCTGAAAACCAGGAGATTGGAACTGGTCAGGACAAGAGGGGTTTTATGGGGATTTCTGAAAGGTAACAGAAAATGAGCTGGTGATTTCCTAAATGCTGATGTTTGTGCCTTGAAAATAAAGAACGCCCTGCTTCTGTGTGGAGACTATGTCAGAGCCTTCTGAGCAAAAGTCACAAGGGGACTTCGACATTCAGATTTATTTCTGCAGTTTGGGGTGGAATCAGCTTTCAGAAGCCTTAGAGGATCCAGCCTCAACACAGAAGGTTTTTATTGTCTAGGTGTGACAGGAGAAACAATTATGCTAGGGTATAACTGCTTTGGGAAGCATAACATTGCAAAAGCCCTTGATCACATAAGCAGCATCTGTTGTAAACAAAACTTTCTTCTCCTAGATAACTAAAAGGAGGTCATCCATGGGCAACACTCACTTCTTCAGGTTGGATTTTTGGCTTCGCACTTGTTGTTCGGGTTAAATAGATGGCAACTCCATTGTCATTATTCTATTGGGCTGAACTGGAAATGGTAAACTAAAAGGAAAATCCTTCCATCGAGTTTCATGTCAGCTTTTGACCTGACATCCCAATCGAGGCTGCTAAACCGACATTGCGTACAGCGTCAAGCAGGCAGCTCGACAATGCTGACTAAGGGTCAGAGCATTATGTCGTGGAAGCTGTACCATTCCGATGCATTTATACGAGACCACAGGCTGATGCTAGGAAAAGGAATCTCAAGAATGCTTTAGCAACAGAAAATACAGCCAAATTAAGGAAAGCATTATTAAACTACCTTTGCTCAATATGATAATTACCAAGCGTGTTATCACTGACTAAAAAACTAAGTAGTAAACTGATATGCTAGAAGATGAACAACAAAAAATAATAAAACCATCCACCCTACTAGAGAGGAAACCATGAGAGGTGGCTGTGTACAGTGATTCCAAATTTGATCATTTGTGTATACATTTCTATTTCAAAAAATGCCTACGAATTCAACACTTAATAGAAAATGACAAAGGTGCTTTCAACTCTGAGAATTTTTTTCAATGCCACAACACCTTGTGGCTATTTGATCATATTACAGAGCGTTAGTATTGCTATTTACACAAGATTGACTTAAATTTGTGTAAGAGCAAGGCTTTTAGGCATATCCCTGTGTGAGACAAGTCAGAAGCTGAGCTGCATTTTTACCAGTTCCTGCCCAGTTGATGAGTATCTGTTACAGCCAGTAAAGCAGAGAGCAAAACCAAGACAATATGATTGAATCTGCTTTGGATTCTGTCTTGTTTGTAACTTGGAAGAGCTAAACTCTGTGAATTCAGTAAAGAAATGTACACCTAAAGTTAGACTTTTCTGCGGAGCGGTCTGATAGTCCTCGGCGCAGTGCCGATGCACTCGGGTGTGCAGCACACCGGCTCCTCCGGGCACCCCTCCACCACCTCATGCTCGGGTGACCAGGGATGGGTATGTGAGAGTGTGTGTATGGGACTAAAATGCAGTAACGACAGCTCATTTAGCTGTAAAAAAATTACAGAAAGTTTAAAAAAAACTACAGAAAAGGTCAGGAGTCCTCGTAGTGAAACATTAGATAACAGACTAATAAAAGGAACTGTATTCTCAGAAAAAAACGCAACAGAAGAATATGGAAATGGGAAACTCTGACCTTTAAAAAATGTGCATCTTGCAATGCCAAAATAAAGCCATGTGGGAGGGCCCAGGATCCAATTTTAGCATGATTAAATATTTTGTCAATGCACAGCTTATTGTGACTTGCTGGCATAAACTTAGTCTTTCTGTTTACCTTTTTATTGGTTGAATGCAGCATGCATACTATTAGAATGAGTCCCAAGACTGAAAAAATAAGGATTCGTGCACAAGCTATGTATTCAGTGGACTGCTTAATGCTGGAGGCAAACAGCATAGAAAGAAATCCTCAAAGTCAGTAACAAATCAACACGTCACTTTTAATCTATACTTTAATAAGTTATGCAGAAAAGTCTGCAGTTTCTGTCAAAACAGAAAATAAATCTCTTTTATAAATCAAATATGTAGGGCTGTCTACATCCAGTTAAAAAAACTAGGTGATCAATAGGCGTTCAGCAGCACACAAAATAAAGACCATCTAGTTATTATAATTGGTATAAATAGCATAACCATACATCTGTCACTCTGCTTTTTAGTAGCAGTGGGTGCCCTAGACCTGTGATGGACTGGCAAGTTAATGTCCAATTTCTGAGGCAGGCCATTAGTGCTGCAGGAACACTTGCATCTGCTAAACCTTGGGGTACCATTTAGTGGACCAGGCTCTGTTTGTCTGAGGGACACTCTCCTCCAACGCAGGACACAGCAGGGGATGGTGGAGGACTCCTACCACCGCCAGTCCACCCTGCCGGGCTGCCCCATCGCTAAAGTGGCAGTACCATGTACCTTGTCAGATGGTGGTGGCTGGTTCCCTGGGGGCTTATTTAAGAATAAACATTATTTGATCCAACAACAAATAAATCAGAAACTGGAAGGGCAGTTAATGTATTTCACACGTAAGTAGCGATGCATTTTATGATACTGTTTTGAAAGGGGTGCCTCTGTGCAGGTACGTAGCGTAATGGTATACAAAACACCGATCTGGAACACCTAATTCCTTCTGTTGTGCCAGCAAAGACTTTTCTGATTTTACTGGGTAACCTAAGGTTACAGTTATATGATATAATAAGATTTTACAATTTCCACCACCTGCAAAGAAAGGTTTTTATGAGTTAATGGTAAAATTGACCTTTCCCTTCATCTACCATGATCTCCAAGATAGAAATCTTTTGGTCTCAGCTTTTGTAGAATTATGAACATTTATAATCTGAAACACTTTCTCGTGTTTCCAACCGGCAGGAAGATTTCACCTCTTCTTTCCAAACCATGATCTAGACATCAGAAAGGCAGATCAATCTTTAAGTCTGGCTCTGAGGAAGGGAATTGCTAGACTTTGTGTAACTGAGTATGGCGGTTTGTTACTTTCCAGAAGTGCATAGAAAAACAGAGAAGGTGAGAGAGAAAATGGAGAGAATGGAACTCATGGGACTCAAACAGGCAAGGAAAAGGAATGAATAAAAGTCCTTTTACTCACCATGCACCCATAGCTTAAGGACACTACGACATGGCTGCTGATGCCGTCTTATTTTTTCCAGCACCCTGCTGTATAACATCAGATTGACTGGGCATAGATAATCTTAAACAAACAAGCATCATACAAATTTTCCACAAAAAACATATTCTGGGCTACCAGTGCAAACTGCCCACCTTGGTTTGCCTGGTCCTGGTCTTCCTGTGGGGGCTCTCATCCCCACCATCCTGCATCACCAGCCTGGCAGTTATATGTGATGCTGTGGGACAGTGGCCTGTAACATGTGAAAAAGCAACAAAAAGAAACTTTCCTCGCTGGTCTGCAGCAAATCAATTACAAATTTAACAAAAAAGTGGAAAGGACTAAGCTATCTAAGTTACCTCGTTCCCTGAAAAACTACTCCAGAAATCCTCCAATAACTCTTTAATCATGACAGATGGCAACTTACTCAGTGAGCGATCCCAGTGCAAAGTCTTGAAGCCATTCAGTTAATACCAGTGTCTATGCTCGATGAGTTAATTTCTTTCCTTCCTTTCTCTCTCTCTTTCTTTTTTCTTTTTTTTTAAAAACTACAAATCAATTGTTGGTTATTTATTTGTTATTTCATATTTATACAAGAAAGAAATATTTCTCCCCTAAAGCAAAACAAGGATAGAATAACAATCTTGGAAAGGTCAGCATCTATTCAGTTTGTTAATTGAATCTGCCTTCAGAGCCACAATGCCAATACTTCAAGGGCAAGAAAGGGCAGGGATATAATAATAATAATCAGAGCAAATGTCTTCGTATGAACTGGAATTGATAGGGGATAGGCTCAAGCCAAGTGCAGCCTCTGCTTCAAATCTTCTCTCAAGGAACCATCAGTCCTTGGAAATTTTGTCATTTTTCTCAAGGTAAATGGTTCCATGAGGTTGTAATCCTCTATGGCTGGTCCCAGGGGTGTAAATTATCGTTAATGCTTCAATTATTTACAGCTTGCTCTGCTCCCAACACAAAGACCTTCTAGGAGTTTCAAATATTTTATTAAAATTATTTTGTACTATTTTCCTATGCATAAAATATCTAATATTCCTATGTGTACTGGTCTGCCAAAGTATCTCTGAAGGAAAAAGGGGGGGAAAAGCCATCTGGTCCTGTTTCGAGCAATCTGTGAAGTCACAGTAAATGAGCCCCACTAGACGGTTTAATCCTGCACAGCTCTTTGCTGCTGCGATACTTCTCTGTGCATCGCCTGTGCACAGCATTTCTGAATTTCACAATATTTCTAACGCCCAGCAATTAAAGCTTCAGGAGAAAGTGCAAGTCTGCAATTTTTTGCTGCTGGAACATTTAAGATGTTACTCACCAAAGCCGCGAGGCCAAGGAGGGTGGGAGTTCAGTGGGACCATCTGGTGGGGGGTCACGGGTGGGGGAAGCAGTGGGTATTTGGAAGGGACTGACTGAGCGGACCTGGGGGGGCAGCCCAAGGACCTACGGTGACGTCTGGAGGAGGAAATAACATGTGATATGCTATATGCTATTAGTGATACTCATCAAACCCGGTACTGGCACATATTCTTCTGAAGGGCTTGTGAAGGGCACCTGTGCCTAAAAACGTCATTTTTTGCAGACCTGCCTTCAAACACCAGGTACTGGGGGAGGCAAAGGGGTGGTCAGGGCGCTTCCCACTTGATGCATCTCACATTACCACCTTAGTTTTAATTTCTTCTGACCAGTTTTTGCTGTACAAAGAACTCGATGAAAGATGTCTGCAAAAAGGAACAATTATTTAACTTGGAAATTAACAGTCCTCCAATGGCAGCAGAAGAGTTGTGCCTCATGATAAGTCTGTAATTCTAACAATCTTTTGCTAAAATCAATGCAAATTATTTGGGATGTTGTTGACAGAAGAATTTGGTTATTTGGGGGATATCAAGGGAGGTTTCATGTTAATTTATTTGGACAAATTATTAGTCTTAGGGGCTCAGAATTGCAAACATCTCATAAATAATCTGAGCTGGTTTAACAAAATCCATTGACAGAAAGACATTGCTCTCATTTATAATTGTTGAAGGATGGCTACTGGATTAATCTAATGCTTGTGCAACAAATATATTAATCCTGTAAAAAGAAAACCTAAATAGTTTCCTTTTGTTTTATTCAGTATAGACACTCATGAATGGCTGATTTCTTGCATAACAATTGGATGTTTATTTTAGAGAAATGAGCAGCGACCTGCAGGTAAGAAACTGGGCAAACGGATCTCGGCTTACAAGGCACAAAGCGCCGCATCCACCATAACTCCCGGCTTGTCTCAAGGTTCCCAGACTTGCTCCCCTGAGCAGCAACATCAGCAAAGCCCCAGCGCTGTTTGTTTTCCATGTCCTGCTGAATACATTTAATTATAGTTACTGTATAAATGGTTTTAAAATATGAAATTATTTTTAAACAAATTTTTGAACTAAAACATGATCTATTGTAGATCTCATTTAATTTTCAAATACCCATTGAACTATATTTACGCTGGTATAAGTTTGTTGTTTTCCATTAAGTAAGGCAGTTAGTTTTATTTATCCAGTCCTACTACTAAGTTTTAACATAATTGTTGCAGCTAGAATATAGTACACCTCTTCCTTTACCTGTATTCTCTGTCACTAAGTAAAATAACAAAGACACATCCCAAATATGCTTATTGAAGGTGTAGGGAAAACCACCAGTTGTACCTATAATTCATATTTCTGTAACACCTGATGGATATTTAAGTTGTCACCTGCTGTTGGAAGGAGCCACTGACAGAAAGCCTGCTGTACATCACTTGTTGGGTAAATCAGAGTGTCCAGGCACCTGGATCTTATTTGCACTGTGTCAATCAAAAGTAACTTTCTCCTGAATCAAACCCTCCTCAGCTGCCAGAGAGCACATAAGAAACCTTCAATCAAAATAATGTAAAGCAAGGAAAAAACTTAAATAAAGACATAATAATTGTATATAATGATATGCTTATTTCCAGTTCCATAATTTTTGCCAGTGCTGCTCTGTGCACATTTCTGTTCAAAGAAAAGGTGAGATTTTGCCTTGCTTTTCATTGACACCAAGCACAAGTGGGCTGAGCATCTCCCAGGCTCCTTTCGTAGAGCCACCAGCCCAGGCAGGATCTGACCTGCAAAAGTCCTTCCCCTGGCCCATCCTGCCCCGTCCCTGCTGCCGTCTCCTCCTCCGCCTGGGGCAGAGCCGCACAAAGTCTCCGATGGCTCTGATTCAAAACCTGTTGCTCATTTAGTTCCCTCCGGTAGCCTACATGGTGGTCTACAACGGGGTAATATCATGCTGCGTTATAACAACTCCTAATTCAGACCCATTCCCCTTCCACACAAAAGTACTACAATCCTTGGATTGACCTAGGATAAGAAGCAGCAGTTAAAACATCCAACCTTAAAATTAGCAATTAAAAAAAACCCCAAACAGTCTGGGTTTGGAATACACATTGACAGAAGCCATATTAAAATGAGGAAAAACACTTACTGCGAACTTCCATGCTGGTTAGGCAAAATCAAAACTTCCAATGGATTTCCTCTCCTGGGTGGTTTTACACGAGCTTAATTCAGAAGTACCTGTGAAGTTTTCCTAGTTTTTAGATAACACATCTGAGAGCAGCCCTAGATATTACTTTTCCTATTTTTTCCCCTTCAGTTAGTCATTCAGACACCACCTGACTGATGAAGGGGTGAACACTCACTGCTGGTGTTTAAGTAGCTGAAGTTTTCTCATTCCTGTGGAAATCAGACCATGTGGATAGCTGTCTAAATGGATATTTATGTGCCAAACTGTAGCACTATGGTGGGCATTTTTGTTGACGACTTGCCACACGCTCCAAGATTAGGCTGTTCTGCAGCCAAGCAAAACGAAGACCTATTGTTGTTTTATCGTATTATTACTGCATTATTCTGACAGCTTTACTGTCTTAAATCAATAAAATTAGGTGTTTAGAAATCAACATGCAATGGAGTAATACAGTCACCCGAAATTAAAACAAAACAAATTGAAACTGCTGGTGAGCACAGACATTAAAAAGAAAGCGGTACGGGCCCCGGGAGCAGTTCCCCCGTCAGCAGACGTCCTTTCCCATTTCTCTGTGTGCAATACAAAACTACAGTTATTGTCAGGGCAGCCTGTGCCTGAACCAGTAGCGAGTCCAGAAATGAAATCTCTCATTTCAATAGGCTCCCAGACTGATGGCACTGGCTCTGCAATGAGCAGGAACACAACATTAAGCACTATATGGGTTTTGCTACAGTCAACACATAAACAAGAGAAGCACTCGGATACTCTTTATTACAAATATCTGCAGGTAAAATGCAATCTTCCAAAACAGTTTGGCCTTCAGATGCAAAATGAAGAAGACACACTGTGGTGCTTTGATGATGATAGTTTCTTTGTGACAATAAAAAAGCCCATCATGGAGCTTCACTTTTAAAGTAGCTGATCTCAGGGTCCATGCAAAGGTTGACATGTGCAGTCGAAGCATGGAGATTAATATGCTTGTGGCATTTGATGGTGGGTAAAAACATGGCCGGAATAGCTGAGCTTCCTTCCTGAAAGTTTTCTTTTTAAAGAACGGTGCTTTTAAGGAGAAAAAGGTTGATTTTTGTGGGCGTGCACGTGTTGTGATTGCTTAAAATTGTTTCTCTTAATACATATAGAGGACATAAAGTATTTTTTTTATAAGGGGAAACCTGAATTCAAATGTAGCCGCAACCATCCCAGGAAGAGGAGCCTGCAGTACAAAAACCCCACCATTTGCTTTAAAACTTATGATGCTCGTACTGGGGAATTAATTCTCTTTCTTAACACTGTCCTTGAGTTACTGAGCTTCTCTTGAGCATTTATGCATTGATAGCCAGGTGACATGAGAGTAAACAAATCAGAAATGCTCAGTCAGACAGACAAGTAGAATGAACATGATTTTGTACCTTTTAGATAACAATCTTTTTCTTAATACTGGTTTAAAGTAACCTAGAGGTCATACGCTTCCATTTCCACTCAAATTTTTCTATTGTGGAACATAAAAATGATCTATAGACTTCGTACATTGTCAGGTCTAACATGCAGGGCTAATGGTACATTGATAAATCGTTAATGCTTTTTCTATTGTCATCTTGACTGTTCCCTAAGAGTTGTTTTCAATGTCAAGCTTTCACTGGGTTTGGTGAAATATCCTTATCCTGTATTAAGAAGATGCATTGCATCTTGTTCTCCCCATCCATTACGCAGGCACTGTTCATGGACAGTAAGAATACTATTTATTTTGTGTACCATTAATAATTAGGGATTACCTGAAAGGCCAAGGTAATGTATTTTAAAAGCTGTGAAAATCTGTTCACTGAACATACCCAATGTGTATGTACGTTTTCTAAGTACAGCCCAGATGGATGCAGATATTTTAGCCAAAATAAAGAGTGTGATGCTGTAAGAAAAGGCAAAATATATTACTTCTGTTCAGGCACTGTATGAAGACTTGTAAGGACTGGAGTACTTCAGCTGCAGCTGATTAAGAAACACAATTTTTTACTTTCTCCAGTGAAGAACAGAGTGCATACAGCAGACACTGATGCTCTCATTAAAGCTGTAGTGCTAATTAAACTAATTACACACATGAGGCTGGCAAATTGCTGGAGCCTCACAGTAAAAAAAGCCTCACATAACTCAAAAGGGCAATGATTTTTTAAGCATAAAATTGTTGGGAAAAGATATGTAAATGAAATGTAACAATCCATTAGCAAAAAATTATACCCGTACTTCACTTAATACAGGACTTGTTTTAATGTCAGGCTGATAATTTTTCAGTATTATGAAAAGTAACGTAAATGTTGCACTAGAAACATTACTGTTCATAAACATCTCTTTACTGACCCGTTATACTACCCTTACATTCGGGATACTGGTAACTACTGCCTTGTTTGACAAGAGCAAGTCCTCATTTGGTGAGTAGAAGATTTATGTATTATATGGTACCGGGCAGTAGAAGTACAATAAAAAAAGTGATATCACCAAAAAAGAGAGATATGCTTGAAAGACGTATATTACTTACACATTCAAACAATTGGGAAAATTTAGAAATACATACCATCTATTTGGTCCTAGTGCCACATGTCATTTAGTTCATCTCTGTCTCCAGTAAGGGAACGTGCCTGGGTAACGTTACAGTAACTACTGGAGAACTTAGGTTTGCTCCTCTGTGCTGACTGTCATGAGGGAGCACAGCCATTTGTGTGAAGCTACAACAAAAATCTGCTTCTGGGTAGGTGCTTTTACCAAAATCCCATTCGCCTACCATGCTGTTGATGGATTACAGTCACAGTATGCCCAGAAATTATTCTCCTACAGGGTAGCTCCATCAGTTACAAAACACAATTCACCTGTTTTCCCTCAGATCTATTAGTTCAAGCATACCCTCATTTCACTTCAATTAATGTCGACATTATATATTTCTTAATGACCGTAATGTATTAGTTTCATGTATAACACAGAGGCACATTTGTTTTTGCAAAGAAGAGTGTAGTTTTACACTGAGTATTTTATATTTGTAAATGTGTATCACTTACATTTATTTTGCACAGAGGAACTTTCCATTTTGTTACTGTTAACAAGCTGTTTTCTGTTTATAAGAACATCTGTAAAGGAAGCTGGAGTTAAAAATAAGCATGCAGAGTTTAGAAAGACCTAAGAGAAGTTTTCTACCCATTCCCACTTATTCTTACTTACTATGAGACTCAATATCTCAGATCTCCTAAGGGGAGGTACTGGGCAAAGCCACAGTTAAGAGGCAGCTCCAGAGCAAATCAGATATAAAAGTGGCTGATCTCTGTCCATCAGGTGCCTCTGGAGAAAGAGGGAATCCTCCGCAAGAGGAGGATGGGGAAAGCGGGCAGCAAAATGCGATGCCCACAACTTCATCGGTGCAAGTGTGCTGGGACCAGAGTGTTTAGAGAGGCGCGGTCAGTATTGTCTCCTTCAAGAGGCAGCTCTGGAAGAGAGTTTTGCATGAATATTTACAATTTTAGTATGAAAGTCCATAGTAAAGCCAGAGAAATGCAGACCTTGGAAGTGAGCTTTGGCATTTGGCATGGTGAGGTGCAGTAGCAGTACATTGATGCCATACTTCATAGTATGACCTAGAAAAACTGTTGTGTTAAGCACTAACCAGGTCCTCAATACTCTTTGTGTCCCAGATGTTCCCAGATGTGTGCTCCTTACCTTGAAAAACAAGCCCTTCCTTTAAGAATATGGAATCGAATTCAATCCATTTACATGAAACAAGCCTGCTCCTGACCTGTAAATTTCCACACAAAGTTTCACCCTGGGCAAACATATCAGACAAATTATTAGCAGCTGGGAAAAAAAGGAGGGGAAATGATGGAAAAGCCGATAGCCCCCTTAAATAAGTGTAACAGCACCGCTGGGCCTCACCATAATGATCTCTACACTTGCAGGTTGTATTTTTTCCTCCTTTTCCTGGTGATACATTAGGTTAAGTATAGCATAGATGACACTCAACAGTTTTCAGAAAGACAAATAAACAAAAATTCCCTTGTAACCAATTTTTCTTTTTTCTATCAGAGAAAGTAAAGACAAGGCATTCTGCTGAAAACAGAATTTCATCCTGGGTATACATGACTGCAAGTGTTTAAACACACTTTGTAGTTATAACTGTAGAAGAAATTACCCCGCTATCTTTCCATTTCTCCTTGACACGCATCCAAAAGAACATCAATATTTCTGTTAAGACATTGCTAAACTTGACTGCTGTGATGCTGCTATTATTCTTCCCTTTCCTTTAATTATTTTCTTCTGTATATAGCAATTTGTTTTCCCCAACTGATAAATATCATCAATTTAAGGAATGTTACTATAACTCCATGAATATATTTAGCATATAGAAAGTGTGTTCTCCCTTCGTCATTATAATAGAAATATAACTTGATTTATAATATTATTCTCTCCTACAATCAATTCATTTTTTCTATGAAAAATCTGCAGGTGTTGAAAAGAGAAGAGATAGTATTTGCCAGCAGGTTTTTCTATCTTTTCTTGTTTAAAATTGCCTTCGTGGCTCTTTTGAAAGTCCAAGGTGGGCTGGCAGCGAGGCACCCCGCAGCCCGACACCCCTCGCAGCCCAACCTCTGAATCCAGAGCTTGGCTTTTGGCCCTTACTCGTGTCCGACATGCCCGCAGACCCGTGCAGCTCTGCATGGATATCTGAGCATCTTCCTGGGACATCACCAAACTTTTCCCGGTGGAGCGGCAGCAGTGGGTAAGGAGCTGCCCCTCTCCAGCGGCTCCCGACCATCCATCCACCGGGATGCAGGAACCCACCTCGCCTAGTCATCTACTGCAAAGCAGATCGAATTAGCTCAAACTGCTGCCGAACAGGGTTTATGTTGATTTTCTCTACTTCGCAGAGAAACAGCTAGAAGTGGTAGCGAGATCCTTAGTTACCGTGTCTCAGCTGAGGGCTGGAAATGAATAGCTGAAAGGCAATAACTTACATTTCTACATCTGTTCTACCAGTGAGCTCCCGACTGCGTCCTATTTGCAATCGCTAACGTTCACATTTCAACTGCTCTATGAGCAAGACCAAGTGATGGCATTATTCATCTGCGTGCTGCACACTCCTGCTCATTTCCCAGGCTGGCACTTGTCGGAGCGCAAGGTAACTAGTTAAAAAGCTTTTCACTGTCTTTCTGGACACAGGTAAATTTTGTTCCCCGGCAACGATGCACAAGTGCATGCTGAGTTTGACATAACAAAGTGAAAGCCAGATTGGGGGACCTCACTGAAAAACACACCTATAATTTCTGGTGCTTTGGTTTCTGCTGCTCAGGGAGTTATTCATGCTGAGGAAATTTCTGTCCATCTCTAATGCTGCTTCTCACAAGATATTTTCCCTTTGCCAGATCTCTCTGTCAGCTAGATTTCATTACCAGAGTCCCAATATTTGCAAATTCTCAATTGTAATTTTTTTTCATAACATCTCTTTTTTTTTTTTTAAATGGTTGCTTAGAAATACACACCATTTTCCCCTCCATTTTTCATATGTAAGGGAGGCATTTGTTTAATGAGATTTTGATGGATCTCAGCTGCTAAGTGGAAGTGGCACAGTGGGTTTGTACATTTTCAACATCAGCTTTTGTTCTCAGGCCATGGTTTTCCAACCCACAGTTTACAGGACACTCCATGCTAAAGCCATTGTCTGAACTATAGAGATTTCTGCCTCTAATCTTCCAAGATCTTTGAGTACTTTTAATATCCTTGGAGATTCTGACAACTCAACAGGGCAGGGCCCTACATGACCTGCTCGCACTGGCCTGCTCTGAGGAGGAGGCTGGACTGGAGGAGCTCTGGAGATCTGTTTCCACCCACAGCATCCTGTGGTTACACTTTTCCTTAACAAATAGCAAGATTTTTCTCTCAACTAGTTGGGTTTTTTTCAAAAAGACACCATAGATACTGCTATTTGCTACATTTTCAACTCATTTTGAATACCCAGAGGGGATTTAAAGTGCTTCTCAATGTGCATTTTTGTTATAATTTCTTTACCAGAGGCCTTTTTACATTGACTATATCCTGGAGTAATGTGTATGTATCATGCAGCAGGTACTGCATGATGCTGTCAAATTGTATAAAGTACTATAATTTTTGCTGAAGTGCAAATCTTAACTTTTTTTTTTTGTATCCTGAATCTATTTCCTTATAAGATAAATACCTACCAGGCATAATTTCTTCTTGGTGTAGGCATGCCCAGGGAGGAGCTCGCTTGCGCCCCGCTCCCTGCCTGCCCCGCTCCCTCTCATTACTCTCAATTTTTGCCCCAGGCGATGGTGTAAGAGCCTGCACCTCCCTGCCCAGGTGAGCCCGATGGCTGTGGCCCGCAGGGTGTGACAGTGCTGTGCAAATGCAGGAGCCCAGGGTGATAGACAGCACTAAAAGTGATTTGGCTATAGCAGGTGACGCGATTTACAGCAGGCGTGTTGGGTGGAAATTGCAAAATATTGGCTTGAAACTCCTACTCTTCCATCTTTATAAAAATGAATCATGGCTATAATGCTTATCTTCCATACTCCTTTCTAATTAGAAATTACAACCAAACTATCCGCCTACTTAGACCTTTCGATTTTTGTTCCAGTCTCTCCTATTCCTGGATTTATGTACTATCAGTTATTAAAAAGTCCTTCCCTTTCCGATATAAATATTCACTAGATGCAGTTTCTTTTGTCTGCACAATAAATATTACTGTGAAGCTCACCAGGAAATTAAAGTGGAGCCTGAAGCTGACTGTCCTTGGATGATGTACTGTGAATGAACTCTGTCCTATGGGGATTATTCCAGTCCCCAAACATCATACTTCTTGTATCTAAACATCAAAATATGTTTTCTTCCAACTTCTAAACAGCGGTACACATATAAATTTTCTAATGGATTTTCTGTTTAGCTGTCACTTTAGCTGATCCAGTAGACAGAAATATAACAGCAACATCCACTTATTTTGAAAGTGCCTTAACATTCCCAAAGTTGCTTTGAATTTGGTTTGATAGTCTGAGACTTTGAGTAACATGGGAAATTGCATAATAAGCATGTTCTTTTAAACTCCTTCCTATTTTCCATTATGAGAATTACCAGCGCTGGGTGGGGCATTAAGAAAAGCTATTAAAGCCATTCTTCCAAGCAGGTTTTTCAAATTTAGTGGGAACAAAGCCTTGCAGTTGGAGATGTCTGTTCCCTTGTCCCCTCGCACTCCTTTCAGCTCTGGCTGAGCCATCAATTGCCCAAAATTGCTGTTTTCTTCCTCTCAGTTACGTTCTTTAGGAAGCTGTTGAAAACAATGACAAGACAGGGCCGTTGTGCATGTGTAAGGCTGCACGAGTTCAGCACTTACCTTATGATTCTTAAAATAGTAAAAAATGCAGTATTATAACCAGGATGTCCTTAGTTCACAGCTGCAGCTTCTACCTACAGACCCCGGTGCCATTCTCTGTAGATCTGTGAGCTGCTCCTTTCCTAGGACAGGGCAATCTTTACAGTTTTAGCATTGTATAGGTTAAAGAAGGCACATCTTGGGGTATTCAAGCTCTGCTGCTGGCCAGCCTGAGCAGGAGCTGAGTCTTGCCGAGCTCCATGGTCAGCCCTCGTAGCAGAAAAGCAATTTTCTGCCACCGCTTCTTGGGAAACAAGCTCAAAATGGGTTAGTATGTTCTTTAACATTTTGCCCTTACTTTCAGGCAGGATAGTGGTACAGGATTGAAAGCCCAAGTGGTCTAGAAGGATAAAAGGGGATGTCTGTTCTCCATCCATCAGCAGCTAAACCCCATTAATCAGTGTCATGAAAGCTGTTCCTGGCTCACATCCTGGCCTGAGTCCAGCTTGTGCTGGGACTGGTATATTGGTTTTGGATAGATTAGCTCTCAGTCAGTCTTTAGCTGTCTTGTTGGGGAATTATTGCGCTATAATACAGTCTGTAATTACATGCTCACATGATATCTTTTCCATTCAATGCACAGGATGGAAATGTATGGAGAAGCATTAAGGTTGCAGGGACAAATCTGAATTTGACCTTCAAGTGCTTGCCTTTACAATCTAAAAAATTCCTTTTAGCATAGCCTTTCAAAAACTATGTTAATTATATAGTGCCCTGATTTGCCAGGCTACATCAAGCAGGCAAAGTTTCTGCTCTGACTGGTGCATAGTCAAAAATCCATAAAAAGTAGAACAAGTTAAGTGAAATTCAGTCATGGACACGTGCAGGAAGAGAAGTTAAGCAAGAGCAATGCTTCCGAGAGCCAGGCGGTGAGGGGACACCTCGCCAAGGGGTCGGTGCAGCAGTTTCATTTGTACGTGCCCCTCTTCACACCCCTTTTTCGCGTGCACCTAAAGCGGGTGGCTTCCTCCTGCTGCGGTGCCTATAGCGCTGCAAAAGCGTTCTCTGGGGACGAGGTAGGTCTGCACGGCACGACCTGGTACCACCCGAGGTGCATCCTGCGCTCCATGAGATGGGAGCACACGGTGAGAGCACCGCCGGCACCTAAGGGTGCCAGAGGCAGCCAGAAGGAAGTCCCCTATTTCAGAGTACATACAGAATTAAACGCAGTTAATTGCTCAGGTACAAAGTGTCCCTTTCCCTGGGTGACTTTAAACCAAAATTGTTCCAGCTGGTCTGCACCCCTGACCTGTCCTCCCTCCCACAGGGTCTCTTTCCAGAGGTCCCGCTTCACCCACCGATGCTTTGAGTGCAAAGTAGCCAGTTTGGCAACCGTACTGCTAAGTGCTCCAGGTTTCTGGCCTTCCGGACCCCTCTGTTTGCCAGCAAAACCATCAGTTTCGGTGACATTCTGGAAAATACCAGCAGCAGTGAAACGCTGGTGGCGTGGGGTGAGTCTGCCTCGCTGCAGCCCAACATATCTAACCTGTTCAGTAAAGAGAGATGCAAATAAAAAAAAGGAAATGGTGTTACTACAGCTCATTATGCTGAAATCCCATTTTAAATGCCATTATCTTTATTTTTATCATTCAAAAATTATTATAGCTGGTCTTAGATTTTAATGTCCAAGTGGGAAAAAAACCTGTGGCAGCAAAAGCAATAGTGCAAATATTCAGTAGGGCTTTGTAATGATGGACATTAGCACGTCTGACTTTCACATGTTCCTTGCATGTGCAATAATTCACTGCTGAGATTACTGAAAAAGCTTTAAATGTGCCATAAATAATAACAGGCTGAGGTTTGTAAAATTTCTTTTGCTGAGGGAGGAAGCAATTAAACCATCCACTGGAAACTGTTAATATGTTCCATAATTATTAGTAGACATTTAGCGATGCCATTTTTTTGCCACCATCTCAGCAGGTGTAATGCAATAACAGCACACTCCACTGCTAAGCCCTCTTGTAGTAAAGTTGGCCCAAGTAATTCTGCTTTTTGACTCAAGCAGAATTTTTTTCTCGCGGTACTAGTAGTTGTTGCCTGTGGTATGCACACATCTCCTCGAATCATGCAGTCTCTTACCTCAACATGGAGGGAAAGATGAGCTCAGATGACTGCAATGCCCGAGTCCTATCCACGCCAATAACAATGTGCATCTCGACCCATCACAACTGAAACCTTTTGTACAACAGAGCAATAAGGAAAACAGAATTTGTGCAAAAAAAGTCTCCTTTGGTGCAGCTCCTTTACAGGGCAGGAAGGGACTAAGCTCATGTGTTTGGTTTCTTCTCTTCTCAATTCAGATGTTCTTCTGTATTTTGCAGTGCCTCATAATAAATATGTCTTAAATTAACCTTTTTTTTTCTTATGCTCCACATTCAGAATTTGTTTCTGTTGCACTAAAGGGGTGATGGGTTAAATTAACATTTTAGGACTAATTTAGGACGAATTTTAGGACTAACCAAAGTTAGTTTAAGACTAACTAACTCATCTTAGGATGTTTTAGGACCAACTTTAGGACTACTTAGGACTTTGTTTCAGAATACCAGCACTGAGTTTCATATCAAAGGATGCTGCCACCTGTTTGCATACAGTGAGTTTCAGTCACAGATTGAGATTGGTCATTCTTTGTCTTTGGGATTCTTACAGGGTTTTGGGTTTTTTTTAATCCTTTCTTAGCCTTGTTTAGACTTGTTTGATAGTTTGTACAGAGTTTTTTTCCTAGTTTTTCAGTTTAAGCAAAAGATAAATTATTTAATTCTGCTTAGCCAGTCATTACCTCCTACTCTGAATTACCTTGACAGCAGTTTTCATCTACAAGGTCTGCATCTGCTTTTTATTTACTCCCCATGATGAAGCCACATTACTCCACTCAGACTTTGTCATAGTTACAAAGTGCATGTTTAGTTGTGCGCTGCAAGCTTGGACAGAGAGAATGTAAAAATGTGCAGCAGATCCAGAGACGCCAATGGGATAGAAAGAAGTACTCAGTTGCCAAGTCAGAGCCTGTTTCCAAGAAAATAGATGTAAACTACCTTTTGTATCTGTCTGGTGGGCATTTTTTGATAGAGGTATAAAAAAAATTTCACTTTCCATGGAAGAGACTTCCCTCAGGACTATTCCATCCCTCAGCAAATAACTCCTCTGTCTGTAAGTCAATGAGTGCCAAAACACAACACTCCATCTCTGATCCTCCAGGCCTTGAACATGTAGAACATAAATGAGTACAGGGAAGGGAGGGTGATTATACTCTTATTCAATTTTATTTTTTTTTACCTGCCATATCCAGATGGAAGGGATATCCATAAGCAGATGGATTTGTCAAACAACACTCTACTTTATAGACCTCCTTGGCTCCATAGCCTTGAACTCTTAAGTTTCAAGGATTTAATATACCAGGGTTACAGTAATATGACTGGCATTTTTCCTCTTCTAATTCTTCAGAATTTAAAAAAGATACTAAAAATCTTATTTTTTCACAATTTCTATTTTTCTTTTTTTTTCCCCCCTGGATAATATTGCCCTAATCTTAAAAAAAAAAATAAATAAAAAAATTATAGAATAGTGCACTTACTTACTTAAAGAGCAAATGTAGCATTTGCTATCATCCACTAGGTGCATTAGACTCTATCTATGAATATATATACGTACCTATCAAATATCAAAGGAAAAGGCCCCGCAAAGCATAATTTAGCCTCTCGGATGTCGGGCAGAGACAGTAGCAAGTTCTGACACTCAAAGGTGGTGCTAGTAGCGATGCAGAGGGCTCCCATGCTTATTCACAGGTGCACTGCAAATCACCTTTCCAAGCAACCTGGAAAGCACAGAGAGCTGGTTTGAATGGTGGTGACATCAAGGGAAAATATGTCTCTGGAAGCAGTAGCATCAATATAGAAGAGAAAGGGCTTGGGGGCTTAAGTGTAATAGGAACCAAACTAACCATAGGAATTCTGTAAGCCCAGTAGCGGATGGAGCTTACAACAAATTTTAACGGTGATGGACAGAAATCAAGGCTGTTCAATTAATATTTTCTTTCTGAATTTATAAAAAAGCAGAATGATACCCTTGTGCCCAAAGAGGAAGCTGAAGTATTTTCTAGTTTGTTCATCACCAAAGAAGAGAGTAACATCCATCTGCCAGGGAAACAGTGAGCCAGGACAGCTTGTGCCCAGCGATCACGGAGCTGATGTACGACGTCTCTGCTCCACGGAGGCTCTTTTTTAACAAACCACTAAGTCAAAGCACACGACCTCTTCCTTTGCTCCCCGAACCTCCAGGCCACTCGCTTTTCCGAAGAAGTAAATGAGTTTCATATGACATATTTCCTCCTGACAAGCGCTTGCTGGTTGCCACTCGCCGTGGTGTTCAGCCCTCATCCCCACATGGCCCACGGGCACCGGCACCAGGGCTGACCCTCGTCTGCCTGTCCTGGGTCCCAAAACATTCAACCGGCATGGCCATGCCACCTCCTCCCTCGTGAAGGGCACGTCATGGCTACCTGAAACACCTAGGAGGGTCTTCAGTGGGAATCTTGGCAGAAAACCCGTCCATGACCTGTTGCCCTTACAGCTGGGTGAGGAAAAATAGAGTGCCTCCTTTGCCTGTTGCAAACGGAAAATAAGAAACACACACTGTGCCAAAAGCAATGAAGAGACAATAAATCTTACTGGTGCGGAAGGCAGCATGGTGGGCATTTGCAGCATTGTGCTAGATTTGGAATAATAATGACAGTATTCCAAAGGTCGCTGTGGGCAGATCAGGTAAGGGGAGACAGAAGCGCGGCGGCAGGTAGCCATCCACACCTCTTCTCTGGGCACTCAGGTGGAAACACTCCTGGGAGGAGGTTGTTTTTATGCAAAAGCTAATACTTCCAAGGCAGCTGTGCATTTTCAATACTCAGAAAGGCATAAGATCAGTTATTTTCCATCCTTCAAAAGACCATATATCTTTAAATATCTGTATTAGTGTATACATACAATGCTTTCAATACAACCATGACTTTTTTACTGCTTAAACTTTCCATCTCTCTGTTTAGATGACACTAAATTTCCTTTTCCTTCTCCCTTCAAAAACAAGATCACATAATGAATTACATTATGGTCCTGGAAAACAACAAGCTTTTTGTTGTTTACTAATTTCTGTCATCTCAGTACTAATCCACAAAGTGGTGATATCACATTTTCACCTATGATGCATAAAGGTGGTCAAGCTCAGCATGTATAATGGCCTCATTCTGTATGTATTTTCATCAGCAGTTCCCTTAATAGCAATAATGACATGTGTTTGCATTTCCAGCATATGTTGTTTCTCTTTCCAGCGTAGCAGTTCCTGAAAGGCTGATACCCTCCAACATGACAAATCTGATTGTGGCGCAGGAAACACAAAATCTTCAAAGAGCCGCGTATCATTGCTGCGAGTGCTGTATGCATCTATGTACATCGCGCAGTGGGAGAGCTTCCTGGGGAAAACACTCACTTAGGGAGCAATTAATGTAAATCACTGCTCCACATGTTCATATATACACTCGTTCTGCTTCAAGAAGGTTGCCATACAAAGAAGGAAAACTGCATAGAGACAGCCATGATCTGCTCAAAAAGGAATAAACCCAGCATGTACCAAACCTGAGTGGGATCTGCAAGACCTTGGGGGGAGGTAGGGAGTTATGATATGTGTCCACAAAAGCTGCACCTTCTCTCTCTACAACATATATTTGCTTAGTAATGCTTTTGCCCTAAATAAATGGGTCTCTGCTTTTTTTTTTTTTTTTTTTTTGGATGTGCAGAGGACTCATAATTGCCTTTGCCTGGGAGACAGACAAAACAAGATGAGTGTCACATTGATCCACACTGGGCAGAGAGGAGCCAAGGCTGTTACTCTTGGGTCCAAAACCTTCACTGCTGCTCTCCTGAAGAGCCCAAAGACAGTGGGATGTGCTGCAGCTTTAAAATATAGAGCAGTTTTGGTATTTTGGGAGAAGGGGCTTCCCATCTTATGCACATTTGTAATTTTGGGCTGTCGTGATTTAACCCCAGCCAGCAGCTAAGCACCACGCAGCTGCTCACTCACTTCCCCCCTACCCAGTGGGATGGGGGAGAAAATCAGGAAAAGAAGTAAAACTCGTGAGTTGAGATAAGAACAGTTTAATAGAACAGAAAAGCAGAAACTAATAATGATAATGATAACACTAACAAAATGATGACAGTAATAATAAAAGGATTGGAATATACAAGTGATGCACAATGCAATTGCTCACCACTCGCTGACCGATGGCCAGTTAGTTCCCGAGCAGCAATCCCCCCCAGCCCCACTCCCCCCAGTTTATATACTGGCCATGACATCAGATGGTATGGGATACCCCTTTGGCCAGTTTGGGTCAGCTGTCCCAGCTGTGTACCCTCCCAACTTCTTGTGCCCCTCCAGCCTTCTTGCTGGCTGGGCATCAGAAGCTGCAAAATCCTTGACTTTAGACTAAACATTACTTAGCAACAGCTGAAAACATCAGTGTTATCAACATTCTTCTCATACCTAACTCAAAAGCATAGCACTATATCAGCTACTAGGAAGACAATTAACTCTATCTTAGCTGAAACCAGGACATGGGCCCATCCCCTGCAAACCTCCAAGGTCAGTATTTAAAAAACTCTCATCTCTTGGTCTGTGTTATTACCTCTAGAAGCTGAAGACCCTCAGAACCTCTGCGGTCACCAGAGGACCATACGGCCACGTGCAATAGCATGGGTCAAAAGCAACTCCTGGCAGAATGTAAACTGCCGTCCTGAAAAAGCAGGAGCCTCATTCCAAACTGTAGACCGTGCCACCTCCAAGCAGAAAGTGGTCTTGGGAGAATTATTAACACACCTGATTATAAAGCTCAAAGCAGAGTTTGTAAAAATGGCTCTCAGCATGTTTTCTGTGGTGATTCTTGTGCACATTTTTTATTTAAATCCATCTTCCATTTTCCTGCATACTAAATTTGCTAGTGTTAGCTAATCTGTTTCGTGTCAGATGAAAGTTAAGATACTATGAACACTTAAAGGTTCCCTTTGATAGAAATTTTCAGATAAGGTATGGTGAAATGGAAGAAATTTCTGAAATAATTCACTTGACATTTCTCTACAGTTCATTTCCTTCATTTTCATTTTCCTGGCATCTCATTTCCCCTGCAATTTCTCCCATCCAGGTTGTAAATTCTGCAAAATGTGATAGCAGTCAAAGATGACCCTTCCAAAACCATGTAGGTGACACAGAAACCCAAGATTCAGTTTCAAAAATGAGTTACAATGCCTCATTGAAAGTCAGCTCAGGTGCCTAAGTTGGTTGATCCCTTTTGAAGATTTTTCCCAACTATCTTGCTTTCCCATAGACGTTTTCAGCCAATGTTCTGCACGTCTCTATCTTTTGAACTCCTTCTTGTACACATCCATAGTGTATGAGTCGCCTGTACACGTCTGAGCCACTCAGCGCCTCGGCAGGTTTGCAGGTGGTGCGGGAGCGGGAGAGGCGACTGATCCCCCTGGGCTGCTCTGGCAGGCAGCGGGACGGGGACCTGCTGGAGACACGGACCAGCAGGAACCTCATGGAGCTCAACAAAGGGACGTGCTGGGTCCTGCTCCCACGGGGGAAAAACCACCCCCACCAGGACATGATGGGGACTGACTGGCTGGAAAGCAGATAGGAATTTTGATAGAAATTTCTGCAGAAAATGGCCTCGTGGGTCTCAGTGGGCACCAAGCTGACCGTGAAGCAGCAAAGCACCCGTGCAGTAAAGGAGGCCACCATCATCCCGGGCTGCATGAGGCAAACTGTTGCCAGCAGGTCAGGGGAGATGATGATCCTTCCCTTCTGCTCAGCACTGGTGAGGCACGTCTCGAGCAGTGGGACCAGTTCTGGGTTCCCCAGCACAAGACACACAAGGACTTACTGGAGTTAGTCTGGCAAAGGACCATGAAGCTGATGAAGGGGCTGGAGCAGGGAGATAGCTCAGGTGGTTCAGCCTGGAGAAGAGATGGCTCAGAGGGATCTTATCTGTGTCTAGCAATACCTGATGGGGGAGTGTAAAGAAGATAGAGCCGGGCCCTTCTCAGCGGCTCCCGGTGACAGAAGAGGAGGCAGAAGGCACAAATTCAATTCATGAAACAGCTTAAAAACAAGTAAAACTTTGGGCCGTGAGGATGGTTGAAGGCTGCAGCAGGCAGCCCAGAGTGGTCACGGGGTCTCCAGTCCTGAGATGCTCAAACCCGCCTGGACTGGTCCCTGAGCAGCCTGCTGTGGGACCTGCTGGGAGAGGGGGGAGCTCCTGCCAGCTGCATCCCCCGCGGGGCTCTGAGGCTTTACAGTTCTTCAGATAACTGACAAACAAATCACGTTAAACTCAGTCCTTCAAGCCAAAATGATAAAAATACATCCACCTCATTTGGTATGAAAAATTCATGTACATCCAGGAACCTGCTTCAAAAAGTAACTTCCATTATCAGATATTCAGAGATATTATCTACTAGATTTTGCAACCCTTCCCTCCCCCAGTTAAACTAAGCATACAAATTGGCCCTGTAAAAGCTTCTTGTAAAACCACATTATCATTTTTTCTCATCATCAAATTACTATGAACTATGACAAATAAAACAGTATCTGGATATCCGTAGCACATAGGCAATTTCTAATTGTTCCTGGAAGATGGTAAGCAAATTGATGTTACCCTTGACTTTGTGCTTTAGTTTAATTTTATATACAGTATTTTCCATTTCCATTTAATAGAAACTTAATTGTAAAAGGGTAAAAAAACCAAACACCCTAAACACCAGAATAAAAACAAAAAGTGTGATTCAGTGCAGTCTAGTCATTTATCACTTCCAGATAGTAGGTTTGAGGAGGGGATTTCTCAATATATAGTAGATTTTTTGAACAGGAATGAATCATGCGTGTTGGTCCAGACTCACCTGCAGGACAACATCCCCTCACTCAGCCCACAGCCAATGCCAGAAACTGAATTGTATGCTTTTTCTCAGCTTTTTAGAATTATCAGTAGAAGTATCGCCCTATGGGAGTGGTCCCCCCACCCTATAATGTGCTGTCACCCATTGCCAGGGAAGAGACATTCTGGGGAATGGGAATTCAATTCAACCACAACTGAGCACTTCATCACAGGGGAATTTCGGTTTTGCCTCAATAATTGATATTTCCCATACAATGCACACATCTGTTGTTGGAAAGGTTCCTTGCAATCCTATTAAGATACTTTTTAGCTTTCTGAAAATGCAAGGAGGTAAAATATAGGCTTAAGTAGTTGGCTTGACATAATTCAATCATTATGCCTTAGAAGGCTCTTAGAAGGGAAAATGCAACTGTGGTATTTTTGTCACAACATTTGAGTTGTTTGGTAGAATTGGTTTTCATATTAATCAAGACCAAGTTAACTAACACTAATAATAACATAACTATGGTAATAAACTAGCATGTGTTGATAAGAGCCTCACAAAAATATAAATTAGCAATTAATATAGTCAATATGAGTAACATTTATTGATAGTATAAAGTGTCTAGTAGTGGAAAAAAGTTTGGGAAAGTAAACCAGACAAAAATATGGTATCAAAGGCAGGTGGGAGAGTGGTTCTTTAGAAATGTTCTTATGATTTTTTCCAACATCATCCTTTTACCACATACTGTTAATTTGAATTTTACTGAAATAAAGCTGTGACTTTCTGTGATAATCTCAGTGTGGATGTGAAATTTAAGGGAAAGAACGAATATTGTGTCCTGTCTAAACTCAATCTAATGTAACAACCGTTTTTAATTTGAAAAAAAAAATTAAATTAAAAGTAGTTTTGATCAGTGTTTTTTGATCCAGCCTGCTGGTGCTATGCCAGTATGAATTTGCATTTCCTTCCTCTGTTTTTCACTCTTGTAAATCATCTGATTCCATACTGAACTTCAGCAGTCAGTGCTATTTTTCTGCCCAGTGAATCTGAGATTTGTGCACTGGATGGGAAAAAATGAACTGATGGAAATCTTGTATTGCTTAACAAACACGAGGGTCTTTCAGATTACAGAAGCCAAGATCTCAAGACTAAAAAACCATCCTTTTGTTTGTTATGGCATCTTTCCAACACATAACAAGATCTCTCACCTACATCCATAATTATTTCTCCTTCTGGACTGCTGTGGCAGATGGGTGTATTAAATATCAACATAAAGCTCGATTCATATTGCCAGAATTGTGATGCTTATTAGAGAAGATTAAAATTCGGAATGATAATAATGGATATTTTTCCTCATTTTCTGTGTGTGCCTAACTTCAGATTTGGAATCGGGTTTGCAGGTGTGTCTGGTACTCACCTGGATATAAAATTAGCCAAAGGGCAACACAGGTAACGCTGACAAAGCCGTGCCGCACCTGTAAGAGGGTTTGGCAGAGGCTGTTGAAGCTGTTATGGTGGCAGATGCTCAGGTTGCACAATATTAGATTTATCCCAGAAAAATTGCTCTCCCCGAATTAACAACCAGGATTATTGTTGGAACTGCAAATACCTCAAAAGCAGAGCTGCTGGGTAAGACCAAGATTCACGAGCTGCTGGTGAAATCGCTCAGTGGGCATGGGGAGAACTGGGCAAAGCTGGTCCTGTCCCCGTGCTGGGCTCTCATGAGGCACAGTGCACTTGTGTCACCCGGGGATTTTCTCCACACAACAGAACTCCCAAATCCCCACGCAAGCCCGTGTCGGGGCAGGTTCACGGTGCTGCCACGTCCTGTAATTATAGAATCATAGAATCACAGAATCATTTAGGTTGGAAAAGTCCTTTGAGATCATCGAGCCCAGCTGTAAAGCCTAACACCGCCAAGTGTGTTAGGCAAGTGTCTCCTGCAAGTGCTGCCCTGGCAGTCCCATATACAGTCACATTTCATAAACATTTAAAAACTTCAGTTCAAAGAACTCTTTTCAGTAAGCAAAATGCACTACGTTTGCTAGATACATCAAAAAACCCCACCGATTGAATAAAAGACACAATCTACTTGACATAGAAATAATTAGCAAGGTTTTGATCTTCCTATCAAGCAACAGCTGTGGTACAACAGGGTCCAGTTACAGCATGAAGTGCAGCTACCCACACCACCAGCAGTTCATATACAGCCCCCAAAAGGTGTGGGGAAAATCCTCATTTGCTCACAGACAATGAATTTCTTAAAAAAAAAAAAAAAAAAAAAAGATACATTTTGCAGACGACAGCCAAACCAAAACCAGCTAGTTAGTACACACCTATTAAACATGAGGGTCTCTGGATGATCAAGGTCTAAACGTCTGCAATAAATAACTTGAGTAGGTTTAGTTTTTATGATTCGCCTCTCCCCGTTACTAATTGCAAGCTTGCCATTAACTTTAATTACAGCTACTGAACGTTCAGCAGCCATACAATATTTATCAATCTAGCTGCAATGACCCCTAGATGTTTTTCCTGAGATATGGCTAATTTTGTGTAGTACTGGAACCAAATAATGTGCCTTTTCTGTTCGAGGAATACGTGATAAAGCATTAAAAGATGGAGAAGTAACTGAACAACAAACACGTTTATATAATTCTTCAAAATCTTCGTGCTAAAGCCAG
The DNA here is from genome assembly GCF_964188355.1 of Buteo buteo. NCBI lineage: Eukaryota > Metazoa > Chordata > Aves > Accipitriformes > Accipitridae > Buteo > Buteo buteo. Next base: position 68,831,701 of record NC_134174.1, on the reverse strand, counting down.
CAAGCATGCTGTGTGCCAGACAATGCCCTCTTCAGTCCTCAATTCCTTGCCGTGACAATGGGGTCTCTCAACCACAAAGAGGGCAATATTTAACTCAAATTGCCCTTTGTCTCATTGTCTGCAGGCATTAATTAACTCTAACCCCATTCCCAGTTTGCTGCATGTCTCCAGGTGGTTTGTGCCACAGATGGAGATCCCATGGAGTCACAGCAGTCCCACCTAGAGAAGTACTACCCGCGGGTATCAGTATTTGGAATAAAATGCGTATGACAGAGATGACAGTATCTGCCACCATGACGAGGGAAATAAATAGCACACTTAATGGGAGCTCCTGTGTGATTTCTCACCAGATCACCTCATTAAGCAGTGCTCACACTCGAAGCCAAAGCTGCTTCTCCACTAAATGGTCATTAACATGTGCTGCGCAGAGAAACAGTGGGTGAAATGCGCTCCATTAACGTCCCACAGTCCAATGGGAAGTTAGTGAATATGCTCTAGATTAGCCTACTTATTTCATCCTCTATATGTTCCACTATAGATGCTCCTCATGTTTTGCAGGGCCAGGACATGAGAACACCCTCCTGAAGCAAGTGAAGCACACAGACCCATCTCATGCAACTTCTGCCCCAGTTGAAGGCATCTAAACTCACCAAGTACCTCCCTGTTTAAGACGACCCCCAGCTCCTTTTCTCACAAAAGGCTCAAGGGAACACTGTTTTCCAACAAAAGCATCCCAAAGAAGAAGAAAAACCTGTCAGAGACCTTAAAGGATTATTCCAGAAATGGTCATAAGCACTATAAATGATTCCAGTACTTTTTTACACTTAAGAGTGTATATCACAGCTATGAGTTTTAATAGACTTTATTAAAAATGTTCTTATAGCTAGCAGTGGATTTTTAGTGGTAGGTACTATATAAAAAAGAAAACATTTATGATGTACACAATGATTATTTTGCGTAAAAGCTGATCATTTTAATTTATCTACTACAATTTATCCTTTTTGTTCTTTTGTAGCTTTTTTTCTAACCTACTGAAAAACTTCATACTCACTAAAGTTACTGTTGTTTTACCTTTAAATCACCTGGCTTAATTCATTATGTTCCATTATGGAACAAGATAGTGGTGCTAATCATATTTTCCAGTCTAAAGATAAATCTATTTACCCCCCAAAAGAAAGGTATGTAGAAAGCACATGTGAAAGCTGCTGGTTTTGAAGTTGGAGACAGAAAAAAAGAAAAGAGAGGAATACTGGAATCACAGGAAAATCTCCACAAAAGAGCTTTTGAACTAAGCCTTGACCCAAGGAGGCTACAGAAGTGGGAGATAAGACACTATTTCTTTTTTGATTCTTCAAGAAAAATAAGACTTTTATGTTTTCTGTAATAATCTTCAATCAATCATTCAATCATTTATCAGCAGTCCTGGCTAACCGGAGAGGTCCCAGCTGACTGGAGGTTAGCAAATGTGACATCCATCTACAAGAAGGGCTGGAAGGAGGATCCAGCCAGAAGCTGGTGAAGGGTCTGGAGCACAGGTCTTATGAGGAGCGGCTGAGGGACTGGGGTTGTTTAGGCTGGAGAAAAGGAGGCTGAGGGGAGACCTTACCGCTCTCTACAACTGCCTGAAAGGAGGGTGTAGTGAGGTGGGTGCTGGTCTCTTCTCCCAAGTAACAATTGTTAGGAAAAGAGGAAACGGCCTCATGTTGCACCAGGGGAGGTTTAGATTGGATATTATTCTTCACTGAAAGTGTTGTGAAGCATTGGAACAGGCTGCCCAGGGAAGTGGTGGAGTCACCATCCCTGGAGGTATTGAGAAGACATGTAGATGTGGTGCTTAGGGACATGGTTTAGTGGTGGACTTGACAGGGTTAAGTCTACAGTCGGGCTCGATGATCTTAAAGGTCTTTTCCAGCCTAAATGACTCTATAAACACACATTTCTACCAGAAATACCTGATGCTGTGACCAATTTCTCGTATTGACTGTAAGCAGCTCTAGCAGCAGGGGTCTCTGACACCCTATTCACACCCAGAGAGGTCATATGGGATCTCCAGGATTTACACAAATTCTTACCATGATGTTTTGTTGCTAACTAAGCCTGTATTTTGCTTAAATGAAAATGTTTTAAGGCCACAGAATAAGTTCCAAAGATCAAGTTCAAATGGTTTTAAAGAGCTATGGGAAAGATTCAGCAGACTGTGTTCAGAGTGAATTGCATTATTTTAAAGGTAATTCATCACAGGTTAGTCTACTATTTATTTACATGCTATAAATTCATCAATGTTTAGTGCATATCTATTATAGTTAGGTCCCAAAATAAACCCAACTTGCATTTTTGGTAGATCAGACACTTCAAACCTGATTCCCTTCCCTGTTACCTGGAGAGAAGTGCAGCCAAGTCATCAAGCAGACACCTTTCTCCCTGGGAAGGCATTTGGTTCTGGATTTTAGAGCTGATTTTAAGCCAGAGGACAAAATTCTCATACTGGAGCATGTACACAGAGGCACATCTTTTACTGCCTTGAGTGCGAGCTTTTGCTTACTGCTAGTCCACCTTTATGGTTTCCAGCCCTTTTGTGGGAGCTTGGTTGCATTTTCTTATCTCCGTGGCCAAAGTGTGCTCCCAGGTGTGAACACGCATTTTTTCAATGACTAAGCAGACAGAGCTGGAAGACAAAGTAAATAACATAATTCCATTTTCTATCAATGGTAACTTATGAAAATATGCTAAGTCATGTATGATGGCAGTGTTTTCTGCCTGTAGATTTAGCCTAGGTGACTAGGTAGAAGACTGAAGGTAAAGGAGGAGATTATAGTAAGGGAGAAACACTATAGTAATTAAGATAACAGGATTTAGGTTTCTAATAAGGAAATTCTTATTAGCTGTTGCTTCCTAATCATTGGGTACCACGCAATCCCTGCAATCAGGAACATGCAGGGTGGCAACACAGGCGTATAACAGGCTTTGTTAAAGATACCCTTCAGATTCTCATTTCCAGCTATCTAAGATAACTTAAAGAAATTTTAAAGAATATATTGTACTGATCTTACACTCATAGACATCAAAGTTTTTTCCATCTGCAAAGCATGAAGCTTGCTCTATTACGATATTTAAATCAGGTGAGAAAACATACCTCTTTGATGTAGTTGTTATTACTCCCTGAATTTTATTTGCCCAGGGAAGTAAGATATGTATCTTAAGAAACCTCTATAAAAATTGTCTCTGGTATAGAGTATGACAGCCAAGCGGACACGGTTCATAAACATTTGTGATGTATTAATCAAACCAAGACAATCTTCCCTCCAAACATGGAGGTAACTATATAAACAACTTTGTCAGCATTGACATAAAAATATATGATTTAGCTGTTATTAATGGGTGTGAATTGTCATGTTTAAGCTGATTGTTAAGCACACAAAAAATATGAGAAGTGGTTTAGCTGGATATGCCAACTGTACATGTGCGTATAAATAGCTGGCAGAAAAGGGCAAATTAAAGATTGCATCCCAGATAAAAATGCAATCCTGTCAGATCAGTGCCATTTGTATAAGTAAGGATAAGAATAACACTGCCAAATAGATATCAGGAAGAAAACCCATTAAAGATTATTGAAAGTCAGGGTGTCCCCTCTAGCTAAGAAAAGTTATTAGTCTGACAAATGTCAACTGCTAATCTAGAACTAATGGGATTTAATTTTATGAATTGTTTTCATAAATATGCTAAAATGTCTTCAGAGAGACATATTATATACTTTTATACCTTTTGAATTCATAAAAATACTTTAAGCATAGAATATGAGTAATTTGTTACTATAATTTTATTTGTATAGGAAATTATATTTTACTTATTTGTGTCTTAAACCATAGTGTCTAGAGTTCTCAGCTTGCCACAACCTCAGCCAAACACCACAGCCTGTGGGAGATGAGCGAAGCAGGGGCAAAATACTAATGTACCAAACCTCCCCCCTCAGATAATACACATCAAACTCCGTTATTTTATCTCTGTTGTGAGATAGTACTTGGGGTTGTCCTTTCAGAGGATGCGTGGCTTTCTCTTCTTTTTTGGGGGGAGGCAGGGAGGGGAGTGTTGGATTTCCCATGGATTTCCCATGCTCTTCATGCAAGCCATCTGCTCTCAACAAGAGGCTTCTCTCTGTTCCCTTTTCTTCCTTCCATCAGAAAATTAATGTTAGAAGGTGAGTTGGGAAAGACAGAGTACTTTAGAAGGGACAAGAAGGGAAAGCAAGAGACTGGGTCTCATCTGTTTATTTGATTTGTTTTCTTCCTAAGATCATTTCTGAGGGACAGCAAAAAGCTGTTTCTCAGCCATCCTTGGGATATTGATCCCCTGATAGTGAACCTGCACCCTCCTGCTTCGTGCCCCTCCCCAGGGAGGAGGCAGAGGGGCTTTCAGCCTGGGCCCCTGCTGTTCCTTACAGAGATGAATCCAAAAAATCTGTGCCCATTGGTTTCTGAACTTTGCATGAGTAAATTAGACTGCTTATATTCTTCCACTCTTTATATGACTTTGGAGATACATACCCTACCCTTCCCTACAAACTCCAAATTACCACTGAGGTTGCAATAAAGACAGGATAAATGCTAAATCACCAAGCACTCTGTCTCTCTTTCCTTATTCTCCTACTAGATGTAATTATACTTCATTTAAGGTGTTTCACCCGAGCTCCCTGTCCCTGGGTCTCTGTTCCTGCCTGCCCAGGAGCACTGGCAGCCTGTGCTGCAGGGCACACTGCTGATGGCATGTCTTGTCTTGTGTCACCCTTCCCTAATTTCATCCTTTCAGTGATACCTGTTGATCTTTTTCAAAGCTCCTGAGTATAGAAAACATTTCTGAGGGTGGAAAGCATTTGACAGGACTTTATCTCTTAGTGGGAGGATGGAAAGTGCATATCTTACATTTCGGTTGTTGCATCCTTGTGAAAGAAACGTTAGGTACTCCATAATGCAGTGGGGCATTCCAGCAGTAAATCAGATAGTATTGACCGGGACTTATTCCCTGATATCAACATGATCTGGAATGTCATCTAAGTACCGAATTCCGACTCTTCATCACCCTGCAAACTGCAGTACAATGCTATTTTGGCATAATGGCATTTATCATCAGCACTGGCCCATTGTCCACAGACTTGTTTCCAAGCAGTGTCTGCGTTCAAGTCCCCTTTTACGCTTGTCATAGAAAAAATTAAAAAATAAAATATTTTACCCATGGCGGCTTGTGTTTTCTAAAAGGAAGAGCATGTTATTTTATAACTAGATCAACAGCAAAGCCAGTTCTGCTTCCTGCCTATATTGCATTTAATTTCGCAGTCATTTTATATGCAGAGAGGGACAGAACAAATACCATTATTATTAGCAGAGACAGTTTCTGCCATTTTGCTCTACCTCATTATATAAGAACAACCACGCTCCTGACAACATAAAAGATTAAGTGCCAAAAGTTCAAAAAAACCCCACTTTATAAAAAGAAAAAACCCCACAGTAACTACCTTCTTTAACAACTAAGAAATTCTCTCTAAGATTTGATTGTATGAGGAAACATCACAGCTATGCAGAAGCTTTCTCAGGTACCTATGAAATATGATGCAAATACAAAGAAGTATTTTTCTGAACTGTTCCACCTGTGCCCCTGGTGCACAGGGACCTTCCCTTTGGGTAGCCCTAAAAACTGAGCCCTGAGTCAGGAGGGCTTGAATTCTGGCTTCTTGTTGTTTTTCTAAAGCCCCTCCTGATGATATGGGCACAAAATGCTTTTTGCAGGACAAATCTAGAAATAATTTCCCTACCCAGAGGAGATACAACAAACATCCTAATGTGGCTCGAGAGCTGAAATCCCACAGGCTATTTTCCCAGCTCCTAAAGGTTTGTCCTCTCTGGGGGATGTGTTTCCCCGTGAGAACACAATGTCTTAAATTGCTTTAAATTCAAATGCAGCAATGATGTGCTAGATTAGTACTTTCATTAATTATAAGGTCTTGAATTCACTTTTAAAGTTTTGACCCTTCAGTCCTAAAATTATATTCCCTACCTGCACTGCCTCCACATTTAGACATTAATATACTGGCCAGTGTGTAAAGAGAAGAAGGGCTCGACATTTCATTTTTATTACACCTAGCTTATTTTCCAGGTGAAAATACCAACGCCTACTGAACACATAGGAGTTATCTACATACCACGGGAAAGTTGGCCACCAACCCTCGAAATTACCCCAAGAACCCAAAATATCTTCTGTGTTCAGCTGAACACACACAACGAGGAAGGCATCAGGAAGGGACGCGCTTGGCAGCTCGAACCTCTTGTCTGGCTCCGGCTCCTCTGTATATAGAGTGCAACTGCGGGTAGAAAAGATGAAAAGCACCCCATGAGAGTAGAGGTGGATTACATTTCCCCATGTGGCTTATTGTCTTTATTTCACTGTTTTCCACTGCTGTATCTCAAAGACTACATGAAAAAAAGACGTCTGGGACAATCAGAACAATTTTCGGTCTTAATTTTCCAGGTAACTGATTCTGAAGAGCAGCTCTACGTGGGGAACTATTGGACCTGCCTTCCCCTGTCTGCCTTCCTCTGCCAAATGCAGGTGGACAATTTTACCAATACAGAACTTTTCCTTTGAAAACCCTGATTTTGAATTAATCAGCTTTCCTCCCTAAAAGTTCAGCCAAACAATTCCAGTCACATCTACGTTTCTGGGTCAGTGTTTAAGCATCAGCTAATCTGCAGTGGCTTTCTGCCTGCACCTGAGACGTTAACTCCACATGGGAGCACGGGCAGTGGAGTATTTCCTGAGACGTTCCATAAATCTCCTTTTGCATAAAAACTGTTTACTCCAAAAGCATTAACTTTATAGAGACTGAAGTGGTAGAGTACTCCCGCTGCCGGAGTTATTACTTCTGTCTATCACAGCGGAAACCTGTCCAACGAAATTTCTTATCTGTCACCCAGATGCAAGCTGAAGCTCATCCGGGATGCGCCGGTTATCTGTCTCGGAGTAACAGGGTGAGTGCCACATTGGGAAGTGATTTGTATAGATCGCTGGGTTTTAATGATAAGTATAAAGTACTTCACCTCTCCAGGAATGTCATGGAAGAAATCAAGAGCTTAACACGATCTCCTTGGAAAGCAATTTGTACTGCAATTACAAAACACCGATATCTGTGTCACAGGGAACCAGTGGATTTCAGAGGTTTAATTTACAATTTACTGGAGATAGGGCATTATATTATCACTGACATCCTTGTAATATATGGTGTATTCAGTGGTGACTTTCACTCATTAAAACAAATTAAAGAACTGTCTCTCGCAAAAAGGTCTACCTGTGCCTAAGTGCCTTTATTCACCAAATGCCCCGCTTTGTACATAATAAAAGTTGTAGGGAATGTATAACAGTTAATTCAGTTAGCTTTGTAGAAGCTAAATTATCATATCTTCAATAAAAGCTCAAAGATTGCCTCCAAGTTAGTGACATGAAAAGAATCAAGCCTCTGTTGGATGGTGGTGGGGGGTTTTGGCAGAAGGAAAGACAGCTGGAATAACTATAACATTTTAAAATCCATTTCTATCTTTAAATAAAAGAAACGGCATCACTGTAAACATATGTTAAACTACATTTTTAAAAAAATTAGAAAAAATATCAAGTATTTAAATAAGCAAACTATTTTTCTTTATTGCTAGCTGCTTTATATAGCCTGGTATAATCATCTTAACCATATTCTTTAACAATAATTATAAATCCCAACAAAGGAAGAAAATACACTTATTGCAGCACAAGTTACGACTATAGAAGAAGTCACTTTAGGCATACCGGAGCGAGATATTTTGGCTCGTTCCTCCAGGAGAGCTATTTTTTGGCTCATCTCTCTGAGGTGGAAAAATAAGCTTTTTCCAAAATAAAAATTTTAAAAAATCAGGAAATCTGGGTTACTTCCAGCCGATGGGGAAACACATTTGAAATTCAAGGGCTCTGCAGAGGGCACGTTGAGTCTCTCGCACCTGGGAGTGCAGCAGCGGCACCTCGGTGCTCTCACCTGTCAGCCAAACCCTGGGAACCCCAAATGGGGTAAATCTGACAAATCCTGGATTCCCTTGTGTTGGAGAAGTCCCTACTGGGAACCATCGCTATGAGGTTAAGCAGCACAAGAAAGTGGACCTCACCACAGAAGAGGAAGCTGTATCATATATTAATCCTATGTCCAGATGTATTTCCCCCCCTTTTGAAGCTTGCATGACCATAAGCATTAAGGAAAAAACTGCAAAAAGTAGAGGAACCTTTTTGGGCATCATGGCCTCAGACCCTCGCTCCCGCACGCATCCCTTGGTACAGCCTCGCAGCACCGCCCGTCTTCTGCAGGAACATCGCCCGTGGGATTTGGTTGTGCTGACTGCTGGGTTTAATGGGATTTTTGTCCTTTCTGACAACTAGTGTGCCTGTATGGCAGGCACTTCTAAACCCAGATGTGGCTTTAAAAATATTTGAGTACTTTGTTTACTTAAGTACTCTTTGTGCATTTATGTTTGGCTGATGCACCAGAAAGGTCTGGATACACTATGTTCTTCACAAAATCACTGAACAGCCCTGTTGGAAGGGACATTGAAAGATCCGTTGGTCCAGCCTTTTGTGGGAAAGGAAGCCTAGATAAGATCATCTATCATTGTCTAGTCACATCTTGGACTTAAATCTTAACAAATTTAACATTGTCTTTCTTTGGAAGGTTCAGGGAGAGTGGCAGAATTGATGATTGTGTCCTTTAATAACTGGAACACTTGAAATAGTAAAAAATGATATGAGAATTTTGCTCAAACCCCATCGTCACTGACTTATGAAAGATGCAACACGCTGGATATTGAAGGTCTGAACCCCTAAGTGCTCAAGTACAAGTGTACTTTAATCCTGAAAAAGGGTTAGAGATACTTTTATTAAAAACAAAACTACATAAAATTGATTTGAGGAGTTCAGTGCTTCCTTTGCTGAAAAATATTCCCTTCTTGATAAAAAATATGATTTATTCTAGGTAATGCACAGCTAGCGTTATTACAAAGTAGCCAGAGGGAAGGGAATTGCCTGTCTTGTTTGTATCATCTTGAGATGATGGAGCATCATTCATTCGTGCTCTGATCCTTACAGCATTGTCCCAAACTAAACAGTAGTGTTTTTTACTATTTGTTGTCCTCCTCATATATAGGCATAGATAAAATGTGCTGACTGAAAGCTTACCTAGATAGATAGAGAGACAATTAATCCGCTTCCACTTTGTCGCATCACTTCAGCTCCATCAAAGTGCATCACTGTCCACTTGGAGCAGGTATTGACTGCTGCTTGCCAATCCAGGCAATGGTAGGTGGTGCTGATTTAATCATGGGGTCAGGCAACCTTTGCTGAGAAAGTATTTTTTTTGCATGTGGTAGTTCTAAGAATAGACTGTTTAAGTAAATTTGGAAGCGAGGAAAGAATTCAGACTATAGTGTCTATTAATAGTATCAAAAATCCCGTTACCTCAGGAGCATGGTAATTGGTTTGATCTTAAATTACAAGTAGGATCAATTTTCATTATGAAGGTAGTTGGCACTTAATGTTTGAAATGAACAGTGAGTTTTACATTTTATGAACTAGTCAACAAAACCCAGCCAAATAATGCAATATGAAATAATTAAGGATATGCTGTATAATTGTTGCATTAAATCCCTAAACTGACTCTGACATTACTTGAAACTCAGTAGGAAAACTAATAAAAGCCTCTGTGAGGTTATTTTTCCTGTGTTGTCAGCACATTGCTAGTTAATGACTTTTAGAGTAGGTCAACTGAAAAGTGGTTTCTTTCACACTTTTACGTTACTATGAAGCTTTTATTTCCTTTGTCAGCTGTTATTTCTAAACTACAGGAGCTGTCATGATTTTTGATTTATTTATTGTTAAAAATGATTATTTTTTACTCACAATACAGCTGATTTTCAAAAGGTATTCTTTTTTTATGACTGCACTGTCCTATCTTATATCTCAAACACCATAGCAAAGGAAAGCTGGATTCTAATTACAAAAACTGTATATGTTGTCGTTTGCCTTGCCAACTTGTATCAAATGTGGTTTTTATCTCAAATGCATGAACCTGAAAACACGCTTATGTGTGAGCAGCCTTTCCAGGGAAATGGCTATTACCCCGCCAGTTATCCCAAAAGAAGGATTGCCCCCACCGGGGGCTGGCACTGCCCTTGGACGGCCACCCGCCGCGGTCCGAGGTCAGTGTCCTCAACACGGAGCCAGCTACATCAGCTAAATGCAACTGGTCTTGGGCAGGGGGGAAAAAAAAAAAAAAAAGTAAAAATCAAATTTATGTCTTGCTAAGTCACTGTGTCAGTGTTCTGAGAAAAGAACATCTTTTTATTTCATCCTGCCCACAGTCTAAAGCAAAGCTTTCCTTGACTGTCTCAAATCCAGTAATCCATCTCTTACTTCGGCTTGTTTTGGGTTCCACCAGGATCAGCTGCAAGCTACTCGGAACAGGGTCAAACAGAGACAGCAGGTAAAGCTTTATGAGTGGACGTCAACAGGTTGTGCACACAAAAAAAGCTAAATTATCGGCAATATGCCTCAAAAGCGAGAGTGTGTGGCACTGATCCCTTCCAATGTGCTGGGTAAAAAACCTAATTCTACTGCTTTTTTGACTTCTTTTTTCAATTTAAACAAGCACGAGCATTATCTGACAGCAAACACCACAGCCTGGTACCACCAGCTCTCCTGCTCCTGCCGATGGCAATATTAGCAGCATAAGCTCTGGCTCTGAAAGAGCTTAAAACCCACCTTCTCTAAAGCCGCGATAAAAGTCATTACAGCAACTTTGAAAAGAAATGGCCAAAACAAGCTGTATACTGTCCCAGAAAGTAATCCACACAAGGCTTCTTTTCCTGTTAAGAAACTTGAACAAAACTGAAATGAACTTTCAATGAAATTTTAATAGTTATGTATTTTCTGCATATAAGTGATGGCAGAATTTGAATCGCTGTCTATACTTTTAAAAGCAAAGATTTGAATAATGCATGGAAGGTAGGAATTAAATAGTTGTCTTCTCTAGGAGGAGAAGTTGCACCCTCATATTCCTTTAGTTTCCTAGTCATTAGATTTATAACCAGCTCCTCACTAGTTCATGAATATTAGAAGAATATGACAGTGAAATATATTGTAATTGAAAGAATATTAATTAAGGTTCATCTCATATTCTATGGCTCTGTAATATCATCTGAAAAAGAGTCATTATACAAAGCTAGAAAGTCATGCTTTATTCAGGACAGTGTTATCTTTTTAAGCAGATGTGAAGTTATTAATTTAAAACAGTAAAACAGTTCAAAACCTGTATTCTTCATTGTTTCAGATATTAAGAAAAGCTGTTACTCACTTAAGCAATCAAGATTTTACTTGATTAATTTTCTTTTCAGCGAACAGGAACTGTGGGTTCTTCATGATTATAACTTTCCTCCTAACAAATCAATGCAGAGAGCAGGACATGTAAATTATATCTCGAACAGCCACTGGACGACCGGGTGATAAGTACCCAATGCAGTCCATTTTCTTTAGTGTTTCTGATACTTTACATTACAGTATATCAGTTTTTTTCATGCCAGTGCCAATGCACGCTTACTGCAGATGAACACTACTGGAAAAGCTGCATAATTTATTTCTTCTGATTCTCTTTCCTCATAAATGCCTATTTAAATACTCTAGGGATCATCCATTCAAACAGGTTAGCAAGTTTTGTATCACGTTGTTTCCCAGACCTGTAGCAATACACTTATTAAGATTCCCCCCTTGACAGTCCTAAGACCTTATGGAAGCTAATCCTAAAATTTTGGGGGCTGCTGATTTTAAATATGGTTAATAGCAAATGCTGTCATTAGTCACAAGAAACTCATGGCTCTGTTCTGCTTTTTGAGATGTGATACAGACAAAAGATATCTGGACTTTTTCAGTGATGAGGTAGTTGTGTTATCCATGAAAAACTGATAATGAGTCATGGTTCTTAGCCTGTTTATCGCATACTTTAAAATAATTAATATAAGGATGGTTTAATGATAATATTGGTCTCTATTATTTGCCAGAAATCCAGCTGGACACAGGGTTCTCTGTGGTAAAGACAGCTTCAAAATTCAGTAGTCATCACAGTTCATATCTTTAAGAAAAATTGCAAAAGCTGGGACTAAATATAGAACTTTGGAGAGAGCAGAGTTAGGAGACATAGTGAAGGTATTCAATACCAAACAAAAAGTAATTTTTTTCCTCTTGTCTGTTTTATCACTTAGGTCAGCAAAACAACAGTTTCCCAAAGATAACATCATGATAAATTTATATAGATTAACTGGAAAAAAATACTCTATTTTCTTTAATTTCCTGTGATATTCCTGGCATGTGTCATTCATCCTGGCAGGAGGGCCATATGTCTGTTCCATAATTTCCCCTAAAACACAGATATTATGTAATGATTTTCAGACCAAATGAAGCTGAAAAGCCTAAAATCATTCTCACAACCAGTAATGTTCTGGGAACCATAATGGTCAAGCTTAAAGGCAAAGTGAGGTTTCTACTTATTGTGTCTAAAAAGTAGAACAGAAGACTAGGAAATAAAGGAAAAGAGGTCCTTCTTCTCAGGGCAAAGTAATGGAAAGATGATGTAATCTACTAATATTCTATACATCCTTTACTCAGTGTTCTCCTCGATTCTTAAGTTTGTTAAAACCCAATGGGTCCAAACACTTTAAGATCTGCATTTCTAATGCAGATGGAAGGTGAATAAAATGCATCATATCATGCAGCCTCACAGACAAACATGTGAAAAAAAATTTTTTTTAAGAAAGCTTTGAAAAAGTTTTCTGTTCATTGAATTTTCTCCAGATTAGCTTTTTCAAATGAGGAGAAATAACTTCATTGAACAAATTCTCCCATTTCTGAGGTATTCATTGATCCCTGAGATACAAAAAGGGGATACAAATCTGAACATGCAGGATTTTTTGTTTGTTTTCCTATTAAAAAGATAGTATATTTAAAAACCAAACACACATTTTTGCAGCTAATGCAATGTCTGCTACTCATATACCCATCCCTCTGGATCTCACAGACCAACAGGTGTGAGTAAAGTCTATTTCAAAATTGCCCAAGTTCTAGCAATACTTAATAAATATTATCACAACTATTAATGCTTCTACTGCTTCTACACTCTGATTTGATATTAAATAGAAGTATAGGATTTTGTTGAAAATGTATTATTTTTAAACCCTTATTCTAGCATTAGAATCAGTGTGGAACTATTCTTAAAATTCTGCATATAACATTTAATTAGCAGCAGAAATGTATTTGTTCAGTAGAAAACCTTCCATTGAGCTATAGCAATGAATGTGTTTTCTTACACAGGCTGCAAAATTCACTTCAGTCCTAATTCTGGTTATATTCTGGGAATGTTCATGAATTAATGGCCTATGAACTGAATAAATAAGTCTGGGTTTGCTAGCCTGTGAATAAATAACGCAGTCTACAATACCATCATCATCATCATCCCAGCTTTAATGGAGTCTATTAAGTGCTGTCAGGGTTGAAAGATCATGGAAACACTGAGGTACTGCAATCTTTTGATTTATTCACTCTGTCCTCCTACTCTAAGTTGTTCCAAACTCCATCCAAATCTGTAGTGAGATGTCTGAGACCCTACACCTTATTTTACTGAACTCCAGGCATGGCTTTCCTTGCTGATTTCTATCCAGTTTTATTTTGGTCATTCTGCAAATCATTTGGGCTACAGATGAACTTGAACAATCACGTGAAGACAGAAGAATAGGAAAATAACACAGTCAAGTACTACTAACTAACGTGTTGTATATCCCTATATACCCGCGCGTACCTCCGCAGTTAAGGTGAGGGCAGGACGCGGCAGGACAGCACACAGCCCAGTCCCACAAGGCAGACATTGCCAGATCCCAGGAGTTTTCTAAGTGCCCAGCAGAAAATGGGACCCCAAAACGTTCCTGGATGGAGCTGGTGGAAGTTTGCTGGTGGCAAACCCATGCCCGTCTGCAAGGATGGGTTGAAGACAACGCAGAGCCAGACCCCCACCTACCAAGCACCAAGCTAAACCAGCGTGGCCGACAGTGGGTTTGGTACCTCTGTACGAGCCACAGCCACAGCTGGACTCAGACCAGCCTTGGCTTTCGTTTTATCAAGCTTATAGTATAGGCTATGTTACAGCTTTATTAATTTCTGTCCCTTCTGTAGATAACCTTTCAGTAAAGTTCTCCTCCAATGAAAACATGAATGAGTCTGTCTGTCCAAGGACTCATCCGCTTTTACGAGAAAGCTAACATTGCAAACCCGTTAATCTTTGCTGTATTCCCAGTTTTATTGCAATTCTCAGCCACACAGGAGAAAGGCAATCAGGCAGACAATTTCACTGCAATCAGTTCACAATGCTTTTAATTTCTGCTCCATTTCTGAACAGTGATTCAACCTGCTTCCCTTCCTTGCCTTCCAAATAATTTATTGTTTGCATGAAGAAGGGTCAAAATACTAAATCACTGTTCAAAAATAATAGCCTCTTAGATAGTTTTAAAGTAATTCTTTAATTAAAGTGGAGAAACTTAGAAAGTGTCTTAAAAACCCATCAGGATTCTTGTATTATACTATATAGATATAATTACTACCCACTTTAACATGCTCTAAAAGTAATGATAAAGTCCTAAATGACTGAAGTTAAAGTTCAATTAAATCTGATGAAGGGAACGTTGAAAACTGGCCAACTTATTAAAATATGTATAATTTGACAGTACGTGGTATCTAGATGTGTTGAATGGAGTCAGAGTTGATGTTAATAATAATAATGCTGTTTCATCTGAGAACTGACAGACTCTGGTCTCCCCAATAACAAGGACGAGGAAAGCAAAGGCGCTCCTGGGAGCAGGCAAAGAACCAGCCACGAACTGGGGGAAAGGGGGAGCACAGGCCTGCAACAGCAAACAGGATAGGAATATTTTAATTTTTAAAACTGTTGAAACTGTACACTGTTGTTATTTTTCCTTCGGTCTCCATTGAAGAAAAAAAGTTCTGAGATACCAAGAGATTGACACTGCTTATTTCTCAGTTGGACCCAATGAACTTAAAGGTCTTTTCCAATGTAAATGATTCCATGATTCTCTTGCCACTGTCAAGAGAAAATCTTAAGAGACAACTCTTCTTTTAAAACATCCAGACTCATTTTGCAAATCAAAGGTTAAGATGGGTTGTCAAGCATTGTACCTTCATAATACTGAAATCACCTAAACCAAAGCCCCAAATGTAGATAGCCTTTGAGCTCTGTTGTCCCAACATGCAAATTAATGGT
The DNA here is from genome assembly GCF_964188355.1 of Buteo buteo. Lineage (NCBI taxonomy): Eukaryota > Metazoa > Chordata > Aves > Accipitriformes > Accipitridae > Buteo > Buteo buteo. The sequence goes on along the minus strand of NC_134174.1, from coordinate 68,816,334 downwards.
AGCAAAATGTTACGGTGCCTATTTTAGGTGCTTTAGAACAGAGTTTGCTGAAAGCTCAATACAAAGAGACACAGCTGCAAAACAAATCTCAAGTGGGGTTTTAGAAGGATGAACAGTTTTTGAAGAAAACTTCCTCACAAGTAAACCCAGGAATTTTCTCCAGTTTTCTCACTGCCTCCAAAGTCAGCAAAATAAAACCCATCAAATTGTTAATGACTCTACCACCTTGCAGCATCCCAGGCACAAAGGGGGAGAAGGCAGGCACCAGCATCCCTCCAAGGAAGGGGAGGAGGTGGTCAGGGCAGAACAGGAGGGGAGGGAAGGCACGTTAGGCAGAAGCAGGTTTGCTCTGCATGTACGAGGTGGGAGACAAGGGGCTTTGGACAGACGGACAGACGGACAGACCTGCCAGCCTCCCCCGGCCCCTCAGGGCAGGCTGGCAGGTACGTACACATGCAATGGGAAAAGATGCAGTTACAAGACTGACTTTAGAAATTAAATTAGCTGAATTCTATATTCAGGTGATAAACAGTGGTCTGGGCAATTTGGCGAGATACAGTAAAATAAAATTGGTGCCAAACATGCATAATGATGACGACAGCGATCTTAAAAAAAAAAAATATCTATTTACTTCTGCTCTTTGCTTTGTCTGGAGGATGTGTACTGACTTTGTAGAATCACTGCAGCAACTTGTAAATGATGTATGAAATGAAAAAACCCCTGTTCAGCCACTGCAGAGAGAAATTGCAGACCGTGCTTTTCAGTCACTTTTGAACTGTGCTATTTGCTGTAATCTTGAGCACAACCATATTAAAGGCCAAAAACTTACATGTGCACACACATGCCCCAAGAAAACCTCTCAGTGTGAACACATTGAACACAGCAACACTGTTTAGAAAACAAATGCCGTTTCAATGTTTAGAAGAATTCTGATTTTAAGGGAACTTTTGCTCTGACTGAAATTAGAAGTAAATTGCCTGCCTTCTGTTGTTTATATGAGAATTTTATAGCAATTTAACTGAACTGACCACTATGAGTTATACTGCACATCTGTTTATATCATAACTCCTTGCCTTTAACCAACATGCATCTTTTTCATCCTGCATCTCTGTCCAAAAGAAAATTAAAACTATAACCATCAGGACTGGTGTCTTATGAGTCCTAGAGGGTTTTCACATTTTCTCCTCTCTCTCTTTCAATCATTCCCCTCTGTGTAACTGCAGAAACTGAAAGAATAAGGTATAGCAAGTTGGACCATAATCTCTTCTGACATTCTTCTGGAGATCATGAGTATTATAAAGCAGCATTCTTATTTCTTTTTAAATAGCAACATGTATGTATTAGTTTAACTGACATTTCCTTTCCTGAATGCAGAAATTTAGGTCAAAGTACCCCATGGTAGCACCCACTGGGCAGAACACTAGATCCTACGCTAAGACGATATGCTGGAGCACTTCAGGTTTCCGTTTTGGATGTAATAAAGGCAAAGCAATGGACTCTAATGGACAAAATAACTCTGCGCAATTGCTATCACTGAAATACAGCTGAGCTGCACTGGCTGGGGAATGTAGTCTTTTCCTTAGCTCACTTCAGAAGAATGAGATGCCTTGCATCTCTTTTCATACCTTAGGAAAAATAATTTTCTGACTTGTATATTCTGGTAATCGCTGTGGAATAGTGGGCCAGAGGCTAGTGGCCAGTTTGTAAATTAACACAGCTGGGGAACACATCTGCATCTGTCTTGTCTCCTGGCTGTTTTGATTTTAAGTTCTTCTATTGTTCCATTTTTTCTCTTACTTTCTCCATCATATAGAGCACTTGCAATTTTTTAGTCATAACACTAATGGTTTTGCCACAAAATTATGGGGCCAGGAAATATGTCCCAGATAAAGGGTTTTTTCTTGAATACAAAACCCAAATCTAATCTTTTGGGATGCTGTTTAGGTTCCCTCACTATGCTACGGAAAGACTATATATGATCTATGTGAACACATCAGCAAAATGGAAACCTGGAACAGAGGTTTAAGACTTTTTGCTAAGCAGCGCTCTCCTAGGTATATAGATGTAAGGATTAGCCAGTAAAAATCCATAAACTTATTCTAAAATTTTATTTTTTTTCCTTTAATCTAGTAGGAGAGAAAAGCTCTTTGTCCCACACCCATGCCTGCAGGCACCCCTCACTCCCAGGGAAACTTCCCAGGACCCTTCTCCTCCAACCCAGTGCTTAAATACCACCACCACCACCAAGGGTCTGGGATTTTCACTGTTAGAAAGAGAGTTCTCAGCATTAAAAAAAATGACTGAAGAGTAAGAGCAGGAGTGATATCCCAGATCTAAGCATTTATGAAAAGCATATCCTCATAACATGTGAACCAAAAAAATTGTGAACAAGTTGAGATCTACTTTTTACCGCAAGCTGTAGCCACATGCCAAACTCCATCTACTCATAATGCCATCATGATAAAAGAGAAGATTAAACACAGTTTCATTACAGTCAGGGTTTTGCCCCTCAGTTCTCAGATTAAATAAAATTTCTGTCTCTAAAGACACACCATTTAAATGAATAGAAGCAATTAGGAAGAAACAGGATAATCTCTGTTAATGAGGCTATCTGGTTAAGGCGTTATACAGCCAATAAGTCTCATCTACTTTTTGTTTTTACACTTTGGTTAACAGTGAAAAAGTTAACAAAGCTAACGCTGAGTTATCTCAGTGAGTTTCTTATCTAAGTCCCTTAGTAAAATGAGAGACTTTTGTACTTTTATTTTTTAATTAAGCATGAATGCAAACTCTATTGGTGTCTAAGCCAGCTATCAATTTAAGTTTTGCTTCCATTTTGAATTTTATCTTTCTTAGATCCAAGGGAAAAAACACCTGCTTGCCAAGCCGGGAGCCCGAGGGAGGCTGGCTGTGGGGAGCGAGTTCTGCAGAGCTCAGCATCACTCCTCATGGTCTCTAGATCCCTCCCGTGAGGAGCTCGAGCGATTAATGGCCATCACAGAGCTGGGCTACCACTGTCCCCTCTGGGGAAATTTCCCTCTCCTACCAAAATCCCAGGGAATTATGGCTTTACCTTTTTGACTTGCTTCAAATCTGTTTTCTATACCTTATTAGCAGTAGCATGTTTTTCTGAACTTCAGGGAACCTTCAAAATTTTAATGATTATTTCTGATATTAAGAACCAACCTTTTGAGCTCTCATTTTTTGTTCCAGGAGATCTGGTCTGTCCCATTTCGCTTTCATTTCCACAGGCAGATGGAGAACAATTAATACTGCTACAACAGTGACAGTATTTCACTTTCTTCTGTCTTTTCTTCTCCATAATTAATTTACCCAATGCAGCCTGCCACTTCATAATTAAGCAATTAGGTAAAAAGGCTTGCCTGTTAATTTAAATACATCAGGATATTTGATGCATAGTCTCCTTCTTAGTCAGCGCTTCATGGACTATCATATCTATACAAGAATCCTTTCCAGTCTCTATACAAAGGTTTCGCTTGGGTTTTATGACACCTGGAGGTGACTGAGTTTTGCTCTCAGGCTTCCCATACATAATTTCCCATTTCCCATCCAAATCTCCTTATTTCATAGGAGCAGAACAATTAATAAATGCATTCCTGATTGCAAACTACTCCTGCCTGGAATGACCCGGTTCTCTGAGATACTCAGACACCTGTACATCTATTTCAGTGTTTGCACAACTCGCCCACAGCCTGTACCCAGTCAGTGCGCTGCTCCCCTGCGACCATCTCCCACCTTCACTGGTTCTGGATAACAAAACCTCACCATGAACAAACATTCAATAGATCACAGCAAAAATCTTCCTAATTTCAGCCTTCAGTGGTATGTTTCTACTCCAAACCAAAAGCATTTTGGGTCCCTTCAGTATATTCACTCTGCTTAATGAATAACTGCATATTGTTATTACCCAGCTAAATATTTAATCCTTTTCAAATCTCCTTAAATCGTTAAACTCAGTAACATTGGTATCGGTGACCTGCATGGGCTAACTATGGTTTATACAAGAAATGAATGGGTGTATTAATTGTCTGGAATTAGACTAGTTGGTCTTCATTTTTCTATTCAGCAGGAACAGCCAGAGGAGCTTCACTACCCACTCACTACCTTCTTTGGAAGAAAAAAAACCTCAAAAGTTGCATTTTTTTTTTTTTTTTCTTTTAGTAGTTCAGTCCAGACTGGGTTTAGGGAGGACCCAGAGTCAGAAGCTATTTGGATTCACCCAACCCTAGTGCTACCCATGTTTGTAACACAGCCCTTCCAAACAGCACCTGTGCAACGCACGCCCCCCCGGCATCTGTGCCCATGCTCGTGCGCTTTGCCAGGCGGAGGCAGAAGGGATGAAGCCGAGCTGCAGGGACGTGCAAAAGAAGTAACAGGTGGGATCCTGCCTCTTGGTTAGTCTTCTATCCCTTTGAATCCATAAATTTAGAAGTACGGCACTGCTGCCATGCTGACACAGCACTCGCTGCTGCCAGCCACATGAGAAAATCATGTTTAAGTTGGCGAGAAGCGATGTGTGCTTAAGGACTTCGCAAAGTCGAAACCTGAACGTCAGCTAAAATTGGTTATTCAGATTTCATCTCCAGCATCTCTGTGTTTTTTTTTTTCAAGTACCTGGCACCGGAGCTACTCTCAGAGACGTCAATTTAAAGAAGTGCTGAAAACATTCAATCCTCTTTGCTCTCGGTTTAGTGGAGGAACTCTCTCTTGAGAGGGGCTGCTGAGGAGCAGCGCCTTTGAAACACAGCTCCCCGGGAGAGTCCTCAGGAGAGAATCACTGGCAGGTTTTAAAAGTAACCACTAATGTAATTAACTCACTGGTAGACTTTAAATGGTTTAATAGTTGGAATATTAATACACCGGAGCACGTTCAGCAAGGGATGGCCAAGCTGCAAAGCAAACTGTGGCCCAGGAAAACAGCTCCGGGGAGGATGCTCCCCACAGCCGCAGAGATGTCTGCAGGATCACCAGAGTGGCCATGGGCACAGAAAAGCCTCCCTGGAGACCTGCAGATCATGTTCATCCCAGTCAAGGAAAACAGGCAACAGAAGTCTGCAAAAAATGTCTCATTTATGGCCAGTCCTTAAACACTGAGGAATGTTTTCAGGACATTGAATACTGCCTTTCTGCAAAGCAATACTCAGCTTTGTTTGTAAAAATAATAGTTCAGAAAAATAAATGAAAAGTTATGTTTTCCTAGTCCTAAACCAAGCTCTGCCATCCTTTCCTGCAGAAGCTGGCTGTATATAGCTAATATTCCACCAAGCCTGTTGCACTTACTTTTCCCACTTTTAATAAAGCTGTATCTTTCTCAAAATACATTCAGCAGTAAATGCACATCAGCAGTCAATATGTAATTACTTCCAAAGAAAAGATCTTTTTTATGATGCCAACAACAACAAAAAAAACCAAAAAAAAAGAAATCAAAGTGTGATTTTAAGACCAATTAAAGGGATACAAAAACTTTATCAGCAGGGATTTATTTTTTTTAGTCCATTCTAATAAAATACAACAGCTTTAAATGGCTTGTCATGACAGAAAAATATTTAGTTCATAGGCTCAGTGTTGGAAACTCATGTACAAGGGCCCAAGCACCATGTTTTCCTCCTCAATGCTACTTAAATACAATCAATCAGAAATAATAAAATTATCCTTGATTTAGAAATACAGTGGAAATTATAGCAGAAAAGGAAGCACAAATATCTTCAATTGTTTTTAGTGTGTGCTAATGGGTCTACTGAAATACTGAAGAAGGCATAGCAATGTCACAAAGAAGATAATTCAAGTTCTGGTGAACTAAATCATTCACATTCTGTGAAGTGGGATTCATCAAGGGTCTCTGAACCTACTGGACCTCTGTGCAGGAGGTGGATATGCACGCTCCAGGAGTGGAAATCCCAGCAGGGACTACTGGGTCCAGCTTTTGGCACAGCACTTAAACCTGTGGACCATTTGGAGAGTCCGGAGGAGAGCAGAAAGACTGCTTAGTTGTGTGGAACACAAACCCCCAAGAGCAGGGTTTGAAAGCACCGAGGGCTTTAGCAAGAAGCAGTTGGAGCAACATGGGACCTTCCCACCATGGTGGTGGTGGTTTCCATGGGGCACCAAGGACCTCACCATTAACCACATCCATTTTTTCTTTAGTCTTTTTTCTGGATACACTTGTGCACATCATAAAAAGTATTTAATACATGGCGATTACAAAATCTGTATGCTGAATTTATATTTTATGCTGGTTAACTCTTGTTTCTTCATTTCAGTCTAACATAGATTAATCCTTCCTCAGGCAAGGATTGCACTGCTTCTCCATCCACTGCCCTCTACCTTCAGACTATGGAAAAATCAATTACACTCCTGTGCTTGGCTGTTTAGTTAAGTCTGCACCAAACTGGGAAGTACCACAAGTACATTTGTTCTACAGCTAATGTGCACACACACACAGCAGCTACACTCTTGATAAGGAAAGGTTGATGTGTGCTTTGGAGGCACATGAAAAGTGCTCATTGCTAAAACTGCCATTCCCTTTGAAGATGCTTTTATCACCTTGTGATCTTCCCGCTTCATGAAAGAGCTATGCCCAAATACTGGGAAACACTGCATTTTCCCTTTTGTTTTCTCCTGAAAAGACCAGAAGCTAGGGTGGTAATACATGTAAGTAGATTTTGTGAAGTATATTAGAAATAGCACACCACAAGAAAGCAAACAAGCAAACATACCTTTATGCATATGCAGATTGACAGAAATTCACTCATTTTTTCAGAGCTGCTGATCACATCTTTAGGCAAGAAGGCTTGACACATTTGTGGTAACGACCAGGATGCTTTTGGACCTTCGATCAGACCCCCGGAGGCATTTCTAATGCTCCAAATGTCACTGTTTTCCCCAGCAGACGGTTGCCTCAGTGTCTGCCCAGTTATGCCAGGGTGGATGAGAGCGGCACAGCCAACCCCGTCCAAGGGAGCAGCGTTGGTGGGTACATCAGGGCACTCCAAAAAGAGAGGATGTTCATGTCGGGGGGGGGGGGGGGGCATTTCCTTTGCTATAAAACTCCTGATCCTGCCCTGGAACAGAATTCTCTTTGATGATGGGCTCATTGCTTAAACTCAGCATCTCATGGTTTACTTAATTGCAACATCTTCTCTGGAGCACGAGCCAGATTTTCAGAACTGCTATATCCTCCTGTAAGCTTGCAAAAGTGTCTACGGGACCAGTGCTCAGATTGGAGAAAATGATAAAGCAGGTAAGACCTAAAAAAACCTCCAGCTGAGCAACAAAATTCGTAGCCCCAGAAGATGATTTTGGCCTTACCTTCTCCATAATGGCCTCATGCTTCACGTCATTCCAAAGAAGCATCATAAAAATGGTATCACTCAGTGCTACAGTAAGAACTTGGCAATTCTTAGAGACACTGCCAAAAATACCCAAATGTCTAATCCAAATTATCCCATGCAATCAGTTCAAGTAACTTGCCACAGGTTGCTCAGAAATAGAACAGCTATTTGGCAAAAACACAGCCACTCATTATAATTCATTGAGAAGTCCTTAATTTTACAGTTACATACGCCAGTATGAAATCATATCAAATTCTTCAAAAGAGGTGAAAATGCTGAGATATTTATATTCAGTAACTTAAATAGTTCTGAGCATTTACTACATTTTCTCAACACTTTTTTGGTGCCACTCAGCAGCAGCTCCATCGGTGATGCAACTCCAATATGGGACTCAGTTACAGCCCTTTGAAAAATGACTAATTCTCAGCTTCCCTCTCAAAAAATTCCAAAATCTTGCCTTCCTAACTCCTAGAGAAGTGGTAGGAAGACAACTCTTTTCTCCAGGGCCCAAATGAACGGTGTTTTCCCAGCCCACAGCCACCATTCCACCTCTGAGCCAGAAGCAGCCAAGAAATCTTTTCTTTTTTATAGATCTATCTTATGAAAATAACACAATTCCTTAAATTAATAGCATCCAAGTACCATGCCAGAAAATGAAAATAAAACCATTAGCAATAAATTTACTGCCCCAAGCTTATCTTTAAGAAACAGACCACCAACACAGCTTTCTCCCTGCTGAAAGCCACACATCGAACGCACATAATCCTTTTATTGTGATGTTTTCAAAATGTTTCCTTTGTATAATGTGTCAGTGCCCTATATGCGTTTTAGGCAACTACCCTGGATGCTTGTATTTGTAGATTGATGAAATACCAACAGTTTGACAAATTCCAAAGTATATATTAAAAAAACATTCCAAACAATTCTACAGATAAGACATAGCAATAAAAAATAACAACAAATAAATAAAGAAAGAAGCAACCCCAGCAGGTTGGCCACTGGTGAGCACTGAGGGCAGGAATGGAGGTTGGCATCACCCCAAGGGAGACACAAATGTGGGGACGCAGCAACAGCAAACCCTGCAGTTGGGGGTTGTGTAGGACAGTTACCTTCCCAGGCACTGCTGGGTAAAAAGTATTTGTATTCAGGTTTGGGGGGCTTTTTTTATTTCCATGCCAGAAGCTGGTGTCTTTCTTTAGCATGAAACCCCATGAGCAGAGCACAAAGGGAGAGTAACAGTGATATCCTCCAGGTTCACAGGCTGGGAACACAAAAACTCGTGAGAAAAAACAAATTTTTAACCTTCGGTAGGCTGAGGATCAATCTTTGGGATATTAAACAAAATGTTTTATTATAAAGGGAAATCAATTGCAAACAGCAAGTGACAACTGGTTGTGGTAAAGTAATGAGATAATGGTCTCAAAGTTCATCTTTATACCTTTGTGCCATAGAAATGCCTCTAAGTACCAAAAGAGCAGCACTCCCCATATAAAACCAGGGTACGTCTGCAGCATAAAAGGAAAAAAAAACCAAAATAGGAAATTCTAAAAAACTTTAAAAGCATTTGACATTGTCCATTAGAACGCCAGGCCTCCTGTAGAGCTGGGCTCCCAGGTGGGTCCAGAATCAGGTAAGAAGCACGAGAGATGGAGGACACGAGATTTCCTTGGTCTGAGACAGACGGCGTTGGGGGTTTTACCGGAGCTAGGTGGGTGTGCAAGGCCATAGGAATCCGCTGTGCAGCACTAAAGCATGGAGAGTGCAGCAGACTGCATCAAACAGATCCACACTGGTCTGCTCACCTGACACTGCTGGAAACGCAGAAACCCGAACACTGAGTGAATCTCTGTACAGCTGCAAGTGATTGGAAGTAAAAATAATTTCACTTATTGCAGTAGCCTCTCCATGGCATTTCCTAACCTGTTAGCTTTCCCTTACCACATAAGAAAACTTCTAAATACCAACATGGCACCGAGAAACCAACAGTCTTTTCTCATATCTACATTTTTTAATTATATGTCGTGTATACTATAGATACAAGGAGTGGATTTTTTTGGTTAGTATTGCTAATCTTTCAGAGTTTATTTACTGCACTAGACCAGCGGAGCATCCCCTTTTTTTTTTTTTTTCCTAATGTAGAGTCTGTTACATAGTTTATGCTCTGCATAAACCACATTTAAAGTACATAAAGAAATCACTTATTTCTGTGATTCAACAAAGATGGCAATTGGCTGGCAGTTTCTTAATCGAGAGACATCTCTATTTGAACTGAACAGAATTATCATCCCTTCATTCACATGCTTTATGAAATATGTATCACTTGGGAATATACGATCACTTCTAATGTAGACTGATTCACAGAACAAAATAATGTGGTAAAAACCAGGTCACTCAAACTAAAGCTAATCAACTTGGTCGAGCTGTCCTCTATTTGTGATGGGTTCAATAAAATACTTCTGAAAAGAGTGAAGTGATAGCTTGAGGTCACAGAAGAAACTTCACAAAGCCATCATGCCAGTTTTGGTCCTTTACCAGGCAGTTTTTGTAAATTAGGTACCCCTGGGGTCTGCAGAGTGACCATTTCACATCCCTGAGCAGTGGCTAATCCCACTCCCCACACCCTTGCAGGACTAACTGGTTATCTTGGAAAACCAGTGGGAGCTTCTGGTCTTCACGCCAAGAGCTGCGCCACGACTGAGGAGCACGGACGTGAGATTGAGAGGGCCAGGGTAAACCTGAGGAGCTGAACTTCTCCGAATGCTCCGTGCTTCGTCCTGGCCCTTGTCATGCCAGGGAGGACCAGGGATGGCACTCGGCCACGCAGCATCCCAGCGAGACAGGGGGTGTGAAGGGGCACTCGTCTCTCTTGGCAATGCAGATGTTTCCTCTTCACCTTCCTGTCTGCAGACTGAAGCCCTCTCGTGCTGGGTAAATTATAGAGAAAATGTGTACCAAAGGTTTTCATCCAATTGTTGAAAAGGTAATGAGGCTCCAGTGGCAGATTTGTAGCAAAGCGATTAGTTGTTGTTAGCAATTTTCAGTAGGTGCTGGGTCAACTGTTAAATAGGACTAACATTATCTCAAGGAAGAAACCTTTTTTTGCCACACTGCCATGTCACATCTCTAGCAAAAACGCTACTGGTTTTTCGCCACTGAGTTTACAGTATTTCAGTGACCAAACTAGCAGCAAAGAGCATCGTTATCCACTCCTTTGCTGCTGAAGGAACAATGTGCCATTACATGATTTCCTATTATGCTGTAATGAAGGAGGCAATTTGTGCTTTTGCTCACATGCTTCGCTTACGTGAGCCTTTGGTTTCACTTGAAAGTGATTTGGGGAAAATTTGTATCTAGTATAATATTCTTCCAGATAATAAATTAAGCTCCTAAATTAGCATGTCTCTATAGAAACAGCTGAAAGAGAAATATTAAATTAAAAAAGCAATTTTCTTTATGATATGATGATTTAGCAAGGATTTCATTCTACCGTATGAATTATGGCCTGCTGCTTGTTCAGCTTATTATAATAAATATTTGAGAATCAATCTTTTGATCTGTATTTCTCAAACCGTTTGGCTGACCATTGTTAGAAATAATCACCACGTGATTTGTGTTCTCTCATCCCTGAGAGAGAGGTTTGGCATAGAGTTCAAAAACTTAATTAGAAATGTTACTATCTTCCATATTTTGTAGTATTAGATACAGAATAGAGCAAAGGTCTCTCTGAGGGGGGGGGGGGGAAGCTAGTTTTGGAAACCAGCCTTGAAACGGGGGGTGAGGTTTTTGTTTTAAAGAAGGTTGAAAATCCTGTGAGGTAGAAAACATTTCAAGTTTCCCCCTTGTTTATTTTGTTTATAGGTACTTTGAATTAATTGCAAGCTGTTGGACCTTACGCTGGCTCAGCACAGTGCTCTTAGCTGCTCCTCAGCCTGCAGCATCTTTCCTGATACCTGCTGCTTAATTCCAAGCTTGAGCCATCATCTTCCTGAAGTCGCCTTGGCAACTTGTCAAGGGTTTGATGGGGTTTTTCCCCTTCTGTTTTTCTTTCCCTCATTTCAGGCTTTCACCTTAATTTCTGTAGGCCAAGTGTAAATGTTGAAGTTACAGGGCAAAGGAAGGGACTGATTTAAACTCACGTTAAGGATGTTAAACACATGAGGAGAGCGCTGCAGCGTGCTCGTGGGAGGGATGCTCAGCGCAGTGGGTTTGTGCGGCGGGACACACTGGGAAGAGCTAGAGTGAGGAGAACAGAGGTGGACACTCTGATGTGACTGCCTGGGGGTTTTACAGAGAAATCACCCCTCCTGTTTACAGTTTACAAGGGCAAAACTGTAAAAGCATGGAATATTTGATAGTTTAAATCATGTCTTCTTGTTCTGCCCACCTTAAATTAGAGTAGGTTTGCTACCGCATTTGCCTCTTGGAGGAGGACAGGGGAAGGGAAATGTTGTTATCCCCAGGGGTAACGATGGCAAAGGACAAATTGCAAAAGAGCAGCTGGTAAATCAAACCTCTCCCTGGTCACAGCATGCAAGAAACAGAAATTCATCTAGCAACAGATTTCTTATATTTACAAAGCACGTACAGAAGTGAGAAATCATCATGCACTCAGCAGTAACACTTCCACAGAGCAGCATCTATTAGATGATCTCAAACTCCTAAAAAGACGCATACGAATGAAACTGAAACAACGCTCCTCTGCAGCAGAAACACCTTTTGCAGAGGCACAAATGCATCCCTGATAATGCTGGGCTCTGCCCTCGGGCAGGTGATGTGCCTCTGAGAGCCCAGCATGAAGTACCTTCCAGCTTTTCATCCCTCAAGATGCCCCCAGAGCTCAGAAATGCCATTGCCTTGTGCTCCCTCTTTCCCTCACCACTGTCCATCTTTCCACTTATTTCTTCATTCCCTAATTCCCCCAACCCCTCCCAGCTCTTTTCCCTTCCCCTTTAGCTTCTACCTCCCTTTTTATTCTCCCTCTCCAGCCCTCTCTGCTTATGTCACTCTTCCCCATCTACAAATAAATAATGCCAGGCCCTCCCAAGCTGCATTAAAAAAAAAAAAAAAAATTCTGTTATATAGGAAGAAATTTTTTTTACCTTTTCAATTTGTAACTCAATTTTCTGCCCCTGGTACATTCCCACGTAGCTTCCTCTTGGTAAAATATTTCCTGTAGAAGTTGCTTTCATTGTCTCAGCTTCCTATGCTATATTTCTTATCAATTAGATAATAAATTAACTCTCTGACAGTGTTACTTAAATGGACTTCATGCTCACAGTGACTCATGAAGAATCGAACAAAAGTTGATCCATCCTGGGCAGTCCCGTTTGCTCCCTTTAGCTGGAAACCCAAGGGACTGGCATCGTTTATTGCTCAGAATTTCTAACTATATCCCAAGGGAAAATGTGGAAAAGAGGGGAAAGGATAAAATTAGGATCTTGCTTAATAGAGACTTCTTCAGAAAAGTCTGAGATTTGCCTCAAGATTAATCATAGTGTCTTCACAATCTTTTTCCTAAAAAACTCATTTTTCCTATTGGCAGCCAAGCCAAGGTCTCTTAAAATGAAATAAAAAGCAATTGTGTTAGAAAGGTGATGTCACTGCATCCATCGTGAAAGACTAATGCTACCCATATTTCTTCCTGACTACTTTTTTTCTTTTCTTTCAGAGCAGCATGCTTTGCAGTTGCACCTGCAGTTAGTCAGATGTACATTCACTAAATTTATGCATCTGTACTTTTTTTCCATCCTCCATCTGCGACAGTTTCCTTCCTCACAAGGTTGTAAATATCTGTGACAATTGCTGAACCTTGCAGTGGTGAAGCTCTTGATATAGTGAAATGTTCTCAAGACTAAAAGCTGTTTGCTATAGAATTTTTTTTCCCCACCTTTTCAGGACACAAGATTGTCTGGAGCTCCTTTTTCCTTCTGCCTCCCACCCTGTAAGAGAGTATCGTATTGCTCTGCCTCTGCGGTCCATCAGGCCGGGCAGCCAGGGCTGATTTCCACTGAAGAAATTAAAACTTCTAGAGAAAGTTGCAGCTGTAATAATTTTCATATGGAAAACTCTTGCTATGTGTGGAGATCTGGAAACAGGAGGAGGTAAACAGGGTGAGCCAATGGGAAAACATCGGCAACTGCAAAGGTGCTGTAAAAAAACAACATATGTTCTAATATGAAATAACTAGTATGGAAGAGAAGATTATTCTAGCAAAAGACATTCCCTAGCTGATAACGCTAATAGAGATTCAGGGTTTAAAGTTTTATCCTCTCTGATGTATCTTTGGACGTTCCTCTGTCTTACACAACGAGGTCTGCCCAGGGACAGTAAGAGGCGGCTGGGGCTGGCGTACAGGCGTTACACCTGCAGCTGCACATAGTCAGTACAGCTGGGAGCAAAATCAGTTTAATGGACTGTTTTAAGAGGGTTGCATGGCAGAATATAAATGGTTATACCATGGAAACTAAACTTTGAGTTTATTCATGAGCATCAAGCAGACCAAACTTAGCCTCTCCTCAACTCCAGAAGACAGAGCAGTTATTCTGTCATGCAACCATGGGGCACAGTTTATCACCATGTAGCAAACTTAACCTCTGCTCAGCAGACCCCAGGACTCAGCCATAATATTCAATGAATTACCTCTAAGTCCACGTTAAACAGAGTGGTATGATGAACTGGTGTGATATCTGACCTGTGGATATAAACACAGAGCTTCACGCCACAGCACTTCTGGCCCTTCATCTTCATGAGCACAAAAATGATCACCTCATTCAGAGAAAATAAAGGTAATTTCTGTGCTTAAAAAAAAAAAAAAAAAAAAAAACAAACAAAAAACCCCCCCAAAACCCCACCCCACCTTGACATATTCAGAATATACTACATTGCACTGAAAATATCACTTAAAAGAAAATGAGTTTAGTAAAAGCTATATATAAAATGAAGGAATGGCTATCAGAGCAACTGATGTAAAATATCACCTAAGGGAAGAAAATCTTTATCGTTATTTTAGTGGCTTTATTCACTGAAATCATACAACAGCTAAAAGGCCCATGAGGAATAATTTTATTTACCTCAGGGCATTTTTTTAATATACAGCTCTTGCCCTCAGGGAAATCGTGTATTCACTGTATCAGGCCCCTACTTGACCAAGTACTTAAGCACCAGCCAGACTCCATCAAGCCCACAAGTACTTCCAGGGAGCCTCCAGCCCAATCACTTGTGTAGCTTGAGCTGGGGTCATGCAGAAGAGCCGTGTTGAACTGCTTCCTTCCAACGCACTCAGCAGAGATGGCCCTGCTCTAAATTTTCCTTTTGGTCTCTTCAATTCCTTCCTGATGACATGGCCGGACAGAGGGCACGCTACGAGTGAAACTTTGCAGCCCTTATTGCCACCTGCCCTTCCCTGCTGATCTCGCATCTCTCCCAAGGAAAAACAAAACAAAACAAAACGCAACACCAAAAAAAGACTTTAGTGGAGAGGAAGCATCATTCACGACGAAGGAGGCAATCTGCACAAAAATCTTCCTGAGCAAACAGCCCAGGTTCCCTGGGCAGGGGTGAGCCAGGCTTTTGGGGACGGGTCTCCTGGGGTTTTCCACTCTTCTGGAGACCAAGTGCTTCATCCAGGCTTCATCACCACAGAAAACACTTAAAAGAGGAATGAAATCTCAGTGCTGACATGTTTTATTCCTTATTGTTTTGACTTTGCAAGCCGAGTCATTTGTTATTGATTGGGTTTCTTTTAAGCTGTTAAAAATCCACAGAAATTCCATGCTGTAGGTGAGATGTGCACGTACATACTACACATATATGTACATGCACACATACATGTGCATACACACATCCCTACATACAAACATCTCAATAGTCCTGATGTCTCTACATGTGTACACACACACACATATACACAGGTGGGTCAGCACCAAATCTAGAACTTCCAGTTTCATCACATGGACCAGCACCACCACGGAGTAATTACTCCGGTCATTAATGCAGAAGAAGAGAAGTAAAACTTGGCACTGAAATCACAGGGAACTGCTGGCAGCAGGGGAGTGACAAGGCTCTGCAGCCCTCTGCTCCAGTCACGTACCAGAGGGAATCCCTCCTGGAAATGGCACACACGCTCAGAAGAGGCTGCTTTCTCTGTCTTCTCTGCTGCAGACTGGGGCAGTCTGCGTTTTTCCTTCCAAGCCTTTGCTGCTTTCTCTTTGGGAGAGGGGGGGATGAAGAAGGAGAGGTATCAAAAGAAGACAATTATGTCCTGCATTTCCTCTTATCTGTTATTGAAGCAATTCCAACTGAGTCCCAGGTGTGCAAATCACCTGAAGCATGAATTCTTATATAGAATATATAAAAAGCAGTAGGTAAAAAAAAAAAAACAACCCCACATAAAACCAAAAAAAGCAGTGGGAAAAAATACATAAAAAGGAAAAAAGCAATCTGCAGCAGGAAACATACTGTCCCTCCCAGAATCATCATATATAAAAAAAAAATACTTATCCATAGCAAAATACCAATATTGTATTACTTAGACAGGAAAATATCCCATCGCATTGCTAACAACCCCCCTGCTTTCCCACGCATGCTTCCTCCTCCCCGAGAGGGTCAATCAGTCGTTGCAGACATGCCATGACATTCGCTATCAGCCAGTGACGTCCTGCCAAACCCGGCGAGCAGACACCGCGAACGCCACGCGACGCCCGCCTATGTGCGGGAGACAGAGGGTGGCAAAAACGGAGGGACAGGCTGTGAAGGTGCAGACCGGGCTCCTCGGAGGGAATGGGCTCACGTGGGAAGTGGGCAACTCCACGTAACCGAGTTAACGATGGAAACCTCGCTGCGTCAATGGAGACGCGGCCGCTTGATTTTTGTTTTCTGCTTCTGCTATTAGGACATCATGTTCTACAACAAACTTACTGTTACCAAGTGCTTTGCTTGTTTTGCATTATTATTTTGGTATTTAAGGGGCTGTTTTTCCTGCCATCAAGCTCCCATTTCTCAGCAGTCTGACAACCCAAAATAACACATACGTTTTCCTAATCTAATTAGTCTATTTGAACTTCAGCACTACAGTAACACTTCTGTCATAGTTTTTGGACACAGAGTCATAAAGCGTTTTAAGCTGGAAGGGATTTCAGGAGGTTTCGGGTCCACTCCATGCAGGGTCACCTTCACACAGGGCGCTCAGGGTTGCCCTCATGATCTCTGGGTCAGAGATCCGCAACCTCAGAGCTCATCACACAAGCATCCAAATTTGCTCTATTACATTTAATATTATAAGAAACTGTTTTGAGAACTTAACTTCCAAGAACTGATGGTGTCAGGGAAACAATCTTCCCATGCACATTCTTTCCACTACATGACAGTTCCCTGGAAATTCAGGTAACTCTAAAAATGAGCAAATATTTTATTTTGAAGTCATTCATATGTTGTTTTTTGCAAGTAACTTATTTTGAAAGCCATTTAAGGGAAGCCTAATGGGTGGCCATTTCTGTGGAAAAAACTGCATAGCAAAAGTCTGTTATTCACCAAAAAATCCTAGTGCAGCTGAACCAAAACACATATTTGGAAAAGCAAACAAAGTGGATTAAGTGACTTGCAACATCTAATGAAGTTTTACCCACAACAGCTATTTCAGCTGGAGCTGGGAAGACCTGTGTAATGAAATATAAATAAAGATACCATATACCAGATTTTGGACACATCAATATCACAGCTCACACAGATCTGGCAGAGGCTGCTAATCAATGAAAGCTCTTGATGCCCATCGCAGAACACTGCCAAGCTCTGCCTTGCCTGGAGACAATCCACCAAGGCTAAAGAGTTTGACCCAAACTTTGTGCCAGCAGCCACACTGGATCTTCACTCTTCATATAATTCCAGCCGGTTCATGGTGTTGTGTTGCCATTTCCCAGTAACACGGACCTTTCTAACGATACCGTGCCCTTCCTTCCACCATCTCATGCCTTTTCAATTACTGTGCCCATCCGGCAAGAAACTTCTATAGGGATAACTTTATGCCACATCACTTACAAAACTACCTCTGTTTCTGGACTTGGTGGAGTCTTTAACTACGTTTTTTTTCCCTGACAAATACTCAGTTAATAATTAGGCCTTATTTAAAAACTGAGAGATAATAAAACTAGAAATATCAACCAACCAAGGCAATTACAGCTTATATGTCTCCCTCTAAAAAGAAGGAAAGAAACGTACAAGAGAAATCAGTCACACTGTTTAAATGGAAGGTTTTCAGATACTGCAATGACAAGAAAAATATGAGGAGAATTATATAAAGACTTGAGAACAAAGCAATAAAAGGATCATTTGCTTAATTCCATCATTACCAGAGGCAGGTGTCCTTGGGTTTAATCAGAATATCAATTTGTGGGTTGGTTTGTTTTTTTTTTCCCCATTGCAAGTGGGGAAAAAAAAAGGCAATAAATAGAATACCTTTTCTGTGCTTTTATATTTTTAACCACCATTACCGGTTTTGGTTCTAGCACCCAGCATTAGTAACTCTTATTGCACCGGCAGCTGAAGCACCCACCCCTGTTCCGCCCATGGGATTTCTGCAAGCTCAGGGACCTGCTAACATTTGTTCTTGACACCTTTGGTTAGCTTGGTTCGGGTCCCTGATGAGTTATTGTTCTCTTTAGCTCACATTTTCAAGTTTGTATTCATTTCTTGACTTTGAAACTGAAGTTTTGCAGCACTGAGTGCTAAAAGATTTTTATAAACAGAAAAACTGAATGACTGATGAAATCCTGGATTCTTCTTGGGAGAAAAACACGAGCATATGGGTCAACTGAAGAAGTTTGTGCCAGAGTATTGGCTTACAAATTTGGAATACCCTTTGTTTTGAAGACTCTCTTCCCATAAAACTAAGGATACATGTTTGAATTGACCCTTTCCTGCATTTAAAAATAACTTTATCTGGTAAGGTGGTTGTAGCCATTTATCACATAATTCATTCCCTTGAATGATTCTGACGATGAAAGTTGATGATTTGTCAGTCACCATGCGGCAGTGGCTAATCAACCCTGAGGTGCGTCAGGGCTGCAGAGTTTTGTGAAGCACATCATTCCAGGGTAAACTTAGTTTTCAGTTTCTTTTTCACAGTTCTGCTATAAGTGAGTGGATTTAAATCTTTCTGTCCAATTTTCCGCCTGCTAGCACTGAGTTTTGACAACACCCCTGATGGAAATTATCTGCATTGCTGTGAAACTTCAAAGAAAATGTTTCCAGAGGTGATCAGGCACCATAACTGAATATTAAGAAAGTTAATATCTAATCTATCATTTACTTCAGTGTTGGCTTTCCCTTGCAGCTCTGTTTGTGAGGGGAAAGGTTGGAACTACACTGACATTTTCTTTAGACTACAACTGTAAGAATTAAATTTAGTGCAAATATTAATAGCTCATCCACCCTCCACAAAGTGTCTCCAGTTCCCAGCAGGAGAATTCGAGATGTTGTAAGGCCTATTAGCTGCAGCTACACACTAATTTTCAATTTTTTTATGTCACCAACCGCTAAGATGGTAAGATGACTTTTTTGAAGCTCATCTCTTCCTTTCAGCCTCCGCAGAGCTCAGAAATAGCTATATTCTTAGCTCCTCTAGTGTAACAAACCAGCTTCTGTATGGAAGGAAAAAAAGAAATCAGAGAATTAAGACCTCTTTCACCATAGGATAGAGTAGCTGTTTCTGTTACCTCCAGTGCAAGAGTCCAGAGAACAAGCTGTTTTCATCACAGTTTAACTCTCCAGAGCTTTTACCATAAAAACACTCCACGTCCCTGATTCGAATTTGGGGTTTCCCCTCCTGTTGTTTCTGGTAAGTCTCCCCAGCATCACTACCACATTAGGTGTTCAACAGAAGGACAATACGCATGGGATAAGATGTCTCAGATTATTAGGTTTGTATCAAACCTGTTAATTAACAAGTTTACGAGATCAACACTGAAAAAAATTGACTTTCAAACTCCTGGCTGGGACGTTATGCTCATCAATAGGTGAGCGAATACAAACATCCCGACTCAGAAACTCCAGCGCTCCAACATACAAAAAAAGAAACCAAATTTTGTAACTCTCTTAAAAGATATATGATACTGCTCCTGACACAGTTTCGTTCTTACAGCCTTGATATTTAAGGCTGCATACAGCTCAGTGCTTTCTTGCTTCACTAAGCTGTTGTAGCATAATACAAAGGTACATCACCACATTGACTTTCTCTCAACCTCTCCACTACAGGAATTGTTCACTCTTGCATACGAATAATAATTTAAATCCAACAGAGCAGTGTAAATAATGCTAGCAATATATAGAAAAAGGAAGAGTCACAAGTAAGACAGGCACAACTCATTTCAAGTTCTGCAATTAGAGAGAAGCATGAATTACCAGCTGTCGTTTTGATCACTCTACATAGATTCATGGTCTCTGCAACTCAAACCCATAACCCATAGCCCCTCAAGGAACTTTCTGGATTTCTTTTTTTCTTTTCTTTTTTTTTTTTTTTTAATACACTTCCTGGTGGTATTCTATGAAATGAACCATCTGTCAATGACAGATATAAGCAGTTTACATTTCTGTACTGCGTGCTAACAGCTCAACATACTGTACCAGATCGCCAAAGTGTTTGTGCATGGTCAGATTAAGTTGATGAAATCGCTCTTTGAAACATTCACTTTCAAACACTTTTGGCACCTCTACAATATAATTTCTCTTTACTTCTAATTTGCATAGCTAAGAAATTTGTTTGGACTGAGATTTTAAAGCTTCATCATAGAGATGGTTTTTATACCCAACTCACAAGCCCTTGAATATAACAGGTAACTGCTGACATGAACTTCCCCCAGAGTGATTTGAACAGCTCTGATGTGCAGTGATTTTTAGCACTGTGATATTATTTCCTCCTAAAAAAAATAGTGTCCCTCAGGTGTTCACAGGATCAAGCCCTCAAGACAGTACTTGGAAATGTTTATTTGTGGCATTTAATGTTGCTCTGGAACATACAGGCTCTGTTTCATCACTTGGTTAAATTTTAAACCCATGTTTAAGGCAGCCTGTGCATATGTGCTTTCCTGAAACACCATCATTAAAAAAAAGCTAGAAACAGCCAAGAAAGAAATGAGGGACAATGTTCCCAGGAAGAGGATATGCCTTTCCTTGTTAGATGAAAGACATTTTTGGTTCTACTCTTACTTCACTTGGAGATTAGTAGATAAATAATGCATATGTTTTTCTTATGCTCTTTACATACTTACCATGCTCCTGGTATCATTGCTCTTCTTTTCCTACCTGACACTTCAACAAATCCAGCTGACGTGTTCATGCTGTGCTATTAGGATGACATATCAAATCCTAACGCTGTGACACACGGGAGTGCGACAAGACCAACGCTACGTGTCACGGAGAGCTCACAGGTTACGGAGCAGACGTCGCTCGTCACAGTGACAGCCACCTGCCACCACGCTCGAGTGATGTCCCAGCAAATGAGATAGAGAGGTCACAGGGAAGATTACATATAAACTTGACAAGCATTTGATTTTGACAGAGTATCTTTGTTTAGTATCGGCATGTTACAGAAACCTGTGTCAGAAATACAATTTTTGTGACATCCTTTTCTGTACCAGCATTTGGAAAGTGCCAGCATCTTCCTGATGGAGAGTTCCATCCATCAGGTGAGGTTTCTGCAGGTGGGACACTGGTGCCACAGGTGCTAGAGGACTTTTGTCGCCAGAAAAAGGCAAATATAGGGGGGATCTTAATGTCACGCTCCTTTGCTCTAATCTAACTCACTGTTTTCTCATTTAAAAAGAAGTTCAGATTTTACTTCAGCTGCCACATTGCAAAATCCTCAATAAACACATAAACCCTGGAATCCATTTGTACTCCACTCTGCACACTGTTCAGATCAACTTTTTGGATGAGACCCTCACTCAGCCTTCAGCTCTCTGGTGTCCACAAAGGGCTGGCACTTTGAGCCCTAATTATTTTAATTTTGAAATGGAAGTGCGGTGCAACACAAGGTCCTCTTAAAGGGGGTACCTTAATCACCTTAACCACCAGGAGCTCCAGACTGAAACAGTCCCTTCATGAATTCTGATACTTTTTTTTCCAACAGCACCTTTCTCCCTAAAGCTGGAAATTACAGATTTTAACCCAATCCACCAGCTGCCACGTCATGAAGATGACGGTCCGTGCATGGCACGCCACAGCTTGGACAGGGGCCAGTTATTCTGTCTCACTTACCCAGTGAGATACACATGTAGATGCTGAGCTCTGAGCAGAATAAACCCTCAGCAAATATTCTCCCATGAGACGCAGACCTTGGATCCAGCTCTAGCTCAGGCTCTGAACAAGCCCGAGGGTGCTGCCAAGTCCCAAACCACAACAGAGTTTGCTCCTCACTGCGATGCCATGGGCAATGCTGGAGCTTTTCTGCCACGGGTGCACTACACAAGATGAGCTGAGTGCTGGAAAAAGAGATTTCCAGCACATTTATGGGGCATAAACAACTGCCTTGGCTCAGGACTTCTGGGATTGAGGCCCCAATTTCTGCTTTTTCAGGTCTCTTGTCTCTAAAACAGGGCCAGGATAGTCCTGCTCTTCAACATGCAGCAAGAACAGATTAATTAATTTTTCTACAACACTTTGAAGATGTGGATTTCTGTACAAGTGTAAAGCAGATAAGGTTGGTATTTTTATAGCTTAGAGTCAAATTAAAAGTAAAGTTAAAGGAAAAGGCAGACAACAGCCTGGGAAAGACATCACGAAAGGTTATTTCAGCAGAGGAGTTGTTATCACTAGCTGCCCTCTTTGCTCAAAAGCTGCATTTGATCATATATTCTTCTGAATTATCTACTGCATTACTTGAATGCTGAAGGCAGAAATAAATACAGGATAAATATTAGAGGGTTCATTTCAGATTGCACTGATGCTTGAAGCTTGCAGTCTGTAATTCCAGCTTTCTGAGTACGAATTAATTATTCAGTGTGGTAGGAAAAATTAATACAGGTCACTCAGAAAGTATATACAAACAAAAGCTAGAATATTATTTTTTAAAAAATACACCTCTAGTATGTTTTGCCTACAAATAGCTTGTCAGGGTTCTTTTGCTCGTCTGCAAAATCTATAGCTTTGGCTGTCTCTTGCTTATGAGGCAGAAACGCTTGTGTGTCACATGCATGACAGGGCTTCTCTTCCCATCATCCGCCTCAGAAGCAAACTCCCAGCTCCGCTACAGCCTGACTTTTTAAATGCAATAACAGTTTATCTGTTTATCTTCACAAGATGTGGGCTGTGAATCCTGAACACGGGAGCAGTTACAGACCCGTTCGGGGGGGACCTGCTCTTGTGGGAGCTGCGGAGGGTCCTGCTGAGGATTCGTCAGGGCTCCCTCCTCATCCTGCAGGCTGATGGACACCCTCAGCTCCAAAGGCTGCACTGATTCATCGTGGGGTATTGCTTTGGTTTTTTGCTTTTTTTAATCAAATCTATTTGACAAACACCTTTCTTCAGCTGCTTTTCACAAGAGCAGGGTCTGGAGGCAATGCATGTCATGACAAAGAGCCTCTCCCCATCACCAGTACCCTGCCACGGGGAGCGGGGCTGGACCAGGGCACGGCAGGAGTGGTGGCTTTCCCCTGCCAGGACAACTCTGCCTGCACTTAGACTGGCACGGCACACGTCTCCCTCAACAGACATATTTAATTTCCAGTGAATTATAGTTGCTCATCATTCCCCAGTAATTGCCAAGCTCTCAGAAAGAATTACCATATTTATCCCTCATGATAGGAGCAAATTTCCTCCTAAATTGCTAACTAGTCCACCTCGGTGAGAGGATCAGCTTCTCCAGCATCTATGAGATTCATAGAAATAAAATAATAAAATAATAACAAGAGCTCTGTCACAACCAGGGAAAATCCATATACATGCTATATATTTTCCATCTTCTCTCCTCAGTGATCTTTTATCCCCACTGCGATCACCCCGAGAAGCTGTGAATGCATGACAGCCTCTCGATGTTGTGAGCATTGCCTATGAAATATTCTAAAATCAATACAAGTTAAAGAAAACATGTGATTTCTAAACTATATTTAAATATATAAAACCTGGTTGAAGAAAGACCAAAAATCTTAACGTGAAATATTTCTATTAAATGATCTCCACTGCCAACATATTTACATTGTTCTCTGAACTGTAAAACAAGTTTTTGCTATTATCCCTTTAACATTGCATGCAGGGCAAGAGAATCCTGCTCTGCCCTGGCCACAGCTCCTCAAGGCAAGCTTGGCAAAACTACTAAAACCAGTAAGAAATACAGATGAATAAAATGTTCACATAAAATTATAACAAACAGCAGGCTTGAAAAAAATAGAAAAATACACTGAATACTTTGTTTCCTCAAATTCCTAAGTCATTTACAGCCTGTTCATTGTACTGAGAGAAAACACAGTGAATTCATCTGCTTTCCTCTTAGCCAAAGTAATAGGAGTGTAAACATTAATGTACTCAACGTTACTTATTTCAAGAATAAGTGATAATGTTTCTGAACAATTTCTTCATTGCTTATGTTGGTACGTTTGACTAGCTGTTTGTAAGCAAGTACCACATTAAATGAAAGTCAATTACCCTAACTGTATAATAATTATAGTGTGTTCCTGTCAGTATCTGAAAGAAACCCTGAAAATTAACTTTGTTCCAGCATATCTTAATTAGAGCAGTCTCTTGGTATTCTTCCCTCAGCTCGCATGCAGAAAAGGAGTTTACAGCAAGTGGAATAGCAGATGAAAGAGTAGTTTGCTCTCACGAGAGATAAACCAGTGCAGTTTCTGCAGAAACAAGGCAATTAACTAACACAAAAAGAAAAAGCTCCTACCTTGGGCTTCCTTGTGCAGTCCTTCAGATGGGACACTTCCAAATGCACAACCGTAGACAGAGCAGTTTGAGCCGGCCGTGAATTTAGCTATAATTTCTCATCAGTCTTTTTTTTCTGAGATAACATTTTTATAAATGCTTTAAGTTTTCGTAAACATGGTCATTAATTTTTTCCCTAGGCTCATTTATAAGCACAGATACTGTAGATCCTCGAGCATCAGCCAAGGTAAAAGGCTTTGCACGTCCCCAGCAGCGCCGAGATCCCCCCACCACTGCTGAGCCCGGCGCTGCCCAGGTCGTTCCCTCAGCTCTCAGGTGTTGTCTCTCGGTACATCAGGTCTGACTGACACCACACAAGTCGCAGGACAAGAACCTCTCATTTCTAGCTGGCTTTAAAGTGCTATGACTACGTTAGCACTTCCGTCGTGATTTGCTAAGGTAAAATCCTAAATGAAGATGACAAAAATCAGGAGTTGAGAAATTTGGAAGGAAAACCTTAACACGCAAGAAGCCAATATTTAAAGAATTCTACTCATAGGACCATACCTGACCATCAAATCAACCTGATGCATATAATGAGGTATAGCACGTCCCTCAGGCCTTCGGAAAGCACTCCCATGCACAGGTGATGCTGAAGCTGATGCTGACCCTCACCCACCACCAGACCAGCCCTGTCCCCCTGGTTCACCCACGTGAGGGATTCAGCCGAACAGGGTGGAAGAAACCTGAGGTCCCCCACTATTGCTTGAATTGTCATTTCACGCTCCAAGACGTCGCTAAAACAGACCATGCAGGCAACCCTGCCAGTTAGCCACTGGGTCAATGGCAAGAAATGATTGCTAGACAAGAAGGTTAACATGCACCTGAAGGCTATCCAATTTGTGTAAAAAAAAATTAGTAGCAATTAGTATGTCAATTAGTAATCAACACAAACATTAAGCTATTTTAGATTTCTCACCATACAAGAGCTCTGCCTTCAGAAGCACAGGAGGGGTTGTTCAGCCACAAAGGCTTTCCCCGCCCTCAGACACTCATGAATTGTTTGTTAACCATTTTCTTCTTCCAGAAAGGTGAGCACCTTTAAACTTTATCATGGAGGACCCAACCCAAGGTGCCACTGCAACTCCGGGAATTGCTCAGCTGGGACATGGCCACGGTCTGCAAAACAAAAGGGAAGGACAACCACATTGATCTTTATAATTCACACACTAGTATTTCTACTTTTTTACATTAAGGATATGTGGAAACAAATACTGTGGGGTTACCTAAAGTCACAGCCATAATCTAACAACTATAATCTACTGATATCTAATGAGAAATTAGAGGGAGCTTGGGAGACAGCTGGGAGAGAAAGGTGAATTTCCACAGCTGCTGTTAAAATAATAATAATAAAAAATCTCTTTGACCAGCTCCTCTGCTTATTTCAGAAAATGCTGTTAAATTACTGCATTCACTCTGAATTTGCCAGGGAAAAAAAACTTCTAAGAGCTGTATTCATGAACTTGCAACAAGCTTAATTGGTTAAATGCTAATTATCTTCCAACTCTTCAGCCTGTACCTGAGACCCTGCAGCAGTAAGACTGATTTGCACATTATTGTTAGATCATCTCTCAGCAGTTCAGACTGGCAATAAGGTATTGATAGTAAGAAATGATCATTTTAACTGAAAAAAAAAACCCAGTAGTTGTCAGAAGAGCTCTTTTTTATTATTATTAGAAGACGAGAAAGTAAACTCTAACAAACCATGTGTGCTTACCTCTGCTCCCTCACTACAAACAACTTCCATTTGATGTAGGGAACTGGTGTGTAAGGCTGAGCCCTAAGCTTGGCCAAGGGCTCACACCCCGAACGAGACCCGATACTTCTTCTTCCAATGGCAAACCCTCAGGCTCTCTGAGGCTGTATTTCTAGTATGAGCCCAAAGGTGTGCTCCAGTGGGAATGAATATGAACATTTTCTATTTTAAATGGACGACAATGAATTTCTTTAGCTTCATTAAAAAAAAAAGTTACACTTGTATCCCCATGTAATGGCAGCAAAGGGTTACTAAGCAGTTAAGGAAACTTTTGGAGCAGCCTACAAAATTTGGCAAGTCTCTCAGCTGAGACAAAAGTCAGAACAGCTAAAAACTTGCCTTGCCACACACTTTTTTCCTATTAATAACTTAATATTAATCAAACTGGGAAAAGGACGCTCATGGCAAGGAAGACCAGTGACGTACTTCGAATTACCATGTTCCCTGAGGATCTGGTTTAAAGCATGACAATTTATTTTTTATATACTCTCTACAGATAGAGGTGATAGGGGTGTTGAGACACACTTCCACCTCTCAAGAAGAACTTAGAGAAAAAAAATGCTGTCAGGAAAAGTCCTCTGTTTGCACTCGGAGGTCAGTCAGAAACCTCCGGAGAGCTCAGCCCTGGTGCGTCTCTGCAAAGTACTGGGGGCTTCCAATTACGCTGTTCAACTAGTACGCTCCCAGATCCGGTAAAATTAATATTATCCTTTTTTCCTCCAAACGGATTTCAGCTGCTCCTCTCCTGACATTTTATACTATTAAGCAGTCATTTATTACCGCTGTTGTTTCGCACCTTCAAGAAATGGAACACGAGTTTATCAATTACAGTTACAGCGAGCAACCCTTTTACTTCTTTTCCTCAGAGGCGTATCTTAATTAAATCACAGAATTGAGGAGATTGTGCCATATTTTCATAACCTTTGTGTCTTCATATGCATAACAAGCACACTACTGATTTAAGTAGCCTTTTTTTCTTCTTTACAGAAAGACAAAAGCAAATTCCATTAATCCTTCATTATATTCACTTTCAGTATTTTTGGAGCACAGAGCAATTTGAAATGAATTTCATCATCTCCCTGACCATTATTCAAAAACTCAGCCAATTTCACTTTGGTTTGGAGCTTTATTTCTTTGGGTTTGTTTCACATTAGGGTTCGGTATTTTGTAAAAATTTTTCAAAAATTAACTTTTTTACCCAGATTATTTTACTTTTCCCTATGTACTGTATGGTAAAGCAACCAACGATATTAGAAGCAGCTAGATTTATATCTGTGATCCCTTTTGCAGAAAACTCCTAAAGAATCAAGGGACAATATCCCACCTAAAGGAAATTACATACAAATTCCCCAAATATGTGATATAAATACCATGGTTTGTAATTGTTTTCCAGGAAAGGCCCTCAGGTTATAGTTACATTTCTTCTTTTATTTCCATGTTAAGCCTTGTAAATGGATAAATTTTTGGAAGTTCACAGCGTTGGACCTGGGAGGACACGGGGAAGCCTGGCAGTGAGCACCTGCACCAGCAGGATCAAGCCCCAGACCTGCAACAGCCAAATGTGAGAGAGTCAGGAAACATTACCTCAACAGCAGTTATTTATAGGTGTTACACCACGTGGGTTTGTTCAGCAGAGGTACAAGTTTAAACCAAAAAAACTGAAATAAATCCATAAAATAATACCATGCTTTTCCCTTTTTTTAGGAAGAATTTATAATTTTGATATTGCTGTTCTAAAACCTAGAAAACATAGGCAAATGCCATCGGAGATCAGCCTGGGCAATGCTGAGATGAGCATGGCTTTCCACGCATTTCACTCAAAATAGATAAACAATATTTCCAATAACAAGTAGGGAAATACTAACAGTGGTGTGTCCATTTCTTCCTGCCCTTTTGCTGTGAGCTTGACAAACCACAGGAGGAGAGGCTGGTCTGCTTTACACCACATGCCCGTCTCAAATCCCCACCTGCCAGTGGGAACGGCAATGGCAATGCCGCATCCTTCCCCCCAGGGTCTCAGCCCAAAAACCTGGCAAAGCATGAGGCAGCGGTTTGGAGAGAGCACGGGACCAGAGCAGCACTTAGACATCCCCTGGCACCAGAGCACATTTTCTGTTACCGTTTTTCTGAGAAGTGCCACCAATTACTCTCCACCTACTTGAAGCCTCATTCCCTTTATTATACCCAAGGTTGTCATCCTTATCGGATGGAGAGAAGCTGGAAGGAGGCAGCAACACAACTGCCAACTGCTGTACAGGTTTTTCCATGCTGCTGAACAGCTATAGGTTAGAGGAGAGATGAGCAAAGGGCCTCCCAAATGCAGCTGTAGTGCTGGGGTTCTCCCAAGAACAGAATAACCCTCAATAAATAAATATCCTATACAAAAGTCATAATTAACTCATGCAAAATATCATCATCAAGGCAGAGGTAGAACTGGAGCTCAGGAAACCTCTCGCTGCTCTCCTGCTACCTGCTGGGGCAGGAGGATGCTTTCTTCCACATCCCATTCCTTCATCTCAGCCAACATTAAAAGAGAAAAAGATCAGGCAACAGGTTTATCAATCTCCTTTCTGCTAATGAGGTTTTAGAATACATTTTCTTCGATTTGAAGAATTGGGACTGTCAGTAGGATAGGTCATCAGATCTCCCATCCACCTCAGAAGGTTCCATGTAACGGCCCTGAGTCATATCTGCTAAAAAGTTAATCAAGCTGAAATGTCATGGAATTTAATAACTACTACAGAAGAGGTTTTAAATTCAATATACCACTAATTATGTTATTTTCCAACAGGAAATACGTTTTACGGTAATTAGACCAAGTACTGTTTTCAGTTATACATGGCTATTTATTTTTGTTTATCCCAGTTTTGCTCCTTCCCCAGGTTGAGAACAGCTTTAAAATTAAGCAGGCCCTTAAATTTAATCTAATTACATATACACATGGCTTTGCCTCAGGTGTTTACTTGTTTCCTTACTCTCCCCAGTTCCCCCTTCATTATGAGACTTTACTTCCACCCCCTGCAAATGTCCTGTGGGTGGAATCTCTTACCTTTCAACATGACATCCAAGATAGATGACTAACGGCAGCCACTGACATTTATAAGTATTTATAATAAATATATTTGAATTAAATCAAAGAGCAGGCACAAAGACAGACAGACTGCAGCATCTTTAAAGCGGTAGATATCATAAAATGTCATTTCCAACATTATCACTATCACACAATAGCAGGCATAAATGGTTTCTGGCAGTTTTAAAACACCCGAGGAATGTTTCCCCATGAACATACTTTTAATAGCAACCAGCTATTCACAGGCAGGTGTGAATCCTGTATGGCTTTGTGAATTTTAAATGACTACATCTGATGTTTGGAGCAAAGTCAGAGCCAACACTAAGCATGTGCAGTGTGGGTACGAAATACAGGGCAAGAAAAAACACAAAATCTATATCCCATTGATTGGAGTTTCTGTGTTAAGCACGTTATTTTACAATGCAGCACGACAACGTTGTACCTTTCTTTTCTAAATAAAAACCTCAATGCAAAGCATAACATTCAGTTTAAACAGATATGAGTAGACCGTTACAGTGCTGACCACAGAAATATAGTAGATTATCTCATATGGTCTTTCAGTGTTTTAATTAAGCAAGAAGTGCAACACAGAAGAGAAACTCCAAGGCAATAAGCGTTTTTCACCTGTCGAACCAGTTCAACAGCAAAGCAGCCCTTTCTGCCACCACCGCAGGAACCACAGCAGGGACGTGAGCAGCAATGGACAGGGCCCCGGACAGCCTTCGGCCTCGCTGCTGGTGGGGGATATTTTCTTGGAGTGTTTTTCCCTGTTGCTTTCAGTTGTGAACACAGGTCTCCGACAGCTTCTCCCCAGGCTCTGTTCTACAAAATTTCACCTTTTGCCTAAACCTTCCCCTTTTTTCACCCCATCACACATGGGTATGTCCCTTTCACTCTAAATCTTCTTTGCTGGGATTTTACTACTGTTGCACCACGCTCTTCCTCCATCTCATGTCTGCTGTTAGGATTTGTATTTCACGTGAAGGGTTGGGAGAAGTATCTACAGTGTGAGGAAAGTCACGCTCCCAAGTACGTGTGTATGCACCAAGCAGGCATCTCCTTCCTCTCATCCCTGTCATGGGGTGGCTACATCCAGTTCAGGAGTGGTCATTGCAGCAGAGAGACAGCCTGAAATCAGGCATTGCATGCATGACTGAGTTTTAAGACTATTTAATAGCATGCAAGTTTTGCTTTTTAGTCTTAGGGTCAGTCACTTTAACTTCAGTTCCTTTCCAAATGCTGGAACAACCCTTTGCAAGCACCAACACTCCAACAAGGAAACGAGAAACAACAAAAATGAGTTTGTCATCAATAAATTCCATCCAATCAGCCTAGTTTTTTTCCTATGACAAAGCAAAAGCTCTTGTAAGTGGGAAGGAGACAGCAGGTCTCCGTGCTTTGACTCCAGGAAGATTTTTGACACTGCCCCACTTGTCAGGAACAGGCCAGGGAAACACAGTCTGGATTACTTGACCAATGCAGGGGCAAAAGTGGAATGAGAATTGGAATTATTTTAAATTGGGGCATGGCATTAAGCTGGGAAGACATGCGGGCAAATCATAATGTATTGTCCATCAAACCCATGATATTCCCAGATTCCCTGGTTATGCTTCCTTTATTTTTCTAAACTCTGCCTCCTTTTAGTCCTTTCCCTGCACTGGCACGCTGCCTGCCAGCAGCTCCCTGCTTAGTAACACCGAGCAGAGTGTTAATGTAGCTGTGCGCTCTTTTTCCCCTCTTCCATAGCGTGAACACAAGCCAGGTAAGAGCAGGCAGCACAGCGGGGTTTGTATTTTCTCCCAGACTGCTGCATCCCTCATTTCATCTCTCCTGTAGCCACAAAGGAGCACGGTGTGACAGTGCTCCTGTCCCAGCCGGGTGCACAGGCTGTGCAACAATCCCCGTGATACACAATCAGCATCGAAACACTTCACGTTGCAGGAACAAATTACCAGATTTGTCAGGCTGTTTGTTTTAAAGCAGCGGAAATTGCTTTCACCGTATTTGACCATGAAGAGAGGAAAATGGCCCATGCATTCACACAAATTTGTCCTGCAAATTGCTACCCACGTAATTCACCTCCCATCTGCCCTGCTAGCAAACCTTAATTTTCCTATGATGTTTACTATTAAGCTTTTCCTCCTTCTTTCCTACGTTTTTTGGATTTTCTCTTTGCTGCACCCATTTACTTCAGGTGAGAATTTAAGTTGTTCCATGTTTGTGTTTTGCCAAAGCCTAAACTTTCCATGGAGACAGTTCTCATCTGCTCCAGGGATGCTGAGGAGAAAAAGCCTTTCAAAATCCCTGTTGCCTGGCCCTCAGCAGAGCACTCGTGTTTGGCCTCCAGCTCCCATCCAGTGCTTGGAAAGAGTAAGTAAGTATTCAGAAAAACCTCCTAGCTTGGAGTAAAGCCACCCAGGAGCAAAGGACAGTGGAGGGAAAGTTTCCTTTACATGTTTCTATCAGCTGTAAGAACAAAACAACATCACTGTTAAATGCACAAATCCGAGGGTGTGCCTTGGTCCTGACAACAGCTTCGCTTTCCTTTTAATTCGGAAAGGAAAAAAGGAAACAGCAAAGTTAAGACCTGGGAAGCTATCCTAGGTGAATCTGAATTTATCCAACCATTACCCCATGGGCAAAAGTCTCTCAGCATTGCTTCAAATGAGCAGGACCCCACAGCTAAGCGAGGATTTCATCCTCTTGGCTCCTTTTCTTTTCAGGATCAATGCATTATGGAAGACAAACATCTAAGGTACCTTGAAGCATTACAGGAAGAATATTCCTCAACATCTTAGAAGTTGCCAACATTTTTAAGAGGTTTTCTATAACTTAAGTACATTTGCATTATAGGAATTCTTTTTTTTTTTTTTTTAACAGGAAATACCGACTCCAAAGAAATCAGCAAAATGAGGTCTACAATTTGCTTGATAGCTAATGAGAATGCTACCGTTTAGCACGGGCTGAAAATCATGGTTCGAGGGTCGAGTGATGAATCAATAGGATGGTCATGAGCCGTGCTCTCTCAGTAATTGCCAGGTGAGAACAAATCTGACACAAGCCCAAATGCCAGCGAAGGCCTATCCATCTCTCAAAGCTGCCAACAATAACTATTCACTGTTAGAGAGTTCACAAAGTTGCTTAACTTCAGCATAAAGCAGTCTTGCAAACATCGTTCTGTGGAAATCCACACTGATGTACTTATTCCTCTGAAGGAAATTACCACTCTTCTCCTTTAGACTTTATTGGACATTATCCTAAGCACAAAAGAAATTCTTAATGAACAGATTATAAGCATTTTGAGAAAATTCATGAAATAATTTGCAACGCAAATGAAAATCTGCTGGCAAAGAATGAAATGATTTTTTTTTTTAAAGAATGAGTTTGTTATTTCCTTTAATAAACATATTAACTTATATTCAAATTAGCTACAACACTGGGAATCGCAGCAAGCGTTGATTGCCAAAATTCCCAGAGCTGTTGCTAATTCATCAAACAAGGCTGAAAACCTCTTTTTTTTAATTTCTATAGATATAGGAGTGCTGAACTACAACAAATTTAACAGACCATTGTGGATTATACATATGTTTTGACACAACTCTAGGGCTGATAAATAATCAAAGTCGCTACGTAACGTGCATATAACACAATATGTTAAAGGTAAGCATCTACAACAGCATTTACCTTGCGGTCTTCATGCTAAAGGACGACATACTCCAGCCTCACCTCTGCCTCCCGGGAATTTCCCAGTTTCTTGATGTACCAGCTTTTCTTTTTTCTCCCACTGACTATCCGGATGAACAAGGATGAACCAGCAGCAAGTTTGTAAAGAGAAAAGGGAATTTAAATAAAGTGATGGATGACCAACGTCTGCGAAGAGAGCCGAAGGAAACTGAAGAGCCCGGCTGAGTGTCTGCTGAACCCAGCCGCAGCCTTCCCTCGGTTGGGAGGCTCTTACGTCGCCTCCTCAGTGCCCCACGCCAAAGGTTACTTTGCCACTTGCAAACTCTAATAAAGATTTACATTAAGCTGTAAAGCAAAAAAATGTTAGCATGTGACTATTATTCCCTTTATACAGTGTCTGACAGGAGACTATAAATCCTACATTTACATTGGAAAAATTGCTGAAAATGGAAACCAGTAAAATCCCAAACATCTTCATAATCAGGGCAGCTTCATGCTCAGGAATTCCAGGTATATTTTTAAGGGGAAAGGGTGAATCTTTATATTTATAAGGAGAAAGTATTAAGAATATCACTGCTTTTTTTAAGAACACTTTAAACTGCAGACAAGGATTTCTTCAGATACTTTTAGGCTCAGGTTTAGCTTAAGTTTCAAGGTCAAAAAGTCTCATAATTCCTTGTGTGCCCTATTCTATATGCTCAGCATAGACCTGCTCAGCTGGCATCTGCAGAAGAGCTTCCACATAGAGGAAGCCTGGGCATTGCAGCTGGGACACTTGGCAGCTCTCCTCCTGGGGGCCAAATTATTGTAAAACTGTGTGCACTGGGCTAATGCAGACTCTGAAATTTCCACAGGCTGAGGGAGACAGAAACACCCCCAACCCCCCCCCCAAAAAAAATTCCCTTTGACCTTTACACAGAGGCTGAGGTTGATGTCCCGCATAGGAGGGTGCTGGATGTGGGGACCTTTCCGTTTGTGCCAGACTGGGATAAGAGTTGAAGGCCATGATAAAGACCCTAGTTGTCCTCTTAGTGCCAAAGGAATCGAGCTACACCGGGACAGAAGAGAGCAGCAGTAAGTCTGCACTAAATTTAACTGCAAATTTGTTTCCTACAGTACTATTTCCTATTTTCCCTGCATCCCCTCTCTTGTGGAAAGGTGAATGAGGCGGTCATGTGCTGTACTGGGTGCTGGACTGAGCTGAGGAGGGGGACAATGGGGTTTGTGGCCACCAAGGCAGGACCCCAGCACCAGTGTCCCTCCACAGTCACGGACCTGAAGCCACCAGCAGCTGCACAACGGCATCACCCCGTAGCTTACGGTCTCTCAGGCATGGAAGACCTACCAAGTGGTAGGTAGATATTAACTGGTTTTAGGAAAAAGACTGTCTGCATGAGTTTTAAGAACAAGTAGATGTGACTGCGTTGGTCTTGGCAGCGACCAGGACTGCCCCAACCTCCGTTTCACCATCCTGCTTTCATCAACAGCACCAATACAATGAGCCCATTTCAGGAGACGCAGCACATCTCTACTGTCCTATACAAGGAAAAATAATTAAAGGACCAAGGCACTGCAGGAAAGAGACACTTTTTTCCCCACCTAATCAGTTTTCACATTTTTTCAGCAGTATTTATTAAGGAGACTGTTTCACAACAGGGCTGCTGAGGCACCACAGCCTTGTGCTACAAACTTCTGCTGCACAGCATGGAAATATTATGCAAAGGGCTGAGGGAGAAGGGCCTGAGCTGTCAAGTGGCGACTCGGAGACTTTCAGACAATTACGAGCAGCCGAAAGAGATCTTTGTTCTCTAGAAGAAGAGACATTTATACTCAAAACTTAAATTTCAGTGAATTTTTGGCTGTGTCCTCTTTACTCTTCTGCACATTTTTCATGTATATTTTATGAATACTTCATTAGAATTTCAGGGAGATTTTCTCCAGTCTGAAGTGAAATATTCCATGCTCGGTTTTATGTAGTGTAACAAAAATGTAAGTATTTAGACCACGGTTTTATGTTTAGAAACTGCACTTTTAATAGAACTTTTCTGAGATGCGTGAAGTTTACTCTCATGCAATTTTTTAAAATTTTATTTTCAGTTCTGAGAAATTTTAATGCCTTTTTAACATGCAGTATTATTGGTATAATATGTCATTTTTTCTCCATAAAAGTCTGCATGATGCTGCAAGGAGGATATACTTATTAGTAGACTTTTACTGGCATTATGGGTACTTTTAGAAATGGGGTTTTTTTTCAATCTTTTATGAATATTTTCATGAAAATCTCTGAAAGTGTCTTGGAATGTTTCCTTACTATTTTAGTACATGAAATGCAAAGACAGCATTTTCATGGTTTAGTAACTTTTTAAAATGGAACTTATGTTAAACTTTTATGCAAATTCACATATGGGATTTTCAAAGTACAAAATACCCTGTATGACTCTAATTACTTCTCTCTCTGCCTGTTCATCTGTAATTTGGGGGTTAATAGTCTATATCACAAAAAGCCTCTGTTTGAGGGGGGAGAAGATGTCCACTGCCTTGACTCACTAAATCTTCACTGGCCCACCAAAATTCAGAGATAAGATCCATTTGTGATCCATCTACAATCATTTCATAACAACACTAGGTATTTTTCGAGCCTGTCTGCTTTCTCTACTCATGCTTCAAATGCACGAGTCTGAACCTACGTGGTAGCTGGGCAGATATTTGTAACGGGTGAGCAAAGGAAAATGATGGTCACGGTTTCCCTTCCCGGCTGCTGGAGCAGGCAGAGGTTTCGGTGGCCACCAGCAGCAGGACTGTACGAAGAGGGTGAGCGATTGCATCTGACCTGCTATGGCCATTGCCAACGGCATTGTTAAATTTTACGGGAATTTTTTTCACCAGCAGGAAGATGCCCAGATACTACAAAACCTCTTTCAAAGTTGCCATGATAAAAGACTGGGGACTGCATGTCAGCTGCAAGTGTACTTTACAGAGCTATGAAATGCTGCACTATCCAGCGCTATGAAAATGATAGCCTCAAGCAGGGCATTGATCAAACTGGAGACAATTTAATTTAAGCACAGACTGCTGTTACACTGCTCAAACTTGGGACAGAGCTATTTTTTGAAAGGGAGAAGAAAGGGGCGTATCTTTGGGGGTTTGTGGAGAACCTCTCCGTTCTCACCAAGCCAGCACTTCAAATGGTTTCCTACCCTTACTCCAATAGCACAAACAGCGCCCGGAGGGTGCGAGGGGAGAGCCCTACGCCCCTGAAATGGTTCATCTGCAATCCCCCACGCCACGCTCGGGAGCTCACTGTCTTTCAAAGCAGTCTTGCAAACCATGGTTTCTTGGCAGTGAATATGCACAACAAATTGCATCACGTGGATGTAGGTCCACACATGAATTGCACACCGCAGACCGTACCACCACGGATGACGAGGTTATATATAGACTCAGTGCCTAGCATAATGAAGCATCAAATTCTGCTGGGGCCTCCAAAATCTATTATTTTTCATTTCCATAATGCGTTAGCATATTGGGCCTGTGCTGCCAACAGGAGAAAGAGAAGTGCAATCCAATTTGACTGTGCACATATCTGTAACGCTGTGCAAGCCACAATAACCTTCACAGTTAAAACCTGGTAAGGGACAGCCTTTCTAAGTTTTCATGTAATGCAGCTATGATACCTTTTTTTTACACAATTGAATTTGCATAATTTGCTTGATGTTGCAGCCTTTTCATAGTTTATATATTAAAACAACGTTTTCTCTTTAATAAAACCCAATGTAGTATCAATGCCCATAAATTCTATTGAATTAGACAGATTTTTTTTCTCACACTAATAAGTATGAGAAGCAGTCCAATTTTTATGACATACTAAAGTTTAGATTTTAAATTTTAAACAACTGAACACTGAATTAAATTTTGCATTTAGCAGAGATACAAATCCCATAACCAGTAGTATTAAGTCTACAGAGGTTTGACTATATTGCTTTAAAGAACCGAAAGACAATTATTGGCAAAAAGTCATTTTAGCTTTAGTGTTCCTGGTTACACAGGGCTGTGTTATAAAAGAGACTAGGATGTTTTTGTTATTTTTCTTTTACCTTGATATCAAGCCAATTGAAATTCTCTATAGCCACACATTTTATGACATAATGTTTAATATCTAACACAGGCACTAAACAAAATAATTTAAAGAGGTGATATGATACATCATTCTGTTTCTTCTTCCATTAATACAGCAAGGTTTGCTCGTAATATAAACCATTTTAATCAGACAACAAAGTCATTGCTCTGATCCCCAGGAGAACCTTAGAATTACAGTAAACTTAGACTTTGAGAAGCACTGGAGTAACAGCCGTGGTGAGGAGACATTCACCACAAACCACTGCAACCTCCCCTTCCACGGTTCTTCCTTTCCTTCGGGGTAATAGGAAATTGGACCAAAGACAGGTCAGATAGGGCACGGCGCAATGAATCTGCATCCTGGAAGGGTTCAGTATATGACACCGCTGATTTTCTCCACCTCCCATTTAGTCAACAGCACCATGTTGATCAAATTTACTTCAACAAAGCTGGTTACCAAAAATCCCCCTCTAAGATACAGAATTCTCTGACCACATAGCTCATACACTGCAACACTAATACATTACCTTTTTTTTCAATAAAGATCTTGCAGCATCACTGGCAAGTTTTTACAACAATTGCTTCAACAGGAAAAAAAAAAAAAAGATTTCTTACAGTGTCAGTAGAAGTTTTCAAGACGACTGCATGCAGAGTCCCAGTACTGAACTGGGGCAGTTTGCTGCAGCTTTACAGCATCCCATGGCACTGCCGAGCTGAGCAGCAGGTGGTGGGAACCCAACCAGGAGCAGCACCCTCTCAGCTTCGCAAGGAGTTGAGTCTTTACAGTCTGGGGAAGAACTGGTCCTTTAGAAAAAAAAACAAAACAAAACAATTGTCATCTGACAAAATTTCTGATTTATCTGAGCAATAGGTGACTTACAGTTAACCTCACTTTTTTTTTCAGCTAAATAGGGGTGGATTCGAATCAACTAATGAGCATACGCCTTTGAACTTCTAAAGAGAAATAAGCTCAGGATCCAAATCTGGGTGCAAATTTTATTACTGAGGCCCTTTTCCAGCTCTAAACCCTTTCTGTTCCAAGACCAGTCAGAGCGCACAGGGCTGCCTGGCAGAGATGCTCACTTTGTGAGGATGGACAAAACGAAGATAGACTAAGAATAAACTTAAAATATATTTTCAAGTGATGTTTTGCCTCCTGCAGTTGTTCTAGTAACATCCTATGACTCCAGCAGAGGTGCACTGTCAAACAATAATGAAAGAAGAAACCTTCCAGGCAGAGTCTCCCCTAACTACAGACAAAAACAATGAAGCATGAAGAAACCCAACACCACAACATCCACAGCAGGGATAGAAAAAACCCTTCCTTACCTGGGCCACTGTGAGATCGTTGTGATTTCCATGCAGCAGCCATACACAGCCAATGGATTTATAAATGTTTAATAAGAGAGGTGGTGAAATTTATACCAATCTCAACATTTTTTCATAGAAATCATTTACTTACAACCCCAAAAATTCAGTTTTAGAGCCCTCAGTAATTTGTAGAGGAGGGTGACTTTTTCAAGTATCTGTTCGACTGCAATTTGAATGCATTCAAGAAATTTCTCTGTAATAAAGCAGGTTGTGTGGAACATGTTAATATTGAAGGTGAAATGAAAAAATAGCAATGAACTTGAAATATTCTGACACGGCTGAAAATAAATGCTTTGCAGAAACGTCAGTTTCAGCAAACTTTAAATATATTTTTCACTCAGATTGTATTTCAGGGAGTACTTTGATTAACGTGTCATTGCATACAGTAGACCTGCCAGTGCAGATACAAGTCGGGAGTTTTGTCAGTTGTGAGGAAGCGAGGTCTCCGGTCACCTCTAGCAGATACCAGCCTTTCCCACACCAGGGAAAGTCCAAGTGCCTCATTAGCTCCAGCTCCTACCACATTTTGCTGTGTGTTGTGTATTGCAGAAAGCTGTTTAGCTGCACTTTTGGTGAGGATTTCCAGCAGTCATTAGGAACCATGAAATCCCAGCCTGCAGCACTGCAAAACCAGCCCAGCTTGGTCCTAGGGAGCCTGGGGAAAGTGCCACCACCTTTCTTGCACTCCATGGTGTGTGCAAGAGCTCGAGGCAAGAGGAGAGCCTGCTGCCAACAGACCTGAGAGGTTTTTACTCCTCCTTACTAGCCATGCCCAGAGCTGGGCTCCCTCTAGCCCCTGTCCTGCACCCACAGGAGCTTTGTGGTCCCCCAGCTGCCCCTTGCACTGTGCCAAAATCCTGGTCCCTTCTTCCCCACAACCTCCAGGAGCACCACATCCTACCCAGACTCACTCACCGTTATTTGGAGAGTGGCAGAGCTGATAACCCTTACAGTTTCTTGCGATGATGTCTCATAATGCCATCCGGAAACCTGCAAGCTTTACAATGTTTCTTGCAGAAAAGTAATTTTAGTTTATTGCAGCGGGTAAGAAGTTAGCTATTGGTCTTCACTGCAGCTGTTGAAGTCTTACCAAAATGGGAACGTACCAACGTCCAGCTTCGCTGGAAGCTTATGAAAATTTGCAAGACAGTGCTTATTAAAAATACAAAAATTCTGTGCCTGGGTTTTCAGGAGTGGTTCCTCACTTCATGGTGTTGAGATACTTAAAGAGAAGATTTTTTCAAAGGATCTTTGTGATGTTTCAAAGGATGTTGTGATTGTTGAGACCAGAGTCATTACGAGACCATCTGTTCCTCTGGAAAGTGCAGGTCTGCTACTCCCTGCCCAAGTCTCTATAAAATACTCTGCAGAACCTACGAAATAAAATGCAGGGAAAGAAAAAACCAAAATAGAATGCACTGAGGTAAGTCCAAACAAGTGGAGCGCTCAGCTGAGCAAGTCTGCTCAATGAGGAAACAGCATTTTTCTACAGTTGTTGTTGTAACTATGATCAGTTTAAGGGAACGTAGATCCTTTCCACCCGGTTAACCCCAGGGAAGCTTGAAGCAGAGCACAGAAGTGATAGCTTATTACAGCTAAGGCAAATGAAAGCCTGCTCGCTCGCTCTCCAGTCACAGCCTCACCCTGTCCAACCCTGAAGGAAGCGCTCCTATGCAGAATGACTTGAAGATGCTCTTGGTGTGCACTTGTTGAGCCAGATTTTGCAAAGATTTTGAACCAAGTTTATTCTTGGGAAACTTGCATCTAGATCACGAGCAGCACAGCTCACCAGTTGTGTTATCGGCACCTGCTCTCAGCAGCAGGCGCTTTTGTCAGAGCTCATCTGCAATGGGGGAAATGTGTTGTACTGTGAGAGATCCTCAATATGATGCGTGCTGCCTGGACACGAGCATCTCCTGCTGGGGTTGGCCATGGGCCCCAACACAACCCTAAAAGTGGCATGTACGTCCTGACCTGACATAATTAGCAGCACTTTCGTTAAAGGGGCGATGAAGCTCCAAATGCAAAATTCACAACATAGATTCACAAAATCCTGCATCCACAAAGTAATGCACCATTGCATCTTTAGTAAGCACAGCATAAAGCTCCCACTCCAACATAACAGCCATCTTTCAGCCACCTCCACTCTCTCCATCCCAGTTGTTGGAAGATGATCTTAGGAAGCATCTGTGGGAATCCCCCCTGCCACCGAGCATGGGGCTGGTGGGATTGCCCATGATGCTTCCACCCTGCACTGCTTGGCCATCCTATCACGGACTCTAAATAATAAAGACTTTTATTTAGTAAGTATTTATGAGAGCTACAGAAAATCCTGCTGAACAAGTTAAAGTACAATGCAAGCTGGTCTGTAACCATAAATGCCTGCCGCCTTGGGCTTGCTAAACATTTTTTTTTCCAACCAAGCTTCAGCACCAATTTTCACTGAACCCAAACTAAAGGTATTTTAAGTCAACACTTGAAATTTTAGAGAGGTACAGCAGCAGTTATCCTCAGCTGGTTTAAATGTTGATACCTTTGACTGAGCTGCTCATTCTAGTTGATGCTTTTAAAACTTTTGAACTAAGTGCTCTCAGATTAAATTTTGAAGCAAGAAGTATTTTTAAGATGTTCCATATTTCCTCTTTGCTGGTCGTATAGCCTTTGATCCCACAACCTGTAGGCATTACTTTCTATTTAAAGATTCCTTCATAAACTGATACCGTTCATGCTTCTGACACTGGGCTTGAAGCAAGGTTTTATTCCCCAGACCACTACGCTCAGCCCCATGTATCCCTCCGTCTCAAAAAAGCCTAACTCACATCCCCAAATTTAGCAGCCCAACGTGCAGTATAATCCCCCAGGCCACCTCCACCTGCCCCAGAGGGGACAAACCCTAAGTGGGGCATGGGGTAGGATTTTGCACTTATTTGCCCCCGTCCTTCCGTGCCCTGACCCACGGGGGCTGATAACGGGACTGGGCAGGGTGGCTGCAGCCCTGCTCCCACTGGCAGGCATCGAGAGCATTGCTGTTTTAGGAAAACACTGGCACCTTTCTCTCTCAAGACCGACGTTTACTGTTTCCCTTCATTACAAGATTATTTACAAAGGAGAGGGGAGAAAAGCGAATCCCATTTTTCTGGAGCAGGAGGATGGATGAGCCTCCTGCTGTACAGCCGGGCACTGAAGGATGCGCTTGTGCACAGCTCGGAGAGGGGGGGTGAAAGCACAGGGATATTTCTCAAGCTCCAGGTCATTACCTGCAGCGTTTCAAACCTAAACTAAATATGAAGGATATTTGTGGAAGCAGGAGATAATTTTTCAGCAGTTTTCAAAATGCAGGTGCTTTTATCAAGCTGTTTAACTTTTTATATTTAGGCAGATATTGTCCTCAAAACATATTACAGAACCCATGGCAGTACATATATAACATCTACCTCATTCGCAGATCAGCCTTTATCCTCCATGCTCATCCCAGGCCCAGTCATACCTGTTACAGATGAAGTCTTTTCTTCAATCACAGTGTTAAATGTTATTATTTAGCCCCAAATTTGAGGGACCTGGGATACTACTCACCAGTCAGTGGATGTCTACAGAAGATGAAACATCTGGCCTGGGGTTTGCACAGCCCACTGCTTCCTGCTGAGCTTTTTGTAATGACTAAGGCACAGTGAGCCCTTTCAAAACCCACCTTCAGCTGTGGATGTTGGATATCTAGCCACAGGATTTTTCTGTTTTGAAACAATTTCTTCCCAGTCTTGTATTAGCAATAGTGAAAACAAGCTATTTAAAGCTTTAACGCCTTTCTGAAAAATCCTCTGCTCAGATAATTTTAGTTATATACAAACAAAAATGCATGTATCCTCCCATGACACGAAGGAATTAATATTGCTATTTTTAGATAAATGTCTGAGTAAATATTTTCCTCCCATGAAAATAAGATCAATTTTTAATTTTCTTAGTATATTTTACAGGGAAATTTACAGTGTTCACAAGTCTTAAAACTCATCTATCACTTTAACACAAGAGTAAATCGCATGCAGCCCATTATCAGTGTTCTGGATGAAACGTTGCATGGACTGCCGTGTTACAAACTGGGACAATATTATCACTAATAATGCTCTCTTTGAAATCTCTAAATGAAGGTACATAATGATGGAAGCACACTGCTATAAGCACTTTGTCACAATAACACTTTGCAACGCTGTGGGCAGTGGTACCAAATTAAAAACATGCCCTAAATTCTATTATCTGGCAGTTTATTTAGCAATTTGTAGCTTGCAAACACAGCATGCTTGTAATTCATTAGGACGAACATTGAAAAAAAAAAACCAACCCTCTTACTTTGTAATTGTGCTTTAAAGGCAAGACCAAAAAATCCTCATGGAAAATAAAGCGCTTCACCCCCTCTCCCAATCAGATTTTCTCAAGCCTGGGAAAAACTTTGATCCAGGAAAAAAATTTACAAAAGACCTGGAAACCTTCATTTCTGATGCTATTGCTAAATTCCCTATTCTGCAAGTAGCTTTATAACAACCTACCGAGAGCACAAGCAGCAGATGTCTCCAAGCCAGGTATTCACAAGAAATCAGAGATCTTGGCTTATTTATGAGCTGCCTTGTTTGCCCGGGTGGCAGAAGCTGAAATGGAAGTGAATGGGTGAGAGCTGCTAAGAAGGAGGAAGAATTACAAAAGAGTCCAAAAAGTACTTTTTATAAAAAAAACCAAACATCTGCTGCCGCTCTGGGTTTCTCACTGGTTTTCCTCAAAATTTTTTCCATTATCGGTTCCAACAGACCCAGTACCAGCACAGCAGAACCCAATCCCACCACGTCGGTCTCTCCACCCAGCCATGCACCTTCCCTTTGGGGCCAGAGCAAATGTTCCTGCAGAGCTAGACCTGATGGTCTCCTGGTGAGAAAAAATAGATGATAATTTGTTAACTACACCCCACCAGTTAATAAAAAATGAATGTTAAGTTATCCAGAGTAATTGCCTTTCCTTCGTCCCTATTACTCGACTGTAAATTGCACTGATCTGTTTCTACAGAAAAGGCACTCCGAAGGCATGATGCTTTGTATGAATTTGGTGACCCATCAAGCGTTTCAATTATATGACATTTGTTGCACTGAAAGTCATGAATAAACATTTCTTAATATTTTAGGTACTATCCTGCTCAAGCAGGGTTACCATTTCGCATCATTTTTCTTTTGGTGCTTACATTCAACACGTCCTGCAGTGGAGCTGTGCAGTTTAAGTCATTTAGCCACAGTGCTTTACTTTCTATTTACATTGTAGCTCTTTGACCCCACACTGATTGCTGTAGCAAATAAGACCGTATAACTGGAATAAGTGTCTGTCTTGTTCACGATTTGGCAAATACTACAGTTCACCAACTGTCCAAATTAAATGTAGGTATTTTGGCAAACCACTGTCTAACAGCTGTTCTGCCCAGCGTCATGAAGTCTCAATATCGATATGCATTAAAAACACTTCTACTCTAATTAAAGCACCAGGACTCATCCTGGATTTCACAAAACTCTGCTACAGCTGTGCACAGAGCTGCAGACAATTGAATAACAGCCTTGAATCCTATTTACTACTACCTCTGAAAACAAGGAGTCATCCCTTCCATTTGTTAAGGTCAAGAAACTCCGGGATGCTAAAACAGTCAATTCATAAAAGGCAGATGAAAAGCACGGTTACCGGGGCAGTGTTTCAGCAGGAATGGACAGGGAGCCGAGGAGCAGTGCCTTTGGCTCTGAAACCGCAGGGGTCTGCTGCGAGGGCAGTTTACGTGACCCGCACACTGCTGCAGCGCTCACCGGGACGTGGGATGGGTTTGGATGGGTCCTTGTCCCTTCAACCCCTCTCTTCTCGCATAAATCTGCAGCAGGGTCCGCACTGAAAGTCGGCTTCGCCGGAGGCAGTGGGGACTGCTGCAGGAGACCACCTGTAACCTGTAACCCACCGATATTCGAAGCCCTTGGTCCTCCTGTCTCCTGCCAAGGAGCCCAGGACAGCTCAGCCCCACAAGCACGTTTCCCGGCCGTTCCTGACCTCCTCGGAGCGTGTCCTCTGCACAGCAAAGCCGAGCAGCTGACAGGACACCGTGGAGCCCTGTCCCCCCTGCCCCTTGCACAGCCAGACACACGTATGCCCTATGAAAGGCTGACAACATTTTTAACGTTGGATCGGTTTCATTGCACAGAAGCGGCTCATGGTCAAAGAATGGATCACGTAATTTTTTTACTGTTGCTTCGGGCTACAAGCATTCATTAGAAAACAAGAAATTGCAAGAAATCTACAGTCTGCAGCATATTAGAAATACACACATTTTAATAGCCCCCGGATAATGCCCTTGTAGCTTTTGTTTGTAAATACTTGCTGTTTTCCTCAATCAACTGAACAGCAGGGAACAGCCCTGGGCTAAGTCAGTGTCTCTGCAAGGAAAGGTTTAGAAAGCCCTTGCTGGTTTTTTGGGGTGTGCGAGGAGCTGCACACCTTCGCAAGCCAACAAGCTGTGTCCAGCCTCTTAAGCAGGCAGAATGCTTTGCACCCTTCTTCCTTAGGGCTCCTGCTTTTTTGAAGGAGTCAGGACTGTGCCAGAAAAATTCAAATTCATCATTTTTCCAATGTAATTGCAGTCCTTTCATAATGCCT
Organism: Buteo buteo; assembly: GCF_964188355.1. Taxonomy (NCBI): domain Eukaryota; kingdom Metazoa; phylum Chordata; class Aves; order Accipitriformes; family Accipitridae; genus Buteo; species Buteo buteo. Next base: position 68,771,411 of record NC_134174.1, on the reverse strand, counting down.
CATATGAAGCACCACAGAGTCAAACTGATTCTTGCAATATCACTCTAGTCTGAGACCGCCAGCTTCGTCCCTCTCAAATCCACCTTGTGATTTTCTGGTGTGATCGATCATCTTTCTGAAAGACAAAATAGATCAATGCAGGGATGAAGAACATAGCTAGACTCTCAGTGTCTAGATCTTTGCACAGATTTGTAGCACCTTCAGCTGCAGAGAAAAGGATTTTCAGATTTATATGCAGAAATTTTTGTATGAATCAGTCTTTTCTGGCCACAGAAAAAGGAATTTTCACAGGAAGAAGAAACCAAGTGCATGACCCCACTTACCAGGCCTCCAGGAAACAAGAACCCATGAAAACCCAAATATGCCAGAATCAAAATTGTCTCTGATGTTTTGTTTCTTCCCTTGGAGATTTAGAGCAGCAGCATCCATCCCATGCGCTCAGTGTGGGAGCTGGGGCAGAGCCACACGCAGGCTCCAGCACTCCGCACCCTACCCAGTAACACACATACATAAACAATTCCAGGTTTTATCACCTCCAGCCTTTTCCCACTGCTTCCAAAGGAGGGAAGAACTCTCAAGAGCACATAATATGTGGTCACATAATTACACACTGGGGAAGCAGAGCTCAGTTTTCTCAATTGAAGTATTGTTACAAAATAAAGAAAAAGGTAAGAAAAGCACTCCTTTCTTTACTAATTTTAAATTGATGCAAAGAAACGAGACTGCAGCCAAAAAAAAAAAAACAAAAAAAAACCACCACCACGTAGGACAGAATTCACTGTAAAGACATTGTTTGATACCCTTCACTGTACAAGAAGCAAGATTGGCCCCATAATTAGAAATCCTGTATATTATGCTGTGTCAAAATAAAGAAGGCTGTCCAGAGTTGAGGTGAACCTCAACTAAACCCCCTGCAGCACCCTGACCTTTGCCAGTCCCCAGAGCCCATCGGACGTGCTGGAGTTTTCACAGCGAGCTGGGGTGGGATTTGCAAAACTAGAAGGCAGCTTTGGATGGCAAATTCTCATTAAATTTAATGGAGACTTGATCCACCAAGAAGATGTAGAAGACTCACCACCAACATCATCAAGCCTTTACGCTCAGAGGAGCAACATGGTTCACCATGCTTTGCACCAAAGTGCTGGCCAGCTTAGTCACTGCTCACTTCATCTGGAGCTCCATCCACCAGCACATGAAGCTCTCTAATCACCCTGGTTACCAGCAGAAAAAGCCAGCTTTCTGAATACTTCACATGAGTTCCTTCCAGGCAATTTCACCCCCATCTCACAACATCCCTGCTCACAAGCACTCATCTTCCCACTGCAAGAAACCCCCCAGATCTTATGTAGAGTTAATGCTGATATTTTCCCTTGTTCTTGATATTTGTCATTGCAAACCATGCCTTCTGGGGGTCTCCTCTGCACAAATCAAAACTGTATGTATGTTTGAGATCAAGTATTCTCCTCATGCATGACATAACGTGCCTTCAGGCCAATATTTTTACAAGTGGTCACTATTTTAGGCGTTTTCCTTTCTAACGCTTAACAACATGAGCCTGCCAAACAGCCAGTGCCACTTAGAGGCTTCCCTGCAAGAATTTGTGGGGCTCATCGTGACCTACTCCTGCTTTTGAGGATTTGTTTGCCTATTTGTGTGCAACTCATCTGTCCCTTCCTGGGGTGGCAGCTGCAACCCATGCTGCAGGGCTCCTGCCCAGAAATAGCCCTAGAAATGCTCCGAGGATGTAGGAAAAACGCTTGTCTTTGTAGAAAAAAAAAATGTATTTTTTCCACTGCTTTGCCCTGAGGTGTCAGAGAAGAAAGAACAGGGAAAGCCAGAAAACTCTGATATAACCTGGTCTAGTGGAAGGTGTCCCTGCCCATGGTGGGGGGCGGGAGGGGAACTAGATGATTTTTGTGTTTTTTTCCAACCCAAACCATTCTTTGATTCTATCCCCATCCAAGGCTGTGGAAAGCTCAGGGCTGTGAGGTCTTATTCAGGGTGGAGGAAAAATGAGTGTATCATAGGGTCAGTGCCTGTTGGTAGCATCCTCATTACAGTCCCGGTCTCACAGTGATACTAGACAAAAACAGAGTGTTGTTGATTACAATAATGTGTTGTAAACATCTTTATGAATAAATATTTTATAACACGAGAAGTAAGCTATAAAGCTATGGCTATACTAGTAACTAAACAGGCCATGGTCTCCTGTTTAACAGCCCTAGGTGTGTGCTGTCTCCTGAACCTCGGCATTATTGGGGACTGAAACCCATGGGACGTAGCGTGGGAAAGCATCAGTTGGTACAAGCCAAAGCTGTGCCAGGGAGGGTGCTGGGAATTCGAGTGATGTCCAGTGCTGGAGCGGATGATTTTCTCACGTGTGACTTGCTGTTACACACACAGCTCACAAGGCAAACATACAGACCTGCTATGCTGAAACCAAAAGTCCAATATTTGGAGATTGTCCAGAAAACTTTTACTGTTAGGAATTCAGAGTTCACACTGAAGAGCTAACGTCTGCAAAACATCAAACATTCTAAAATGCTTATCTCAGGTTAGCTTTTCCTTAGCAATTCTATAAACAACCCGTCCTAAAAATAACCTGACAAGGAAAGGTCAAATGGAGTACAGCCATCACATACCCCAAGATCAATACTACTAAAATATAGAACAATTCAAAATACATCACCTCAGTCTTGCTCCTCTTTATCCATCATCAAACCGACATAACATTGATAATCCTATCAGTGCAGAAGACAAAGAATAAAACACAGTAAGCAGTTTTGAGTTATGGAACAACAGGAAATAAAAAAGGCTGGGTTTGAGTAAACATATTTTCTTTGAGCTAAAAGATGTAGAATTTTTTTTTTTAATATAATCATACCTCCTTTTAGCCCCTGTAATTAAAATTTGAATTCAGTTTAATAATGGCACACGAATGTGTGCCTGACTCTGTGAGCCTGATCCCCTGCACTATCACTTCCATGGACAGAAACGCTGTGACCAAAGCAGACTCAGAAATCAAAATGCAGATTTGGGTTCTGATGAGATCCCTCATGCTCCTCTGTCTAATTCTCTGTATTCTGATAAGGACCATTTTATTTGTGTTCATTTTTTATCTTGCATGAAACTATTCCAATTTCAGGGACATTTCTCTTTCTCCAAGCACATACACCAGTAAATTAATGTATTACAAGGATTACAATAAACACAACTGATATCAATAAAATCTCACAGAACCATAAAATATTACTTCCTGTAAAAAGAGCAATATTTGGAAGGACCATTTCTAATGCTGTTATCCTTTAAGGTCTTCAGTTAAGGCTGCTTGTTTCTCTCTTCTTCAGTCACTAATAAATCTTGAAAGAAGAAAAGAAACAGGCATCCTATTATATTGCAAATATATAACTCTTACATAAAATACCTGTTTATCCACTAGCCAATATATAATTTTCCAACCACTCTATAAACCAATTTGTTGCTATGACCCATCCATGCTGTGAAGTTCCCCTCTCATGAACTATTTTCCTGTCTCCATAGTAACAAATACACTTAAAAAGGAAGGAATGAATAGGGTGATGTACAAAAGTGGGTGACAATACAGTCAAAATCAGGAGCACATTCAAAAGCTGGAATGACCACAGAAACTTCATTTTGTCAGGCAGGCCTGCAGGGCTCTTGCTTAGGAATGTTCTCACCTCAGACCAGCAGGAAAATGGTCAGAGCTTTATGATCTAGTATCCTTTCTTTCCACTATTTTTCCCTGTTTCAATCACAATAACAAGTACTTCTGCTGCACTGGATCAAGACATCATATCGGAATAGGAAATTAAATCATTGCTACTACTGAGGCCCACATCCACAGCTCTCAAATTTCACCTGCTTGTTGGATAAACAGCACAAATTCCGCAGCAGAATTAATTACAGGCACCACACATGGGTCAAAATTCATAACTGATCTTAATACATAATAACACTGAAGTGGTAAAAACATTTCCATAAAACATGAGAACAAATTCTGCCTATCCAGAAAAATAAAATTAAAGAAGCACTATCACGAGGTTCAACAAATCCTAGATACGGCTGCATAAACAGAGCATGTGTTACCAGCAAAACACAGTGCTGAAAGATTTTCGCCAACCTTTTGTACCAGCAGCCACTGAGAGCATCACAACAGTTTGGGTGGGCTGTTGGCACTCTGTACCTCGAGCCATGCTGTTGTCATGTGTCGTAACAGTTTTCTCTCTTTAAAAAATGGCTCCAGAAAAAGAAATTACTTAGATATGTAAAATAAATGTGTCTGTAGGTCTCTGCATGACTCTAGCTTTAACGTCTAGTCTCACAACCCAGTTATGCTATTTTGTGATCTGTGAACCATTTTCCATTCTTACTAAAAACAAAAGAATGTGGTACAAACAACGTTCACCCTTATAACCAGGGTTTTCAGGAAATATTCTCAAAGCATCCTTTTCCGATCCCTTTTCTTAATGTGTAAGGGAATTTGAGGCAACAGAGGAAGACGCATTCTTATCTACTGCACAGACAAGCTGTTTTCTCCTGAATACCAAGAGTATCTTAGTATCTGAAATATTTTTGTTTAACAGGGAAGAAAAAATATTATTCACTGAAGACATTAAAATGACACACAATCAGAGAACCAACTCCAAAGACATTACCTGAGGAAATCCAAGACGTCTTTGAAACCATGCTAAGAGAAAAACTCTCGCGTTAATCTAAGAGCAGTTGGTTTCCCTTGTGCCTGGAAGGCAGACGTCTCCTTCGCTGCCACCATTAGCGCAGGCTCGTTAACGAGCTCCTCTGCTGCCTCCAGCATCACTGGCCAAGCTGTGCTGTCATGCCCAACGTCAGGGTGAACCCCGCGTAGCACCTGTTAATAAGCAACGTCAGCATTCACACCTTTATGTTATCAAGGGATGGTTAAGCTGTCGGTATGGTAATGTGAACACATTCAGGTTAAAGTTTCAAGAGAGATACTTCATGAGCTTTTAACTGATGGGAATCTGAATGTTAGAGATAATGAACCAAGAAAACAAGCCTGGGGCTCGTGGGGCTGAGCTGGGACACCAGCCAGGAGCAGAGGGGGATGAACCGAGGAGAAGCCTGAGCTGCCACTGAACCCAGAGCCTGCATTTGTAGTGGTAGGAGGAAGCACTAAAATTCCCCCCCAGATCAAATCAGCTATTTCTGGGATATTATTGCACTGGTAGCAGGAGCGAGTTGAACACAACATCTCATCTGCCAAATGTAGCGGTAGGGAAGCGGGCAGAGGTGTTGTCTCCCAGGCTGGGAAATGCCGTTGAATACCCCTGCCAGCCAAGAAACAAGCCAGAAAACCAGGAGGTAAAAATCAGGATTCTCTACATCTCATCACACAAAGCATTGTACTTCTGTGTATCAAAACCAGGAGTTAAATTCAAACTAGCCCTTAGGTTGAACAGTAACCGCCGCTATCATAAAAACTTCGTCATTCAGAAAATATACTTTAATATTGTCTGTGTCTTTGAAAAGATGCTTTCCCACTCTGGCTTGACTGAAGTTAGTCTCTAAGTATCTGTTCAAGGCTGGAAAGGAAGCCGGTATTTTACATTTATTGAACTTGCCATTGCAAGAATTACTTATTCTTTGGTTTCTGACAGAAAACAATCCAAATGCAAAACCAGAGAGTATTTAAGGAGCAAGGGAAACATCAGCTCCCTGGTCCTGACATGCCTCGCTCCTCCTGCCTCTGCAGCACAGCAGTGCTCGTAAATCAGTGCTGTTCCTCACAAGGGTACAAGCTGTGCCGTGGAGGTAAATAGGCTTTTTTCCCCCCTCCCGAAGTAATGAATTTCTTAAGAGTCTTCCCAGACAGAGCACACGACCAAGGAGCCTGCCAAACTCCCCAACCAGAAAGAGCACTCAAACCTGAGCCAAACATTCTCTTGCTTTTTTCAAACCATCTGCTATTTCCCTCAGGGAAAAAATAGGAAGAGCAAAACAAAACCACAGATCTGGCCCTTACTGGAAAAACAATCCACTTTATTTTTTCCTCTTTTTTCTGGAAGGGGACAGGCTGCCATTTACCCACTCTTAATCCTCTGCACTGTAGGAAAGACTCTCCTATTTGGCCACCATGAAATTGTATGAGCTGACTTGATTTAAAAGTTGAACTGTGTTATATCTCATGAACAAAAATGCTTAAGATGAGCTAACAGTGTCTGTTTCTTCTGCTGCAATATAACCTTCTTGTTTTTACTTTTTCTTGTTGCTGTTGTTTTATTTTTTTCGTAAAAGAAACTATACCTTGAGCAGTTCATATATTTTGCTTTTCAGAAAGACTCGCTGTGCAAAGGAGGAAACATCACATACAGTAACAAAAAGTACTTTGTTGAATAGCCCATCAGAATTACTTCCTAAAGAGCCTTCCATAAATGAAATAAGCTCTTTGGTTTGGACACCGTGTACCATGCAGACTCTGACAGCTACAAAAGGAATAGTTAAGTTTTTCAGTACGTGCACGTTGCTGAAACACTGTTTCTTCAGAGGGGAAACTGAACTACCAATGCAACACACACACACACTCACACTATTCAAATATCCAAAAAGCCAAAAAAAAATTCAAAAGCCAAAAGAACATCTTTGATACTGCCTGAAATATGAAATATTTGTAGGGAAATAAAAGGCAGAACATTTTAAAAGTCCATCTTTATCCAGCTACAAATGCCCAGGCCAGTGCATATCTGCTCCCATGTGATGCAGTGTTAGGTATCTCATACCTGACTCAGAGGAAAAATTCCCTGTAGTTGTTGGCAACGGCTGCCATCGCAACCAAAACACTGGGGACCTACCCAGGAATCTCCAGAAGAGAAAGCATACGCACTCCACGCAGTGGTTTACCCATAGGTTAAGGAGGCAATACCACAGGCACTGATGTAGTAATGGATATTTCTCTTTATGTCACTAAATGTGCTCCATTTGGTTTTAATTCATTGATTAAATTTTATTTCTGCATACTACAGTCCCAAACTTTGAGCTATGAGTGGCTGAAGCTTTAGGAGTGAGCAACCACTGGCAGTTCCCACTGAAGTTAAACATTAGTGTCATCTTATAGACTATAGGGAGCAAGAGCTACACCTTAAAATACAACCAAGCAGTGATTTGTTTTTTAAAAAAAAAAAAAGCCAACATGAGGAATCTTCACAGGCACCCCTGAACTGTAAGAAGTGAAGCCTATTTAAATTAGATGGGAGTTTGCAAATATGTCTAATTACAATGTTGATAAAAGCTAGTTTTCACCAGAATGAATTAGAGAGACTTTCAGGATAATTTTGCATTTTTCTTCATGGTTGGCCTGTTTTGCTGGTAATTCAAAAGGCTCAGAAACACACGCACGACAGCTTTTGCTGTTTTCTCAAAAGCATCTGAAAAAAAGATGACACCTTCCAGTGATGTAAGCTGGCTTTACTAAACCTAGTGGAACTTCCCTGATTTATACCAGCTGAATATTGCTGTTTATGCTTTGGGAATTTTATCAGAAGTTGTAGTTTTCAGAAATTGATTGCTGTTTTCAGCAATCTAATCCCCGTCAGGTGGTGAGACCCTTCAGCTCCCATTCACATCAGTGAAATCCAGCAAAAGTCCTGTCAAAACCAGAGACCAATTGCCTGCAGAAATGCTGGTGTTAGCTAAAATTGATCATAAAATACTTATTGAATTGCTAAAAGATGCCTACCTAATCCTTTCAAACTTTATAAATATATTTCCTGCTGAAGAGAGAATCTTTATGTCATTGGCAAATTGGACTACAAACCCAGGAAAGATTTGTTGGTTGCAGATGTTCTTCCTAAAGCCCATGCCAGAACGGTGGTGGAGGACAGCAGAGAGCTGCAGATGCAGGTACGGGAAAACACAGCCGGGGGGACCTTGCCCATGGGCAGGACCCACTGGACCGACAGGATTTCCACCAGGCTCCTGCCCAACTCATCCCCCTGCCGTGATGAGGATCCCACCGCCGCTCCCAGATCACCCCACTCTTGCTGCCAGAGGGATTGAGCACTCCGAAAGTCTGATGCCAGCATGTAAATTATATAAATTAAATTTTAAAACTGTAAACTAAAGGGTTTTGTTAGTTCTCATTCACGTTGCAGCAGCATTTTGGTTCACAACTGCTTTTCTGAATCTGTTTTCAAAACTTTATAATTTTATGACAAAGTGAAGAAACTCACTCATTTCTGTAAACCTTTCCACACTGGTGGTTAAAGTGCTCTGGAGCCGTCTTGGATGGAAAGCAAAGTCTCTTGCTGCAAATGTGATGAATTCTAGTAGATTTAAAGCACATCATTACCGTAATCAGATCTTTAGAAGAAACTTGTACTTGAGTAACACCTAAAACACTTGTGTTTTTTCAGAATCCATTTTGATAACAACATCAAGCAGTTTGAATTTTGGAAAAATGAAGCCAGAAGTTAACAGGAATTTTTGCAGGGACATGAAGAAGGAACAGACACACTCATTTTCTTTGATATTAAGAGATTTTTCTTGTGTTCTTAAACATGAACATTAGACTTTCTAAAGACATACAGAGGACTTTTCATCACATAAACAGGAAGTGAGAATTTTATAATAGAATTACTTATTTAATGATTTGTGAGTGAAGGTTGCTTGAAGTAATATCTCATTCTATTTGTCTCTAAAATTACTAACCAAAGTAAAAGTCTATGGTCTTCTACATGTGGCCCCTTCTTACTTTTGCTTCTACCTTTTCTTCTTACCTTTTTCACTCTGATCTCTCTCCAGTGAGAGATTTTCAAAGATTCATTCCTCCAGAATAAATGGAACAGCCCCCTCCCTCCACTTTATTGTTAAGCCCGCAAACTTGAGAACAAAAACCTGAGTGGGTTCTCACCTTTCTACACACTTGCACCAGCAGAAGGGCTACGTGTTGCCTTCAATTAAACCAGCACAATTGCACCAGAAAAAAAACCATGAAGCACCTACATACAAAAGGGGAAAAAAGCCAAACCAGAAAGGCTTATATCTTCTTTTCTACATTCACACAGAGCTGAAAAGCAGAGAGCGTCTGCTGAACACATCCTGATGCTGGGCTCTCCTTGGCAGAGACCGCTGGGGATACTCACTGTTCCCAGGTCTAATGGGTACTCTCTGCCAGCTTGAGCATGAATTACAACAGTTTCAAGGCTGCTGTAATTTATTCTGCTATTCGAGGATCCTTGTGGGAATATATTATCTATGGAAACTCAGCGATGCAGAGCTGTATCACAGCTCCTCTCGGCCCAAGTACCTCGTTATTATTTGCATTAGGGTTGCTCCAGGGAAGCCCAGGGCCACGCTGTGTGCAGAAACACAGCAGCACCAACCCTCTTGCAGCAAGGGACAAGAAGAAAATGGCCTGGGACCAGTTGCCTGTGGGGTGTGGGGCTGCAGCTGTGCAGAATAGGCTCCCTCCAGCTAAAAGTCCTCTTCTGCAAGGGAAATCTCTGCTGAGCACTCATGGGCACAGTCAGCAGCCTGGAAGAAAAAAGCAGAAAGCCAAGCAAATTGGGTTTGCTTCTTTCTGAAAAGGAAAAAAAAAAAAAAAGAAGAAAAGGAACCACATTTTCGTACTTGGGCAATGTCATAAATTGTAAGTATTTGATCTTTACTTGAATGAGGAAACTTCACCGAAGAAAGCTGCCCTTCCCTCAAATTGGAGGCCAAGACTAAAACCACCACTACACAGACCTGAGGATGATTTCATCTGAAAACTTTCAGGCACTCATTCAACATTGCAGACTGGATTTCAGGCACCAGAAGGGGAATACTTTCTCCTTTGAATACAAAAATCTAGTGGGATTCCTTTGTAATCTATACTTTTCTCTAGGTCTTTTGAAGCTTAACTTTAGGCTGAGTTCAAGTGAGTAGTCTTTATTTCCTCTTCCTCACAGCATTTTTACTCTGGGGCTCCCTGTTGCTTTGTTTGCTTGGGAAGAAGAATAAAAAAAACAGAGTGAATAGAAATCACCTTCTAAATCAATGCTTGGCATGCCCGCAGTTAGCCGAGAAATGATTTTATTTATTAAAGATGTGAAAATCCCTGCTTCCATTGCACATCTAAATTTTCACTTAAGCAAGATAACTGCAGTCCTGAAAGAGGAACAAACAATGCTTCGAAGTAGCAGAAATGGGTACTTTGAGATCATCAGTGTTTTATAATGCAAACTCAGAGACAAAAGAGTCTGAAATATGGTCTTGAAAACTACTTAAAAACATCTATGCAACGGCAGCTTTCCCCATTTGCCTGACAGTTTTAAAGATGCACTTGTTCTAGCAAAAGAAATAACACAGATATTTGTCATACAAGGTCACTGGCTATTTTATCCCACAGTTTAGGTTTTATGCTGTACAGCTCAACTTCTGACTCGTTCAGAAATCAAAAAAGCTTGTGACAGACAGAAGATGATGAAAGATGTGTGCAGTGCTGACCCACAATGCACCATCCACTTCTCTGATGTGTTCCATTTTGTTCATACATTGCCCTTCCACAAGAACTTTCTTATTTATATTGGTATAAATATATATTTATTTAGCTGTATTTCTTACGTGTAACAGTATCGCTTTAATATTAATCCATTCTCCTCTTAGTGACATTAAAGTTCTGCAGTGGCTTTACACTAGTTTTGGACGAGAAAACTCCTGTTTTAACTGAATTTACTTAATTTTAAATTTATTTTTCTCATTTTAACTTAAAAATTTCCATTTAGCTCAAAACAAAGAGTTTTGATTTTTATCACGTTTGTGAGTAGTAGTAATGTCACTAGCTAAGCAAGCAGCTACATCAGCAATAAAGCTGTGTTTGAGTCTTACTTCTCAATTAAACAGCCCTTTTTCCTATCTGAGAGCAGGTTTTTTGCTACATGGACTCCTCACCGCACTTAAGAAACATCTCTCACCAGGCAGATGTAGTTCACTCAGCCAGCAGCCCACATCCAGCTTCCCACTGGCTCTCAGCAGGGGTGTCAGTAGGAGATTTGGGGGTCATCATTCCGGAAAAGCAGAGGGTTGGGAAGTGTTTTATTCCTGCAAGGAGAGTGGAGAAAGCAACCGTGAGAACATGTTCCTTAAACAGCAGCATCAGTCTGCACCCCTACCACTGTATCTCAATTGAATGTTAAGGGAAAACAGCATGAGTAATTTATGCCTGGCAAATCTCTAAAAACAAGCGGGGAATTTATCATCGGAAGCAGCGCTTGTGGTAAAAAGCATGCAGTTTTTGCATTTGGCTAGGAAGGGCTCCTAACAAGCTTCAAGAAGATTAAGGCTCCCTATCCTGTGGATATTTTAACATAGAGATACAGTATAAGAATAGGTCTTTCTCTCAAGAAAACATCCCACGCTGCTGATTGAGAAATATTAAGAGGCTTAAAGAAAAGTTATCTTCTTGTTGTATTGTGGTATCTCTGCAGCACACAGCGAAAACCACAAGAGGCACCACTGTCTCCAAAACGTTAAAGAAAATAATATTATAGTGCAAGAGAACCACTATCATGAACAAGTTGTAACAATTTAATACGTTTATTGAAAGCTAAATTTTCCATATTTTCAGCAAGTTCTTGTGCCCTTTGGGATATATTGTGTAGCTCAAAGAACCAGCTACTGTCCCCTCCAGCAATAAAACGTTAATAGATTGAAAATTTTCAATTGGATTACTTTGAACGTGATGCAATTTAATTTTATAAGGTGCCATCAATAATACATAAAAAATATTGTAAAACATAACGTGATGATTTTAATTCTTAGAAGCGGGTCTGGAGAAACAGCAGATGAAGTGCAATACTAAGCAGATGCCAAATACAATTATTTACTCATGTTAAACTCCACATGCCCAGAGCTGGTCAGACAATGCCTATGCAAACACCTTGCTCTGCCAACCACCTCCCTTTAGTCAAGTTAATTAAATCATAATCCTAAAAGACTACTTCTGCCTAGCGAACTACTTAAGCCTCTGGTTTTGGAGGTTAATTAACTGTGCAGGAAATAGGTTGTAAAAAGTGTTACTTTCAACCAACATCGTATTTGCTATTAGGGCAGATGCTGGTGCTTGACAAAGAGGACATACTTTTCCGTTACCCATACAGGCTCTGATCTCTGGCCTGACGACATAATGGGAACACATTACGGACTTGTCACTGGGGACAGTCACAAGTATAAAGTGTAAAGAGAAAGAGTTTTTTAAAGACATTTTCACCTCTGGAAGGGTCTGATCCTTGGTGACAGAAGTGGGACAGCAGAGACCTACAGTCAGCAGTGCTCTGAAAATGCATCCTACGTAACTGCTATCCTATTTTTCCCATGCCCATGATTCCCAGGGATGAAATTAGCCTTTTTTGTTCAACCAAATCAGATGAAACAGGTTGCATCAACCAGATGTGAGGAAGCAGGTTGTACCAGATATGCAGCCTTTGGTATTCTCTGTGGCTGCAGCCCTCTACAGTGACCCTCTACCTCCTCCCAGGGCCCATTTTGGGACCTATCATGTGAGTCTCAAAGATAGTGAAAGGACATTAAATAATGTAAGAGAAGGAGAAAGATGAGGAGCAGACTTTTAACCAGTGTGGGATTTCATTGTAAGACAGATTGCTGTTAGAAAGTGTAAATGCAGAATTTGGCTCTCCCATTTGTGCCTTCATGCCCACCGAATAGCAGGGTAGCCACTAAGAGTTCAACTATAGACTAACTTTTAGTTGACTTACCTTTTAACTAAAAAGATAAATTATTGGGTACTTATCTAATATATGCATACGTAATTAGCATAGAATCTTTATTTTAGCATCTGTAAGAACCAAAATCCAAGTGGCAGCACAAAACTGCTCTGTCATTCAAGTACAATTAAAGCTAATTTTTTTTATTTAATGTGATGTGAATGCGGATCACAAAGCCAATACAACATAAGGCGAGAGATGTGCTTTATCATTGCAAAGCAGAGCCCAGATAACTGCTGAGCCTAAATTGCACTACAGACTTTCCAGTACAGTCAGGAGGAGACATTTCTGTGTTGAGACAAGGCCAACATATCCTCCAGTTGTGTATTGCAGCATAAAAATTCTTTGCCAGTAAGGCTCACTTTGCTTGCCAAATCAGCATTTTTCCCTGGCATAAACTTGCCCAAGTGCATTATTTACAGAAATAGCAGACAGCTCGGCTTCAAGAGGAGCTTTGGGACAGGTCCTGGGGCAATAAAGGCAGCCTCACTGGACTGACAGTGGTGGGTTTACTCACACTGAAGATATGGTCTGGAAAGGACAGGCCAATTGCTTTTATTCAAAAAGAAAACCTGATATTCACACCTGCAGATCTTTTCAAGCCAATGTGTCCCACAAGCATAAACATGGTCTTGCATAGGGGACACAGGAGTGACCGGGGCCCTCATAGTTGGCACAGGAGAAAATGACAACTGGAGGCAAACAAGACCTAAAAGCTATCAAACATTAGTCTTGAAACAGCCTTGCAAGGTGCAGGTATATACACATCACACTTATTTTCGCCTAGGAAAGCTTTTAGAAGAAGTACCTGGTCTGAACCATTCTGTGAGAAGTGGATCCAAAAATAAAAGCTCTTCCCATAAGCTGCTGCTTTGAACAACTCTCACATGAAGACCAGGCTCGGCAGATTTGTGGCTGATGTGCTGGGTTGTGACATCTGAAGTCAGACTGTAACTTGACACGAGAGATCCAAACTGACAGGATGCATCAGCTTAAGATTCAGCAACTGAAGTCTTAAAAATATGTTTTTTTCTTTGCTCCACAGTTTTGACAAAAGCTCCACTTACAAAAATTGCCCATCAGGTACTCCCTGCCTCAGCTCTTGGTTGACTTTAACTGGCGGGCTTGGTCGCAGAATCCTGGACCCTTCTTCACAAAGAAAGGTGATGCATTTTTTGACATTTCACAATGTATTTCAATACCCAGATCACTGACTACATTTTCTTGAGGAAAATACATTCAAATTAAAATAACACCTGTGAAAGTGACAAATCAAAGGTCTTGGAGTGCAATGTACTAGCTCTGTCCTCCTTTCACACTGTTTTGTATTACTTAGGATGATAGATTTTATGTGCAGATAGCAAGCCCATCCCTGTACCTTTGACTGGGCTGCCTCCTGCACATATCCTTGTTTCACGGAAGCATCAGTGAATCAAATTACCTTCTCCATCCACAACGTACGAAACTTCACATGAAGCATGAAGTATCCTCTTTAAATTAAGCCTATTTTGTAGCATCCCTCATGTGCAGCCACTTTCACTCTATCAATATGTGAAGGAGACTAAAGAGACACAATTTGCATCCCAAAGAGTCAGAGATGTGAGCTAAATCAAAGATATGTATATGATAAGTTGTAGGTAGTTAAACCCTTTTCATTATACCAGCATAGATTCCCCACTGACTTACCCATTAGTATATTAGGTGTAATTATGCCGAGAGAAAACTAGCTGAGCCTAAAAGGAAAGAAAAACCTACTGACAAGCAATTTACAGCAACTTGCTTATTAGCATTTGAATTTGGGTGAGGAAGCTTGGAAGCTCAAGATCTTCTTTGCCACCCGCGGAGCATCCATACCTGGCCCTTTATGGTGGCTCTGACCCCAGGAGACCATTTGGGAGGCTGTTCAGTGACTGCAGCCTTTCGCTGCTCACCTGTAAACACCAGAATTTTGCTAATTCTCAGTAGCTAAGATTGTCTTCATTAGTATGGAAGTGACCAAAACAAAAAATAAAGGTTGCTAATGAGGATTTCTCTCCACTTTCTTGGTACAGCTTCAAATACTAACAAAAGCCCAAGAGCAGCTGGTGGCATCAGCTACCCTACACTGAGGCAGAGTGATTTATAGAGAAAAAGCATCTGAACAGAACGACACTGACATTGGTCAAGGGTAAAGTGAAAAAAAAATTTCACTCAGTGGTGACCAAGTAATCCAACTCAACTATTAGTCATAACAAAACTCTTGACCTCATGACTTATTTAACTTCCCAAAGGAAGTTTTGATGACATCCAAGACTGGGTATATCTGAATATGATCACAGACATACCGGCTCTTTCCTGGCTAAACCATGTCAAGCTGGAGAATAGTATCTGCCCTAAAAAACCAAGTGACATAAAAATCGATCACATCCACATCCTTATCATTGTGGTTAGAAAATACACTTGGGTGAACACTCTATGGAGCAATCTCATCAAATTCATTGCTAGGATTTTGTGCCTTCAACTGCCTTTTCCTGCCTATGAAGACCACAAACAGTGTTTCCATGAAAATTCACTTGTGTCTTCATAGGGACAAAAGGAGGAGACAGAAAAATATAAAAAAGAGAACAGCTATGGAGGGACTAATACAACTACCCTCAAAATCATTTCAGGTTTTGAATCATGGCTTATGTCAGCTTGGGAGATCGATCTCACATCCTACCCTGTCCTGCTCCAAGTTGCTGAGACTGAAAAATGCACCCTTAGAAAGAGCAATTTTAGACCATTGCTGTGTGTGCTCTGTTGCTCACCTTTTTTTTCATATTTCTTTCAAATATTGTAGTTCATACAGGAGATAGAGGAAATTTAGAGGATAATTTTTGTTAATAATACACTCATAAGCTTAACCTCATGTTGATAACTGGTTTTGAGTAGCAATTGTATAATCTGCAAAAAAGTAGAAGCCAATTTAGTGAATTAGTAAGTAACTCTCGGGGCATGAGCACAGCTGTAGGCATCAGCACACCCTGGGCACACCATGAGGAGGAACCCTATCTGCAGGAGGTCACAGCAATGGCAAAGCAAACTTGCGTGTCCGTTCCCAGAAAATTAAATACCAATTTGAAAACTCATTATGTGTTTTTAAAGCTATCTGAAAACATCAAGTGAGCAAGGAGTGCCCTGGGACAAAATGCTTGTTGAAGCACAGGCTGTACTACAAACACTGCTTGTGCCAGTGGAAATTTATCTACCTTTGGCTCCTGGAGCAGTTTATGGTGGGAGGACCACCAACTTTTCATTGCTAAGTCCTGGCCCAGTTGGTTATCAATGTTAGGTGGAAAAGATTTGCATCACACATGGTCAGATCCTCAGCTGGGATGAGCTGTCAGAAGCTCCTTTGAAAGAAACTGTGATATTTCACACTCATAGAGATGCTGTCAGTCTGGGGACAGACAGCTTTTTTCCCAAAAACTCATGTCACCACAATAACTGAAGTCAAAATGAAATGTGAGTGTTGAGCAGGCCCACAAAGCATGACCGCCAGCAGATACAACCCAGCTTACCTGGGCTACTTTCAACATCTCATCAATGTTTGGTCCTGGTGGCATCTGCTGTATTTTGCTTACGAGAATCTCCAAGACCCATAATAAAGCTTAAATCCTCAAGCCAATTTCCAATCCACATCACCCATCATGGGAAACAGCACCATGTATCAAGAAGTCCATGCAGCAGCTCTGGACAGATTTTGGGGTGAGGTTTTCAGCTTGTGCAAACACCCACAACTTCCCTGAAGTCTGTCTCTCCCTCCAGTTAAGAAGGACACAGCACAGAAAACATACTGCATTAACCGTACGTCAGCTTTGTACAAGAAGGATAGACACACAAGGCCACCGTGTTTTGCCTTTTCTGCTCAAGGGTGGAACTCGTCATGGATGCAGCAAACCCAGGTTCAAAGCACCAAGAGCTGAGAAGACAGCCAGTGGTCCCAAGCCCTGTTAGCCCTGGTATGTTGTTGTTCTGCTTTACAGTGTGGTTGCCAAAATATAAAAGAAAACATGTTTTCTGCAGGAGAAATGTGTTTCTAGCTCAGATGAGGAAAGAATGCTTCATTTTTTAAAGAATACTTAAAAAATTGGATATTTCTGAAAAATAAGCTCTGTGAATATAAACTAGCAGAGTCCCTGAAGATCTGCAGTTTCCCAAGGAAACCTCTATGAATCTTGCCAAGCACACAGTATGAATAATTCCTAAAACAATTATCGGGTGAAGTAAATAGGTGGCTCAACAATTTAAGGTACCTGCCTGTGAGGGTGAGGGACTAATTGCAAGGAGACAAATCTGAGCCAGGTGCCGCTCCATGAAGTTCAGGAACATCTCACGGAGACTCTGCCCGTCCCACGGGGACACGGGTGGTGAGATGCCCTGGCAGCAAACCCCTAGCCTCCTTGACATGGAGCCCCGGCACTTCCCCAAGCAAAGGCTGGCCCTTTGGTTACGTTACATAGTGATTTTGAGATGCTAATAGTAAGTCAAGATGTGCTCAAAACTCATGAGACCTAACACATCATTTAGTGCTAATGACAATTAGGCTGTACCTGCACTTTGTCACCCTCAGAAGGGATGAAAGTAATGATTCCTCTACACAAGGCCAGGGGGAAGAAGGGGTACAAGGAGCAAGGGTTTCCCTAATGTCTGCTGAGAAGGCTGTAATTTATTGAAACAGAATCATAAGAGAAATTACTGTCGTATAAAAGATACGCAGGAGTTTATAAATATTTATGTAAAACCTGCAAAAAATACACAGTACTGCATAAATAAAATACTTTTTAAAACAGTTAAAAAAAATGACATGCGCTTTGTGACAAGCACATGGGAACTTTTTTTCCTAATCCTAGAAGCATTCGAGCAGATCTGGCACTGCTGTACCACACTTGTATAAGTCATCATAAGAGATACTGGAGAGGGAATAAAGGTCCAGGTTAAAGATGTGTGTTAAGTATTTCCACCCTACCGTGCTCTACGGGTCTTCTCTGTCCCTCCTCTGCCCTCCCAGCAGGTCCTTACGCACACGATGCTTCTCTACTAACATAAAAAGAGTGAGAAAACATTGCCTCAGCAAGTTCAGCTCTCTTACAGAAAATAATTTACTTAATATAAGGCTGAATTAGGAGGGCTCGAATCAACTTGTGCTGATCTGAGTGCTTGGACAGGGTTCTGTGGACCCTGGGACAACATTTTTGGGGAACGTTTCTCTCCAAAGCTCATCTTCTGCAAAAGGAGTTTGAAGGCCAGTTACATGGGCTACCAACAAAACCAACCCACAGTGAATTTAGGCAGAACTCTGCTATGTGGAAATTAGCATTTGGGTTTGCAGCAGAAATGGAGGCATCCCACAAACCTTTTCCCTTCTATTTGCATGCCCGCCTGGCAGCACACTCGGGTGGCTGCACAATTAGCTCCAGAGCACGCTGCAAACACAAGCGTGCCCCAGTGCTAATATTCCCTTTCTTCCTCCACACCTTCTCCTCCCACTTCTCCAAATTAAAGTCCTGCATCTACCAAATGACAGAGGCATCCTTGCAATTTAGGGTAACGCAGGAGAGGGTCAGGTCCCCTGGGAGCAGACACTGCCCGGCCAAAGCCCCCACAGGTGTGGGAAGGCTTTGGGGTCTAGAAGGGGGGTGAGGACATCACAGGTCCAGCACTCATTGCTCTGCATTCCTCTGTCCACGCACGCACCGAGTGGCAGCTCTGCCTGTCAGAGCTGTTAGGGAGCCAGCCATGGTTCTGTGAACATCAGCCTCTTAAAAATTGCCAGTTGAAGCAACTTGGTGAAAGCATTTGCAGGTTTCAGGAAAACCAAATCTGTTTGCCAGAAAAATAATAATAATAGTAATTTATACTAACACCTGATAAATTTCTATGGGATCTATAAGTTTAGACAATGAATTTGAATATCCTCAGTCCAACAGAATAATTCAGTAGTTTGTTCCTTACCTTTCACTTGAGTTTTATGGTGCGTTTCTAACAGCAATGAAAACCACTGCAAAGTGTCACAGTGTCATGCGGCAGCGTAAGAGCACACTGTCCACTGAGCTCTTTTCCTATTAGGAAATCTGCATGCAATAAAAAAATTTTTTTTTAAAAAAAAAAAAGGCAAGCCAAAATACTTGAATGCGGTGTAGTGGTCTGGTCTGTTCCCTGGCTGCCCAGGGACCCCATGATGGGGTGACCATGCCAAGGGACTGCCCGCAGCCTCTTTAGCCCCCTGTACCTGGAAGAAATACAGGGGAAAAAACAATACCGAAGTACCCAACTCCTCTGAAAACAAAGATCTGAATATATGTCTGAACAAAAAAAGCAAGTTTTACCTTAGAAATATGCCATTAACAAAACAATCACATCAGCAAAACCTGTCTGCTCTGTAGAATCCTGTGAGATCTTTTCTGAGTGTCTGGCCACTGCCATTCACCTAAAGGTACCGGGAGTGGAGGCAGGCAGTTGTGGGGGACAATTTGGTTTTGTTCATATAAATGTATATTATTTGTGCAAAACAGTTCTAATCCAAATGTCTGTGAGCACCAAGCTCTGAGAAGGCAAAGGAAAAGAAAAAAAATCTCTGTGTTTTCCTTAGAACTGAGCAAGTCATTTTGCTTTAAACTCAGTTTTTCAGTCCACTGTTTCAATCCACTCAACACTAGCTCCATGCAGACTCTGTTTTCCTTCTCTCTGAGATTCAGTATACAGTTAGGTGAGTAAAATAATCGATAAATAAAATAGTTATTATCATCTGGATGTCATTAGGAGGCTTGGAATTACTTTGTGCCACTAGATCTAACTTATCACAAAACACCTGGGACAGATGTTATATAAGATATGTATTAACTATAATCACATGGGTTAAAATTAAGAGAGAGTATAATGAGCTTCTTAAATCACAGGGAATGTCACTATGGAGAATATCTGATTTTTTTTTAAGTAGCCCAGCTGCCTGACTCAGGAGTTCATGATACTCCACCCAAACAGTTCATCTTTCCACACTTCATTACGCTCAGCCTTTTGTACATTTAAAAAAAAAATATATATAATCTCTTCTATTCTGCCATTATCAGGACATCATTAAAGCATACAGCTCATTAGACTGCATAGCTTCATGTCTATAACAAAGCTATTAGGCAGAAATTGCTATTTCCACAAGTGGTCCATGCTAGCATTCTAACTTCTGGGACAAAAAAGCAGGGGGAGGGTTCATTTCTGTGGAGGATCAAGGGAAGGTCTCTCTTCCATGGGATCTGTTCCTAACTATGAGAGGAGAACAGCAACATGGCATGAGGATGAAATCGGCAATAGCAGTCACTGAATCACAAGTAGAGAACTGTCATCTGAAAACATTAGAGATCCTTTGCATTTTAAAAGCCAGGGCAAGGAAAATACATTTTTGCAGAAAATTGTGTTAAGACAAATGACATTTTACACACACCAACCTAAAAGGGTTAACAGTGCTAAATATTAGTTATGATGATGTCTCATCATTTTTTCTACCTCAGTGAAATTCATTTTAGTGGCAGAACAGATGCACATGTTGTTTGGACCTCTACAATTAAAAAAAAATAGCAACTATGTTGATGGTAGCTTTCCTAAGCAGAAAACATTGGAGTTACTCCATAGATGGAACCTGTGGATGCCCAGAGTTCTTAACGCTGTCAGATAAAAACAGAACCTAAGTCCCTTTAATTATTGTATTAGTTCCCATATTGTATTCACTGAATCTAGATTAAATTTAATCATTTTTTTATGTAAGTGTGACCAAAAAAAAGTCGATAATAAAAGTGAGAGGCTCACATTGAGAAAAGGAAAACACACCCAGGGACTATTTGTGAGCAGACAACCCCTCCTGCGATAGAGGCTGGGGTGGTGGCCTCTGCAGCATCGTTCCTCTCCCACTGCAGACACCAGGGTGCCAGCGCTCGTCCCAGCAGCAGTCACACAGAGGCTTCCTCAGGGTTTTCCCCAAATCCCTTACCCAGCCTTACCTTATTCACTCACAGTCCTGTGGCCTTATAAAATTTGGGTTTGAAAAGGCACCTTGCCACGTGTGAGGGGAAGGAGGCCACGAGGGGTGATGTGAAGCTGTTTTCACCCACATTTTCACCCTCCGTCCAGCCCATCCGCTCCCTTGCCCAGCAATGCTGATGCCGTGAGGTGCCTGCTTCGCCAGGACTTTCTGCCTTTGCTCAGGTTAGAGTCACAGACATTTTCTCAGAACTCCCATGTTACTCCTCATGGAAGGCAAAGCAAAAGAAATAAATGTTTATTGTGGCTTTAATGGCTATTTATTTTATTACAGCCAATTGCAAACTCCCTGTAGTGGTGCGGTGAAGAATGCACATCCCTGGTAATAAGTAGCAATTAGGAAAAAACAGGTAGCACCATCTACGAGGACTCTCTTTTTAATAAGAAGAGGTGGCACTAGAGCTCATAGTGGTCCCTGCAGCAATGCATGGGACCTGGGTCCCAGGCGTGGGGAGGATGCCCCAGCCCAGCTCCGAAAAGCCAGCATGCCCCTGCCCGGGAACAGCACCATGAGCAAAACCCTGGGAGGGAGCAGCAGCCAAAGGCAGAATGGAGAGGAGCGACAGCGGCTGCTGGCCCCTGCCTGCCAGGACGGCTGTTTGGAAATAAAATAAAACTAGATTAGGGACACTAAGTGTTTCTCCCAGAAATCTGTGTGAGCAGTCAGCAAGGCAGAGCACATTTTGAGTGCTGCTCCAAGAGCACTGGCAATTAAAAACCTTGGTTAAGTGTGTAAAACAAAGCCCTTCATTCTTTCTATCTCATTTTAGATAGTTCAAACAGTTAATTGTTGTTAAGATTCCGCTTGTTCACATAAACGCATGCTGTATGTAGGAATTAGCTATACATTAAGCTATATACCTGCTCAGAAGTGTTTGTGAACTCATAATTATTATTAAAAAAGCTAAAAATTATTTGCTGGGGTAAACCAATAGCACAGATATTAGCAATTGGAGAGAGGAAACAAAGGAAAAAAGTGCAAATGAAAACCCAACTAATCCAATTACAGGGGCACATTTTCTCGGCTAAAAATAAGTTTCTTCATTTCTTGTGTTATGTCACTATGTATGAGGATGTCTGGAAGACGCAGCTGTAAGCATAAAAATTTTCTAGAGATTTCCACAGTAACAACTGCTGCCAAACTTTTACAGCAGTGGTCATTTTAAAGAGTCTCTTCATGTAATCTGTTGGCAGAAGCTGTTGGGTATTTTAGCAATTGACTTCAGATTCACATGAGCACCCCTCAATGACCATCAAGAGCTGCTCTAGCAGCAGACCAAAAAAAATCCTTCCTCACACAGTATTAGTGGCTGATCTCACGAGCTCCTGTGCAGGACCAGAGTCCTGCATTGATAAATTCTGCAACAGCAAACTGTATGTGTTTATTGTGCATTCATTACTAGAAGAATGATATTATATATGATCATGACCTTTTGAGATCAACTATTTATTACTAAAAGAGAAGCAGTTGCTACTGCAGCTCCATAAATATTCTTGCTTTCCCTCCGGGCAGGAGGCACTGCCTGCGGCTCCGTACAGCCTGCAAGAGGCAGCCGCGGCGGGCAGCACGGCCAGCACATCGCTCTGCTTCCACAGCAGCAGCACTGCTTGGCACAAAGCTCATCTGGAGGAATCACCTTTACGTTTATCAGATGTAGCATCCATTTTAAATCTCTCCCTGTTCTGCTGTAGAAAAATAAATAGAAGATTGGAAGTGTCCTATCTGAGTTATCAGAGTCTTTATTTGTTTATTGCTCCCACCACTCCTTGGAAAAGTCAATCTTGGTGCGTTGAGCAGCCCAGCCTAGCGTGCAAAGCGATGAAGTCGTCTGCAGCCCGAGAGCCTCTGACGCCAGCTACGGCAATATGGGCTCATTCAGCGAGAGCTGACCTCCTCTGCGTCCAATATCCCTTTCCTGCTAGTATCTTATTTATTATTATTTTATTGTTTCTGGAAATCAGAAGCATTTTTAAATCATGAGACACTGAATGCCAAATAATGATTTCTTGGGGAGCTTCTCAGGCAAGGTCTAGATGAAAGCGGAGAAATCTAACCCAGTCTGTACTTGAGAGGACTATATTCTCAAAAAATGTTCCAGCAATCATTCTCTAAATTCATATGCATACATGGGTTCCCTAGAAAGAAGAAAAACCTATATTTTCAGGGGTGCTAAGTATCTATTACTTTCATTTCACTTGTGCCATGGGAAATGAGCACCCCTAAAAGGCAGATTCAGGTGACTAAGCACAGATTTGATGAGCTAAGCGTAGCCACATATGTCTGCATAGCCGGAGATGTGACTCATTTTTGGCAGAAACACCAGAGATTTGTTATAAAAACCAAGGCTACTGCATTAGTTAATTAGCTTCTAGTACTGAAAGCTTATTCCCCAAAGGACTGCATTCACAGTAAAATCCTTCCTGACTTACAGCAATACATGTAACAGCAGACAATTCAATCATGACAGCAGAAACCCGATGTGCACATCTCTCAAATCTTTTCAGACATCAGCCTTCAGCAGTGAGACAGCCTTGGAAGCTGAGCTAGGAAAAGACGGATTATATTACAGGACATGGAAGGTCTGCCACCAACCAATGGAAAATGATCTTTTTAAAAAGAAGATGGAGGAACTTAATGAATCCATAACTGAATCTCATCACAGTACTGTTATAATGGGACACATCAAAGTTTGCCATCAGCTACACATTACTGTCTGATCCATCTTCCTTTTTAGTATAATGGATAAAGTGATTTTTTTTCCCCATTGCTGATGTGGTGGAGGAAGCAACCAAAGATGATACTCCAAATGGGGAGCTCAGCGGCAGGGCCTGGGCATCGCCTGGGCCATGCAGGGCCGGGTGCTCTTTCAGCAAATGCAACAGGGTGGCAGGATTTGATGGAATGCAGCTGCACAAGGCTGGCAATGAGGGGCAAAAAAGGAAAAACCTTGTCTGCAAGGAGATTGAAGACAATCTGAAAGGACAAATATGAGCCTTTGCTTCACAAGTTGCATTCATTGGCCATACATTTCCAAACACATAAAATAGCTCCTGTTTCTTTTGTCCTAAGAGGGTAAAATATTTCATAAAGAAGCATGACTGTCAAAGAAATACCAAGTCACAACATCACTTTCTCGTAAGAGAAATAGCCTAACAAGGGGCTTTAATTTTGGTGAAACGACATGCAAAAGTTGGCCAGATTTGCAGTTTACAACAGGATAAAGGATGAGGATGGCAAAACTGTAGACACAGAGCACAGGTTCTTCCTAAATAAATTCATTACATCTAACTTTGCACTACTGCTCCATAACAATATTTATATCTAGTTGTTGTTAATAACATGGTATATTGTAACAGAAGACACTGAAATCTGTGCCTTAAAGGACAACGGCAAACCGCAGCCTCATATGTCCAAGACAGGAGTCAACGGCCCTTAGGTCCAGGACTTCCTCTGCCTCACTGGGGGTCAGGGGACCCCCATCGTGCTGGTGCATGACCCATGTTCCCCAGAGGATGCAATGAATTTCAAAAACACATTCACAGGCTCCGTGGGACTCACAGGTTGTTCCCCACTTTGCGTTTCCAATCTATGGCCAACCCTACCCAGCTGCCCAGGCTTTAAATTGGGAGAGTAAATCCTTATCATTTATTTTAGAGACTTTCAAGCTGGTATTCTTCATCACCTTGCCTGATCTCCTGCCTCATAAAGTAGAATAAAATCAAATCTCTAAGGGCCTCCTTGGAGCTCCTGTTTCAATAGTGGAGCTACTGCTGGGAATAATTCTGTCAATGTTTTTTCGGGCTTTTGTTAGTCGATATGACACACTACCAGCTTGGGATTTGAGGCAGGGGATTTTTTTCCCCATCTGAAGAGGAGGTGAAGCATCTATTCTAAAAACAATGCTCACAGCCATTGTGGTAGACATTTTCAAAAGGGAAGGTTCTGCATTTTTTTCCAAGCACAGTCACTCTGATTTTGCCTTAAAGCCCCCCCGAAATGTGTTCTGCTCCTGAGTAGGACAAACTAGGCAGTGCAGAGCCAAGACCTGGTCCAGGAGGGTATTTCTGACTCAAAAGAGAGAGTTTAGTAGCTATTCCTTTTAAATAAGAAAGATGGTGGCACTATGCCTGTTTTGTTTTGCTGCCCATTCAATACTCCATCCTGCAAGGACTTCAGCACATGTTTATCTCTGCAAATATCCTTAGAGACTGCAGTAGTACAAAAAAGCTGTTTGTTTATTGGCGCGGGGGAGGCACACACAAGGGTTAGAATGCAAATAATCTACATATATATAACCTTTCTGAAAGGAATTTGTTTTCTCCGAGATTTACATTGCCATCCTTGGTAGCAGAATAACATTACAATATGCAAGTAGTCCAATAAAGTCATTCACTTCACCTAATGCCTGCTCAGCCGCCTCCTTTGCCATTGCAAACTTGCAGAGAAAGAAAACAAACAAAAGAATAACAAAAAGAACCCCAAACCACACGCAAGTCTCAAAGTTCACAGTATTTTGAGCTTATGGCAAAGTCAGAGTACCTGCTTGTGGGAAGGTTTCCACTGACTTCATTTCCAAGAGGTGTCTGAAAGGGCTATGGGACTGCTCCTCATCCAGCCAGCACACACAGCTCCTGTGCCAACAAGGACATCAAACTGCAGCCATCGGCTGATTGGCAAAGAAAAATCTCTGCTTTTTGTCACAGTGAATAATCTGGGTAATGAGAAAAATCAATTACTCCTGGTTTTAAGGACTGAGATGTTGCATGCCTTTAACAGCAGTTCAAAGACTGTTTACATTGCTGCCTAACGCGGTTGAAACGGCATAGGCTTGTTACTCACATGGACTCTTCCTGTTAACTCCATGTCAAGCTTTCATAGCTTCAGTGCTTATTTATGAATCCCAATGTTATTAATCAACATTTCTTCCTCACTGAAAAATAGGATCAGCAAAATTTAGCAACTTGTGAAACTCCTTTAAGACCATTGTCTCACACCTGAACAGCGCTGATTTTGCTATATTAACTTTCTGCCTTCCCACTCATCTTCTCTCTGCTTGCTAAACTGCTTCTCTCTCATGAAAAAAACCCCACCTTTCATCTCATTTATAAGCAAAACACGGTATTCTTTGTATCATGGTAAGACAACCTGTTGTTTGGTTAGGCACTGTGCAAAGCCCAAAGCCTTGATCAGAGACTTCTCACCCTAAGGATGAAACCCCAGGCCCACCATGGCAGTGGCTTCACTGGTTTCTGGATTTCCCCTGAAGTGTTGTACATAGCAAGCTGGCACTGAAGGCTGCACGGTGCGCAGACAGGGTCACTCTTAATAGACTATGGAAATATTGCAGCATGGAGCACAGTGCTGCTTGATTTATGGCAGAGTGCTGCCTGCACATACCGTGCCTTATAGCCGAGCTACCAGAGGCTGGTGAGTGTCCCATAAACTTGGTGTGCGGAGCAAACAGGGAAAACTAACACTGATGCTCCAGGTCAAGACTGGTTTATCTTTTCCTTGGCATCTTCTTTGTGATTTTTAAAGTAAGAGGAAGTGCCTTTTCCCTAAAAAAATCTTTCATAATCACTTCTCTGCATAGCACTACAAAGGCCTCATAAGGTTATAATCTTCAAACACATTATATTACTGCAAGCCTTTGATATTAAAATTAACTGCTGCAAGTAGTTAATTCCTGGGCATTTAAGAATAAAGACCATTCCTGCGCAATGACAATTTGAGAACAGATTTGAGCTTATGTTCATCAAGAGCTCAGGCTCAGGTGTGTCCCTGGGCTTTCTGCAATCTCTAAAGCTCAAAGAACATTTCAAAGTTATTTACTGGGGTGGAGGCTGGGAGAGAGTTTCTACAAGTATTGAATGATTTGCATTTCCTCAATTATTTATTTCTTTTTTTGGAATTAGAGAAATACTAGCCCCTGGTAACTTGTTATAGGGCACTTGGGCATTTCATACCTCTGTGTGTAAGAAGCAGATAGGAACTGCCCAATCTGGATGGAGATCTGTGTTATCAACAGCTGCAGCAGGAGTTTTCAGGACTGGAAACCAGAAACTAGACATGTACCAATTCAGGTCAGCAGACCCAGAGTAAATCAATGGTTTGGTTATCTATAACTTTGTGCTGCTGCTTGTTCGCCATTCAAATCCTAAGCAGCATAATAAAGTTCATCCAACCTAATTTCTTGAACTCCTCTGAAGAAAACAGAGAGTGAACGTATCAGACTCTGCAGCTTTGCCATGACACATTACTTTGTGCTGTCCCCACAAATTGCTCATAATACTTAGCACTTAAAAAATAGGTTATGAACACTCAGTGAAGGTTATGAACACTCAGTGATTAATCCTCCCAAAGATCCCAGGAGATCCGTAAATAGATATTAGCTTCCTTATCTATGGAGAGTGAAACTGAGATAGCAAGGATTAGACAATAAGCTGACCCAGTGGCCAAACCGATACCCTGCTTTATTCACAAATCCTTTCTCATCTGTGCTCTGTCTAAGATTGAGGTTGACAACAATATTTTAAGCCTTATTTTAAAAGGCAGGTACAGAGCTGTGGAACAGCTATTGTTATCACCAGAGTGGGCACTAACTTCTCCTCTCAATAGGAAAAACTGGCTGGATAAATGGCTGAAAGGCAGGTTGCAGCACAAGGAGGGCAGCGGCGCAGTCCTGAGCCCAGTGATTGGATTGTCTCAGGCATCTCCAGCCTCCTCCAGCACTGCGGGGCTGACAGAAATGCATCTTAAAGCATTCTCGGGTGATATCTATCAAACGCAATGACTAAACCTGCTCTACTTAAAAGCTGAGATGCAGCACTTTTCATGTACCCTGCGACTGTCTGCTTTCCTACTGCTGCCCACTCTGGAATGAAGTAGCACATGACAACGTGTCATTTTTCCACTTTCTAAGCACCGCCACGCTGAAATTTGGGGTGGAAATGCCTGTACCCAGCACGCCTCTGGGCACTCAGCAAAGCCCACGCTCCATGCAGCGTGGGATGACCAAGACCCATCTCCTCCCCGAGAGGCAGGAGCTCCTGAGCTGCTGCCTGACGGCATCTCTCCCAGGGCACGGCAGCTCCTGGCTCTTTTCTCCTGCCAGAACCCCACTCTGGGAAACGCTGGAGGCCGGTGCCCCTCAGAAAGGCAGGAGTTGCTGGCAGCCCAGGGCAGCTGCTGCTGGCAGAGCTGTCATCTGCCTCTGTCAGAGCCTTTCTCCTTGCACCCTGACTTTGCACGCTCCCTGGTGAAAGGCAGCACTGCTTTCCCAATTCCCACCGAGCCCTGAACTTGGCCAAAAGGTCCGATGTGCAGTACTCTGAATGCATCCCCTATTTCCGTGCATGGGTTTTTGTTCCTTCCTGTGAGACCACACATATACTCATTGCTGCTTCTGAAGACCTACTTACTGTACAACCCATTTTGAACCAGCTGCCTCGGAAGCAAGATCCCCATCTGCCATTTCCTACATCAAACATCCAAGCCTCTTTTGTAAGCATGCATTGCGCACATATATATGTGTTTATACAAGCACACAACTACACCAGTATCTCCCCAGACTGGCAAAGTCTAATTTGCTCCCCAGTCATGACAAGCCAATTGCCAAGTTTCAGTCTATGGTGTTTTCTATATGGCCAGCTGTATGCCTGTAATGACGGTGGTTTATGAGAGACATGCCAAGAATTACTTAACCAAAGCTTTGTACAAATGTAAGTGCTGTGATATTATACACAAAGAGCATATTTTTCTTTCTCAGATTGTAATGTTTGGCATAGCTGCACGTAACTTACCATATAAACTCAAGCGTACATTAAGATCATTCATATAGCAGTTTCTTCAGGATAATATCCAGAAGATGAGATAAATGATATGATTTCCATGTGCGGGATCTAAACCAAATTCTTTTGATTAATCATAAGCTATTAATGGTAATGGTAATGAGTATGCCACTAAGCATACTATAAAATATGTAAAGCCTGGATGACTCTCAATAGATCTTGGCAAGTGCCTCATTTAACCTTCACAGCTCATGAAAAACTGTTCGAACTTTTTCGTTTTAGACATGAAAACTATTGATTGTTTACAGCATTGCATGACCTTTTCTGACAAGCGGGAAAAATTATGAGATATTAGGTTGTAATTCAATCACGCAATATGCTCTAAATTATGTTGGGTTTCAAAATGCTGATGTTGTTTCTGCACATTTATTTTAGCTTTGAGTCTCATCTAAGTCTTTGGAGAAGATATGTATGAAACTATTTCAAACTGCAGTGCTCCTTGAATGGCCCTGAGTGCAGATAAAACTGTTAATATCTTTAAGGCATCAGATCTGAAAAGTTACTCTTAACTATAACAAATAATAAGTAATTTTAAAAATATCAACTAAATGAGGCTTAGCAGTTATATATAAAAAAGACGGTGTATCACATGGACCAAGATCCTATTTTATAAAAGCTGTGCAAAGACATACCCAGACTCACTCCACTAGTGACATCTAACCACTACAATGTCTCGCCAGCATAAAGTCTAACAGCATCTGTAACGGTCCATTTTGACCCATTATCCTGAACTTTAGCCTCAAATGAAATCTTTCCTTCACTGCTGATCACTCAGCCCACAGGACTTTAAGAGTTAAAAATATAATGTGACAGTAATTTTCCTCTCCTATGGGATCTCATTTATCTTCCTCCTAATCATATTTTCACTGTTTATTTTACTTCAAAGTCTTCTACCCTTTCATCATCAGAACTACGCCTCCAACGACAGGGAATTATTGTATCTTATTATAGACCTGTAATTACAAGCAATAAATGACCACTGAAATGGATCTTTAGGAGCATAACGTTAGAGAAACTTTTAGAAACTGGGTTGTGTTAGAAAAACATTTTGTTATTTATTCTTTCAGTGGTGAATGACTCTGTAGATCCTATACATGACAGAGATGTTGCTGATGGTTTTCTATGATTTTTCTGAAAGATAGACTGTTTCCCCTGTATCGATAGAATACTTTTACTAGAAGTAGATGACATCCCTGCCAATGCTAGCAGATGCAAGAGAGAAAAGTCACATGAAAAAGTCCTACATTCACTAATTGCTTTGGTCTCAAACAGGCCAGTAAATATTGCAGAACTCCAGCTCCCCTGGCAGGCATCCCACCAGAGATCACTTCCTATGTATAAACTTAGGTTTCATATATTTTGCAGACTGCTCAGTCCATTTCAAGTGTTATGACTTAATTGTTTGCAACTGAGAAGAGTTAAAAATTTACAGCATGTAAAAAGTTTTTAATATGCCCATTTCAGTGAAGGAAGCTCATCCCACCTTAAAAGACTGCAGAGAGGAGGCAGGTTTTATTCTGCTTTGTCAGACATTTAGCTATCCACCTGGGATTTTTTCCAAACCAATACCTATTGAATCAAACTTCGTCTTTCCGTAAGTGACTCTAATGCTCAAACTGAAGTAGAAATGATAAAATATGTACATACAGTGGAACAAAAATAATAGTCAAAGTTGGGATTTGAGGCATTCAGGTGAATCAGAGCAGCAGGCTTTCACAAGATATGATGAGCAGTATGCATCTCCTGGGCTCGTTTGAGTTAGCACGTTCCCATCCATGCATAAGGCTGTTAATGTGATAGCTCTACTGTATATACCTAAGAATAGGACTGGAACTGTTTTTCTGCAATGGACATTAAAGGTTTTGGCCAGCTGTAAAACAGTAATGGCTTTGGTCTGTAAAAAAGCAGAATATAGACAGTTTTTTTACAGCTGATAGTTTAACAGTAATTGGTCCCCGTCATTCTTACCCATTTCGGGCATGGAGATTCCTGAACATCCTGCTGCATAATTCAGGGCTGAGTTATAGGAAGGACAAAACATTACCAGTCTCAGCAGTAACATACTTCCACTTGAACTGGAAAGTTCAAATTTGCTAGAAAGAGGTCACTCGAGTTTGTATTACTGTGCTCCTTGCCCTCAAATTCAACCTGCTCTTTCAAGAGGGCAAGTCTTTGAGGGATTTCTCCATGTGAAATATTGAAGAGACCTCAACCCACTGTGAGGAGCACAGACTTAATAGGAAGAACCAGCCACACGTCCACATTGCTCAAACCCACTGTACCAGGTCCTCTGAGGAACTAGAATAAGCATGGTTTTTAAAAAGGAGCTACGTAAGTTAATTGTACCTAATAACCAACAACTTTCTGTGGTTGGGCACAAGTTTCTGACAATGACTATTTGGCAAGTCACTGAGTTGCTGGTAAGCTAATTTAGGGATATTTTACCTTCAGAAGCTTCACACCAAGAAAGGAAGCATCTAAACCATGTGCATAATCACCCTTTATTTTTTTTTTTTGCCTGAAAAATTAGGCAAAAGACATGGAAATGTATATCAATGAAGCAAGTCAAAAGAACATGGGACTGAATGTGTACTTAAAACAGACTGGTGATTGATTTTGCATGATTTAACCATTTCCTTATAAAGACTTGGCAATCATTTGGAAAGGGATCAGCCTTGCATAGCTTCGATCCACGACGTAGGAAGATTTATCGGAATGCCGCCCAAAATAAGTTACAGTCAAGTACTGGGAAAGCATTAGAGTTGGTGCAAGAAGGGTTGGACCTGAGAATGCCAATTAAGGCACAGGGTGATTGGCTTTTCAACGGTAAGCATGTTCCCTTTGCTTTCTTAATCTGCTCTCAATGCAAAGGCACATAAAATATTCCAGTACAAATTGAGGCAATAGTTTGTTGCATTTCAGACAAGTGAGTTCAGTTTCAGTGAAAACACAAATAATACAACTCACTAAGTTGAAATACCTATGGGAGGGGTAGGTAGAGAGGTCATTTACAGCTGCCTGGGATAATTACTCCATAGGTATCAAATTCTGGTGTTTCTAAAGACATATACAGCTGTCAACATCTCCTGAAGGCAAAAAGAAGATAAAAATGCTGAGGTGGAGGCATCCCTAAGGTAATAAAAAAGAAGTTTATAGGCAGAAGTTATCATTTCTGCTTCATATTTTGATTTTCGGCATCCCAAGTCCAAATACACACTCAGAAGCACCAAGAAGGGATGCAATGCAACATTGCCTGTGTAAAACTCCTGGACCTCCTCAAACCCTTTTTTTCTTTTTTTTAGGGGGGAGGGAGGAAAGGGAGGAGGAAGGTATACTCAGGTCTGATTGCTTTAAAACAAAGAAATCAAACCCATGAACTATTGATCCACTGTCATGTTAAAGGTTATCATATTTACCACCAGGGATGCACAACCAAGCAATCAATTTCCTAATTAACAAAAGGTGTAATGTATTTCTGCCATCAGATTCAGGTAGTTTAAGAAGCTAATCACAGCTCAATTAAAAGTTACTACTCTCAATTGGGAGCGATTGGGTGAACACATCTAATTCATTTAAAAATAAAGACAAGCCATACCATTTGAGCAACCACTAAAAAGTAGTGATGGGTGTGTAAACCCATAAACTGCATATGGGACCATCAGAAAGGTGCTGCCCATGATTAATAACATCTGTAAAGGCTATAAGTGGGGTTTCCAGTGCAGTGCAAAGGTCTGAGCCATTTAATTGTAAAAGATGGATAATAGATAGACACTAAGATTGTGGAGGACACCGAGACTGTGAAGAGAACTAAATTGTCAGTAGTGAGTCTAAACCAGACTGGACCTGATTGCCTCTGGACTTCAAGCCAGTCCCATTCCAGCTTGGCCATCTCCAATTCTTATACCAAAACTGTGGATGCAAATTAATAAAGGGCAGAAATCAGGGAGACAGAGGCACAGGAGAGGCAACAGAGGATCGATCCTATTCCTGCTAAAGGCAAAAGGTACTTCAATTTCAATTGGCACTAAACGTAAAGTATTTGGAGGAAAGGAGAGAGTTGGAAAAGATGGAAAAGATCTGAGAAAACAAGAAACGATGTGAAACAAACAGAAATGGAAAAGAAAAGCAGCAAGTTCTCACTCACCCTGGCACCTGGTATATGGCTTCACCTTTGGAAGACATAAGAGGTATAGAAATCTTTTATTTTCTAAGAACTTACATTGCCAGGACCTGATTCTGCCATGTGGTCCATACTGGTATTTCAAACAGAGCAGGAGTCCAACACCCTACATGTTTGTGAAACGCCTTTGGGCTTTGGTTGAGGGACACAACCTCATCTTCTGCTTTTCGTGCTGCCAGTAAACCATCAAAAAAATCCTTTCTGTCAGTGCAATTGATATTTTCACCTCTGTACAGAAATCTCCTTTATTGTTCCACACTCATCCTTCAGGAAGCACTGAAGAAAACTTGGGAACATGAACAGAAGTGAGGATAAGAGACTTGTTTCCAAGTCTGTATTCTGCAGTAGCTGATGAGCCACTGACTTATGGAACCACCAAAACTGGAGACTCCCACAGCACGGGGCGAAAACAAGCTCAGAGAGTGACACAGCCGCAGGGGCAGCTCCCAGCTACTTATTCCCCTGTGACTCTCCTTCCCCTGGTTATTAACTGCAGACAATGTTTTTTTGTGCCAGCTCTGAGCCAAAAAGAGTGGTGGGGGAGAGCCAGAGGATCAGAGCATAGCATAGCCAGAACAGTAGAGGTTGGTTTCCCATCAGCATTTGCCAAAGACAAGGCTCTGGGCCCGGCCAGGTCAATGGGGGACAAAGCAAAAACTGGACTGGAGCCTAAAAACGCACATTACAAGAAATATTTTTTTTTCTTTAAAAACCTTAATTTCAATGCCGTCCACACTGATGAATAGGGATCTAACACTCACTCCATTTGCCTTACTCTGTACCTACAGACTCACTCTTTACTTAAATATATCTATCATATTTACATCTTCACTGCAAACAGACACGCCTTACAGAAATGCTCAAAAGTGAAAGGTATTTTACCTTACTAAATATTTTCTGCTGACAGTGACATCTTATTTGTATGTGGAGTGAAGCACAAAAGTAATAGCCATATATGAATTTCTTGCAAGCAAAAAGTTTGATGGATACCTTTAACATAGGTGGCTTCAATATTTTTAAAACATTACAGAATATGAGGACAAGTATTTGAAGCTAGAATGTGTTTTATGGAAAATTTAGAAATAGTTGGAAAAAAAAGAGAAAGCATTACAAATTGTTGTCTACCTGGGGATATTTTTTTAAGGCCTGAAAACAAAAAAAGTTTTTATAATTTATAAAAGTTATAAAAGTTCTAATAGTATTTAATAATATACAATTTAAAATAAAATGGTAAAAATATTTTTAAATATTATGTGCTCTGATTCATATAAGGGAAATGGAAAAATATTCATATATCACTTTCTGATATGTAGATAAATAATAGCAGTGTGATGCATTGCACAAGTTCCTCTGAAGATTACTACCCTGGGTTTGGAGCAACTTGAATATTTGCCAGGCCCATGGCAACCTGCACTACCTTTTGTTACACAAAGGTATTGATCTGCATGCATACAACGGTGGCCCAGGAAGAATACGATTTCAGTAATAAAAGTTACCTATTTGAGCTCACTCTCAAATTCCATATCAGTAAATTGCAGTTGTTGCCCTTGGCAACTTGGGAAATTCAGACATTAACCACCCCTTCCTCACGCAGGGAAGGTTATGGTGCCTGTGACCTGCAGTCAACAGTGCAACACCACAAAACAAAAGTCGCACACTGCAGAGCACGGATGCTGCTGCCTCGGTTGTTTCTTGTTATGATACCTTCTAAACATCTCCTAAATAAAACAGAAGATAAAACAGTTTTGTTTTAGCCAGAAGACTGAAATGACCAATTCTCCAGAAAAGGAAACATAGTCCTGGTGAATAAAAAAAAAAAAATATCTTTAAAGTGTATTTTTCCCCCACCTGCAGATGTGACTACCTATGCTCCCAAAATAATTCCTCCATACCTTAACTGAAACGTCCTTCTTAAAGAGGAAATAATCCAAGAGCAGGGAATGGCTGCAGATAACTAACTTTAAAAAAAAAATTTGCAGACAGACATCCAGGATGTGTCAGAAAAATGGAAAGTACTGAATTTCTGACAGGCTTTGAAAAACATTTTAACACACTTTTTATATAATATATATTATCGTGATAATGACACATATATATATATTTATGTATTTATAAATAAAACTTATAATGTCTTTTCCATGTGAGTAGTTCGCAAAACATCTGATGAATTCTACAGACTGCACAAGTTTCATATCGAGATCATTTTCCCCACTACATCTTTTACTGTTGTTCCTGCTGTAAAATGGAACATTTCATAGCACAGAAGAAAACTGGTCCTTCTTTCCAGAGATAAAATTACTGTGTTATGCATCTCATCGCCATGGAAGAGTGAGGTAAGTGTAATGACAGCAGTGAGAACTTCTGACAAGGCTCCCTGCCTTTGCACCTCCAGAGGCTGTGAACGGTTTGCTCCTCACAGCTTGGTCTCAGTTACTAAAAAGCACACTTTCAGGAGTATTTTATCTCTTAAGCTCATTTTTTGAAGGCAAAATATTCATGACTCAATGTCCTGAGCTATGGCTTAGACTTTCCTTAAGGGATGGCTTTACAGTGCAGCTGAGCCAGTCCAACTGCAGGCTACCAGCACTGGTGCTTGTCTGATCCCACCACTACCTGGTTCAGAAAAAATCGCCCTCCAAAGCCAGCAGACATTTTTTTGCCAGCTAAGCTCCTTGAATTAGATTCTTGGGTCATCAGACAAATTGTAGCATTGTTGCAAGGCAAGAAACGGATGGTGCCGCTGCTAACAGAGAAGGACTTTCCCTCTTGGCCACAACTAACATCTACAGAGCCTCAACTACACAAAGAAATTGAACTTTTGGAAGTCTTCCTTCCAAACACAGTCAACTCTCAAAAACCCAGATATTCTTCTTGCTCTTATTTCCACAATGCTCCTGACATAGCTTGCTGCTAAGTGACTAAAGACATCAGCTACTCCGTTGACAGAGCAGAATAAATCCCAAGGTGGGGAATTAAATAGGATTGCATAGCCTTAGTGTCAGAGAAGCTTTGTCATTACAAGGATTTTCAGCTTAGTTCAATGACAATGGACTCTCTGAACCTTTTCACTAAGAAATCATAATGCAAATTTTATAACTGAAGTGAGTCTAGAGTTAAAAAAATGTATACTTTTGTAGAAAATTATAATTAGTGACACCTTAGGCAATGGTAAATAAAAACCTTATAAGTAAATAAATAAATAACATCCTTTCATAGTTGTAATGCAGGCCCGCATTTTAGGATTAGTGCTTTGTTATTTAGGGTCTATTCCAAAATATTCTGGAGCCAACAGGACCTTTATATTAACTTCAGAAGGCTCTATACACCTCTCTTGAACAGAGTAAGAAAATGCAAATCAAACAAATAGTTGGAATTTAAATGTACTTAAGTGAAAGGCAGGAAGTTAATTCAGAGCCCAGGTCTCACGAGGCCCACTGCATAACATTTATTTTATCTTCTAATGTTGTGTCATTATGTTTAATGAACAGGAATCATACTTAGCAGAGGTTCACCAACAGAACTACTTGGGAAAGAGAAAATCATTCAGCTCATATTATTTTAATATTTCATTAGCATTCCTAACGGAATGTCTCTCACATGGAAAATAAAAATAGCCTCAATTCAACACAAAGTATGTGCAAAAACCTGCCCCAAAGCAGTTTCAGCAAAGATTTAGAATTTCTCTGACTGTAGACCCTTGATATTCAGTCCTTTGCTTTGAAAATATAACCATAACTACTTTATAAGATACATTTTATTGTGACAGACTTCAGTGACACAGAATCCTTTGGGGTTACACCTGAACAAGCCAACAAAATTAGATACCTAAATAACATATTGAGTAACTGTGCTTAACCTTACTAAGGAAATCAGAGTGATATCCTGGGTCACACACTTTACCCTCATCAGGAAAACTATCTCGTGGGGCCACTGTTTGGTCATTATTGCAAAGCAGAGCTGGGGAGAAAAGGAAAGGAGAGAGTCCGTCAGTGGGATCCCTTGCACAGAGAAGCCAAGGCACCAACTTTGTTTCGAAGATGGCCCAATGGAGCATCCTTTAACGAATGGTGGCAGTTCTGCTCCACAAGAAACCCGGCTCAGCACCCTTACAGGCAGCAGCTCTGCCAGAGCCCACAAAAATAAAACTGGTTCAAGAAGCAGAAGAGAAAAGTGAATGCTAATTATTAATTACTAGAGCTTCAGGCAATTATGTAACTATCAATGGAAAGCTCAGACAGATACATGACAAAATCAGGCAGAGAGGGAAACAGAATGACAGGATGCGGGGCCAAACTTGACAAAAGTATTGTTTCAGTCTCCAGGGAAATTATACCTTTCATGTCCATTTACATTTGATGTAACAGGAAAATACAATAAAGAAGAATAATGATTCAGTCCCACCAAAGGAACTCAACGTGACATGCCTTCTGCTTCTAGGCATCCGTTCCACAATTATTTTAAATCTCTGGCGTCTGTGTGGCATAGATGAAGTATATGAACATCGAAAATTAATGTGTTGAAACCCATGAACCTATTTGGTTTTTTTTCAATTCACTTCTGC
Organism: Buteo buteo; assembly: GCF_964188355.1. Lineage (NCBI taxonomy): Eukaryota > Metazoa > Chordata > Aves > Accipitriformes > Accipitridae > Buteo > Buteo buteo. The sequence goes on along the minus strand of NC_134174.1, from coordinate 68,734,012 downwards.
ACTTAAAACCTCCGTCAGAGTACAGGCTTTCCAGCCCACCCATCTAAGCTACAGCCCCTGCTTCTCCTGGCAATCCTCAGTTGGATTCACCCTGTCTATTCACTGATAGCATCAGTTCAGAATTGGCTATAGCTGGCCCAAGTCTGTTGCTAGGACTTTTCTACGCAAAACCTGGAGGAATTTGCCTTGTTCTTTCCAGCAAATCCTATGTCACCCTATGGCATAAATGAAGCCAAGCAAGAACATCTCAGGAAGAGCAGAGCTCTCCTCCACGTCCATTGCACATCCCTCGCAGCAGAGCAATGCTCATTGTGAGGGTACCCAAGGGCAGATTCATGCTCAGGCTGCTCATGGATAGAGCATTTGCTCGAAGCATCAAGGCAGATTACTCACCTTCTTAATGTGCAAAAGATATTTCATATGTTATCCTACATATTTTAAATGTATTCATAATAAAAAGTTTATGAAACAATGAATAAATTACTGCAAAGTTATTTTTTTTTCTGCACTGAGAAGTTTGCAAATCTTGCACTCAGTGTGAATCAGATTTTCAAGGACATTTAAAGACAAACTTTCAAGGCACAGTCCACACAAATGCCTGTCTCCATGGGTGCGTCCTGCAGTGGTTTACACAAACAGATGTTAGAACTTGCCCATCAAAAATGGATTAGCACATAACTTTTTCATACAAACCAGGCTTCATGTGCTTTTGTAATTTCCCATAAATTCCAGGGGAAAAAAAAAAAAGGTGACATTGAAGTGTTTCCCACTTATCAGCAAATCTGTATTCTGTATAAAGTACAAAAAAATCTTTGTGACTGATGTCCAAACCAAACATCTTTGAAACACAACATTTATGGTAGAGCACAGCGCTGGAAAACTATTGCCAGATTTCCTGATAATGGAGATTTTTGTCTGGGTAGAAGTCTTCTTGAGAGGTCAATTTAAAATCACTTCATGTTTTTTATCTTGGCATTCAACAGCTAAAAAATATTACCAACCTAACTTTTGAGGTATTCACAACTGCAGAGTAGAAGTTTGAAGTGTGTTATGAGAGGTACTGCCTTTTAAACACAAGTCCCTGGGCTGTTTAGCTACTTTCCTGGCACACCCACATTACCACACTATTAATAACAAGATAGCGGGAAATATCTTTGCTCCGGGGGAAAAAAAAAAAAAAAGAAAAAAAAAAAGAAGAGCTTTTTCCACTGCCTTTTAGGAGTAAAGCATAGAAAGAGTGCTAGAAGACTCAAAACCTTGTTAATGTTGCTAACAAGAATCCAGCAATTATGAACACGGACTGTTATTTTGGTGCTAATAACCATCAGAAGGAGCAATTGTTTTCTGTTACAACGCTGTTTTGTGAACAATAAGGGAAATTAGGAAAGCAGGAATTTTGCATCCTCTTTTTTCCAAAAACAGTTCATTTTCCAGTCTGTCCAAGCAGTCTCCATCTTCACTTAGTGGAACAAAACAGGATACAAGTCTGTTTTCTGGGTATTGCTGATGCATTTCTCATCTTTAAAGGTGTGAAATTACTGAAAATGACATTGTACTTTGGGTCTGACACACCATGTGGTTCCGTAGGACAGAAAACTGACTGAAGTTTGGCAGCCCAGCTGAGAAGCCTGCCTGATCAACACCCCACAAATTCTGTAGAACAAGATGCTTTGGAAACCTTTCTTCGCCCTGACAGACTGAAGCAGAACAACATTGTTCCCATTCCTTACTAAACATCCTGACTTTTCTAAACCCATCTATATAACAATATTTCAAGGAAATGAATGCTTTTTGCCCTAAAATTCAAAGCAATTGGGACATATTGCAATAAATATTTATTTCAGGTTTTAATTAATATAATCCTGAATCTCAGTACTCTGGGAACTTTTCTGGAATTTTATTTGATGTTGCAAGAGCTTGTCTTTTAACTTTGGCTGTCCCTTCATCAGTTCAAACACTATCGATAGAAGAATCAAAGAAAAAAGGCAGAGAGAGACTAACAATCCTGGAAGGATGAAGCAAGGAGCACAAGGAAGAAATGTGGTTCAAGTCACGGGAAGAAGAGATAATTTAGGAAGTTGCAACATAGACATCCGTTATTAATCAATGGATGTGCTATTTATTTAAATGTTTATCATTTTGCTTAAAGATTCAGGACTAGATTATCACCACAGGATACCTTATCTATTTTTTGTCAATTATACTGTAATCACTATATGATGTGATCAAATCACTTTGTTCTAAAAAACAGCCTGCAGCTCATTTTCCCACCCTGTGCTGCTCTAGAATTCATGGATAGTGCTGGTTACAAAATTTTATTTTCCCATCTTAGAAAACTACAACTCTTTAAAGGAACTTCAAAAAAACCCAGCTGGAAATGTTGCCATGGCACAAACTGGTATGGTTTATCAGTGCAAGAGCCTGGGAGCCTGCAGGAGCACTTCCCATACACCATCAATCACACGCGTCCCACTGTTCCCCGTTGGGCAAGCCCGGCCCACCTGGCCAAGAACCTAGAAGTCTAGGAGATGAAGGACGAGCAGCTTCTCATATTGTCCTCACTGGTGTGCATCTTCTACACCAGACTCGTTTGCCAGTCTGGGATGCAGCCCCTCCACCAACTGTTAGTTGGACTATCCAGGCAAGGACAACATTTCACAGGAGATCTCAAGTGTCATGGACTCACGTCTGTATGGTCATAGGCAAGTATCAAATGATAAATATCAAGCATTAGTTTTCATTTAGTAGCACCGAGCAAACTTCTTTTAGCTGCTAAAGAGAAGGAAAAATGCTACAAAATTACCCAGTGAAATTTAAAATGTGTTGAACTTGCATTAACACTTTTAAAAGAAATAATATCCAATTATGCAACCTAAATGTTGGCTATTAATTATCAGTGGAAGTGTTCAAAATCTGGGGAGAATGTAAGGTACTTTCTCTTATTAATAAAGATGACAGAAGAAAAAGCTGCTTCTACAGCTTGGACAATAAACTGCCATGTACAAAATAAACTATTCAATTAAATTGTCAGGTGTAACAATAGTAATCAAGATGTTAATGCTGAGTAATACTCAGTAATTTCTAGTGCAAGAAGCAGATTATTTTTTACTATGTAAATGAAAAATTATTTTAAATTATGCATAAAAAAAACAGTAAATGGGTACCACTGAAAAAAAATAAATACTTAATAATCAGACATGGGAAGTAATTAAGTTTGAAGGAAAGGACTTATGACTTCTCTATACAGATATTATGAGTACAACATTGTCTCAAGATCAATTTTGTTGCTAAAGTCAGATTCAGGCTGTAGCTCACATGACAGTCAACACCAACATTTGTTTTATAAAAGATTACAGAGAATTTTCTTTCAAAACTATTCAAAGATTACTCATCAACATTTTAATCCCAATGATTTTAATAAAATAAACTAGAAAATAATTTCATTTTGTAAAATTCTTACAGGAATAGTTATGTTTTACGGTCTTGCAGTCAAATTGAAAAGCTGCAAGAAAGCACAGTTAGGCTGGATCCATCTTTTGCAAACTACTGCTTTTCTAGATATCTCCATAATATCAACCTTCCTCAAAAACCTCTGAAAGCTCAGACAGGCAAGTCTGAGCAGTTTTTCCAAAATGTTTGTCTTGGAAAATGGTACTTCTTAAACTATCAGTAAAGATAAAAAAAAAAGCACCTGGAGTCTCAAAATCTGGAAATGATGTAAGGAACATCAGCAATCAAGTGTTTAGGCATTAGAAAATTGAAATCCCAGAAACAATGTGAAGTTTAAACGATATTGGCAGATTAGCTAGACATATATATATAAGGCATTGCACACTATCTAAAAAGTTTAATGTAAATTATGAAAAAGGATTAATTTCATATTCAAGATTTTTTGACCCCTGAAACAATGCTGGATATCATAAATCTCGTCTTTCAACAATTTCTACACCATCTGTCTGTGCTTGCAATAATCTGCACCCACAGGGGTTTAGTGTTTCATCTTTGTTTTGGCACTAAATGAAGAGAAACCTATTACTGCTTCAATTACACCAATGTCATGAACATTAGCACAAAATAACTATGCAATTAAGAACTTTATGAATCAAAAATTGTTTGAGAAATACAGTTTTGGGTTCTGGCTTTTGTAACCTCATGAATTCAACAGATCTGTGGAAGAGGTTAAATAAGTACACTGAAATTTTCATGGGACCAACTGTTCCCTAGTACTTTGTTCCCATAATATAGTTTAAAATAAGAGCAGCAGTATGTGAACCTACAGACTTAACCCACATGCAAACATATACATCGTTTAGAATTGCTGGCATGAAAAATTAGTGTTTACATATTTTTTATGCAAAGAGATGAAAAATTTGTAAGTATTTTGGAGGACTAGTCTGTTCTTTAACTCTGTTCATTTTCTTCTGATTCACCAATCAAAAATATTAAAAAAACCCCTTTTCCTCCAAATTTCAGCTTAGCTATATTGTATTATATGATATGGTGTGTATAACAGAATACAGAATTTAACCCAAACCAACATTGTGTAGGTGTACTTATATTGTCTATCCTCAAAATAGAGGTTATTCCAAAATGATGTTACAAATGTAGCAAAGTCAAGCCCTGAAAATCAGGAATTTCTTCAGCCTCAGTCCAACCAAATATGCATTTGCAATGCAAAGTTTTAACACATATATGCTTAATAGTTTAAACCATGTTTGACATACATGATCAGAAAATGATGGTGTAACGAGAGCAGAGGGGTTGTGAAGCTGTTCAGTCATCACTGCTGCCTCTCAGTCTTCCCTCCCTCCCAACAAATCTACACCTGAGTGCACACACTTGCTCTTAGTGCATTGACCATCACCTCGGTAATCAAATTTAATCACAGAAAGGTTATCAGAACTACTTTTGTTTGTGGTTTTTTTTTTAACATTAAAACAAGGTAAGCAGTTTGTTTCCCAGATTATCAAAACCTATCTAGATCATCAGCATCTCCAGTTGAATAAAATAACTCATACAAACCACTGGTAACCTGATGTGCTTCTGTCAGCTAGGTTAACTTACAAATTAGTTTGAGTTAAATACGATTGCATCAAGTGATGACACTGCTAAATTTGCACGGATTTTAGGAAAGTAGAAAGAGAAAAGGAATTCACACAATTAAATGGGCCTATTGAAAAGCAGGCAATAAAATTTAAGACTCATTTCTGTAGGTTATGAATATAGATGCTCTCTTTTTGACATGTTGAATATATGCTTGAAGTTAAAAACAATATTGTTTCCATAGGCGCAACGTATCATTGAACAGAATGCTTTTACAAGAAGGCTGCATCATAAAACTTACAGAATTGGATCAAGGCAAAAATGCAAAAAAATCTTAAATATCAAACTTCTTTTCCCTGCCTTTTTTACAATATATGCTTAGATTGTGTTATTCCAAAACCAACCTCATTTGCAAATGCAGGAGCTGAGACATACTAAAAAGTTGTTATAGAGTGGAATCAAAATAATTTTCTAAGTTCTCTCTTTCATGGCACTTTTTGCAGTACCCTTCACCGCAGAAGGTCTCTTTCCATTTCACAGGATCTGTGCCACTGCTGAGGAACGGCACTGATCGACTCATCCCTTCTCCTCTGGCCTGAAACTCTGCCTGTCTGTCACAAGTGCTTCGTTCGTTGCTATTAATTGGAATAAAAATTCCTTACTGCCAGCGAGACCAACATTTGTTCCTTGATAAGGACCGTGTTTTTATACGTTACTGAGTGTGCCTCCAGCTCTGTTTACTGGGATTCGGAGTCGAATGAAGACTGTAAAAATTGCAAGAGGTCAGACTGCATCAGGGGACAACATTTTAGTGCTGCTCAGCTGCTGTGCCCACTCCTCTGCTCAGAACCAAGCACTGGCAGTGCACCGCCATGCAGAACAGACACGGCAGCACTCCCGCCAGCTCCAGGAGGGAATACAAGAGATTGAAGGGAAGCACAATTTTACTAGGCAGTACTTGGGTTAGTAATAGTCTCAGGCAGAACTGAGTGCAATATCAGAGACTTTGTACTTGCAAAGCTTTACTCCCGATGTATTACATGCTGTGTTTACAGAGGGAAGGAGCATACTGCTGTGCAATAACCATAGAAAGTAATAAAAACTGGGGAAGTGGTAATGTAGCTGGGGAAAGCCACAGTCCCACTTACAGTGGCAACAATTACTGTGGCCAAATGCCCAACAGTGCTGTGAGACCAGAGAGTGAAGGATTTAAAGCACAGTCCTCCCCTCATCCTGTAGTAGAAGTTGTCAGTTGGTATGACGAGAAACCCTGAATCCTGTGTGATTAGGTGCAAAGCTAACCTGCCAAACAATACTGAAAAATTGGGCTGTGTTAGGTGAAGCACAGGAACTAACAGCCGACTGTTAATCCACTAACATTGTTGATTAATTCTTGTACTTATAATATGATGCCGTGCTGTGGCTCTCCAACACTCCTTTTACATATAAATATAAGGAAAGCTCCTCCTCTACGCCAGAGGACTTGCCATCTAAATAGATTGCCTAATTCCTCAGGAGAAAAGACCAAAGAAAAAGTGGTTTGCAGGGTATTATGCACCCTTCTTGGAGGGTGCAGACACAATAGTATGTAAGGCACTTCTCTTGCCTGTGCCCACGAGGGACTGCAGTAAGTCCTATTTAATTCAAATAATGCATTATACAAGTTTAATTGCTGCATATAGAACAGCTTTAAACAGTTTGGGTTCTGTTACGTTTAATGCACTTCACTATCAAAGCATGATTTATTTTTTTTTAAATGAGTGAGAAATTAAATACTTGACCATTTTTTTTTATGTCAGTGCAAATTTTTTCACTTGAATTCAATGTTACTAAACAACATCTTCCTCACATCTCGGTTCCATTGTTCTCGGATCCAGAATAGTTAAAACTGGTGAAATGCACCCCTTTAATTTTTTAATTTGTTTTATGTATCACACAGCATAACACATCTTTAAAGGCAGGGCATTCCAAATATCTATGAAAATGACACAGATTGCCTGCCAGAATTCACATGATTTTTTCTACTTTCCCAAATCACCATTTTCAAACAGATCATCATAGAATAGCTCTTCCACAGCAAGTACTGCATACTTACTAAGCTAACATACAAAACCAAACAGATTTGCATCTCTCTCACCATGGCTAAGAAAAGGACCATTTAGGATACTTTTTACATATCAATTTATTCCCCTGAGACTCAAACTCTTCATGTTCAAAGAGGAAATTTTAATATGAGGACTTAAGCTATATAGTCATACACATCTATAGCACAGCTGCAGGTTGGTTGTTTTCTACCAGTATTTCTAAATTCAAGTCTTAAAGCACTAGTAAACTTCAAGTTAAAAAAATTAAAACACAAAACCCACTGCATGCCAAGCCCAAAGAAATAATGTATTACTAAGCAAGATAGGCTGCTTGGCTCAGAAAGTGAGATTTGCTCTCCCTCTAGAGTTTTAGCTGCATGCGCTGTAGCCTATAACTGTTAGCTAGTTGAGTTATTCTGCTAGTGCTGTTGGTTGCTATTCTTATTAATTCAAGAATAGGTAGTGACCTTGAAAACAAATCTTTTCATCAAATCCTATCACAAACATTTTATCCAGCTTTGACCACTAGTCTAAACTCCTCTCAGATACATTATAACATCTTAATATAATAGCTGCTAGTAAACTACTTACAGAAGTTCATATTTATATTGTCTCAGTGTTCATTATCCTTAGGTGCATCTTTCTCTTCACTTTTGGCATTGTGATATGATCAAGAAAATTCACCCTGAACAGTCTAATAAAACCCTGCACTGCTCTAACAAACTAGCTGGATCAGTCTTTTTAACAACATGGGGATAAAAAGCATTTGTTTCACGGTCATTCAAATATATAGTGTGCAAGTAGGAAAAAAACAAAACAAAACAACCAAACAAAAAACAACCAAAAAACCCCCAAAACTCCAAGAAAAAGAGATCTCTGGTAATAGACATCTACTCTTTGTGCCTAGCAGAAAATTCGGCTCCTGTTGGCTGTCAGGAAGTTGGAACTAACGTTTGAGTTCATGAAGCCAACAGCCACGCACTGCCCTGATCCTGGCACTCGCAAAATGTCAAAGATAATCTCATTTCCATTTTGATGAATAATGTACAGAACAGCAAACACTTCTGCATGTGTGTACACTGGAATTCAGCAGTGGGATCTCAGCAGGTTTTGAAGGTGTGAAAAAAGAAGATGACTTGAGGGTCAAGGAACCTGATGCTTTTCAACACTACAGTTACTTTACCTTTTTTTTATGTTAGAAGATAATGGGCTGAAATAACTAGAGTACCTATCCATTTGATTTTTCTAGTCCTTGCAGCTTTATTGCCCCTCCACCGACCAAGGGAAGACACAGCATTGCAGGGCAGCTCATCGGCAGAGGCGACGCTGGTGATGCGGTGCTGTAGGCACCAGCTGTCAGTCACCGGCCCTGGAGAGCTCCAGCCCAGCGCCCAGCTCCGCGGGGAGCTTTCGCTCAAGATCCCTCTCTACCTGAGACTAAGCACAAGAAAAAATTCTCTCTTACACACCCTCTGTCCCAAAAGGGGCATGTATAAATAACAAAACATAGCACGTCTTCTGACGACCAAACATTCATTTGCATGCAGGAACTCAAGCTGTCAGTCTTCATAAAAGCTACCGGCTAGGTCATGTTTTGGCTTTCACAATTATATACTGGGGAAAAAAAAAAAAAAAAGAAAAAGAAACTTACGGAGCCAAAATACCTAAGATGTATCATGCTATAATTTCTCTGTGTCTAGTGTGCAGGTAAAATGGCATAAGAAGCCCAGAAAACCAGCTGAAGCTGTGCTTTCCTGTCTGTTTTTCCTTTGTTTGTACCTATTCTGCTCAATCTAAGAGAAAACAGGCAGCAATAGTCCAGGGTCAGTTATAAGTGACGTTCTGGTGCATAGGCTGAGCTTTCAAAGTTTGTTTAGTTTTTTTAAAACTTCTAAAAGATTTACATATAGACCCATATCCTTTAAAATAAAGGATAAATTTAGGTGTGTCACAAGGAAACAGAAAAGAAACTCCCTTTCCTTATGGAGTTTCTTGGTTTTGGTGGAGGTTACAACTGCAGAAGACCAAATGCCAACTTGTCACAGCAAATGGCATCAAGCTCCGGCAGCAAAGTCCTGCTGGCTGTGCCCCTTGGCCAAGCAAGACCTCCTGTCCCACCTGCAACCATAACCTAACATCCTTCAGAAACAGTGGCCATCACTGAAAAGACCAGAATTATAAAGTTTTGGCATTTCCTTTTTATATATTCTCGTATCTGTGAATTTCTGCTGCTACAGAAAACGGCATAATGGCCATGATCACTCGCTCCTCTGAAGTACAATTCATCACAGCCTGTTGTATAGTATCAGCTGTCAAGATCTACAGGATATTCTTGATTCAATCAATCCTTAAAATTTGATCAAATTATCTTTCCAAGTTGTTTATTCTTTGTTGCACACAACATAAAAATTTGCTTCCAATATCCCTCTATCAATTGGTGTCACAATTAGATATGAACTCAAATGCCCAACTCCTTACATATATAAATGCAAAGATAACACAGGCACATGGTGAGTCTTAATAAACACATCTTTCTTAATCTGGCAGACTTTAAACACAGGAAACCATGTGCAAACTCTTGTGAATGGGCAAGCATATTTCTGTCTAGTGTATTAAGACTTTTTGCAAAGCATCTGTGAAGACATTAAGTTTTGCAGTTTTTCACCTCATTCTTAATGTTGCTGTTTTGAAATGAGCTGAATTGCATCAGTCATTATGTGGTTTTAACAAAATTCCTTGGACAACGTAATTCTAAATTCATAGCAAGGATCTCATTGAACTTGATGGGTTTCGGGCAAAACTTTGTAATCAAGTGAAATACTGACTACAGAACCAAGCGGCACCAAATTATCTCCTTTGACTACTTGACCTCAAAAGGCATTTTGCCTACAAATGCAGTACCTGAAACGTGGTTTTCTAACAATACACTCTGGATTTAAAAGGCTTATATTAAGTCCTATTAGTAATGCATCACTATACGATCATAGAATGGTTTGGGTTGGAAGGGACCTTAAAGATCATCTCGTTCCAACTAGTCCCATGGTCTAAGTAGCCAAACTGCTGGCTGTGGCACCGCTCCCGTAACCATTTGTTGACTCGCCAGATTCAACTGGCCCTTTCAAACCCCTGCCCTTTGACCAGGAGGACTGACGAAAAACATTACTTTGACCAGGAAGATTGACAAAAAAAAAAACGACCTGCGCTCCAGAGTAGGGACTTACCACTGTTCCCAGGGCTCCGAAATCCTTCTCCATACTCCTCGCGCTGCTGCCGGCTGTATCACTGCCGCACACCTGAAACAACAGCAGCCGATAACGGTCAGCCATCTGGACGAGACTTGGGAGTCTCTCAGTGACAAGCAGCACACCTCTCCAGAGAGCATGTCATGGCGGCAAACGGGGGCCTCCGTACCTCTCAGAGGAGAGTCACCTACAAGTCCCTGCGGTCTGAGGCTTGCACCACAGCCTCTCCCTTCAGCAGCTCCGTCTGGGGGGGGTAGATGGAGCAGACCCCCCAGCCGGAGCTGCAGCCTTTGCCCTCAGGCGAGTGCCCGCCATTTTGCCTTGAGGGTCTGGTAGGATGAGTGCCCTTGGCCTACGCAGGTGGTGACAGAAGGGAGCCCAGTTCCTGAGTTTTGTGGGCTTCAAGTCTCTCCGCTGGGCCGGTGGAATGTCTCTCCTTCAAAGAAGCGCTCTCCCACGCGTTTCGCAAACCGGGGCGGCCCTTTGTGGGAGTGGGGAACAGCCGCCATTACTCCTGGCCTCTCCCTCAGGAGAGCTGCCAGCTCCTGGCAGGCCTCTGTGCTCCCCTGCGGCTTCCCCGCCACAGGAAAATCAGGGCAAATTTGACTGAATGCTTCTTACATGGGGAGCGGGATGTTGAAATCATTTTGCTTACCTGATTATCTTAGCATGCGTTCAGTCAGAAGGGATTTGGTTTTCCACAGAAAACACTCAGTATTATTTTTTCTGCTTTGTTTTTTTTGGTCTCATACCTCTTTCCCAATTAAACAGATACTATGAGTCAAAATAAAAGTCTTTTTGCTTCAAGGAAGCAATTTGAGAGCAAGGCAGGACTGCTACAGTAGACATTTACATTAGTTAAAAGTCCCTCAAATTGCCTACAAAAGTTCACAGTCAAAATCTGCTGAGCCTTAAATGTATGCAGATTTCTAGAAGATGGGTTAATAAGAAAGGCTATGTCCGCACCGCCACTTAGTGAGTCGACAGCGGCATTTCAATACACCCTGCATGCACACAGTAGATTTCTGAACATCCCCCAGTGCTCGATGCTAAGGAGGACAAGCAGCACAACATCTGACATGAGTAAAGAAATGGATGATTTGAGCTGAGATTGGGCATGTAACGCCAGTGTTGGCTTTGACTAGCCAACCTGACCGCACAGTCAGACGGACCAGGAGCTTTCCCATACCACATTTAACCTGTCGGGCGGCAGCTAACAGACAAGAAGTGTTATTTGACTGCCTCTCATCTACCCCTGGCTGACTTCTGGTGGATAGTCAGGGACGTGTGCGTTGCCATGGTCAAGACCACAATCTCAAGCTCTACTAAGCTTTCTCTTAAACTTATTCTGTAATAAAAGTAAAGATTTCCACGGTGGCAAAGCTGTATGATACAAGTACGTGTTGCACAGATATTGCTTAGAACTTCTGTTAATTACTTTACGTGCTTGAGATGCTTTCTGGAGGAGAATAAAATATACGCGTGTGCTCAGAGGACATAATATTGCACTTCTCAGATCCAGGGGACAGGCCGCTTCAGCCCAGCCCAGGCAGTCTCATTAGATTACTCTGGTGATATCCTCCCTCAGCCAAGGTTCAGCAGTCCCAGCAACCTTTCCCTCAGGGGTGGCCAGTAGCACAGCAGCAGGTACTTAGGGAAAGAAGAAACAAAACCCACGCAGAGGGGTCCTTGGCTGTTAGCAACACCATAGGTCCCAGCAATCCTGCGTTGAGGCTATCATGCTCAATAACCACAGGTAAACACATCCTTCATTACTCTAACTCTTACTTTAGGTCTCCACAGAATTTTTTGGCAATGAGTTTTGCATTGTATTTTATGTGAAAAAGTACTTGTATTTTATCTGATCTGAAGCCAAATGTGAAAATAAGAGAGAGGCTGAATACGACGGAGGATGCAACTACTGCTCTCTGTTGATACTACCACGTGCTCACTTCTCCCCTCTGGCTCCCGGCCAGCCCCTAATGAGCTGTTTTTTGGAGAAGCACTCTGGTACCACATACTGGAAAGCAGCATAAAACTCTAGTATAATTAATATTTAGAATACATTCTCTTTTAAATGCACAGATGTAAGAGCACCGTAAGAACAAAATCTATTGAAGCCATTTGATGAATGCTCAAGACAGAGTCAGAGTTACCCAGATTACTCAGGCAGCCACTGGTAAAGCCAAGAATAACCCTAAATACACTGCTGCAGATAACGTCATATTCACTAGGTGAATTCCTATGTCACAGGAAAGGGACACAAGCTTATGTTATCCTGCTTAAGATACTTAGCACATCTTTGCTGGAGTATACTAGGCAGAAGCACAGAACTACATTTTATAAAGAAGGTCTTAAGTAATCCATTTACTTAAGGAGGGTGAAAAGCTCTTCATTTGTAATACAGGCATAGATTTAATGACGAAATGGATTTTCATCAGAAGTTTCTAAAGATTTCTAAAAGGCTTTGAGCATTAAAGAGAATTTGCAATAAGCTTGGAATTTCGCCTAGCATTTTTAGCTGATTACTCTTCCCTTCCCCTGTACCAGGCACAAGATGGTAATTAGAGCATATTACTTTCCCTCTGGAAAATATATGTCATTATGTGAGAGTCCGTGAATAAGGAGTTCAACACATCTCTATTTCATATAACTTATCTCCTAAAAATATAGCAAGTGGTAGAACAGTAAAAAAGACGCTGCCTAACTAATAACAAAACTAAGATTTGATTTAGCAATAACTAGTGTGGTACTGTGGTGACATTTAAAACTATCCCACCAAGAACTTTTTGTATATAAAGACAGAAAAAGTGGACACCATAAAGACAGTAAAAAGAAACATTATGTTGGCAAGTCTCTATAGCAGTAATAGGCAATATAGATGTTCATTTGAAGGAAGGGCAATTTGGCTTAACATTATTGAAGTTCCACCATTTTCTAACATCCTAAAAGCTTTCCTAACTAAAAAAAAAAGCTCTTAATCTGTCATATGCTGGTTATAAACCATCTCAATCAGAACCACTAATCTCTCATGAAAGAACTTCTTTGGTAAAAGGGTCTCTTGGGACTGCTGCTAAAAAGTTAATGATTCAAATTTTTGTATCTTTTTTAATGAAGTCGTATCAAGAACATATAAAATTTATACTACCTGTGGAATATCTTTCTGTATTTTTGATGAATTAAGGGCTTATTCAGGTCTGAAAGCATCCTGCATTCTGGTGTTTCCACAAGCTCTTTTGTGCAGTTATTTACAATGCAGGCTTAATTACAGCATCCTGCAAACTCAGCTTTCATCCCTGAGGTTACAAAATACACTTTTAAATAAACAGGTATTTGTAATACACGAGTTTGAAACTGTGACAAAAATCAAGAGAATAAAATATAAATGTATCTTTCTGAACATATTTTCATTCCTCAAATTTTCCTCAAAGCATTAGGAAGCAAACAATGGTTCCGTTTAATCTAGTGCACAATATAGTTACATAATGAAATAAAGACTAAAGGTCCATTTGATCCGTGTATTATGTTCAATTTGCTAAATTTGTCACTAGCAGAAGGGCAGCGGAGCAGTGGGAGAGGCTGCTCAGAGGGGCTGTGCAGGCTCTGGCCCCCGCGGAGCTCTGACTGCAGAGCTGACCATGCCTTGGGCGGGACGTTGGACGAGAGGCTCCTTGGGCTGCCTTCCCTGCATCGTCCATACCTGACCCATTCCTAGATATAGTCAAAGCAAAACCACATCCTCTTTTAATGATTAAAGACTTAATCTCAAAAAGAAATGAAATGAAAAAAGTAGTCAAGAACACAAGATTTCAAAAGACGTACCAAGTGAAATGTTAGGTTTACACAATAATTGGTTTTATTTAAACTAATTCTACTTTTTTTCCCCCTAAAAAAACCACCTATGGGGAAATTCATATCAAAACAACAAACCTCATCTTCATTTTTAATGTGTTTATGCATCAATTTTTTCAAAACTCTCTGCTAGAATTTTTTTTTTAAAGTGGGAAAAAAAATTTAGGTCATTCAAAATGCAGACCTATAATGTTAGTTATTTTCATTTTCCACCGGTAGAATAATTAAGCATTTTCACATTTGTTAAACCAATGCAGCATGCAAACTATAACACTACTCTGATCAGAACAAGGTCAGCAATTATATTCTTTAACAGCAGATCAGTTCTAAAACAAAATGGATAGAAAACTTCAAAATAAAGTTTGACGATTGCAGAGCTAAAGAAGAGAATGAAAAGAGGGGTGTAAAGACAGCATTTTTGTTGATTATCAGGTACTTTTGAAATTCACTTGACCTCATAGAACATGCATGCTGAAATTGTCTTAAAGTGGTTAAGGAAAAAAAAAACCCAAATGCCAGAGTTATAAGAGGAAACATTGAATATGCTACAACAGCTAATAAAAAGTCATTCCAGTGGCTTTAATGCTGGATTGAATCATTACATAGGTTTATTAATGAACTGAGGAATATACACATTAAATCTGATTCTCACCAACAGACTCAAGAACAGCTTCTATGGAGGAAGCTTCCTGGAGTGCCAGGCTCACTGCTTTTCCACAGACCATGAAAGGAATCACATTCAACGCACTCTGAACTACACTAATTTAATGGGATTTCTCCAGGAAAAGAACATGGCATAGAACATGATAAGTTTAAATTACTGCAGCACAAACCAGACGACTGAGCAAGAGGTATACAAGACTTTCTGTAATATCCTACTTGGGAAATACAGTTCAAAGCAATTCCAATTTAAATCAAGGAAATGAAAACAATCCTGAAGTTGAGAAACGGCAGGGTGTATGGATCACACTTGATGATGTACCGCCAAATTAAAATGAGGATCAAAGTAAATTTCTCTAACAGTGGGATACAGTTATAAAGAATATTCATTCCAGCTCTAATTTTTTAAATGACTGTGCTCTGTATATACAGTTCATTAAAAAGATAATTGTGGAGACTTATCCTCCAGACATTATCCAACTTAGAAGGTTCCAGCTGCACCTTTCAGAAATATCTGATTGTTGTTGAATTGTCAGATATTTACATAATGATGTTTTAAAATGTGAAAATCAAAAAGGGCAAAAGCAGTTTTAATATTCAGCAGCCTAGTAATGATAGTCTAGAAACAATATACACGCATGCATATATAAATGCTATATGATGATTACACATGCAGCATGGATGTATCAAATGCAGTATACATCTGTTTCTGAAGACAGGGTGTCAACACTGAAATATTTTACTATAAACTATTTTTTACCAAAAAAAGTCTTAGTGGAGAATAAGCATAGTGTATAACCATTCTTATCCTCTTTCTTTCTTTCTCTTTTGACGCAGGAAGCACTTAGCCCAGCTAAGAGTTGTGTTAGTCCCTGCAACAGACTTGGATATCCGTGAAATAAATACTTAATCACATATATCATGTACATGTGTGTGCTAATATATGCTATTTAGTATAAGACAGGGTACAACATCTCTGCTAAGGGACTAATGAAAGCAATTGCTTATGTAATGCAAATATCTCTGTGGTGTTAATGTGTTGGGCGTGAAATACTTTAATGCCTTCTGAAGGCATTTGATGCTGAAGCAGCTTTCTTGCATAGATTAAAGGAGTCAAACTATATTTTTCAAGATTAACGATAACACTGTGCACTGGTGATGATATAAGGCTGGAGTGCTGCAAGCTTAATGTTTACTGACTGAATAAGGTTTTTAAAAGACAGTAAGGAACATAATTTCAGCTGATGAGGACTACAAATGTGTAACCAAATGAAGCAGTTTTCATGGTTCAGAGAGCCATCCAAATTAAAGACCCACTATTTAGCTCACTTCTCTTTGTTCTGGTTGCTACGAACCCCAGTAATGGTTGTTCATGAAAGGTAGGGTGGTATTTTACAAATGACATGGAAAGCAGTTTGTCCCTTACACCTTTTCAAATAGGGCAGTCTCCTGATTGGTGACCTGCAGCCTCTCTGGAGGTGAAAGCACATCGTGTCTGTAGGGCAGCGTTTGAATTTACAGGCATTCGCCCCACCTCAACTTTCCCCGTGCTCCTGGTTCTTGTCAGATGGATTTGGGCTCCCAGGATAGATTAGAGACCCAGAATACACAGGGCATAATGAAGAGGACCTCAGGTAGCAGCATGAGATATTTCTGCCAAAGTTGCCTGCGTGCAGACTGCTGAGACGGTCAATTAGCTGTACAGAGGAATGGACTTGATAGATAATTAAATTACCCGAGGGGTCAGACCATTAACACATCGCACTGTACTTCACAGGCTACCCAGAAAAATGAATCTTGATTCCTGACTATTTAGGCAGAGCTTAAAAGAAAATAAAATGTGCCATAATATTAATTATGTGAGCATGAACAGCTCTGCAGCGCAAAGCCTGTGTGAGAGGTGAAAATGGTTTTTGTACTGTTTTTTCAGCTGACAGAAGTGACACTTCTATTTACAAGTTAGTTCTTCATCCATCTATAAGGAAAATAAGAGTCAAAAAAGGCTACCTGCTTTGAAACTTTCTGATATTTGTTCCTTTGCCTCATCTTGTATTACCTGCTCAAAAGTGTGTGAGGCAGGGGGGTGAGACCTCCTGCCATGGGAACTCCAACCAAACAGCAACGAACGTTCATGCAAAAAAAAATTGAGGCAAGAAATAGCAAAGAAAAGTTTTACATTCTCCTTATACGTGCATTTCTTTCTGTCACCTAAGCAGTACTTGTCCTAAAGTCCCTCTACAAAGCCCAAGCCTGTTTGCCTCCGTTGTCACCTGCCATTGAGATATAAAGGGACCGTTACAGAGAAAAGAGCAAAAACCAGAGGAACCTGCCTGGGGGAGGCAACTGCAACACCAGGTCTCGGCTTTCAGGAAAGGATCTCAGGAAGGGTGAGGAGCAATGCCTGGGCTCTCTTTCGGACAGGAGATTAAGAGCACACCTTAAGTTTACTCTGGAGGACCCAAGACCATAGCTAAGTACCTACAGGGATGTCACTCATCCCAGCTGGTGACAATGAAACTCCTCATCAGGTCTCTGCAGAAACACTCACTGTATCCGGAAAGCTACATTCAATGGTAACTATTTTTCAGTGACACCAACCTGGGCAACTCCATCACAAGCTCTTTTAGCAAGGAAGTTCTTCTATGCTGGAAAAAAGTGCTATGACTATATCATCTACCCTGTTTTCATGAGCATCCATTCCCTATCAGTGCCAGTACCAGATTTAAATGATCCTTTGCTACCAACTACAAACCCACATCTCAGAAAAAAGACAATAGGATCAACTCCCTCCTCTTGGATCTTGGGGACCTCTTATCCAATGTATAAAAGTACTTTAGAAGAGACAGTCTAGAAAATAGGGTCTAGACATGCTGTATAAGTACTGAAGTATAAGCTTCACTAAAGGGGAAGGTGGTGTTTCAGAGATACAGACAAAACTCGCCTGGTTTCATGTTGTAGTGACAAATGAGAAAAGTTATTGAATTGAGACTTTAGAAAACATATCTCTCAGCATTTATGAGCAGCCTCACTCACTGAAAACAAGGGGTTCTGCTTCTTTACCACTCCAATATTTAAAACCTAAAATATTTCTGTTCATTTCCATATACTGGGTAGCTTAATGGACTTCATCAGACATATAACTTCTAGGTGCTGGAAAGGTGAACAAAAACTCTCAACAGCAAACAAAAAAAAATATTTCTCAAACTTTAGTTAATCAGCAAGGTCAAATTCTGGATATGGTCTTGTTGATATCACTTGGAAATAATGAATTTTGACATCAAAATGTGAAGATTAATTTCCCAACCTAAAAATACATGGAACTTAACATAAATAATTAACTAAAACAAGGTCCATTAAAAATGCAAACAAAAAAAAAAGGAACCCTGAGAATCAGAAAACTGTGTGACTCGAATACAAAAAAATATTTTCTGTGTTTTAATTACATGCTTCCCTTTAACCAAAAAATACTTTGATGAAACTATCATTAAAGTGGAATTCATTGAAGTACCAAAATCCAGTGCATGAACCAAGAGGCAACTGGCATGCAGAATTTGTTCTTGGTCACTGCAAGCAAAGAGAGGTGCTTCATCCCCTTGCTCCTTCTGAAAATTACTCGTACAAGGGATCAGTGCACGACGATACCCCTGGTGACCACCTTATTGAAGTCCATCAGACAAGCAAGCTGTACTGGGTATAGCTAATGATAAGGTATTTGATCACAGATAAATATTTTTGGATCTACTCAGGGATCCACTAGGAGCAAGCTGTGTCGGAGTGTGCATTCAGGAATAAGGATTTCCACCTAAAACATCCTCCAAGTCTCCATGTAGAGCCGGTATCTTTACCACCAGACAAAGTAAAAAAATCCTAAAGCCACCCGGCACGCTGACAGCCAAGGCCTGACATTAGCAGAGGGTGGTCCCGTCACGGGGGGTAGGTTATGGGGGGGAGCAGAGGAGCTGTACACCCCCCTCCCCTTGCACAGACCAGTACGGGCCATGCGCCATGCGGTGGGACTGGGGAAAGAGCCCACGCGGCACAGTCGCATCAGCGTAGCCAGGTCTCCTTGTTCAGTGGCCGACTAACCTGCAAGACTGATTGCAGTAAAAATAACACAGGGAATATTAACAGAAATGTTAATAGATGAGGTCTGCAGCTGCTGCTATCGCCTCAGGCAGCACCGCGGTCCTCGGGGACGCGGGTCTGACGGGATCACGGGCAGCGTCGGGGTGAGTCCAAGTGACGGCTCTGGACTCCCACCCTGTAACTGCTGCAGAGGGGAGGGGGGGCAAGTAACAGCCAGCCCCAGCCTCCGCCAGGATTCGGTTTTCTGTGCACTTTTGTTATTCTGTCAGGCTTTCACATCAGCTCAAGACTAGAAGGAGAAAATTACTTAGATAGATAGATAAAAATATATATAAAAATCCTGTGACTTAACTATATATAGAGAGACAGTGTATAGATCACAGGATTTTTAAATTCACTCGTGGCTGAACAAGCAAGGCGGAAGAAACTCCTGAAGACTCATGACTAGCAGTGGTCACTGTTACAGAAGCAACCAGCAATTACGAAGTTGCATGATCAAAGCTTTTAATGCTGAATTTTCAAAGCCATTTGTAACCATTAAGCAAATGTTTCAGCTCACAGGAAAGGCAGACATTACTGTACATCTTCAATGAAGAGTTAAATTTAAGTAAAAAAGAGAAATGAAACTTTTCCATTGTTACGCAAATAATTTATATCATCTGAAACAGAACATACAAGCCCCAGTCCCTAGTCTTCTACCTTAAGAAGGAACTCACAGAGGCTTACACCCTGCTTGTAATTGGTTTTGCTATAACATTAGCATTACTTTATTTGGCAAGAGAAGAGTCACACTTTGAAATATCAGCATCCATCCAGAAACATCTTTATGAGAAGCAATTTCTTTAGGTTATTGATTTGAAGCTTTAAGGGAGATGTATCGAGTTTGGTTTTGGATTTAAAAAAAAATTATGTTAGACATAGTATTTCATATTAATGCTAATAAAGTTGTTGGAGGGTTTTTTCTATCGCTGTGTTATACAGAAGTGTAAATAGCAGAATCATGCTGACCCCCGAGGTGTATGTGCTTGGCTCTCCAAACAGCACGTAATGGAAAGCCTAAGGTTCCTAGTGACCTAGAAACAACCTGAATTTGCATACATAGTTAATGAAAAACAATGAAAAAGTGTTAGGAGCAACATCCACTCTTTACATAAAAAAAAATCATGTTGATCCAATATTAAACTCAAGACAAAAAATGGCAGAAAGCTTTACGAGGGAACTGGGGTGTTATCTTCAGTCGTGGTGTTGTTCAGAACAAAACGAAGTGCCTTAATCCACAAACCCATGATTCAGATCAAAGAATCTGCAAGTTTTCTGAGCACAGATCCTACCCTGAGTCCAAGTCCAAAAAGCAAGGAGCCGAGGTCTGCAAGCAAACCTCTGCCTGGAGCTCCACAAACCCCAGTCCTTAGCTCTTTGCCTCACTGGCACTGTGTGTGCTCCTGCCTTTTGGGAGGATAAAATGTGTTTTTTCCATATGGGGACTTTGTCCAGGATTATTTCCAGAGATGACTGTTACCTGAAGAAGGTGGGTGTAGGTGTCCATTCTGCAGACACTGATTTAGCGACGACTCCTCAGCAGCAAGACATGGACACCTTAAATGCAGGGTCTGTGTCTGGGGAACTTTCAGCAATTCTAGAAAAAAAAGAAAAAAAAGCAGCTGTGTTTTGAAATAAGGGCTGTTATGGGAGGGATGTGCCCAAGTTGATTTGCCATACAGCTAGAACTGGCCTCTGAATAACTCCCTGCTGCTTTAAATACTGTAACAAGTTATTTTTACCTGAGAAGAACCACATCCAAATTCAAAGGAAAGGTATGTTCTCAAAAGCCATGGATAACCACAAGAGGAAAATTTCAGAGCTGTAAAGAACAACTCCCTGTACCAGAGATACACAAAGATCCCACACAAAAAAAGGGAGGAAAATGAGTGTGAACATCTTGTACAGTCCCCAGGTTGGCAATCCCATCACAGTCCCCAGGCTGGCAGGGGTCTTTGTCACCTAAAAGCCACTTCAAGCATCTCCATCCATTTTGTCTATGTGGATTGTTACCCTCGTGATAGATCGGGCAGCCTGGCTTGCAGTAGGTGCCGCACTATAGCACAAGTAATGGTTTAAGTGTAGGTTACTATTAAAAATAACTAAGTTGCACCTAAGACTTGATGGGAAGGCTGGCATGCTCAAGCATCATTGCAGGTATGTGGAGGGTGGAGAAATTTGGCTTCTTTAGATTAAACTTCATGTTTGAACACATTCAACTGCTCTGTAATAACGGTGAAAAAATCCCAAAACAGATTTCAGGTTAGGTTAGACAGGAATCTCATGGCAGAAATATACACTTTTTCATAGAGTCATGCAAAAAAAAAAAGATTAGGTTGCTTAATAGGTGCCCTTTTATCATCTGAATTTGCAATGAATTTTAGACCAGGTTCATTATGTTCTCAGTATAGTTTTATTTGTATCAATGTTTCTTCTAACAGTCAAATAGCAGGGTCAACATTGAGAAAAATGGATTTGTTTAAAATTTAATTGCCTAGGAAGCAGAACAAAGTAAATCGCTAAGGTTAACGCTGGCTTTTGACGAATCATCATCAGATTCGGAGCATCTACCTTTTTTGCAGTGATGACAAAAGCGAGTGCCGTTGGGCTGTGTAATGGCACGGAGCAGTGTGCCGGGGCCAGGGCTGGTGCGATGGGTGTCCACCACGCGGCGGGGGAGATCTCAGCACCATCCCACAGAGACTGCCCCAGCCAAGAATCTGCACCACCGCAGAGAGATGGCACTGCCATATGTGAACAAACCTGTGTAAAGAGGGAAGAGAAGCCAACACGGTGGAGAACCAGAACTAAAACTGAGGGTGGGAGAACAGAAGGGCATAGGACTTGCAGAAGAGCTCATTTCTGAAGGCAAATCAGGATCACAATAAAAATACGTAACTACAGGAATCTTTTATTTGTAAGTACACAGGCTTTCCTTCTGCAATATTTATGTGCACATATAAATACCTATAGAAACCTGGCCTTCCCTAAACCGCGCTGCACCACACGTGTTTAGATTCTTAGATGTTTACTTGAAACATACTTTCTGGTTTGGTTTGGGGGTTTTGTGCATTTTTTTTTTTTTTTACTGATGTAGCTGATACAGCAGGATACCGCGTCCTCCAGCCCTGAGCTCCTGCAGCATTGCCAGTCTCCAGGCAAGACATATTTCCATTCATCACCTCCAGAAAAGCCCAGCCCACATCCCCAGGCATCTCCCAAGGGTGCTGGGGACGGCGCAGTCCCCCCCACCTGCCTCCAGGTGAGCTGCCATGGGAACTCCTCCGCTCGGCCCCCACCTATTGTGGGAAGGGAGCGAGTGGAATATCCAATTCCACAGGCTTTGAAATATGGCCATTAACAGTATTAGTCTGTATTTATTTAACATTTCCCCAGCCATAGCCAATTTCCATGATGCATCACACTATGCAGCTGATAAAAACTGCAGTAACCAGGTGTGACAAGTAACAACATAGTAATAAATGATGTAACAGCTCTGGGAATTGCAAAACCCAAAACCCAACAAAAGCATTGTTGTCTGGATCACATGGTTAAAAGGCATGTAGTGCTCTCCCTCACTCGTGTACTATTTATATGCTGGATGGCAAAATAAATATTGCAACAAACGAATTTTTTTCTATGCTATGAAACTTTGTTCTCTCTGCCATACCTGGAGGTTTTATTTCTTCTTTTTCAAGAAATCTATAAAAGAGTCCTCTCAAATGAGCAATTAGGCTTATCTCACTTGGCCCATTTAAGATCACACTATGATTGTTCTCACTATGAAAGAGTTTGACTACATAAAACTTTACAGCCAGGTAGATTTGTTTGGTTTATAACATAAAAATATATAATATAATGGGGAGGAGGGTGATCACAGTAAGAAGCTGAAATGACTGCAGGATTTTTCACACTTTTCCCTGGAATTATTCCCATTCTGTAAAATGAAGCAAGTCTTGCCACCTGTCTACAAAACCCTCTTCATTTCAACCTTTGATACTCCAAAGCCATTGACTTTGCTGCTAGTCTTCATAAATCTCAAATTGCTATGGAAAGCACAAGTGCCAAAAATATTAAATACAGGCAGGAGAGGTCATTGCAGATAACAGGCCATCTCCAAAGCTGGTATGAACGAGCCGTTACCCACCTGCTTCCCGAGCGGCCCTTGGCACACGGGTACCAACGGGCAGATGACATTGGCCACACGTGAAAAATCTTTTTCCTCTTAATGCAGAACTGTTCTCTATTTTTCCTAAGTTTAATGTCTCTGTGTTTGTATAATAATCACACAGAAAACACGCGTTATTACAGTCACAGTCAGGCCTGGTCTTTGGTATATCTTCTAACAGTATAAGCTGTTTTATTCATTGTCTCAGACCTTGTCCTGTATTTTCACTATGGAGGAAATAAATCTCACTCAAAAATACCAATCTGTATCACTGGCTGCGGTCACGCATCAGGATGAATTTAATTTACAATACTGATTTCTGATAAATACATGATCTCATGATACAAAAATGAAATTGCATTTCCTTTTAAGACAAGTTAGGACCTCCTAGGTCCTACCATCGCCCTGGTTAGCATATCCGCCATGGGATACCATACCGACACATCACCGCAGAGCACGCGGGATGGGACCCTGCTGGCAAAAGGCACAATACCTAAGCCAAGACATCTGCAAGATGTCCCCAGTTAAACTGGCTCCAGACCAGAAGCAATAACACGCTACTTCTGAGCTACCACATCCCGCCAGGACCTGGAAGAGGAGTTGCACTGAACACGGCAAACCGACATGGGTAAAACAGCACGGTCCCAGCCTCGTGGTACCCCGGCTTTGGAAGGATTAAACTCGTCCCTGGAAGTCCCTGTGCAGAACTGTGCCCCCTCCCTGCTCACACCTGGAACACAGACTGGGGAAGAGGGAGATAACGGAGGATGGAGAAAGGACAAAAATACCATGGAGGCTGCTCAGGAAAGTGGCCCAGATGATCTGGGAAACAAGATTACCTTTTTTTTTGGTTTTTTTTTTTTGAGACGAAGGATAGCTGCAGCTAATTAATGGTCTAGGAAATGTGCCTTGAGTTAATTACTTATCCTGTTTATTGCTGCACTGTAATCAAACTGAGCTGTTTTCTAGACAAGCTGTTAAATATAACAAAACAAATAGCAATACTGATTCGGGAAATTATAATATAAAAAAATGCACCAAAGAATGTAATGCAAACCTAGGACTAGCACAAGGATACAGCTACATTAACATACGCCCACAAATGCCTGCAGTTGTTGAGCTCAAAGGTTCTCTTCCCTGCAAGGAAGGACTGCCTTTATATTAATGTGAAATTCCACCCGGGTATGATATTTTGTCTACATTTTGAAAACAATAAGAAATTGGGGTGGATTGTTTTTCGTTGGTTACCAAGGTCACTCTGTCATAGAAAATCACCTCTGTGTGAATTTAATTTTCTGCAGATATTGCAGCGAACCCTCCTCCCATAAGTCAGGTTTTTGGGGCATCTCTTGGAATGAACTGATGCTAAACAAAACACATCCTCTGCCTTTTTGGCAGGGTTGTTTCACTTTGTTTTGCCAGCTTCTCCACAAACCATTATTCTTTGCAGGGTTACAGAAACAAGAAAAAAACACAATTATTGCATTATTGTTTGTCCTGTTTCTTCAATGCCAGGCATCTTTCTTTCCTGTCTTCTTTTTGTCATCCTCCTCAATACAGGGCTGTTTAAGGGTGAAGGGAGAGCTTACAGATCCTTATAAAATGGCATTGGCGTGGCAAAAATTTAATTTTTTTTTTTTAAAAAATCACACCTGATCATTGAATTCTGTAAACTCTCCCCTTACCTTCCTGATCTGACATCTGCCTTTCTCTACTCTGCCTCCCAGATGGAGACACACATTAAATTCATAGCTACAGCTATCCCTGGTCCCAGAAAGAGCCTTTATCCCATTTATAGTCTAGATTACTTTCTGGAAGCAGCAGTGTTAAGTTTATCACTTAATTTTTTACTCTCTAAAAATGGTGGAGAGACGTCACTTTAAGCTGAACTAAATACAGTCTAGACAGTGCAGTAGCTTCAGGCCAAGAAAATCTTACAGCCAAGAACCAGCAACTCTTACCCAGGTTGTCAGAGAAGTCTTTTCATGGCTATATCTGAGTAAGCAAGCCCATGGTGCACATTCAGCTATGAAAGCTGGAATTCCTGTTCCACAATCCTAAATACTATCATTTATTTAAAAAAAAAAAAACAAAAAACAAAAAACACAAAAAACCCCAAAACACTAAACAAACAAAACCCACCAAAAAACCAAAACAAGTAAATTCCAAAATTTTTTGCTCTTCCACCAGTTAAAACCCAGACTTCTTTACCCCAAACCCTCACATTTCTGATACAGTGCACTAATATCAATTTACTATAAAAAAGAAAAGGGAAAACATTTTGAAAAACCTGACATCTTTTCCTTAAAGAAACCTTATGCACTGTAATGGGACCATTTCATCTGTTGTATTATAGAAATCTGCTTGCAATTATTAGGCTTATTTCATATTTTAATGTAATTATGTTTGGCCTTTGCTCTAATAAATCCTTGAACCAGAACTGGAAGATAAGAAATTCAAATACCCTAAGCCTGCTAAAGATAAAATGCTGAAAGAAAGGTGGTGCTGCTTAAATAGCTTTGCTCAAAAATCAATACAGAATACATTCATAAATTAACAATCACTCTAGACTAAAACATTTATTGCTGGAGGAACACTGCATAATTAAACTATGGGAATGAATAACAAATTAAAATTTAATTTTAATTTTGGGGTTCTTTTTAAAGGCTTTGGTTAAAAAATTAACTTGGCTACACCTGACTTTATTTCTACTGGAGATTATGTGCGTTAGTTGGTCATGACTCTAAAAACTGTAGTCCTTTAAAGGTCAGGCTCCAGCTAAGCGATCTTAACTGGAGTTGTGCCAAAATTCAGAGATGCATAGGGTCAGGATAACTGGCATAGTCCAAAACAAACAAACAAAAAACCCAACAAAAAACAAAACCAAAAAATTGCATTTGTAATCCCAAAACGGAAAATTCAGATTAATCAAAGTGTTTAAATCATACTTACACTTGACTTTGTGAACTGCCACACTGAAAACCGTTCTGCGTTTCCAGCCTACGCTGGATTGAAGCGCTGCAGCCTGCGCCTGCCTTTGCCCCTGCTACACCGCGGAGCAGGAGGAGCAGAGCTGGAGGACAAAGGTGCTGCTGCGGTCCTGACAGCTGCTCCCCTCCCAGTTCAGGGTTGGGATTTATTTATTTGATTTGATTTTGGACTAGGTGGACTGATTTGAAGCTGGACCTCAACATTTGCTCTTGGGTCAATCTTCTGGCTCACCCCAAGCTGCACGGGGCTGCAGCCTGGGCACTTCATGTTGCAACCTAGAGCGTTGTCAGTGGAGAAAATCAGGAGATTTGCTTCAAAAGTGCTTCCCAACCAAAACACCAGTGTAGGTGCACCTGGAGTGATTTCCAGGCAGCGGTGCCTGCCACAGAACATACATCACTCCTCCTTTTCTCTGCCGACGGTCGCATTGTAGGCATCCAGCATGACCTGAGCAGTGCATGCACAGTGTGTCACCAAACATCACTCGTTTTCTTGAGACATCAAGAGAAATATCTCAAAAAGCTGAAGTTCCTTTTTTTTTCCCCCACTTAAAATTTTCTAGGAAGTTTTTTTCAGGTTATAACCATATGCTCACAGACAAAGCTGTTTCAGGCTAGAATAAGACGCAAAGGAAATGAAGCTGGGATGATTGCTGTTTGCTCTTTGGAAATGGGTAAGTCATATAAACCTGCAGGAGCAAGGCATAATATTTAATTCTTTTTTCTTTTGTCATTTCATGTTCCATTTTGCCTCCCTCTGTCAAAATCATCCCTGGCTGTTCAGCCTGAGGTGTCACTGATTAATCCAGTGGACATAGGGGGTTAGGAGGAAGAATAATTACATCAGGCAAATTTGATATGCTGTCTACATCACTTACATTTTATAGGCACCTTTGACCTTATAGCTGCATCCTGAACAGTGACAACTGCTGCTTTTCCAGGTAAAACATGCTTTGTGTTAAATAAGGAAGGGGAAGGAGTAAGATGGGGTAGGAAGAACAATTAACTTCTATAAAATAATCAAAGAATTTATTACAAATGTGTTGGCTGTTCTGCTGATTTCCTTGGATAAATTATAACCAAAGCGCCTTCTCTTTAAACACCAGTTTCTTTAAATATTTCTATTATCAGTCATGCAGCGGTGAAGCAAATACTGAATGGTCACACAGAGATATATTTGAAGAAATTATTTCCATTAGCAGACCTGCAAGGGAATGATAATACAGGAATTTAGTCTTTTAGGAAATATATGGTACTTATACACTATAACTATAGTTTAGATATTTGGGGCGGGATTGATCTGGGTGCATAAAAACAGAAATAGAACTCTTTCAGTTTGAGGAAGGTATCAATAAAGGACAAAAATGTCTGTATCATGAAGGTCACATTAAAGAGCATCATTAGTAGATCACTTGACCTTTGCTTCAGTGATTCTGTGAATCGAATTTCCTTCAGCTTTAAATAGGTTTGTTCACAGTGCTTAAAAATACCATTTCACCATAGAAATAAAAATAAGTGAAGAAAACCTGGCCTTTTCTCACAGATGCAGCAGGATGACAAAGATGTACAGCTTATTTTGGGGTTCCTCTCTTCATGTGAAAGGTTGATTTTGAGTGAGGGAAGGACAGTTAGAAATGTCTTGCTCCAGACCAGCAGGTTTGGGGGACTCTGACCAAATGGACAAGGAACAATCCCATTTGTGCAGTCCATCGTTGCTAATGAAGACAAACCCGAGAATGGTTCTGGCGCATCCTAAAAGCACCCCAACAGGTAGGGTCTCCCCAGCTGTATGCTTTGCCCAACTGGAAGGAAATAAGTAGAAATATTTTGAGCACAAGTCAAAAATAAGATAACAAGTCTCCTCAAAGTAACCACCTTCAACCACTGCTGGAAACACAGTTCCTTATGCTGGTCCGACCCAACGTATCTGTTTCGTTCTTACTTATCCCTATAGCAGCAGGGAACCCAAGTGAAATCCTCATGGTACTTTTGCACTTATTAAGTTAGATGAGATTTTCAAAGATTCATAGATTTTGGAGCCAGAAGAGACCATTATGGTCTATTTGAACTCCTGCATCACACAGGCTATAAGCTTCACCAAGTGATTCCCGCATGTAGACTATAATTTATAACTGAGTAAGAACATATTTTTAAGAAAGAAATCGAAGTTATCTCTAAAAAGGTCAGTTACTTCATGTAGGATGAATGATGGATGGGACCTAACAGAATAAATACACACAGTACTTTTTTGATGCCAAAATATTCCTCAAAATATGTTTTTCATCACACATTAATTTTGCCCACTATAAGATTAAAAGCATAGTGCAAATACAGCCCTGGAGAAGGAATCCTATCTGTCCATACCTATACACGCTTTTCCCCTAAAGGATGCTAGAAAGTACATTATATAGAAAACCAAAACACAATCATTATTGAACGTTAGCAAACTAACTAAACAGTGAAGCTGTAAAACCAGAAAATAATTCTTTTCTTTTAATGCACAGTTTTGTTTGAGATTTTACCAGCACTCTGCCAAATAAGCAATATATTCTCTTCACGCATATGAGAAGGAACATATTTCACCTCTAAACATTTATACCTTCTGAAACCAAACAGTACACTAGGCCACATTAACCAGTAAATGCTGAAATAGATGGAATTATAGTGTGAATATGACTTGCAAAGACACAGGAAGTTCATCACTACAATTGTCAAATGTTAGTGACAAATCCAAAGAAAAAAATTTGCCAATAAAACCCTATACGGAAGTGCCTTGAGAAACAAAGAGGAAGAGTAGTCCCTCTCTGGGTGATATGCAGATACCAGGAACATCCAGCAATACCACCCCAGGTACTTGAGGTACAATCTAGGTACAATTTCAGTGTTGCTTGCAGTATGAGGAGCCTGAATTCTCTAAAAGCCTCTGGCGAAATAGGGAGATGGACTCAAAAATACCTAAATTAGACACTCCAAAAGAGATTGAGACTCCTTTTTTTTTTTTGGTCTCAGATGTAAAATGGCACATTTTTAGGGGCAAAGACAGTCCTTCAGAAGGTCTCTATTATACAGTAAGGCTCATCACAAGATATCTGTCATTACTTATTTAGATTGCACTGAGGCTGAGCAGGCTTTTAGCACTTATCCCTCCATAAGAAAAATACAGCAATTCTTGGGAACATTTCTTGAAACAGGAAGAGGAAGAGAATGAAGAAAAGAAAAAAAAAAAAAAGAAAAGAAAAGAAAAACATGTTTTCCTCCTCTTTATTCCCCTACCAGGGTCCAGAAGCAATTTCAGAACGTACAGACAACAGGACATCTCTGCAAACCCAGCAGGAAGCTCTCCTTCCCACAAGGTCCGTGGGAGATTTGCAGTAGGACTAACAGCATCATCAGGGTTCACCAATACCTGCACTAATGAAGTCTCATTCAATGTCTACAGCTGCCAGCAGAGCCAGCACCCCAAAGGCAGCACACACAGTATGTGGTGGGGCTTTTATTAGAGGGGATGCTCTTTCCCAGCACTGCCAGTCACACCACAGCCACCTGAAGGCCAACTGCATGGAAGCCGCGACAGCTCAACATCATCTGCAGGTCTGATAACGATCAAAAACTCCTGGCTGGACATAAAAGGTGCCTGTCTTGGAAGGTACCCGCTACCTGAATTGCTTGAGAAAATGTTCACATTGCAAACAACTACCGTAATCATTGTCCCATTAGTAAAACCAGCCACACTTCGGATACCTTTCACATTTCTGCTTATTTGCATCACTTGCATATTTTATACTGGATGCATTTCTAAGAAAAATGGGAAGTTACCATGGCACATTTGTCCCACCATTCTACAGTATTTCCCTGACTTTCAGCAGCTGATATGGATACTCACAAAGGAACATTTACCAAAGCAAGCACTGATTTTCCTTAGCATAAGTGGACATTTTTTGCCCCAAGACTGCAGACGTTTGCAGCTCACATGGGGTTTCAGATGGCTGTAGCTAAGCTTGATGATAACAGACTTCACTGTTCCTAATCTTGGATATGCACAAAGTGGCATTTCCCTGCTTGGAAAAAGAACTCAGGAGGAATTAAAATGTATGTACAATGGCTAGTGCACCAGCTCATATCATGGAATGGGAAGTTAAATCATACACAGACAGAAAACACTCTTAACTGTGATACTGTGCTTGTATTTGTAAGTAGCCCTGAACTCAAAAGTCACTGAACTCTTGGCTGCTAATACATTTTTTGTCTTAAGTATTAAGACAAAGTCTTAAATAATGCAAAAGCTTTTGTTCCTTGCAAATCACAAGGCAGCGTACAGGCCATTTAAAAAAATTCAGCTAATTGGTTTTCCAGCACAAAATATTCAGCAAATATTGTGCAATTCTTTCCCTATTACAAACAATTAGACAGTCTCAAAATGCGTATTAGGTGATGGTCTCTGACTAGCCTCACTTTTTAAACCTAATCAGTTAATGTACATTGACCTATATTATTTCAAGCAGTATTTTGGGATTGCATGCCTTCTGCCTATGTCTTTCCTAATATCCCTCTTTATACCTGAAGCGAAACAAATCTGAAGGCCAAATATTCCATCTGCTGCCTCTTCCCTCTAAAACAGATATACAGGTCAGCAAACTAAAGGGTAAGATTACTTCTGATATCTGGGTTTTTCTCCCTCAGAAGAAAAGAAATATGGTAGAAAAGGATTTCAGACTTGGGAGAAACCTTGACTCACGTGCTATTAAAATTTAAGTGGCAAAAGTATCATACCACTGCCTGTCCCCAGACACTGCTAATCAGCTTTCTGTTGGACATATTGCTACAGGAAAACTCAAATAGAAATCCTGTATCTTCCTACTCTCGGTCACAGCCCACTTCTCCAACCCATCTTACATTATATCCAATATTGGTTTTCCTGTGTACTGGGAAACACAGTGTTAAAACAATAACTGTTTAATTTTCCTGAAGATAATTATCCAGAGTGAAAATCAGTTGAAACACATCAAAGAAAAGCCCACATAGCCAGCCAGCAGTGCAACATGCCGTAAGCAGGACAGGGTTGGAACCCAGGAGATATGGATGCTATTATCCTGTGCTCATCAACTTAGTTAAATAAATCACTGCACCTCTGTTCTCCCCATCAGGTTAGTGGAGATAATGATAATGTCTGCTCCATAAAATCCTTTGAGATTTACTGTTTAAAAACAATCTGAAAGCTAGGTATACTATTTGCTTGATTAGATTATTTTATATCACTGTTCTAATCATAAATTTTCTCAAGTAGTGAATTAAAGAGAGTTGATAAGTAAAAAACCAGGTGCAGCTGGGTGGTTACACTGGAACTAAACAAATCTCTCAAAAAAATTGTCAATATTCTACATGTGTGTAAGGGACAGCAACTTACAAAAAAAAAAGTTTTCCCAGATCAATGTACCCGTGCAAAAGCTGTAAGGAATTAACCACTGCAGAAAAGATATCTTAGTCTCACAGAGTGACCAATGCCACCCTTCACGGAAGGTGGCCCAAGAGAGGAAGCAGCAGCATCTCTTCTGAAGAGTACCACAGCTTCCTGAGGATGCTCCATCTCATACAAGAAACACTGAGTTTGAAATGAAACTCTAAAAATTCATGTGTCTTCAAACAGAATAATGGTGCCAACGTCAGCTGGAAAAAATAAAGAAAACTTTCCAAATCCACAAGAGTGGAAAGTTAGCGCCATTCTTTACAAAAAAATGCCTTTTATCATAAACTGGATGGCTGCGTTTTCATAGGTACAAATACAGTTAGTTCAATTGAGCTGACATGGGAGTTTTTATAGAGAAAATAAAAGGAACCATCAAGAAAAATAAAAGATAGATCCTTGCCAGAATCAATCAAAAAGCCTTGAAGAGAATATAAGAAAAGCCAAGCAAGTATGCCCACCAATTCAGAAGTCTGAAAGAAGACAAAAAAATATAATTCAATTATGCAATAAAAGATCACTGAACAATCCACAAGCTGTGAAAAACAGGTATTGAAATATTAAAACAGTCAAAGCTGAAATAACAACTAAGGAAGTAAGCTCGATAAAGACAACACAATTGAAAAGTAATTACAATGTTAGAACTGAACAGTTTATGAATGAGTTCAGTATACCTGAATAGCTGGATTTTTGCAGGAACATCTTCTGAAGAAAAAAAAAGTGCAAGAAGAAAAAGGCTGGCAGTGAAATAACAAGGAGATTATTATGGATTTGAAAAGAATATTGTTAGCATGTGAATGGAAAGGGTACCTGATGTAAAGTAGCTTTAAGCATGAAGAGAAAAAAAAGGAAAGGACAAGTTAAGTTACAAGATGGATTGGAAATTAAAAAGAATTAACAGAAGTTTAATTGTTCACCATTACTTTAGAAGATAACAATATTCTAATATGCAGGAAAATTTACAGGAATGGAAAAATAGAAAATTTTTACAGAGGACCTGTAATTCCTTCTTCCCAGGTGATGCTGCCCCACTGAGTGTTTATTGGCACAAATCTGGCTTTCCATGTTTTTCAGTCAATCCTCAGTATTTCCTTTTCCTCTCTGGGTTTTACACTCAAAGGATTTCCCCCCCATTGATTGCTGACAGGATGGCTTGAGCAGTACCTAAACAGGAATCAATGCTAAAAGCAGGAAAGATGCGTTTCTTGGTCACAACTTACTCCAGTGCAGTGAAGTAGTTTCTGGAAAATGCTGCAAAATTAAATGTTATGAGGAGTCTGAAAAGACTGACTTCAAAGTCAGAGTTAGGAGGCACAAACTTACAAACACTTCATCTCAGACACATAAAATTTACTCAGAAACTTTGAATATTGATAAGGGAAATAGAAAGACTCTTCAGATGTGCAGGTATTACCTTAGCTCCATCGCACCAGGCAAATTCTCTTTTTTACTTAGCTTTTGTACAAAGTTAAGAAAATTGGCTCTCCTGTAGAGTGCTCTGGCTAGGAATGCTGCTTTCTGTATGGTGGGCACTTCAGTAAAACAACTGGTTTTTCTTGTGCAATTAATGAAGCTTC
The DNA here is from genome assembly GCF_964188355.1 of Buteo buteo. Classification (NCBI taxonomy): domain Eukaryota; kingdom Metazoa; phylum Chordata; class Aves; order Accipitriformes; family Accipitridae; genus Buteo; species Buteo buteo. The sequence goes on along the minus strand of NC_134174.1, from coordinate 68,700,810 downwards.
AAATGATCTATTGCACATTTCACTGCTGTAATTTAGTACAGATGTGTGGGAAGGGAACAGATAATCAAGTTCATTAAGTCAGCCCATTGCCTAGGACTGACCCTCCAGAAGTATTGTATTTAGGTACTGAATTCCCCTGAATGCCAGTAAAATCTCAGATTGACTACATCTTCTTTCTCAAGTGTAGCCAATCTGGATATGATCATAAAAGTTCATCTGCTGATTTAATATAAGCACAACCTCACTGTACTTGACAGAGGATCCTCAGGAGCTGTTTATACGACCGGTTGCAGCTGTTAGGATGTATTTTCCCAGTTTTTGCACCAGTATTTAAAATGTGCATATATCTAGGGTCCCGCACAGGTTTGCTCAGGTACCGTAACCAGCAGAGAAGCAGCAGGGCATGGTATGGTGTCAAGCTACACAATTGAGGCAAAAGAAGCATTTATCTCTTCAGACAACACACAGAGCCCCTGTTAAAAGAGTGGGCTTCGTGTCACCAGTGATGCCCATGCTGGTGTTTGGAGCCACTGCTTTGGGGCTGTAATGGCATCACCTCCAGACACGAGCTGAAGCAACGCAGGCAAGGAGCTGATGCCCCATACAAGTACGGCTCCTGCCCTCAAACCGTAAGAGTTCCACGTGGAATCTAAAAAGATCCATGGGTCTGAGGATAAAATGCAGCTTCTGACAACCTGAAAATCCTCTTCTGGCAGCCACGAATTGTCAGTGAAAGAAAAAGCCATTTTCCCTCTATCTTCATCTGCTGGGGGAATTTTAGGGAGCAGTTGTCATGATTTTTTTACCACACTTTGGCTGTCCAATGCTGCACAAGAAAAACCATATGAAACATTTACCCGTAAGCAATGTGCAGCAGCCATGCCCTGGCCGGCCCGGCATTTCGGTAGAATTAACATCCAGCCACAGGCACGAGCGGTGGCTGCATCCCCTTCCCCGGCAGCAGGAGCTTCGGGGCTTCCTGACGGAACACAGCTCCTGCTTTCTGCTGAGATTTTAAGCAACTGTAATCACATCACGTCTATGCAGCACCATTCACAGGGGCTGCCTGCAAAAGAGTAAATTGATTTTAAGAAGGCCCTTCTGATTTCCATCCTACCAGCGTGGTCCACACATCTTTCCCAGGCAGCCATCTGGTACGGTTCTGCGTTAGGCTTCCCGCAAGAGATGAGGATGGGATCACACTTTTTCCTGCAGCCGTGCTTTTGGTAGGAAGCTGACCACATTTTTCTGACATCTGTCCCAGCAAACTATTTTTCTGCTTACTCCTTTTTCCTTGCTGCTAACTGCAATTTTCACTTCCGTCCGTTGCCGCTCACCAGCAAACACCAGCACGGTCCCTCGTATGCAGGACGTCAGAGCACACGGTTCTCAAGTGATCACTTCTCTAGTCTCCTTCAGGTGTCAGCATCAATGCTTTCATTCTATAAGGTCTCAAGAAATTTGCAAGAAATTATACCATAGCTTCTTGTATATATACTGCACATGTCACAGCTCATATGTAACTCTGATGTTTTAAAAAGCTGAAAAATGCCAGAAATGTTGTTAATGTCATTTCGGGGGAGGGATGTTTGTGCTTGGGGCTTTTTAACCTAGGGCAGCAGGAGTAGGACCATTAGGTCCACAACACACCTCTCCATTGGAGCTAACAAGGAAAGGCAGCAATGCTGGCTATCACCTCCCAAACACTACCGAAGCCTGGCCAGTGTGTTTTACAGGCATTTCTCTGCAGGGGGGGATCAGGACCATGGGTTACACCCAGAGGAATGAAGGAGGACCTGTCACACTATTCTATCTCCCCTCCACTGAGCTGTTCATGAAACAATCTTGGTTATCTCCATTCCTCATGTCCAGGGGCAAGTCCCAGCCCTAAACACAAGGTTGATCCCTCCAGCAGAGGCTCAGCAACCTCCACCCTCACACCTCACGGGTCCCCTCTTAAACCGACTCTGCATTTCCCAGCTAACCATGTGGTCTCAGCATCCTTCCCACCCCAGCTCACCTTGTCTCTACGTGAAAGTGAGGCAGGAATTTTTTCCTTCTATAATTAGATGTCAGAGCAGAAAGACAACTTACATAGAAAATTCCAGCCCAAATGACTTAAGATTTGGCTAAGGAATACATGGATGAAAAAAAAATAATTCTTATGAATATGAAACATATCACAGACATACCAGTAATGGTGCATCAGCCCTGCCTCAGAGACAAGTGTCATATACACAAAACATCTCTGTTTTCCAGTTTTGTTTCATGATTCTGAATATCTGGAAGGCTGCTAAAATAAAAAATATATTTGTTTCATTCATGAAGAAAAATCTAGCCAGCTGGTATGAACTGTACTGTTTTGATCAAAGAATCACGTTTTCCAGGCAAGCATGCCAGCTTGTATCTCACTATCTTAAAAGCATCTACTAAAGCAGAAACTTTTTACATTTAGAGTAATGAAAATCTTGCTACACTAACTTAAGGCAATTCTCAGTTGTTAAATTTAATTTCCCATCAATAAATCTAATTATCTAATTCAATTTCTGATTCTTAATAAAAATGGTTTCCTATGTCATTATACCCACAATCTCTAATATCTGAGACTCAATAGGATTACAGTCTGTGTAAATACAATTTCTATAAACAGATGGATTTTACATGCAGATGGAGAAACACAAAATGGTATTTATTTGTAGCTATGTCAGCTTCAAACACCTATCATTTTGAAATAAGATAAACAATAAAATTACTGGGTTTTTTTCTCTGTCACAGAGGAGAAAGAAAAATCTGTGATTGTGCCTTCATTAATTTGACAAGGCTTAGGATGTTCTTTTTCAGGAATTGAATTATCTTAAATATAACCCTACCAGAAAAATCAGGACTGTTGTCAAGGTTATCTGACACTCTGCAAACACTGGAAGCCTTTCTCTTGAATGGGAAAATTACTGTTAGAAACGTTTGTGCAGATTTTAACTAACTCGCTTGACCACAGTTCTGACAGTTGTGAGATGATTTTTCATAATATATCTGTATGCCAAAACGTTACTATGCAAAAGCAAACTTTATGCTTCCTAGCTCACATATATGAGCATGCCATGGAGCACAGTGGGGTCAATTATTGCTCTCCTTGCAGCCAGGTGATGCTCCACTGGCTCGCACAGTTAGATATACAGACAGAAAGAAAGATTCCTCCTTGGCCAAAATTTGTTCTCTGCGTCCCATCTACAAGCCTCTGCAGAGTATCAGAGTTAACGCTTCAGGAACTGATTCTGAACATCTGGTTGGAAATTGCACAAAAATTCAGGGAAAGAATGACTGAAAGGTTTTGAATCAGAAATAAGTTAAAAATACATCACTGTCAGTGGCTGCATTCACGTAAACCAGGAGAGCAGAAGAGAAAAAAAAAGGGAATCAAAGGAGGCCTTAATAAACCTAAAGGAAAGACACAAGGAGAAAACCTTACAGAATACAAATCACAGCTGAAACACAGCTGGTGTGTAGCTTTTAATTGTTTTTAAGGGAAGCTAATCCCCATGGGTTTTGAAGATGGGACGGCTTTAGGTTTAAAGTCATTTACCAAGAATATTGTTCAGAGCCGCCTTTGGGCAAAATCAGTTTTCTGTTTGTTTGGGTTTTTTTCTTTTTTTAATATTACTGAGCTGTGGGAAGTATCATTATAGCCAGCCTTCCACTTTGTTTTTCTTGCAATTAAGGCCAGCTCCAGGATGGAGCAGAGGAGAATACTCACAGCAAGACAGCGCTCTGAGGGCTCTGGGCTGAGCTGGCTGGAGCAGGGAGAGGTGCAGCATGTTGTCCATCACACCCCAAAACTTCAACTGCAGGATCCTTCAACTTCTCAGATTCCTCAGCTCCAGTTTCATGTCCTGGGAATGCATTGTCTAGACAAGCAAAATTATTAGTGTTTGCTCCTTTCCCGTCTCAGGGAGACACCAAAGCTGAACGTGGAACCACAGGGGGAATTATAGCGGTGAGGGAAAAGCATGAATACACATTTTACCATCCAAATTCTAAAGAGAACCTCCTTTTCATTTCATTTCTCTCTCTTCGCAAACATGTTTCCCCTCATGCACTCCCTCCCATATTCCTAGTCACTGGACCCATGTCCAATGTTTTCACTTGGAAAATCAAATCCCTGCAGTGAAAGCTCCAGGCCCAGACTCAAGCACAATCCAGATTCCTGGTAAAAATGACCCCCAAAATCCCAGGAAGCTGGGAAAACAATGTGGCAGTCCCTCTTGGAGAAGGCTTAGGAATGTAGAAAATTTGTTTTATGCTTAAGACCCTCGGAACACCTAGGGTTGGTTTCTATAGAAGAACAGGTGGCAAAGAGAAAATAACAAGAGCAAAGGATCTTGTATGGTTATTTTCTAAATGGAGTTGGACTATTGGAGGGCACTTTCTGCTTCCACCGCTTGATGGCTGGGGTGACCCCCAGAATAAAGGTGAGTTATACGTGAGAGCAGTCCATTTTTTCTGGAACAATTTTTGAAATCAAACTGAATACTTTGAATATCAGCAGCCCACCTACAAATGAATAAGCAGTTCCTGAGACATTACCATGGCTCATAACATAGCAGGTTATAAACTGGCATTTTATAGAAATATAACCAGAAAACTGGTCTAAACTCCATAAATTCTTTGGCTAAAGCTCCTGTAACCCAGAGGAGAGGAACAAATTGCAATTTTTTTCTGGTTCAAAGGGTCCTGTTCAAAGCTCACAGTGTCCAAAGAAAGCCATTCCCCAGACTGCTGAGATTACCTAAATACTACTCTGACATCTTTCCTATTTACTTCACAAGGTCTTACACTGTATATGAATATGTATATGAAGTACTAACTTGCTCTCTCTGGACAGAAAAGAAAGTTCAAATAATTAGTCATTTGTGATCACTCTCCAATGAATTTAAAGGGTATATAGATAACCCTCAGTGTCCTATTGACAAGGATTAGCAGAAAGTACAGTGAAAAACAGGAGTGAACACCTGCATAAGAATGATCTGGTTGAGTTTTGGAAAGGGAAAAATCTCGTTTGCAAACCTGCAGCTGCCAACAGGCACGTGGGAAAGGCTGATCCCAGTAATGGACTCTGTCTGGATGACCAGGAGGATTTTCCCTGAAGTCCTTCATCAGAGGGAGGCTTTTAAAGAAACCAAGCAGGAATAGTTAAACACGATGAAGGCAGGAACAAACTGCCTGTTCTCGCAATCGGAGCTATGCATCTGCCATCATCTGAAAGAGAGATTGGTAAAATTATTTCTTGCTGTGATAGCAAAGTCATTCCAGATGTACAACAACACGTACAGCAGCTTCTCTGTCAGGATGGACACTGCAGGGAAGGGTCCTTTAGCCAGGAAACCAGGTGATTGATGAGGAACACAACAGAAGTCTACATCACAGGTGCCTTATCTCCATGGAAGCTCTGAACCCAAGGGAGATCTTTGTGGTACTTTTGCACTTATTAAGAGGTCGGTCCCAGCTCCAGTCCTTTCTCCTAGCTATTTGGAGGAGCACAGACACACAGCTCTGCCACAGGTCAGCACTACTGACGAAGCATGTAAAACCAAGACAAAATTGCTGGCAAAATCATGGATCCTACCGCTTCTGCTAGGTCTGCAGGGAAACAGACATTGTGCTTACAGAGAATTTTGTTCTCTTTTGTCACCAGCTTTTATTATTGATGGGGGCTCGGCACCAGCTGTGATCATAAATTAATAAGCATTAACCAAAATAAGCAGTTTCTAGAAAGTTTTTTGTAACGTGGACATCCCCTTTCATCTTACCTTCATTCATCCTTCATATAAAGAGAAAAAAAATAGTGACTCAGTATAGCATGTATACATCAATTGCTAAGTTTGTGTTGCTTGCAAGACCAATCGTGTGATCTTCATGCAAAAGCCTTCCTTGACAAGTTTCTAATTTACCCTACACCTTACTGTTTTATCTTGTGCTGGCATGACAGGAGGTTGTTTATTTTGCAGAGGGACTGTTTTCCACAGGAAAGTTGATGGACTCTCTCTCCTTTTTTTTTTTCTTTTCTTCTCTTTTCTGTATTTTATTCTCTAAAGTTAATGCTACTGGCAACCAGGAAATCTCTCTGTCTGAACAAAGTCACACAATACACCTCGTTAGCCACTCTGCAAAGTCTATAATAAATTATGTGGTTCACTCAGCATACGCATTAAGCATACAGTTTGGAGACCATGCAAAAATAACTGCAAATGCAGTGACTTTTTATTTTTAAATACAACCAAGTCTGGCTCTATTGATAGCACTGTAGAAATATTACTCTGAATTTTCTTACTCTATATACGTTTCTTACTCATAACACTCCAAACATAGTTAGTATTGTCTCAGAAAATGTAAACATCTGCCTAATTTGATTTGGCTTCAGCTCTGCTACAACAATGAGTTGACCTGTTTCTAGGGAAAACGTTGATTATTCTGCTCAAAAGTGAATCAGGCAAAGTACAAGCCTGTGATTTCACTAGCCTAAGAGACCATTTTTAGCAGAAACATTTCTGTGAAGTGACTGACGTTAAATGACATTAAACACTAAATCCCCCTTAGCAGACAGCATGCCTGGTGGTGTTTTGTTTTGAAATGTTTAGGGTTGGTAGATTTGGGGAGTGTATTATAATTCATGTGTGTTTTATTATGTATCACTGACTCCGTTTTGGCTGGATCAGCTGTTATTATTATCTGTCTCTTCTCCAATTTACCTACAAGCCAAATACTTTCCTCACAGTCCCAAAGGAAGGCTATCTCTAAGGTTTATCTAACCCAACATTTTATCTCAAGCTGGCAAATAACTGGTGAGTCAGAAAAAAACCCAACATTGCAGCACAGGAAAACTTCCCTTAGAAACACCCTGCTGAATTTCAGCAACTTGCAAGTTCAGAGTTTGATGGAGATTATATCAACAGCATCTCTGTGTGCTTTAAAAGCCATTGATGACCTTATTTCCATAATTTTTACTAACTCTTTACTCTTCCATTTCAGGTATCCTTTAACAGTTCTGCAATTCAGTTAAGCACTCTAATTCTTTACTGGGGGGGGGAGTGGTGGGTTGCTTTTTTTTCTTCAATTTTTTTCTTGGGGATTTCATTTTACAAAACATAGCATCCCTGTAAGATTCCTGCTATGAGAGACAGCCCATTGTCATTCCCAATCCACCTTCTTACAGCTATCGATGATGTTATTTATTTGCATTACTACCCTCCTCGAACTGTCTCTTTACCAGCCTGAGTCCAAGCCTATTCTGTCCTGAGAGCTGGTGATTCACAGAGCTGTTGTTGCCAACCCCAAGATCTCTCTCCTGAGCAGTAGCTTGGAGATTACCTGGCATAGGCAGGGCTAGAAATATATGTTTCCATTTGCATTATCCCAGAGTTTCACCTCTTCATGTCATGATATATTTATCACCTCATCACTGAGGTCCTTTTGCAAACTTCTGAGGCTCTACTAATAATTTCTCTCCTTTAGATAGATAGATGGAAACTTGGTAAACAGCCCCTAATCTCAATTCATAGTGATCAATAATAACATTTTTGATAGACTGCAGTAGTAGAAGACTAGAGAGTCCTGCTCTCTGTTGTCCCAACCCACAGGGAGCTGAGGTACGAAATACAGTGCATGAAATGCAGGTTAATAGAAAAATAAATGGAACAGTTTAATAGAACAATGAAGAGGCATGTGCTAAATAGCCTTAAGTGTCATTATACAATTATTTGACTATATCACTGTAAGTATATAAACAATATGTCAAAAGACACCTGACATTTATTGCTTTCTCCTAACAACTTTTCCAAGAAAAATGAGTCTGTTCCAAAAGCAACTACACAATGCTAATGCAAACCCACGACTGTGCGCTGAGTTTACCCTCACAGTGCTGAGAAGTGGCTCCAAGCAGGTCAGTGATGGGCAGGCCAGGTCTGGATTCAGAGTCTTGATACCAGATCACAGTGATTTATTCAAACCCACAAGCAAGGCTACAGGTGGATGGTTTAAGATCTCCCTCATTACAACTTCACAGGAACACCAAGCTGGGTTATCCCCTATTATTATGCTATTTCCCCGGCTTTAAAACCTTTAACAATTTCATGGGATCTAACAGGCATTACAGGAGGAACCAGGCTGCATAAATTACTTCCACGTACAGACAATTTCCATTTTAGTAAGCAGCACAGGTAAAGTGACACCTGTAACCTTGAAGAAATTTGAGTAATATCTCTAACTCCAAGCTGAATCACTCTAAATCAAAAAGCTTAATTTTAACAAGAATTTGCAGTTCATCCTTGTTTATAGCTGAAGAGTTTAAGTAGATAGCAAATAATTTAATTTATTTAAGAATTTAGTTGAATATGGGATTGAATAAGTTGGTTAGAGATAACTGTGATGCATGTGTACAAGCATCAAGCAAGATCTTAACGGGCAGAATTCCCTAAACCCATACTTGTGAGTATAGATCAAGTGCAGTTAAGAGAATTTCTCCTCCAGAATTGAATTATTTCTCTTATGCAACATTATCTGGATATTGCAAAGACACATTTCAGTTAAAAAAAACACACTGGAATTCAATTATTTTTTTTGGTAGGGAGCAAATGTACTAAGACTCCTAAATAAAACTACAGTAGTTTCTGAAATGAGAGATTTCCAAAAAAAAGGACTTGTTAAAAATAGGTTAGCCAATATAGATCCCAAAGATGTATTTTTCTAATATATAAATACAAAAATATTCTAAGCTCAGAAGGATATGTATAGTGCCGGGTTTATGGTCCAAAATACAAAAAAGATAAGAATCATTTGAGACTAGTTGAACTCATGAATTTTCTACCTTCCCAATGAACTGTGCACTTGCCAGCAATCGTTCCTTGGCTAACAAATAAAAATCTAATAGAGCAGGTAGAGATCCCTGGAGTTCTTGGTTCGTCTGCCAAGGTTGCAGTGAAAAGCATCTATAAGGCTGTATTAGTAAATCAGACGCCATTGCATCTGATTACCCTCTTCACCACAGACCAAAAGAGAAGCTCCCAGAACACCTCCTGAGAAACAGCTGACACCAGAGTGAACCAAGACCCCTTTGGTGAAAGTTCTTGTGAAACTTCCATCCATATTTCCAGACAAAAAGGTTCAGTTAAATCAGACGTTTACCTCGGGCAGCCCCATCCCATACACACATCTTCTAACTTGAGAGCTTCAAAAGTCGGTGGAAGCAGAATGCCACCATCATGCTTTAGAAATGGCAATCATGGAAAAAGCAAATGGCACAGCCCCCCCCAAAACCCCATGAGGGGCTCCCCATGGGAAGTCCTCAAGTGTAAAACTGAAGAGCTGAACCTCTTTGATTTCAGCACACTGACGGATCTCTAATCTTACCTCTGGCTTCCCTGTTTGTTTTTTATTCCAATAGCAAACATGTACAGTGGAGCTATATCTTAACATATTCCTGATTTGTTTGGGGGATTTTTTTTTTTGCTGTTTTAATAAACTCCTGAACCTCAATTACTTCTTTATACAACATTTCACCATTGCCCTAAATAGAGAAAACTCCAGTTGCAGTCATCTGTGGGAACAAACCAGGTTATTTCAGGGCTGCTTCTGGATACTGTAAGACTACATATGCAATTGCTTAAGTGTTCAAAATCTGCCAGTTCCACAACACAAATACAAAGGAATATCAGAAAAATAGAAAACAGGGGTGACAAATGCTCTGTCCAATAGCTTCTGCAGTTTTCAGAGGGTTTCTAAGAGCCCATGTAGCCCTATGAACATTCAGAGCATTCCTGGTATTTATCGTAATATCTCAGACCAGTATTTCATCTCACCCAATTTTCTGTCTGTAACTTGGCAGAAAGGTGCAAGAAAGGCCTCACTAAACTGCTTCTAGAGAATGTTGACTCAGAAATGTCAATCAGAAGAGTTCGTACCTATTTACAATAGTTCTTATGAATCATCTCATGCAAAAAAAATGGTTTAGTTTGACTGACCTTACATGTCGTCAGCTGATGTCTCATATAAATAATTTCAAGACAAACTGGAATCTTCAAAGTTCATGTTCTCTTCCATCAGTTCCTTCACCCAGCATCCAGTTCCCAGAATTCAAATCTCCTTGTCTGTGGGTATTTTGTCACAACAAGGACCAGCAAAACAGTGCAATTAGGTTCAAAGCCTAGGAGCGCAGCATATAAAAGCAATGGCATCTGATTTACTAATACAGCCTTATAAATGCTTTTCACTGCAACCTTGGCAGACGAACCAAGAACTCAACCCAAGATCTCCAGCAGAGCTGTAGGAATAATAGATTTTTCAGCTCAGTAGCTGAATTGGAAAAGTAAATAGTTTGAAATTACCCAAAATGCTTTTTGGTTTTTTTCTCATTAAAGTGAAACACAGGGTGAGGATATGGTACTTCTCCTTCACCCAACAGCCTGGCCATAAGGTTTTTTTCAGCCAACAGGTAGGTGACCTGGATTGAACCCTTTGATTCCTCTGCCCCTCTGAAAGAAGGGCTCTTATCACCTTACAACATATTTGGAAGGAGGTTGCTCTTGTTCTCTCGCTGTTCTTGTTTCCATAGGCTATTTCACGACCCATTAAAAGAGAAAACCAGGAATCCTCCCACCAACACAAGAGATGCGTCCCAAATACCAGCTAATTGAATTACTCTTGGCACTCAGCTGCCTTGTATCAAGTGAAGCGTCACAGGAGAGCTGTCTACTGCAGGTGACCACATATACAACGGCCGGGATGTTCCCCTGATTGTGGAGGAAGAGTTTCAAATCCCTGTACACTGAACCTCTGTTTCCCAAATGAAAATGTGGGCTTCTCTTGTCTGGAGCTGTGGCCAGCAATGAATGCCTACAGAAGAGTGTAAGAACAGGGAAAGCACGTACTTACATTTCTCAGGAATATTCCCCCAGGCTGCAGCAATTGCCAAACACAGTTCAATCCTTATTTAGTAGCCTTCTATGGATACTTTTCCCAATGTTTTAACTATTTCAGAATGCCTTAACAGTTTGCAAACTTGCCATTAGCCATCAGCTAAGAGGGCATCCTTCCCCCCCTGAACTTTGGGTCTAGCCACTGGAAAAAAAAAAAAAAAAAAACCCAAATCAAAACACTTTAAAATTTGACCAAGATTTCTGATTACTTCCAGGAAACCAACAGCCCCATTTTCCAGGTTTTGGAAGACCAGCCAACACACTAGAGCTTAAATTGTACCTCTACAGCTGGAGCTGCAACAAACCCAAGCCTTTGGTCCAGAAGGGAACTCTGTTTACACAGTCACCAGCCAGTCCCTGGCACGTGTGTGAGCATCAGCTTCCCGGGAACAATTGCACAGGCTGGCATCAACGCAGAGCGAGTACATTTTGTAGGCAGGCAGACTGGTAAAAAACAGCACAAAGGTACCATTAAAGGGGAATGGCTTTTTCTTGCTGAAGTCAGATAGACAGGCAATTGAAGTGACTGCCCTTAGTTGGAAGCTAGGCACATTGTTTAACAGTAAATAGTAAAGATTAAAAACTACAGAATAAAAATGATCTCTGTTTTGAATTAGAAATGCAAGAAATGTAAATTCTTCTTTATAATATATTTATTTAGAAAGATAATTATCTAATAAATAGAAATGCTTTACAAAATGCTTGAATATGTTCATTCCAGTATTTTCTTAAAACTAATTGAGTTAGAAATCCCTAGTTTCCTTTTATAAACAAGGTCATAAAATGCTTTAAAAATCTTGCAGGAAATTCATGAAAATTTATTCAGTATGGTATGAAAGAGTAAATCTCTGTTATGCTTATGGATACTTCCCAAATACTTGTACATTTTAATTAATCCCATTAATTTTACAGGATTGCTTGCTTGTTCAACCTCTAAAGAAAGCAGCTTTCTTGAATGGAAATTAAATTTTGAGCTTCAAAGTATATTTTTTTACAACAACCAACACTGAAGAACACAAAACATTTCTTGCTGCATAGAAAGCTTGATTTGCTTTTCTCATATATATTTTCACAGCAGTGACAGCAATTGATAGCATAGTACTTGCCTGCTATATATTATGCTACGCAGGACATGAAATAATTATTCATTTTATTATAGGTCTACTGAGGGAGCTACATTGGAGTTTGAGGTTAATATGACAATCAGATGAAAAGTATTTTCAGCTTCTTATAACTTTGGAATAATAGCTCTTTCCAGCTGGCATTTGTATATCTGGTCTAAGATTGTAGGCTCCAAACATTCAAAAAATATTCACTTCTGCCACTGCATTACACTCAGGAGGAAAAAAAAAAAATCAATACGGATCCCTTAATTTTTCTTATAAATGGTTTTATTTACTTTAAAAGCTGAATTTAAGCATAAGATTTATTAGTCCTTTAACATTAATCACTTTTGCTACCTGAAAACACCCACCATCCTCTAGGTTGCTGTGTTATCTTACACAGACACATTCGGCTCCAAAGCAAAGATATTGTCTCCAACATGGCCAGTCACTAAATCAGAGCCATCATCTGAAAATCTGAAAATCAGTATCCAAAGGATACTGACCAAAGGCACATCAACTCTTAGAAAATAATATACGAGGTCATAGGAGGTATATCCATGTGTTATTCTACCTTGCAGGTCAAGTTTTCTAAATCTCTTATCGTATCCTGACTTGGTTTGATTTTTTGCAGCAACTACTCTAACTTGGACATCATATTTTATCTCAATCTTTATCAGCACTCAAGAATTCAAGATCAACTGAAACATCCTAAAGGAAAAACAGGTATTTGGTTTCATGATTTCTCCTCATTTTTCATTGCTTGTCAGATTTACTAGGCTCAGTGCATTCATTAGTGCTCATTTCAACTTGATAAGCAAATAATCCAGAATTTTTGTTCAATTAAATAGTTACTTGTAATTTATAAATATGTTTTCACACATACAGAAGTTATATTGAGTGGTATGGTATAACTGTTAAAAGAACATTTTCGCAAGTAGAAAGGTGCAAGAGCCTTATATGATACCAGGCAATGTGTGTGTGGGGGGCGGGTGTTACCAGATATTTGTGTTTCAAAAATATTCTTTCTTTGAGTTCATCAGACACCATAAAAAGTCAGGACTACAACTGAAGGTATAGCTTTTCCTTGGATATCGTTCGCTATTTTCACAAAAATCCATGCAAAAACCATCACACAATACAGTTTAGTTAGCCAGACTTTAAAATCTTGGTATTTTGTGCATACTGTAATATGTGTGCTATATTACCGACGGCACAAAAAACAAGCCTTACTTCAGTGTAGGGATTTAAATTGTCACAAGAATTCCTCGTGTCTTCATAAAGATAGCATAAATCATGGCAAAAAAATCATTATACATCCAACAGAACAAACCCATTCTCCAGCCTGTCTTTCTCTAGGCCTTTTTTGCCAGGCTGCCTCCAGAACCCGTCTATGACTATCTGAAGAAAATCATAATACACAATATGCTATGAGACCAAGTTTCATTTAAAACATCTGTAAGTTGATTGTATGTATTTGCTTGTAAAAAAAGCTAACAAGAAAAAAATGCAAATGCTTTGCATTTGTTTTTTCCTGCTAAATATGCTGGAAGCATATGACAAATACCAATAATAAACTAACATCTCCAGGTGTAATGAAAGGGAAACTTGTTCAAGACTGCAGGGAAGTGGCAGCATCGTGTATCAGGAAAACCATCTAATAGCACAGGTAACAACAACAACATGGCTTGTCAGCTGTAATTAGGTGCTATGAATCATAGGATGTGTTTTTCTTTGAACCAAAGCATATATACTGATTTTTTTTTTTGTTGAACAACAACCAAAAAAAAAAAATTAGAGGGAATGGTTAAGTCTCATGACTTCTGAAATTCATCCCCTACCAGGCAATAAGGTTGTTCCTAGGGAACCAGGGGGAGTGAGGACTTCTCCACAGCTGATGTGGGGTTCATACTTTGGTCAGACAGCGACGACCCGAGCAGAGGCTGGTCTGGAGGAGGGAAATAAGCCCCAAAGGCAGAGTCCGAGATGTGATGACCCTGGCACATCCCAGCACATCCCAGCCTCCACCGGCAGCGCCGGCTCCCACAGGGCAACGCGATGCTCTGCCCTGAGCTGGTAATGAACTCACAGGCAAGGCTGCTGCTGGACCTCTTCCAGGAAAACAGCTTTCAGAGCAATTAGATTACTTTGTAAACTTTAAACCTTAGCAATCTCTCTGGGCTGTTCAGATACTGTAGGATTATTTGGTAATCCCTTGGCATTTTTCTACTTCTGTAACTTCAACATTGCAAGGACAAGAGTAGGAAGGATGGGAAAACTCAGCAAGACCTGAGCCTGCAGCCAGGCAGCCTGCAGAAGGCACCCTGCGCACATCCACGTCAAGGCTGAGTGTGCGAGGAGCAAGAGGCTAGGCTCCAGCATTGAATACTGAACTCACAGCGGTGCAAAAATATAGACCAGAAGCGTACTGGAGGAACCGTGTGCTCACATCCAGGTTGATTAACAGACGTCAGCTCTAGGAACAAACCGAGGTGCGCTTGCAGAGAGGTGCAGAGGAGCCAGCACTGGCTTCCAGCCTCGAGCCTGGCACTGCAGCCCTAAACCATCCCGAGCCGCAGCGGCACACGCTGCAGCCCCGAGGCTGCTCCCAACCTGCCGCACGCCACCGCAGCCGGGAACGTCCCCCTCCTCCACCTTGCTCAGCTGCACAAGGGGTGGGAGCACAAGCTTAGGGGGGAAAAAAGGCCACTTCTGCAAATACTAAGGTAAAAAATATCACTCTTATAGCCTGTAAGGGAATCTGCCTTTCCAATACAGAATGTACTTTTCTTCTTGTTTTTCTTAAAGTTAAAATTATTTGATAGCGGGTATACCCTTCCATTATGGTAGCTATGTTGTAGCAGCAGAGACAGAGACTTATTTGGGGACAGGTCAAGAAAACAGAAGCGCATTTTCATGAAGAAACCTGTCTCTCCCTTCGGTGCACTACTTGGCAGAGACCAACAACCCGTGGATAACAGATGGTCAGCAATTTCACAATAACCTGGCAGGCCTGACACACTACCTACTGGTACAGGATCTGTGGCAAAAAGATAAAAATGGCACTGCATAATGGATAGGAGAGGTCTGAACATTCAAATACATTTGCAGAGCAGTTAATTAGATCTTAAATTATCAAAATCCTTGAAAGTGAAGTCTTTTTGGACTCTAGGCATACAGGTAAATTTTCACAAGCAAATAATCTGATCTAAGCATGTACCAGAAACTGTTCAGACCCCACAGTTTTGACAGCAGTGGGGAAACAAGAACAAAAGCAGCATAAATAATATGCATATAAAGCTCATTACAAAGGCGGAATAAAGCCAAGCATTCCTAATAATCCAGCATGTTTTTAAAATAATGCATACAGGTTCAGGGTCATTTAAGTAAAGCAGTCAGAAATAACCACCCTGGACAGAAATGCGTAAAGCAACGGTGGAAAGAAGGAAGAGCAAAATGAGCACACCAGAAAGCGCACGGAGCAGGAGGAAATTAGACCAAGAGCCCAGTCCAGAGATAAAACAACGTCAACATTGGAACAGTAATAAGTGTTAGCAGTTTTACAGAAGGCAAAATATATGTTCTTGCCTTAGCAGCTTAATTTTCTTCACAAGCCTAAAGAATATCAACGCTGAGAGCTTGCTAGGCGAGAGGTAAGTCACCGCGTGCTCCCACCACCCTAAGCCACGGCAACGCAACAGAGCGGCCACGCTCGGTGTCTCCTTTGATTAGTTTCTGACTGCACACCGGATTATTATTTTTTTTTTCCCCCAACCTGAGACTTTCTCGTATGTTCTGCATGGTGTCATACTTCTTATCTTGAGCCCTTGGTAATCCTAGCCTTTGAGTTTTTTATTCTTTTGCTGTGCGTACAGTATGGAGAGACCGCTTGCATTATCATTTCAGACAGTTGCAGCCAGGGAAGGTAGGAGCTTCAGGTATTACGTCTTCAGAAAGCAGCTCCAGCCTCACCCAGGCTCCGTGCCCAGGCACAAGCAGAGTTTTCAGCCGAATAGCAGTTAACAAGACATTTCAAGACAAACCTGCTATGAATCGATAGCTTTTACCTAATCTGGCTTCCCGGGCTGCTGCAGACTGCCAAACCGCGTCGCAGATGTTCCCAGCAGCTGTGTGCTGCATCACAGCCTCGGCTTTAGCACCCCCAGCTCCCGGTGGGGCACGGCAGCGCTGGCAGGGACGGGGTGACGGTCGGACTCGACGGTCTTAAGTCTTTTCCAACCTAAACGACTCTATCATTCTGTTCTATGGGTGCTAGCGAGCCCTGCGTGGGGAGATGCTGAGGATCTTCCCACGCCTCTGCACCCCTGGCAAGCCCATGCCCCAGGGCTTCATCTGCTCTATCCCCCTACAGAGGAGCATTGCTGAAGAACCTTACACAAACGTCTCATCCTGTATGAACTCACACTCGTTAAAACCCATGCAACCGTTCAGCACTTGTAATGCACGATGTGGGGCAGCGTTACAGAGCCTAACATCTCAGCCAGGAGCAGAAGAGTTAGGAGCAAGTAAGAGAGATCCGGGAAACAGACATTATTGGCAGACATGAATTACAAGCCTGTTTGATACAGTTGGAGAGTCTGAAACCACTCTCTGCAAAGAGGTGCTTAAATCACAGCCCTGCGTGCCAGCAGCCAGGCTCTCCTTTCCTGGGGGGAGCTGCCTTTTCTGCTGTGTAGTATAACAGGCTAATGGTGAAAGCGGTTGCTGGGGAAGAGGGACCATAAAATAAAGCTGAGACAATGCTGAAGGAGAAATGTAATATTTATGAGACTGAAGAGACAGAAGGAGGGAGCCTGGCTCCATAGCTCAGTTGCACGGGCCTCAGGGATGGGGAAGCTGGCTGGAGCGCTCCCCGCGAGGTGGGGTGGGAGGCTGATACCCCCCGTCCAGGGACAACACTGAACCCCCATCTTCTGCTTCCACGGTAGGTGCTCTCACCACTAGGCTGTTGCAGAATAACAGCACATGAACGTGTGTTTTTGTATATTAGACGCGTACCTAAATGATATAATTCTAAACAAATGAATATAAAATAAATATACATATTACATATAGATGTTTATATAGAAATTAAACACTGCTTGGAACGAAGCTTTGTGCAGTTCTGAAAGCTGCTGGCGTGCAGCGAATTCACCGCACTGGGACTTCAGGGCTCAACCTCAGAAATTAGAAATTCCACAAGTCCTGCACCTTGATGTGGGCAAAATATTTGCTCAACCACACAGCAGGAGCTCTAGGCCCATCCAGCAGCCTGTCGTTAAACCCTCGAGAGCTGAGAAATCGCGCAGCCCCTCGGAGTCTCCTGCCTCCCTGGGTGCGGAGGGAGAACAACCCGGTGTAGGTCTAGGCTTGATCTGCAAAGCCATAGTCCTGCCTTGCACAGCTGGCTTTAGCTCTCACAATGTACACACCGCTTACGTGGCTGTTTACTACACAATCCCACTTCCAAAGTGCATTTTTGTAGCATTTATGTGTCCAAAGTCCCTTTTCTTGGCTCTCACCTTTCCTTCACCAGAAAAATCATTGTTTCTCTCTCTTTGCATGAGAACAAAGAAAACAACAAGGCTAAACTGAAACTCAGGGAAGTTTTCTCCACCCCAGTGAATTAATGTAATATCTGGAAAACAAAATCTCAGTCCTACTCAATTTCAGTACTTTGAGGGTTAGTCTCCCCTGCTGCAAGTCCAGGCCTCGGAAATTGTGTGAAAATCCCAATTCCTGCTTTCAGCCTCACTCTAAACCCTAAAAACAATTGCTACTCTCCATTTTCAGTTCTTTGCCCAAGGCTCCTAAAACATCATATGGGGATTTGGGAGCCCCATTTGAAACAAATTGTTTTAATTAAAATAGTAATTTTCAGCCCCAAGAGATGTAAACTATTAAAGAGTTGCCAGGAGGGAGATCTACTAATGGAGAGCAATGAGCAATTATAGCCAATCTGCTGCAGGTTCTCCAAGAAAAACACACTGGAAAAGCAGAGCAGCCACTTGCCAACTGACTATTTATCACTATAGACAGCATTTAACGGTATACAGGTTTTTCCTTCCATAAAGGCTCAGCAAGTGCACTTCATTTTCTCATGTGTCATCAAGTCATTTTGATATAAGAGGGGAGATCAGCAAAAGGAAATGTAAGAAACAAATCTCCTCTCCCTTAAATAGCTCTTCAGCACCTGAAACAATGGGTGTGCAGAGAACAAGGGAGGCAGATGAAAATGTTTTTCCTCATGAAAGTGAACCCTCTGTCTCAGACAACCCTGCTCTTTTTCTCCCAGACACCCAGTATATCAGGAATATTCATATGGGATGTACCAGATTTCAGGAATATTTAGAAACCCCAACAAGTTCATGTTTCCATTTTCCCACACAAAGTCAAAAGTGGACATTATCCAACCCAAAACTAAATGCTTGGGTGCTTCCCTGGAAAGGTGAATGTGAGCAAAAGGAAGAAATGAAGAGGCATTTTGTGAGTTCCTCATTTTTTTTCCCTCCAAATTACATCATGGAAGAAAACCACCAAGAACAATAACAACTTTGGCACATTATATCTGAGAGCCACCTGCCTTCTTCCTTAAATTTACCTTCACTGTTTTAATTACTTATTCTGGACTTTCCACAGATTCACTGGAAGGACAAACCTCAGAAGACAAAAATAGCTTGCCGTTCCAAAGGTCCACATTTTTGATCAACCTTTTCATGTTTCAGGACTGAATGTATGCCGTAAATGTAGCTTGAAGCAATTTTACTTCTGTTCTGACTTACGGAATGGTTACTGTTATGAAGAAATGTTGGCTTGGTTTTATAGCCTCAGGTACACTGCTGTTCACAGACCCAATAGCCTAAGAATACGATCAGCTGGAAATCAACAGAACAAAAGACTGACATCAAAAAATAAAAACATTTGCATTTTTCTAGTCCAATCTAGAAATCTGTCTGCTGAAGTATAGTTCAGCATTCATCAACAGCATCACTATGGTCCCCCTGGAGATACAAGGGGACAAGTGTGGGGTGTCTGTACATATATACAAAAGTCTGCATATGCACTTTCACATATAGATACATGCGTATACATACACTGACCCAGTCTACATCTCCAAAATTTCATAGACTTACCATATTCAACTAATTTGAAGAAAAGCATTCTACTTCAGAAGCCAGGAGATCAGGTTTTCACTTTTAGGTGGCACCATCTCTACTGAAATAATCCAGGACAATCTGTATTTGGAAACAAAAAATAAAAATAAATTAAAAGTCATTTTTGATATGTGGATTGCCAGTGTAAAAACCAGTTCAGTTTAATAATGAAAAAGAAAACATGGTAGCAAGCTTCCTGGAAAATAAAAATAAAAAAAAACACACACAAACTTTTTCAAAATAAAAACTCCATCTATTTTCTGTAAATAACATTCAGTTATTCCTTGTTTTTCTATTCAGGAACCACAGAGCATCTGCCTCTGCCGCCCACAGACACAACAGAGAAACACATTACTCCAAGGAATATCTATTCATGTCAGCGCGGTGACCTACTAGAGATAGCATCAAGATGAAAAGTTTTATTCTTTTTTATAATTCTCTTCTCGCTTGATTCAAACCTCATTAAATCAAGAGGAATGTTAACCATACATCTAAGCATGTGTTGCATGAAGCCCTTTTTTTCAGAAATGCAGGCATTGTTTATTAATAACGGTGTCATCTGACTCTCTTAGGTAATGAACACCAGCAGATGACACTGTATTTCACCCGTGGCTATACTGTAATAATTAAATAATATTAAGTAGAAGTACCAGGGTTGGAATTACTGGAGAAATCAAGACTCTTAAAAGAATTCCACTGAAGGATGTTTAAACAGATATTCCACAAGGGCAAATAGATAAATTAAGTTTTCCCTTAGCAATCTCTGTGACAACAGGAGAATACTAAATAGAGAGCGTAAGGGACGTGTTATAGCAAAATGTTTTGCCTTATTTTTAATTTAAATGTAGTTATATAGATGAAGAGCCTGGAGGCATCAACCATTGCCAATCAAAGCTTACATAATGAATAAGTCTTACAAGTACACCGAAATCACCACTGCCCAGAATTGCTCAAGTCATCTGAGGATGAATTTTTTCAGTATAGACATGTACAAAGTCTTTTTTTTTTATTTTATTTTAAGTATTTTCGAAAAACATGATTTCTCTTTGGCAAAGAAATCCTTTGAAGCAGTCCAAATAGCCTTTGAAGTTAAAATAGAGAAGTCATTTCATATTCACACACCCATTTTACCTCCCCCTTCCTAAAAAAGAAGGCATATAGGGTAGTGAAAAATGTGTATAATGAAATAGGTGGACTCATCTCAAAACATTAGAAGCACTCAAGCAAACAAAATGCCATTAAAATGGAAGTGTATATATCTTTGCATGTAAATCAAAGACACAGTGAACTGAAATACTGTGAAAAAAACAAGCTTAATTATTTCAGATTAAGAGCTACAATCTGCAAGTCAGAATACTGCAATGTATGTAGTAAAGTGTATGCAGCATTACTGGATTGGTAAATAAGTTCTTGATTTGAGGAGTTGTCCTTAACAGCCTAACTTAGATGTATTAAAGCTGGGTGCCTGTTTCTTTGCTAAATCACAAAGGCTGTTAAAAACTCATGGAAGTGGTAGATGCCATACAGTACATTAGTAGTAGGATTTTAACACTGTTCTTTTCCTCCTTCCATTCCTATAAATGTATTTCTCTCCTTTACAATATTTCCTAAGAGTGTCCTATGTCAGAGATTTTCCCATGTACATCTTTCCAGAGCCTCAGAAAAATGAGAACGGCTGATCTTACTTGAAAACTAAAAGCTTTGAGATAGTTTTCTGTGGAATGATGAAGAATCCCACAGGTTCAAGAAAACAATCAGTAAATACAGGCTTCTGCTTCCATAAAATACAATTTGTTAAATACAATTGTTTGCTAATGGAAAGTGTTTTACTGCTGCAAATACAAGACTGCTTGAAAGACAATATGAAGTCAATAACCAAGCAGTAAAAGCAGCAGTACACACGTATATGGGGGCAAGGTAAATAAAAGGCATGTTTTGCCACTTTTGTATGCCTTCTTGAAGAGTTACAACATTTTTGTTTATCCATCTACAGTGCAGAAAGTCATGCCTGTATTCAAACTCTACATTACTCTGGCAAGTGTCTCTTCTTATTCCACAATCCACCATTCTCTTCTACACAAAAATGCCATCAAAAAATCAGCTTAAACTTTTTACCTGAGGTCTCCAGTGGAAGAAACAGTGATCTTATTTATTTATTTATTTATTTAACAATTCCTCACTACTTTAATCCTTTTTTTAGTACACTGGATGTTTAGGAAGAGATAGATGGTCGTCGGGGGGGGGGGGGGGGGCAAATAATTCACATAACAGGAATGTTCATAAATCTGTATTTATATTGGAAGAAAAGTAAACTCACCAAAGATGACTTACTGCCTCTTATAATGAATGTGACTATTAGGTCCTCAGATTTTATTAGCATTGTGAAAGAACATATTTTATGTTCAAATATTTAAATACTTGTAGAAAGCAAATGCAAAAATATTGTTAATATTAAGCATTCAATTACTTCAAGTTATGTAAAAATTCATTGAAAAATAATTTTCTGCCTGCAGAACAATATTTTGCCGAAATCTGAAACGTTGACTTCACCAGTGAATCCAACAAATTTGACAGCTCTATTTGGAGTCTAAATGAAGAAATGTACGCACTTCTCACAGAAACAGGCAGGACAGCAGTTGACATTTGGAGCACTGACCACAGGACAGCTTCGGGGATTAATAATGAACCACTTTAACAGAGGAGCAGAATATAAAAGTACCAACTCCAGCAACAGGTGGAGACATTTCTTTCTCAAAGACAGTTCTTGGCTATTTTCATGCTAACCAATCCACCAGCAAAGACTACCACCCCCCCATAGAAGTTTTTCCTGAAAATTAATTTCTAACATCTTACAGCAACCCACATGGCTTTGAAACAGCCACAGAATCGTGAGACAAAACCCATAATTTCTGCCTTGCCCATGTGGCAGCCATCCCGAATCCAGAGAGCCGGGGTTAGCACAGACTTGTTCTGCGAAGAGGAGGAGGAAGATGCAGGAAAGCAAAAGATGATGAATACCTTCCTCAAAATGAGTAGGAACGGCAGCTTAGACTTGCTGATGGCTTGCAGTAGTGGTGTGGAGAGAGGCAAAGATTTCTTGTGCTAAGTCACTGTGATCGCAGCTTTGTTCTTTCCTAAGGGATGCCAGGATGATGGTAGAAGATGAAGGTAAACTACAGACAAAGCAAGCTGCTTCAGTGGCTGCGTTAAAAATAAAATGAACAGAAACAGTCATAAGGGTACTGAAGCAGGAAGATGCAAGTTCAGACAGTACTCTGCAAAATAAAGCAAGAAAGCCTACAAATGTACTCATTTAACATCTCCCATGTTCAGACCACCACAGTTATCAGGACACAAAAAGAGCTTTCTTCTTCTGGATGAAGAGTTCTGAGGATTTTCAACTGTTCCGAGTTTAGCTCAATCCAAAACCAATGTTAACGACAATAAAACTTCAGCTCTTCAAACCGCATTGATCTGTGGGGTTACGCAGGAGGATGGAAGAGTATTCTTGTTGATTTTATGTTATTTGAATTGATCACTATCTGCCTACTTACCTTAAATAGCCAGCCGCAGTGCTACTTTATTTTTCAGAGCTTCAATAAAGAAAATGCTTCCATTTTGTAAATTATAGTCCTGCAATTGATAGCACTATTTTCAATGTGGTTATCTCTTGCTTAAATCAAATCAAATACATACCTTAATGGCAAACCAACATTTTTCATGTGACCCTCCAAATCTGAAAGGACAAAATTCAGTGAGAAACATTATGTACAATCTAACTTTATTGCAAAGATGTGTATGCTAAAGCATGATACAAATACAAGGGTATGACTGGGGTTTTTTTTGCAGCCCTCCCCAAGGAGTCAGTAATGAACCCTATCAGTTAGGCAGTAGGTGGGCAGATTTCTATACCCAGTACTACTGAAAGCTCCAATCATTTCCCCATTCCCAAAGTATTTTGTTTTACGTTGTGAAAACAAACAATTACATTTAATTAGTTCTGTTCCTCATAACCCCTCTAACAGACTTTTAGCCATGAGCTCAAGGGCAAAACATTTTTAATTGTGCAAGTGTAATCCAATGGTGAGCTAAAATGTTATAAAACTTACAAAAGAGTAGAGAACTAGCAAGTGTGGAAAAATCAGAAAGATACTTAGTTTGAGTTTTGTGCTTAACTTCGTCATAGATGAACAAACAATGCCTTTTGCAAAGTTTTTCTGGTTTAGTATTTAACTGAGAAATTAGTTGCAGAAAATATTGATTTGAGGAATAGATACAGTACTCATTTTTCTGTAGATTCCCTACCAATATTCAGGTAAAATGAATACTGAAAGCAGAACTTCCAGAGGTATAATTGCATCCATATTAAGCTGGTGAAGAAAAAAGAAACTCCCCCTATATTTTTTTCTTTCTGGCTCATCCTCCTTTTCCCTTACTGTAGGGTCCAGCCCGGGAAGGCATTTTCTAGACTGCAAAGCAATGCAGCACTGCTATGTGCTAAGGGATGCACAGTGACAGAAGGTCACTTACTTTCTCCTTAGTAAAAAGGCTTTTCCACCAGAAAATAAAGATTAACTATTTCATAATATATCTGCTAAGAGCATTGAGGATGAGTGTTTTAAATCGCTTAAAGAATCACCATCAAAGGTATTAGCAAAAATGATTTTAATATGATGCTGTAAAAGTGCAACTTAACGAAGTTTGATGGCAAGGTTCATTCTATTACTTACTACATGGAAGAAACATAGAAAGGAAAACCGAGTTAGAATTGAGCTAGAATGACTTGCACAGAGACCAGACATGCAAAAGGAGCATCCCTTTGAGTCATGAGGTGCAGAATGGAAGACCTTGCTTTCTGAACTCCTGACAGAGCCCAGGTGCAGCTAGGTCCAATCTTAGTCTCAGACTTGGACAATGGTTTATGTCTAATGGAATAATCTATACAAAGTTTATAATAATTAATATTCAGGAGCTATATAGATTAGTAATGTTTCATTAGTATTAATTCAGCATGCTATCGGTCACTTACCAAGGATGTGTCACAGGTAAGGGGTCTCTCTGCCTTGGGTAAGGAAGGATCTTGGTCACAGGTAAGGAATCTCAGACCTTGAGAGGAGTCCCCGCTCAAGGGGAGATCACCTGCCGTGCAGTCCAGCTGCAATCCAGGGAGAACTCAAATTTGGTTCGTCCAAAGACCCATCCTTGGCAAAAGGTCTCTCTGCCTCGAGGAGCAACCTTGAGAGGCGTCCCAGCCCAAGGGGAGATCACCGCCATGCAGCCATGCTGCCTAGCAGGGAGAGCTCAAAGGCAGCTCACTGAGGCTGTCATATTAATGAAATTAAGTGGTTGGCTCATAGTCAAACTGCATACAATGGGAAAGGTATGCATGAGACTCCTTGTACCCGCTACTTTCTTTGCTCCTTGATAAATGAGTCTTGGAAAAGCCACCCCGTATTCATGCATTAATGGCATGATGGGTGTTCCAAGCTCATATGCGCCAATGCTCACTGTGTTGCCCTGCTCCTTTGTGGGTTTTCTAGAGGAGTTCTTGGCCTGGCTACGGCTTAGGCTTTTACCTCCTTTGGAGCCTGTACCAAACTGCTGCTGGTTTGGTTAAGGGGTCGAGTGCATCCATCACACTCCACCCTGTAACTACAGTCAATCCACTTTATTGACTCATAGAGTGGTAGTAGAGTTACCTCTTGCCTCTATGTCATAAATATGCAGCATATTGCAGCTTAGTCGTAAGAGTCCAATTATTTAAGCTGTTTAAATGTCATAATTAATGTTAGTGATATACTACGTTGGCACGCATGCAGATCCATGGTAAGCAAACAGCTTTTAGTACAAAATATTACAATTAATTACATTATTGGGTGATTTCATGTGATGAACAAGGAGTATTTTCTTTGTTATGTACCAAAACTTTATATATAGAATGATTCCAAGTAATAAACATAAGGTCAAAACTAACAAAACTATAATTGGATGCAGCATCAAATTCGAAATTCCAGTTGCTGTTGGTAACCATCCAAAAAGAATTTCCCACCAGGGATATTCTCCACCTTTCTTCACTCTTTCTAGGACATGTTGTATCTTCTCTGCACCATGATAGATGGTAATCGGGGTTCTTTGACCATTGTGACTTCGTTTTGGCAATTGACTCAGGTCATCAAGTTGCAACAGTTTTCTTACCAAAGTGAGATTTATTCCAACAGGGATAGGTGATAAAACTTGATACAATGTATAGTTAGATTGTAGCAGTTGGTGGGTTGTGACAGGAGCTGAATAGTTAAAGTAGCATCCCATAATTTTGGTAATATTAAGAATACAGATATTTGATTGTATATAGATTGTCTCTATAGAGTCACAAAGGGTTCTCATATAAATACACCCCTTTCCAACATATACAAGTACAGTCTCAGGGGTTTCATCAGGATGTATTTCAAAATGATAAATGTTTTGTTCAGTGTCAAGACAAATGTGTTGGGCCTTAATGGTATTACTTTCACAAATAAATCCTTGTCGTTCCCGTACAACACATGCATCAACATCAATAGTTTGCCATTTGTTCCCATTTTGTTGGGCCTATACTCTTATGTTCTAACAGAGAGAGGACAGTTCCAAACTTTGTCACGTGCAATATTAAAGACTCTTCCCATCACATCCACACTTCCCCGGGAGCTCTGAGATTTCCTTACTTCTTTTTCCCGCACGATGAATTTCTCTGAAACCTGTTCAGCTAGGAAGGACTTGCTTTCTGCAGGATGAGACTGCCATTAACTAGTCAGACACCTTCACCTCATCAGCCTGATCTTTATTCAAAAACCCTGCTGCCTCTGTCCTCTCCTTCCTGCCACAAAAAACATAGAGCTCTTCCTCAGGAACTACCAAGAATTTTTTTGCTACCATGCAACCCAACTGTAACTGCAACACAGATGCTGACAAGATCAACCGGTGCAAGTACCCGCCTTGACTAAGCAGGGTTTCTTTTTGATACAGCTCCTAAGGGGCAGAAGTGCAGCCTCCAGCAAATCAACAAGGACTTCCCATCATTTTATACATGCATTTTTTTAAATACCACCACAAAACAAGCTTTTACATAAGCCTGAAATTATCAGGAACACTGCTGCATTATAACAAATGCAGCTGTGGAAAATTCCCCCTTTATTTAAGTTTTGAAACATGACTTTAGAAGCCTAAAACTAACTCCCACTGAATTTCATAATGAGCAGGGTGTGCAACAGACTGACAGCCACCACGCTCTGGCAGCTCATGAGTGTGTTACTCTACTTAAAATGCTGCCTGAGTATGGACTTGTAGCTTGGAGTATCTGAAATGAACCTCAGGTTTTATGCTCACCTTCCTGTTAAATGACACGGGAAACTTAACTCAGATTAATGCATGTTTATGCATTTTAATTGTATATTAAAGTGTGTTTTGCGGATACATAAGAAACATCAGTAGCATATTAACTTATATTAGCTTTAACAAAAAAAAAAGCATTGACATATTTGCAATTATTCTGCAATTATAATGAAATTACATTACATGCTAATTGCTCTGACAGGTGCCTAATAGCTTCTCTAAACAGAGGGGTGAGAATTTACCCATGGGTATTCTCAATTATTTTGCTTGACCACCTTTTACCTCTCCTTAAAGCAATGAAAATATGAAGCAGCAGTAACAAGTTTCTGTTCTGCTGGTTTTTTTTGGTTTCTTCCAACACAAATCAATGTGCTCCTTCCTCCATGCCTGCCTCCGTGCATCCCCCAGCTCTGTGCCACTCACCAGGGGAAGCCTTTCTGCCTCTGGCAGCACTCCTGAGCCTCTAAAAGCTTTTCCACCTCCGTTCCTGAAGTATCTATGGTCAAACTTCAGCAGCTCTTTAAGCTAATGGGGCCTGAGGAGGGGACCTTGCCGTGCCTAGCACACTCCGCAGTCCTCAGTATGATTGTGTGAGCATAGCTAACACTTAATAAAACCTCCCACACATACTCCAGATACAAATGATCTCAGTCCAAGTACAGATAAACAAATAACTATCTTTTTTGTGTGTGTTATTTATCTCCATTAATTTGAAGACTCTCCTTACTAGACAACCATGCCATGAGGAAAAGGAATGGTTCTATTTCTGGGGGGTCCTGGCCACTAACTGGTAAGAGTATTGAAGCCAACTGGCTGTAGAAATGATGACACCGGTGGAAAATGCTGCCAATACAGCTGACAAGCATGCATGAAATACCATTTTATCCTACTGACAGGTTTACCATAGGTTGCTCTGGGACAGAACAATCTCATTTCACATCCCGCCTGGCAGTGCCCCAACCTTCCTTGGGCAGGCATCGGGACACACTGTCGGGTTTACTCTTCAGGCTACAGCAAAAACATTTTTCCTGTCCGAAGGCAGAGTGCAATCAAATGGGACAAGATGCACATGGTTTCCCTGCCATCGGGGAAGGAGTCTAAGAAAAAGCTGTCGCAAACCAGTGACAAACTGCACAGGAGAGGCACCAGCCACTGGGGATCTAAAGCTCCTCATTGGTTTTGCTCAGTGAAAACCTTTACATATTTTCAAATTAATTTTTCATTGTTAGACTTATGCTATAATGTTATTACAGGTGTAAGCTAAACAAACCTAGAAGAAACAGCCTGTCCTATAAGTAAAAACCAGCAAGTGCCATTTCAGTTAATACCAAGTGCTCTGCCGTCCTTCCCAGAGACCCAGTCTCCCGAGTACTTCACCACTACAGCCCTCTACAAATTGAAATTTTATGTACATACTGTAATATAAGCCCCATATGTTTAATATAGTCTCATTGTGAAAATGCTTTCCAGATTTGTTTGCAAACTCTGTAATACTGAAAAACAAATGCCAACTCTTGCATTCAAATGAGAGTATTGCCTGTAAAATTGTGACCTTTGTTTTATATATAGACATCCACAGCTGTTAACCAGGATTATCTATACATCCCAAGGTGTATTTCATCCGAAATGCAAAGCATTTCTTTATTGCACGTATGGTTGACTGGGAATAAAATGAGTTTGTTTCCCTGTGACTGAAAGCTATTTGCATGACTTTCAGATATTTAGAGGTGATTTACAACTTCTGCATTCACATCATGGACAGATAAACAGGAAAACTGTACCGTGTATGACAATTACTATCCTCAACATCTGGTTTATCCTAAAAATAATTTTATGTAAAAGAAATTCTACCTTAATTATTAGGGCTGACTTAATTTTGTTTTCCTTTAATGTTTGCTTTCGATGGCACAAGACTCATCTTTTGTATAAGGCACAGACAGATTTTGTAGATGTATCAACTGGTCACTTAGGAAGACATACACAGAACTTTTTATAGTGTATGTTACACATCACACTTTTCTTAAAGAGAAGTTAGATGTTGATCGCTGTTGCCTTACAGCGAATATGAACTGTATGGATAATTTGACTGGTGAAATTAAACTCAGCGCATGTCTCCACTGCAATTAGGCAGGGCAATAGCAGCTCAGCGGCACACCGACATTAATTTTAATGCTGCCAGCTAGAGCAGAAAGAGCAGGGCAGGTACAGCTGCAGACTGCAGTGCCTGTTGCACACTGAAGCCTGTGCCATCGAGACCTCATCCCGCAAGCAAGCGTGCCCTAAGCAGCCCAGGCGATGCTTTATCAGCTGCAGTCAAAGCTCGGGTGCGCAGCCCCCCCGCAGCAGTGACAGGGAGCGCAGCCCGGCACAGCAGCTCTGCCGGGGCAGCGGTGGGGGAGCTCGCTCCCCCCTCGCTCAGGTGCCTTAAACAGAAGCATTATTCAGCATTGGCACGTGAAAGAGAGCGATTCTTTCACTGCAGAATGAGCAATGTACCGCAAGAATTCTTGTAATAAAAATGCTTGGCTTCTCCTTATTAACTTCTTAACTTCAGGGGGGTGTTGGGTTAAGAGGAGGTGGAGGGTGACGGACAAGAGTCACTGAATCTGTGGCCCCCTCTGACTGCCCTCAAGCACTTCTTGTGTTTGAAAATAATTCAGGCTTGCTTCAGCACTCTTATAATTATATCTATCTGCAATTAGTTACAGCACTTTAAAAGCGCACTTGAGTGACAATTCTGATGACACAAAACCTTTTTCTTTACAGAAAATGTCTACAGTGGGCAAAGACTGGGACAAGTGTTCCACTAATTTATGCAACTGAGGCGCCTGAAAACAAAAATATACCACGCTTTTCATTTTAAACATATCTGAAATAAGTAAGCTTGACCAGTTGTCATCCTTTACTATTTGGAGAATTATCTTGCTCTGCTATTCTGCCTGGCAGCACTCTTACCAGATCGGTCTTAACACTACATGAACATAACTGCAATACATTGCAATTGCACTGAGCTCAGAACAGTTTGTTTCCAATTTCCTCCTCACAGCCTTGTTTATGCTTTGAGTATTAGTATTCAGAAGTTGAGCATTCTTGCCAAGCTTACTCCAGGGACTTCTAATGGCTCCAAAGCCTCGTCTTTGCTCCTAACACATTAATAGATAAGCTCTGCGAAGCAGTCATTTATAGCTAGTCTTTGCCTCAACGTTAACTAAAGATGTAACTCAAAACTTTGCTTCCAGCTCAGCTCTCCTACACACCCAAAGCGGGTAAGGTTATTTAAAAAACAGCTAACATGAACGCTCTTGACAACATTGCAGCACTACTGCTCCAAACATTATCCCATCTTCCCTGGTGGGTTGCACAGCCAATGCTGCTGTCCAGGACACTGCCACGGGAGCCAACCTGCCAGAATTAAACGTGTGCCTAAGTGACCACAGCACACATACTACCTAAGCAAATGCCATCAGCTTGCACGGAGGAACCGAAGCGCGAGTGCTATTGGCTCCTGGGGTAGTAAAGCAGCGGTGACGCAGCGGATGGGAGCTCCCACCATCTCGAGATGCTCATCGGTCCTGCTAGACAAGCTTGAGAAGTGCTTTATGGCAACGGCAAGCCTGGGTTGGACAATAACCAAAGTCTCCTTTCTTAGAGCTCGCTGCAGTCTTCCTTATTCAGATATTTAGGCTGATATCTTCTACTGCTAATGGCATTTCCTACCACCTTCTGTTGAATGCTCAAGGAAGTTAGCAAATCCAGGGAAGTACCAAGTTTTTCAGATGAACCAAGTCTCCCTCCTCCCTCCTTTCCCCTCCTGTTTTACATTGTAGTAAAATTATTCCCCACATCTTAAGTCAGCTTCAATGACTTCAAAAGACCTATTTTACTACTACATCTATAATTTTGCACTTTTATCAGCAGTTCAACCACCCACATTCAAGCTGTTTTTCTTATCATCTCTTTGAAATGGTTTCTTTCTACAGGTATAGCATTTCTATCATCATCTGCCGGGTAGACCATTTGGTGCAAACACCCTATGATTCACTAAGTGGTATTGGAAAGAGCAAGAGGGCAAAAGTTAGGAGAAGAGGGGAGGGAGGGGAAAGAGAGACTTGTTAATATCGTTGTCCCGATTCTACCGTTCTTCATCTCAGAAAGTTAGCAGCAGCTGGAAATTCAACCTCCCATACACATCAAGCCATCCATTCAGTATTTTGAAATGAAACAATATATGTCCAAAAAAAGGGAGAAACATGGAAATGGAAATGAGATCTGCTTGAAATGTTCATTATTTCTGAAGAGTAGTTTTGAAATTTTTCCATATGCCTCTCATATGCAATACTATGTGATTAATTAAAGCAAACAGAGTGCATGAAAAGTAAAAAGCACCATATGCATACTTACATTTCAATACACATGAGAAATTCTATACAAGAAAAAGCCCTGAAAGCTCCCATTTCATTCAGGCTTTGAATTTGCGAACACTGATGAAAACTGTTCAGGCATTGGCCAACATTCACGTTGCTTTTTTTAGTCTCCTCTTTATGTATCTTGATATACAAAAATTAAGATTTGTAGCTTAAGACAGAGAAGAACCTCATGAAAAGAGATTGTGAAATTACCATGTTTTAGTTCAATCACATTGCAATGAGCTATCAGAAAAAGCAAACATTGGAGTGCTACGGGTTTTCTCAGGTGGCAGATACAGCTTCATTAGTGTACCCATAGTTCCTAATTCCCCTGTTAAAACTAGAATAACTGCTGGACGTGATGCTTTTGGAACTGGATGAGGCTGAAGGTACAGGACTCACCAGCTCTTTGTGACTGATAGATGTATATGGTCTGTCCAGCTTTGTCATCAGAGCATCTTAAAACCTGTGAAGTATTTACCAGCCAATGACTGATGTCTGTCACTTTCTAGAAATCACACAGATTTATCAGGCAAGGATGTCCTTTTGATTGCAATATCATCTTTCTCTCAGAAAATCAGCAAGCTTTTGTGAAGTCAGAAGCTTGGTACACAACATGGAGATATTTAACTTTCACTTGAATAGAAACTGTGGAGCAGCTTTCCGTGCTAGATAAAACCAATATTGCACTCCCTAAAGTGCAGTATTCTCATAACAGCACTCGTGCTTTCTAAAACTTATACTGATCAAGACTCACATAGTAAAATCCAGCTATGGCACGATATTTTGATATCACACAGTGCAGAGAGCATCACTATAACACAATTCCTACAGTTCCAGTGTAGAGCCCTACAGAACTCAAGTGGTTTGTTCATAAATATGGCGTATATATCTATCAAATTATACCAAACAGACCATATTACATCATAAGGGTTATGACTGACAACCAACTTAGAAATATGTTGTCCATGGGAGAAGTATAAGAGTATTGATATATACAGTAAGTATAGTCATTAGAAGGCACTGAAAAATAACTGCCTACTCCTGTGCTTACAAAGAAATAAAGGCGAGAAAGATGACTTTGGAGGTAGGAAAATCAGATGTAACTCAAAGATCAATAGAAAGACAAAGACTTAAATTAGAAAGACTGTGACACTAATGAAGGATAATACTGTCTTCAGCTCTCAACAGTGAGAATGGAAACTCTAGGATGCTGGTAATCAGATTCACAGAAGGAAAATCTAAACTTTCCATGTGAATGTAACAGCAGTCAGAATTACTCTGAAAAAAAAATTTATGTCAGGGGCAAAATAAATCAAAGGCATTAATGAGAAAATTAAAGGATTTGTAGGAGCTAGCTGTAAGGCATTCAAATTTCTCTTTTTTTAAGAGCAGTCTTGTAGGAATGTCAAAGAGTAAATAACATAGTGAAGTATCATTACAGTAAAGCTAATTTAATGCTACATTACAGCATATCTACTTTGACTATTGTAAATCTTCCATGCTTCCTAGTAGTTACTTAATGAAAAAGAAGCAAAAGGATGTGTATTGCTATTGCTATCATATGTGTTCCTATAGCACCTAGAAACCTGAGTGCCACTGCAGTAACTTTTATTCAAACATGACAAAAAGACAGTTTCGGCGTTGAAACAGGAATGATCTTCATCAATCCCACTGCAGCCAGTAAAAACACAGTATTTTTTGCTTCTTAAGATAAATAAATCTTAAAATATTCAAGCTTTAGCAAAATTCTCTTCTTAAACACATACATAACTATGTGAGTCTACCCTCAGTAGTTCAGACAACTGACATTTTCAGGGAAGAGACTCAGTAATTGAGGCCAACCGAATAAAAGCATCCAGGTAAATGGAAGCTTAATTTCATGGAAAAGCTGTCTAGAAACAGTTTCTGATAAACCTAAGGTTTTTCTAGAATGGTATCCTTTCTTTGAAAGTGGCCATTAGCTGATACCTCACAACTATAAGAACAAGAAACATGTACAATGTTATTTTGCCTGGGTGTACCTTTTTATTTTTGCATTTTAAAGGTTACCCTTTTTCTGAACCCATTTGTAGTTTTTGCACTGTGCAATGGTTACAATTTCCCCAAGTTAAGTATGAACTGCATGAAAAAGTACTGCCTTTTATTGTTAAACCTCACCCTCTTCTATCCTACTACACTGTTAAATTACTCCACATTATGCACAAAATATCTGGCATGTTCCGTGTCGAATCAAGCATTAGCACAGCATATTATGCCTCTGTACACAACAGCAGGAGTAAAAGAAGTGTTTATAGTTTACTGAGCTAGCAAGCAATCCATTACTTGAATTTTTTCCTGTAGTTTTCAAGTCTCTCAAATTAAGTTTTACATAAGATGTTTAATTTTTGCACAGCAGACCAAACAACTTGTCTGAAACATGGCTTTAATTAAAGTGCTCCAGCATCTCATCTATGCGCATGCAGGGTTCTCTTAACAAAAAAAAATTTAAAAAAAATAAAAAAAATAGGAGGGACTGGACACTAGATCTGAGACAATGGTGATCTGCTGAAGGAAAAAAAGAGTCAAAAAGAGAGTCACACAACCACCAGGAAGGAATAAAGGAGCAGTGTAGAGCCAAGCTACAGATATCCAAACTGAAATCCTTTTTCTGATGGGATCATCCTTCATCTCCCAAACGAATAAAAAAACCTGCTACAAGCATTGCACTTGGCATACAGTAGTTGCCTTCCTGCTCTGTGCAAGATAGAGAGGTTCTCACAGGAGCAATTTGGATCACGATAGAAAAATGCCTAAGGAGAAGATACTGTAGAAGTAGCCTATGCTTAAGTGAGCTGCTGGACATCTACTTCAGGCTCTGAAAGCCCCAGATGTCATAGACAGATATCCAGTAACATCAACAGTTTGCACGCAGACACGTCAGTAACTGTAAAATAGCTGCATACACAATTGCTTGGATGCCCTGCTTGTATAGACTAGTTAAAGTACATCTCAAACTATTAAAAATGATTTGGCGAAGCTCCACAGCAACCTTAGAGGAGATGTGAGTGCTAAACCAATCTCCCACCAGCTGGGATGTGCTTTGGAGGCATTCAGCTCAGACTGGAATAAGCCTTTTCAGAAGCTAGTCAGGCTGCATTTAAAGCAGTTTATAGACATGAAAACCATCCACAAACTCAGGTCAAAATGTGTAACTAATTTAATTGGTGAAAGAGACAAAAGTATTTCATCTAAACATTAGAGTTTTGACACAAATACTTTTTAAATATCCAAACTTAAATTAACTGTAAGTTGAATGACATATGCCTGAGGTGCAAGGAAGTGGTTGTTCTCAGTAAAAGTATGAGCAAGTCATGAGTTTTGATGAAGAGAAAGTCCTTCAGCAAATGAAGCACAAGTCCAGAACCGAAAAACAGAATGACCGATTCTTCACCCTCCATTGCTGAAAACAGTGAAGAGTCTGGACAGTTCTCAAGTCTTAAAAAATAACCATTTAAAAGATTTATCTGAGCAGTACTCCACAAGTCAAAACTGGAGAGTGTTAAGGGAAAAGCTACAAAAACATATTAAGGGATCAGAAAGTAGGACCACAGAGAAAGATCTGCAGAGGTCATACTACTTAGTTTATCAAAGAGGAGGTGAAAGGGGAACTTTTATCACAGTTTAAGAACGTAAAAGGATAACAAAAATCTGCTACAGCAAGCACTTCAATCTAGAGATGAGCGTATATCAATTTCCAGGGGTTACAAGTGGAAAAGTGCCAGAATCACACAGGAAAAAAAGAAACTCTTGAAGTAATGGTGTGAATAATTAATGACTGAAGAAAATTACCAAAGGTTCTCATGGACGCTGTATTGCAGAGCTCTTTAACACAAGACAGTTTCTCTACAAGAAACATTCCAGTTCAACCTGAGTTATTGGACCTGAATTAGCTCGGAGAAATCCCACAGCCTACGTTGTGCACAGGGTTCCCAACTTTGATGGACCTCAACAGAAAACAAAAAACAAATTCGCACTCGTGTTTTTTTCATAAATTGTTAGAAAGCACACACAAACACTCCAGGTATAGAGTATTTCCATTGAAAATCTCATTATGGCTAACAGTGCAAAGAGCCAGCAAGTAGGCAAACTTTCTTGCCGCTGGTACAGGAGCCATATTACTCCTTTCTAAACAGATTCAGAGAGAAGCATCTGGTGACAAATTTCTGTGCCCCAGAATCCATCTCTGCTCTTTCCAGAAGGTCAGGGACCAGATCTGATCCAAACTAAGTAACAAAGATAGTTACCGTGTTCAGAAACACGCAGGTTGCCAAAGTATGCTCCTCTTCCACCACCTGCTTCCTTGTCTTGTCCACCTCCCAAAACCACCTCTACTGCACAAACGGCAGGCTGGCTGAGCTCTGATACGGTTTGCTAAGTAACTCTCCCAGTGGCCATTGCACAATTGGCCATCACCAGCTCTATCCAACTCAAATTGCATTCCACTTAATTGATTCATTAAGGTAATCACTACTGTCATATCATGTGCTCATTACGAACAACAACAAATTATTCAAAATATGTTTTCCCTTCTGAGCAACTGTATCAAATATATTAATCAAAAGTTGGTTGGCCGTTTCAGCCGCTCATTATCTGCATGCCATTTATATAATAAAAAGCAAATGAACAAGCAACTTGCCATCAGGGAAAAATTAAATAGCCGACTGATGAGTTCTAAAATTTGTAAATTAAACAAGCAGTGGT
Source organism: Buteo buteo (assembly GCF_964188355.1). NCBI lineage: Eukaryota > Metazoa > Chordata > Aves > Accipitriformes > Accipitridae > Buteo > Buteo buteo. The sequence goes on along the minus strand of NC_134174.1, from coordinate 68,665,072 downwards.
GCTCCTGATTTATATGAGGAAGGTTTTGACCAAAAATATATTTAATCCATGGGCAAATCTCTTTTATATCCAACAACTTGTCAGTTTTCAAAAACTCTGCCAAAGGCTATTATTGATGGTAGAAGGCAAAACTGGTATGGAGAAGCCAACATTTTCACATTATACACAAGAAAAATCACACCGGCCATAACAAAATTGTTATTTAAGATGAAAAATGCTTATATATGAACTTGATCGAAATTCAAAAAACACCCTTTGCCCAAAGAAGCAGTCATACACCGCATCTTATCAGGTAGGTGTAAAATTAGCATGTAAGTGATTTATATAAATTTCTTTATACTATACCCTGAATTTGGTATCCTCTATCAGCACAGCAGACGATTAAGGTCTGCAGACTAGATAACAAAGCAATGAAGTGGGGCCATAGTAGTTTAAATCAGAGCAGCTGTGAATAATTCCCATTATGTCAGCTACGTGTTTCTGGCAGCTGATGTACCATCATCCAGGTCTTCAACTGCATGTCAGCCTTCTCATTTAAAATCCACACACGAGATTCAGCTAGATACCCACAGAAAGGTCTTAACTGACAGCGATTCCCTCTATTCTGAAGATTAGCAAATTAAAAGAATCGCGTGAGTGACTATTCCCTCTAAAGAGGAAACATTTCTTTACAGAATTAAGTCAATGCATTATTTATTTCTTGCCATAGTACTATTCGTGTTTTCTCAAAATGGGATTCGCAAGGGATGCTCCTAAAAGCCCATCAGGATACCATGATTTGCTGCAAGCGTTCATTGTTTTATACAGCTCATTTTACACCACCCTTAGATGAGTCATCACAAGTTACCTTCAGTGCAAAAGGTGACGTTCTTTGGTTCCTCAGGAAGCACCAGCATACAGATTTCCAATTATCTTTGGCCTCGCAGATGACAGAACCAGCTGCACTAGCAAGCAGAGACTGTTGTGTCACCTCGGGTAGACCAGCGTACACGGTCTTTTGGGTTGCTGAGGCTCTCCCGGACACATCGAGGAGCAAGCCGGTGACCATCCAGCAGCCTCATGCCATTCGCATGCTTGGCTGTTCCGCGAGGGCCGTACCCGCAGACCCGAAAAAAAGGTCTGCGCTTGACAGCAGGACAGCCCAGGGCTTGCGTGCTCTGATCAGCGGTGGGGCTGGCAGAGGGGCACACTGCCCATCCACACCAAGCAAGCAAAATAGCACATCGTCTGCACGCCTACCCGTGCAGGCAGAGTTGCATTTTTTGTGCTTTAAATGATGTTATGTTTCCATTTTCCCAATTTTTGAGGCAATCTACAGAGCGGCAGAGTTTGAGGGAGGGAGGGAAGAGTCAAGAGGGTGAGCGTGAAAGTATTGCAATAAAGAGGGATGAAATGAAGGGTAAAGGAGATGGCCCGAAGTGATAGATTGGCTGTCCTATCAGCAATGATAGTCTTTCTACAAATCATCAGAGCTCCTGCCCTGAAGACGGATTGTCCAATTCATCTTCATGGGAGCACCACCGAGACCCTGGGGGATGAGGAGAGGTGGCCAGGAGCCAGGATGGGAAACAACAGTTTTGCCTTGTTGGCACCCACGACGTTTGCCAAACAGCACTGGCAAATTATTACTTTCCACTACCACATTATCATCCTCTCACTTCTAATAAGCTAATCATTTGAGGTAAATTAATTACAGCAAGAACCAGGGCAACGCTAACAGATAATCACGTTAGCGACACTGCTAAATGCACAATGGTGCGGCTAGTCATGCTGGCTGGGAGTGGCAGCTGAAAGTGTTGAAAAGAGACTGGCTTGTCACTCAGCTAGTCCTCTCTACAGCAATATTTCTTTGCCTTTTAAGACAGTTTCTTGTTTTTCAGGGTTACCTGTGAAGCAACAGATCTGAACTCTATTAACTCTATGCCTGACACATTGTTTATAAAAGATCCTGAAAGCTTCATCTGTTCATACTGAGTGCTTCCTAGGAGAAAGAAATACCCAAGGAACTGTAAGTCATGTAATTATTATAAATGAAAATATCAAGCCATAAAGAATATTCTAGCACTGTTCATATTGTTCAAAGGAAGAGAATAACAAAGTAGCACAGCTTTGTTTAAAATTTCTTTTTCCAATGTAATCCAAAGAAATCCTACACTATCAACAGGGCCATGATATTACCAGACAATGTTAAACAAAATACCAGGCAGGTTAAATTGTACTGTGAAGTACCCAAACAAAGGGTATTTTTTACAAATAGATGTGTAAATAATATTCTTTGGGGATACAAAAAATGTATTTAGGGGAGGAGACATTTTGAACTCTGTAACATGATAGGAGCTGTCTTAATTTTCACAATATTTAAAATTGTTTGAATGTGTGTTCAACTCATTAAATCATTTAATACATATATAGGTATGTACGTACACTATGAACATACACTATGTATGGAAAATGAATACCACATAGCTCAAAGGTAGATTTAGCCCTGTACCCTATTTTTAGCACTAGCCAATTAGAGAAGTAAGAAAGAACAGGGCAAGTGTGTACGGAGAGTTCCCTAGGAAACTCTTCAGCCTCCTAAGTTTTGCAGTGTAGGGATAAGAAATGGTTCTTTAATATTCACATACCTCTGGTATTCTTTGCCCTTTAAAAAATTCAATCCTTTGGTGCCTCCGTATCTTGGGCAAGCAATGGGTTAATGAAGAAAAGCATGTGAGGTTACTATGACAGATTTGCAGTTTCCCCTTCATACACAGGATCAGAAATGAAGTAGCAGGTTCACAGTCACCATGGCCCCTTCTTGGGAAAAAAAAAAAAAAAAAAAAAAGGTCTAATGCCTCTTTAGGAATCAGAACTTAACAAATTTTACTTTAGGAAAACAGTTGAAACCTTGATTTAAATAGTGAAAATTATGCAGATTCTGAAAAGAAGAGATTTGTTAGAAGTCTTTGAAATAAGAAGGGAGAATCAGGCAGTATTATTTAGACTTTCAAGCCTCTTTTACAGACCATTATGAGAAGGCACCATAAAAACAAATTTTCAGAGGGCAAAATGAAGCTATACTGTGGTTAGTATCCAGTTAAGACAAAAAAGTGAGTAGGAGTGAACACAGCTGATATTCAACAAGGCAAGCAGAGATGTTTTCCAGAACAAGTACTTGCATCTAATATACAATTGGTTTGGAGAAACACTTTAGAAATAAATGCATATCTCAGCAGAAGATATCTATTTTCCTTGTCAAATTGACACATCATACATGAACTTTCTCTGCTCATATGTGATAAAGAAAAATCTTTCACTTTTTTGACCACTGAAAGAGAGAAGAAAGCATACTTTTTCAAAGTTTTCCTTTTTTTATATTAGTAAGACAGAAAAAAAAAAAAAACCAAACTAGACCAGTTGCCTATGTGACTGCATGCAGGTAACACACCATAGCACATTTTCATTTGTTAATTCCAAGCCTCAGCAGAAAGGCCACACTGGAACAGTGTAACTGTTTGGAGAAAAACAGCATAGAAGTGTTACGGGAAAATACGCTATGACTAGTCCATTTCTTGTAAGAAAAACATACAGTACTACTTGAGGCTACAATCTATGACCAAGTCATTTAAAAAGCACCTAATAAATGTCATTACTTTCTTTATTCTTTATGGTTATGATTATTCTGATCTCTCTCTCGAGAATTATTTCCAAGGTAACTAGTGAGAGGAGAACAAGTCACATGCACGGGCTGGCTTTCTACTTGTTTCAAAGGTAAGATAAACTTAAAGAATCACCACCTCTTGCACTTCAAGCATAAGGGTCAAAAGAAAACCAACAGTTTATAATAAATTACTGTCAACTGATTCATGAAATAGCCGAAACTGCAAGACCTACTGCCCACACAGAGGCAGAGCTGAGAGTTGAAGGCAGACAGCTGTATTCTTCAAACTGAGGGCACACGTGTGCCAGGGTAGTATTCAAAAGAAGGGAAGAATCAAGCATAGCTAACTGGAAGTACAAAGGCAAGAGGTTCAGAGGCATTTACATTTTTGCCTCCAACAGTTCGAAAGTAGACGTGAAAGAGCAACCGATGAAAACAGACCTGGAATTCTTCAGAAAAGGAAGCATTTTACTGGTTCTGCTTAGTTTGAGACAATTCACTGAAACACATTGGATACTGTTGAAACAAAACACGTTCTCACCTACTGGCTAATTGCTTAGGTCAAAAGAGGTAATATTCTCAAAGCCTCCTTAGCGTGCTGCACTAAGATGACCTCAGGTGACTACCTCTTGCTTCTAGCTGACTTATCTCAGCCCATTCCTCTGCTCTTTGGCCAGGTTCTTGACAAACTATAGCCTAATACTTCAGCAGAAAAGCCATCAACAGTGGGATAGCTCATTACAATTGCGTGGCCAACATTTCTTGCAGAGTCTGCGATGATCAACCTCACGGTGAAGAAACCTACTGCAGAATGACCCTCCAGTGGCCAGATCAAAACATGGTTATATACCAAGCCAAAACCAAAGCATGTGCTTTTCATCCAGAAATACCATATCATCCTCAAAGTACTTTTTCAATTTAAAAAGCCTTTACTTCATCCTTGTCCTGCCCTGTTGCAAGTGCCTCCTTGCCTATATGCCTTGAACTGAGCAGGGTATGTGGGAGTCTTCACAGAAAACGTCCCAGTCTTTCAACTTTAAAGTTTCTTCTGAATTACAGTTCTTAACGTTTTTACAGAACAAAATTTTTGTGTATAAGCATGCAGAAGTTACCATCACCTCATGTGCTAGCAACAACCATATTATTATAAAATCATTTGCACGAATCAAATCCCTTCCACTCCAGGACTCTCCTGAGGCCATTGCCTTGTGTCACCAGACATCCATTTCACACTTCATCTTCCTTTTGTTTCCTAGCTGCAATATGGTCTGTTTAGGTTACCTTTTGCCTCTTTCATTTGTCGTCTTAAGATTGTTTATAGATAGATTTACACACATATATACATTATTTACATAATTTCCCTATGGCTATGCATGGCTATATTTCTTGTTCTCTTTGTTGATTTTTTTCTTTCTCTTTTCCACCTTCTCTGCTTTTACTTTTCCGTATCTGTTTTCTTGCACTGCACTTTCATCCCCTTCCCTATTCTCTCTCAGTTTTCTCAAAAATATTCTCCTCTCACAGCTACAGGCAAAAAAAGCAAGAAGGCAAGAGCAAAAAGAGACTGCTCATTGCAAGAGCTGGAAGGGTGACTGCATAAGAGGTGTTCCTATTGCAACAAAATACAGTTTGCTGTGGCTCTGTCCCTTTGCTACTTCACATGTTGTGGAATAGGAGAGCATTTAAAAAATAATAAAAATAATCCAAGTATCCTTGTTGTTTAGTAAAAATTTGCACAGGGGTTTCTCAGTAGTCACCAAGATGTCAGTCCTGCTAAGAGCCATCTTCACAGGATGACCACACGAGACTAATTTGCTGCAATGATGCCTTCAGGTTGTGATGAATAAACCAGATGTAAAGTAAATGTTCAACCTCCAGAAAAACACCGAAGTTGGCTCAGGGAAATAACATCAGCAACACAGTAGGAGGCAATCTGCTCTTTGTGTTAGCACTGGGCAAAGGGCCATGGCACACTTCTGTTTTCCTATGTATTTTTCTCATTGGAGAGAACTTTGTGGCCAGTGTTTATTAAGCTATTAATAACAGCTTTTAGCAGGAGAGATCTTGACTGACATTTGAGCCAGTTCCAACTAAAAATTGTGTGCTGTTTCAGTCGGAGAAATCATTCTTTTCTCTGTTACTCTCAAAATAGTATGCTTTTTTTGTCAAGGTAAACCTCACAATGTGCTAGTGATAAAAAAAAAAAAGGCTTTTTAAAGAAGAGAGCAAGTCTAATAATTAATACCTGAACACCACCAGCCCAGGCAGATTCATGGCACTCTCTGCATCACTTGTACCATTCTCCTCAAATCTTTGAGTAGGTAAGCAGGGAAAATTTAGCTCTTAGAAGGTTTTTAGATATCATTTGATAGAAGCAACCTGGGGAGACATCTGACATCAGTTAGTTTTTTCAAGTTTCAAAAGAGAAGCAGCACCGTATTACCAGTCCTGTCTAGTGAATCAATGACATGTTCAAAACTGAGAAAGGAGCTTGTCCTGTAAGTCATAACTCATCAGATAAAATACTCCTTTAGGATCAAAACGAAATTTAGACCTGGAAGGAACATTTGAAACCTGTGTCTTCCATAGGGCAAAGTTTACCCGTGCAGAACTATTATCTGAAACAAGAAATTAGTGTACTATCTTGCTCTACTGTGGGGCAATATTTCAAATAATAGCAAGCTCCTGAATGGGTTATTTTTTCTGTGTGAACATTGGAATTTTCTCCTGTTACAGACTCACTATCACAACCCAGCTTCATTCCACCAGATATATATTTACTCAGCCACATGAAAAATCTGGTAAGTGTCATAGGACTGACTTTCAGGAGTGCCGTGCTCCCACATACGTCATCACTTTTTTAATTCTTGGAAAATGAAATAAAACAAAATATAGACACCTCAGACCTCATATTGCAATGTTTCACTTCTGTCTGGTTTTGCAGCTGATGCATTTTCTGCTTTACTTGTGTCTTTCTGAGACCTACCCTGTGCAGAAGGTACTGTACAAAGAAACCCTTACCAGGAATTTTTGGGGTGTATGCATGCATGTATGTATGTGTATGTGTGCACAACTATATCTTAGAGTCCCAGGTTTCATCTAGAACAGGTTTTTCTTTATATACATTTTTTGAAAAATCCTGATGTCCTAGGACTTATCAGGCATAGCCCTGAAAACCGAGTCCTTCCTGAGCTTTACTTCCCACGCATCTCATCAGAGATTCTGTTTTGAGCATGCTCAAGGTTTGGCACTTCAGCAACAGCTACATGGAAAACCTCTTATAGCAAGCTGACACTTCTGTAGGACCTGTTGTCATCCTCTTTTTCCCTCTCCTGTCCATTAGAGCTACCAGCTGATCTAAGTTCACCTTGCAGACACCTCTAGACCAGCCATGCCTTGCAGGGTTTGTACAAACCAACCCGCTCATCTAACCCTAATTTCTCAAAATTCCCATGGATGACTTCTGATTTCAAAAGACTGAAAAGAAAATAGAACAGAAATGATGCTGCTCAGAGAATTAGGAGACCTGTACTGAGTTTTTTTGCTCTGCCACATATCCCTTCTGCAGGCTTTTAACAAACTACTTCAGCTGTTTGTTTCTCCTTCCACTGCCACCTTTGGTGTAAGGAGATGGTGCTGGTTGGTGAGGCCAGCTGCAGGACACCATAGACTGGGCAGGAAGACATCCATCCACGCTCACAGGTGCAAACTTATTACAGACCCCAAAGAAAAATGGCAAATCTAATGACCAACTGCTACCAAGCAAACAGCACGCCGAAAGCATTAGGAAAACAGAATCTCACAGCATCACCCCCTTAAACATTTTCCCAAAGATGAAAGGAACCAGTACCACAGTGAGAATTGCTGTGTAAAGCAATGACAAGGTCTCTTCCGAAGAGACTCATTAATCCCCATCTACTGAACTGTGACAGTGCCAGGCTCTGCAGTGGCAAGATGGACAGCAAGGAGACATCACCCACACCTTTCAATGATCTGCACAACCTGCCTTTTGCCCTATCGATACCAAGACACATAGTTACTTCCTGACTTTGTGCTACTTAAGTTAACAAATTATTACTGAAGTGATTTTCTAAGGTGTTGAGGTCAGCAAAGCACTAGGAAGAATCATGGCTAATGAGCAAGCCATCGCTACTGCCAAATGAAAATTGCTATAAGGCAGTGCAGAGTATCTTATTAAAATTGGCCATGAATTTACAACTGCCAAATGGTATCTCTTGTTTCATGAAGGGTAGGGGTTTGGGTTTAGAATTTTTTAAAAGACTAAAGGCATACAGCTTTTGAACTTAGTCCAATCACCTGCAAACACATTCTGAACTCACTGTGTTAGTAAAGAGAACAAAAGCAAAAAGAAGGGCTTATAGTTTCACTTTCTAACTTCCCTTGTATTTCTAGCTCTTAAACAATTTTGATAACTAGTTGCAGTGAGTTATGTATGTGCCTTAACACTCAAGCAATGATTTCTCAGAGACATTTGTCATGCAAGTAAGGGTTCAAGATAGGCAGTTTCGCAGTGCATATTCATAATTTCACTTAAAAGCAAGTTGTTACAGCCACAGCCGCTGTAATCCAAGAGCGGATCTGGACTAGGAAAAAAGGAGAAGCACTTCCAACCACGGAGAACTTGGTCTGTTGGGCATCAGCATCCCCTCTGCAGCGTCTGTGCTATTACCCAGCAAGTCCCTTGGGAGCCGCAGTCTCTCCAGTCCAGCCTGGCAGTTGTGTGCTCATCAGAAGGAGATGACATCACCATAGACACACAAAAAGCAAAACCACCACCATTTCTCCAAGTAGAGTAAGTGGTGATGTCAAGGAGGTGGTTCCTGTCCTTGCTCTGTTCCTACTCAGTAAATACTCACAGCACTTTACAGCCAGTTCTAGACCCAACTCTTGTGTGCCAAGAATTGAAAGGATTTCCCTGATATTTTCATCCCAGACTATCTAGAGTCAATGCACTTTAGTCCTAAAATGCTGACCCTCTCTCACCAATCTCCCCAAAATATAACTAATCTGTTTCGTGGAAAAAAATCAGCCAAGCAGGGATCTTGTGATGCAGTTTGTCACAATGCAAGTTCAGTTTGCGGCATCTATAATGGTAATAATAATAATAATAATAATAATACAAGAAGCAACACAACTGACATTTAAAAGAATTTGATTGATGCTAAAGCCTGTGGGGAAAAAACATAGAACTTCAGAAGGGGTAGGAATGCTACTCACTGAAATAGAGACTTTGAGACATAAAGGTCTTAATCCTGGGGGGGTGGGGCGGGTGAGTGGGGAGAAGAAGGAAAGAAAAAGATGAAAATACTTCCTAGGACTTTTGTTCCTACAGGACAAAAAAAAAGTAATGCTATTGAGGATGCATTTTCAAAATTGTGAGAAGTCCTAAAAGCCATAATACATTCTGGCTAGAAAACAAATTGTCTTCACAGTATTATAGGATTTAAAACAAGCAGACTTTGTCAGTGGCTTTAGCGTGATGAATCAGGTAAATTGGAGGCTGAATCATCACTATATCCCCAGGCATCTGCAATGAAACAGAGAGGAAAAGAAAATAAAAAATTAGAGAAGCACCTAGAGGATGTTCAGGAAATCACAGGCAAACAGAATCACACTGATGTGGAATGTTTGCATCAGGTTTTTTAATGACAGGTAGTATTTGGGGGTTATGAGGAGATACAGCAGGGGGGCTTCTGAACCTCCCACAGCTGAGGCTAAACCCAGCAAGAATCGGACCACCACAAAGCAGACCCCCAAAAAATAGTGGAAGAACAGAAAAGACCTCTGTGTAAGCGATTAGATGGAGGTAACAAACTGAAATCTCCAGAAATTATGAAGAAGGAACCCAAAATAACTCCACCAGCAGCTGGAGGGCTGCCTTTCACCCCCACTGCCCCAGCAGTGCGGACTTTGGGACAGGCAAAGCCGTTCTCGCCCTCAGCCTGGGAAAGCTCCCCAGCCTGCTCGGCAGATGCTTTCATCACGTTTGGAAACAGCCCGGTGGCGATACCTTCTCCTGGCATCCTCCCCCTGCCTCCAGAACACAACTCTTCCGCCTGATTGAGGCGGCAGAGGTAACAAACCAGCCCCTCGGGGCTGGGCGTCAGCCGTGCTCTTGAGGAACGGGGAAAGCTGTTCTGCTGAGCAGGTGCCGTGGGGATGGGACAGCAACACGATGCTGTCCATGCTTGGTGTCTTCTTTTTCTTTAAGTTTCTCCCCCCCACCGCCCCTGCCTTTTTCAGAAAACTTATGCCTGACCTGTATCAACCTAACAGGAAAAAAGTTTGGGGGTTTTTTCTGATTGTTTATTCGTTCCCTTTCCCCCCCCACAGACTAGTACCATCAAGACACACGTTATCCTGACGGCAGAGAAAAAAGTCACTCCAGTAATGCAAACCAACCCCACTCCTTGTTGTGCCGCACACCGGTCCCTGGTGGCTTCAGGCTGCTGAGGAAGGTGAAGGACAGAGAGCTGCAAGAGCCTTTCCACCGCAGATGCCGTGAAAGCTCTCAGATCTCACTTCTGCTTTTCAGCACTTGCGAGAAAGGTACAACAGGACCTTTTCTTTCCGTCCATACAAAAAACAACCTGCTAGCTGAGGAATGAATAATATCTATTGTAGAGGCTGGCTGATTTCCTGCAGCAAACTACAAAAATCACTTTTAAGTGATATGCACGGCTTATTCTGCACATTTTACACATGGCCAAATGGAAGTGCTAGATGGCAGCAAGGCCCCAGGTAGATCCCATTTTAGCTCTGACTCACTTAGGAAGTGCCTTGATATTTACTTGACAGTCATTTCAAATACTTGTCATTGGAATTTGTCATCTACATTTTAGATCTGGATGTCCTCAATTCATCAAAACTCTTGTGCCCAGAATAGCACATACGAGACTTCCAGTGACCCTCTGCGGGGAAGACTACAATTATTCCTTGCAATTCACATGCAGCCAGGTTTACCTGTGCCTGTCCCCAGCGAGAACACAGAGCATCGGCTTCAAAAGCGCCGGTCCATAATTTCACAGATCTAACAGTCGAAGCACAGCTACTGTGAAGCTTAAAACAAACAAAACGTAGGTTTGTGCCATTTACATAACAGAGAGAAAGTGGAAAGAAAACTTGCTCAGATCTTGTACGTTTGAACGTGGACTTCAGTGCCACTCTCTGAAAGCTCAATCTAAGATTGGAGCTGCATTGAAGAAAGCAAAACAAGCCGAAAGCCCAAGCAGAGCTGTCCTTCAGCTTAGGCACTAAAACAGGGTGACTGGTGGGAGAAGGGACGTGTCCTCAGCCCACAGCCACGGCCCAGGTGAACTGCACATGTCCACGGCGGAGCAGTAAAAACACATAATCACTTTGGTTTGAAACTTCTCCTGAGAAGCCTTTCAACCTTCAACCAAACATCAGCTCATTAGCAATAGGTCAAAGCCACATGGTATTTAACTTTGGATTAAATATCACTCTCATTCTCAGCGGGAAGCCAGGGCATTAACATATGTCTTGTCATGTATTTTCCCTTCCTGTTACATCTGATTAATTATGCCTCTCTCCGAAATCTTTGCTTAGACTTTATGTGAAATGAAAACCCATGTCAATGGGAAGAGGACAAGCCTCAGGAGAGAGATGGCAGCAGGGGGAAAATAATTCTTCCCTCTCCCCAAAGCTCTGCCCTCTATTTAGAACTGCAGCAAAACCACAGGGAAGCATTTTTTCTTGGTTGAACGTACCTTCCATTTTCCTAAAGACTTCACTGATTGCAAGACTTCGTTAACACTAATACAGGCTAAAAACCACAGGTTGTTTCCATATGGAGTGGTACTGGTCTCAATCACAGACTAACAAAACATACCGCAGTAATGATATATGTATATCACGACAGTGAAAATATAACGCCTACAGGTACTTCCACTTCTAACTGGAGAAACCAGTTCCATAAATTTCCCAGTTTCTCAGCTTTGCCACTTTTTTTTACATTTTGCAATAAATATTGTTCAGCTTGGTGACAGGATATTCCAAAGCTTTTAAAGCAAAACAAACTGTTTGATCGTTTTTCTAGCACAGAAACATTAAAGCTCTTTCACATTAGGTTGAAAGCATTTGGACTAATATTTTGATGTTAAAAACATTGATTTTTCTTCTAGAAAGTTAGCAATGTTATGGATGCAGCAGCTGATGTTCACACATGACACATTAATGGTCAACTTGATCAGAAGTTATAACCTCAGATTTTAAGGTGCCATAGCCTCTTAATGAAAATTTGTTTCATGGTACAAATTTATTACTTAATTATTTTCATTATACTTGTAGAAACAGATTTGCATGTTCAGTAATAGCTGAGTGGAGCTTTGTAGAGCAGATTTAAATACTCCATAGATTATCCAAAAAAGCATTTGGAGCTGGAGAAGTTCGTTTTCATGTTAAAGTGATAAATACAGAGAGAGAAGTCAAACTGCATGTGTGAGAAACAAAAAAGCACTTCAAACAAAAAGCAAAGCAATGTCAGGAAGGTTGCAAGCAGCCACCAGCCATTCCCAAACTCACTCACATCTGCTCACGCAAACACAGTCGCAAATTCTTTCTGCATTCATTTCTCCCAGAGGCTTTGTCTCTGCACCGTGCCATTCCTTGGGGGGAGAGATGCTCCCTGTGCCATGCACCACAAAGAGCCTGCCATAAGTTAACTGATAAATGCATTTCTCTTACCTCCTGACTGGCAAAACATAGGTGTAGAGATTCTGCATCTGAAAAAAAAAAAAAAGAAAAAGGAAGAAAAACCCACAAAACACATAAAACTGGCAAAGACGACATGAAGATAGAATATATAGTATATAAAATAATATATATTACTATTAATAATGTATTACTACAATAATTAATGTATAACTATAATTATTATAATAGTTTTATAATATTATTGTATTATTGACAGTGTGCTTATACATATAGTAGTACCTATAATACACATATTACTGCGTAAGCAAAGAGACAGAATTGGCAGCTGGCACAAAATCAGGAAAACATCATCTGCCCAAAAAATTAATGGCAACTCTTTCACCATAAAATTTGCATGGTAGATTACGCACCTTCACAGCCTCTTCCCCATCATTTCTATTCTGCAACATGCATCGTGCAACCTCTCCTTATGCGCAGCAGATGCAATGGGCTGCCACATCCATAACCACCGTTTTAAAAAAGTCCATTTCAGTTGTGTCTGCATGTGCCTACATGTCAGTTCTAATGCAAAGATGGAATTGAAGACTACAGTTCCTCTGCTGTCAATTTTGGAGGTAAGCCCTCAGCACAACCATTTCCATGGGCGCAGCAATGCCCTGCCCATGAACGTCCTGGATTTCACAGAGGAAAGTTTTATGGAAACGAAGGATTTGTGCCTTTTGTAATGGGGCTTTTTACTCCAGTAAGCTGCCAAATGCACGAGTGTCATAGAGATAAAAGTGATTTTTAGGTTGTGAGGAAGTTATTTCAGGATTTTTTTCAAATAGCCTTTGAAGGAGCAATGAGGTATTCACAGCTGAGTAGAGGAGGTAAGAGGGGATTTTCTCCCCAGTAATACACCACACAAAATAATATTGAAATTCATAAATGTAAGACGCTGTATTTTATACCAAGCCTCCAACATCCGACTACTCTCTAGGCTTCAAAAACATCCAAGATTGCTAAAGTTTCCCTTTTAATTTTGGCTACAAACAGTCCAGGAAGGTCTCCGATTATATTAATGGCTCTCATCTGTCATTTAAACACAGAGCCACTTTCTATCATCTCTGTGATCAGGGAGCAAATGATCCCAACAAAACAACTTTATTTTTTATGTCTTTCTAATAATTTTGTTACTGCTGAGTTCTTGTTTCAGAGATATCTCTGTGATTTACAAGTTATTGTTCTGGCTAGAGTATATTATCTTAAGCAGCAACCAACATAATTTAATATCTATGGTGGTATGTACATATATGCACATATAATTTTAGGTAGATGTATGCGTTTTATGAATGAATGCTACCTGCTAAAAATGAACCTGTTGCTTAAGAAATTAATTCCTCTGGGAAAAACAGCTTTCCTTACCCACTGGAGCCCTGGCTCCCCTGAGGAATGCCCACGGATCAAGGACACACACAGCAGAAAGAGTGCATGGGATGCTTTACAGACAAATGCAGCTCCTGCACTTTTCAGGCCCCTAATGCACTAAAATAAAGTTATTACTAACAACACAAAATTCTAAAGACCAGAGGAGAAAAATTTAGCGACTGAGGCAAAACAGTCAATTGGGTTACAAAGCACCATAATCACGATTTATTTATACCTGTGCATCCACTGAAGCCGTTTGCTGGGGAAGGAGCTTGTGGTTGCTCGTATTGCACACACTGTGGGAATTTGGGATGAAGGTGCCGCTGTGACGCCGCTGGTCCTCTGATGGGCAGTGACCGCTTTGGAGCGCCTCCATAACGCACACAGATACCACGATGCTATGGAAACGCTGCTGTTTTACGCCAATTCCCTTCTTATCTCTGTGCTCTCTGCATCCCCGTCACAGGTTGTTATCAATAACCTGCAAAGCAACGGAGTCTGCGGTGCATGCTGTCCCTCCTCAGGGACTTCTGGCTACCCATCCGCAGCCTCCACCACACCATCAGGGCTTTGCTGTCCCTTCTCCCACCTTCTGCCGCCCTACTACAATCTTCGACTATCAAATTGGTGCTGAAACCCAGCTGCAGGGTGGGCTTTGAGCCTTGCAGCGCTGAAGGAAAGGGTCCGCGCTGTTTTGCTGCAGCACATCATCACGCCCTGGGCATGCCAGTCCCAGTAAAGCTGCAGCCGTTACCGCTCGACAAGGCAGGTTAGGCACCGCAATCGGTCCTTGGCAGCGTCCGGCCAGCCATGGCTGTAACAGCAGATGGTGAATGTCATCCTTGTCACCAAAGAGCTTCGTACCTCCTTACAGCATGAGAGCACACGCCTGCTTCTCTGCCCTCCTGGAGATGCCCAGCTGAGAAACATCAGACACGCGCACTGGGGTGTCCTCCAGCACCGTCGGCAGCTCTCGACGGTAACGATCCTCTCTCATTATCTCATACACAAAATTAGGGGTGCCTAAAAGGTTGTAACAAAGCCACCTTATGTCTTGATACTCAGAAACACCTATGAGTTTTTAGCACAAATTAGCATATATTTTTTGTAATATATATACACACCTACACTTTTTTATGTGTGTATATACACCCACACATACACACTTTTTTTCTGCCAAAGCATTACTCTAGCCCTGAAAAAAACATTGTGGCCCTTGTAAGCCATCTCATTTTCCGTCTCAAACTCCCTAACAAAAATTTTGCTTACTCTCCACCAGGCTTTTATGGGAAGACACCAGCCCTCATTATTTATCATGCTGGGAGCTCTCCTGCAGTTTCCTTCCCCAGCACCTCCAGGCTGTTTTAGCACAGATCCTTGCCAGGATGCAGACCCCGCTTGGCGGGTGTAGTCCTTTCTGGCTGTCGCCACACACTGTAGTACATTGTCACAATGGCCAAATATTTTTTTGCGTGCACCAAAGGATTATAACTGCTCCTCCTGACTGCCCTCTCATCATTATTTACTGCTCACCAACTCTTGTCATCTATTTGTTTTATCACTGGTGAGTTTATATTTACTTAAAATACTATGATTAAATATATGTAGTGTGTGTGAGTCTATATGTATACACATACAAGTCATAGGTAGTGAGGATTTTATCAAGGAAAAGGTACCTTTTTTTTGTCATCTGAACTTTGCGTTTCTGAAGGGGTTTCCATGGGCAGAAGCTGAAATTCTCAGCCCGTGAGCAGCCACACTCGGGCAGCAGCAAAGCACGCTGCGGTGCAGCGGCCAAACCTCCCTCCTCCGCAGCTTCCCTGGGAGCCACGAGCCCAGCAAGTCCTCTTCAGCCAGAGCACAGAGGGACAATACGTGGGATCGACAACTGCTCAGTAAACAGGTTATTGCAAGCATAATACTTTCTGAAATGTTAAATATTAAAACACTTTATTGTCACTCATAACCAAAATAAACCCTGTACCACCTGTCCCTCAGCTACAGTGCTACAAACCCCCCAAACCAACCAAACTTAAGTTCTCTATTAGAAAAATAAACTGAAATGATTTTGTACAACTGCATCAGCGTGATGTGCTCCCCCCATCGCCGGCGGGTCTCACCCTGCCGCTGCAGCCCACCCTGCAGAGCCTCAAGTCCTTCCCTGCAGCTCCCGAGTTACCTCAATGAAATCAGCACAAGCTACAGCTCAGCCTTGTTGGGCCTGGCTTACCTGAATAACTAATGTTTAGCACGAGGCTGTTTTCCACCTACTGAATGCGAACAACGTCTGAACCTTTCGGCTAACGCAAAGCGTCCCTGGTTGCCCAGCCCAGCCAGCACCGGCTGCAGGGCAGGGACCGAGGAGCTGCTCCGGCCACCCCTCCTGTCCAACAGGCGAGAGCAAGAACAGCGAAGCCTTCACCCCACTCTGTGAAGGAGGAAAAAGCAGCACATGGCAAGCATCATATGCAACATGGAGCCTGGTTTTCACCTGTTTTCATGGCAGTAACAACTTTTAGGACTACCACTAAACCTAACACCCTGGGAAATGCTGCCTGCCCAACACAGAGGGATCCACTGCTCTTACATAGCCTTCACCTGTGAGGGATCTTCTTACAGGTTTCAGTGGAAACAGGAGTAACCAGCACCTCTGGCAGTCCTTCACCGATTTTCAGCTCCTGCTCAGGTTTCTTTGCTAGAAAGAAGATGAAGTATTTGCTGATGAGTGGGAAGTTCTGCAGCAATTCACAGTAGCTTCCAGGAAGCATATCTTCCAGAGCTATGCCCTCTGACGGGCTCAGACGTAGCAGGTTACTTGGCAGCCAAGAGATTTTGGACCATGAGACGGCTCTGGAGCACAAGGACTATGAAAACAGCCGTCTCTCCCATTTAAACCTTGGGTTAAAGTGAGCTCTCCCCCTCTTCACTCTTTTCCAAACTGACTTCCAAGCACATTTTTTTGCTTCTACATACCAGTTCCTGCCCAAACAGCTTATCCTGACCCAGGAAATCCTTTCCCTAAGCTTATACTCTTTCTTTTCCAGAGAGCAATTTTATTTTTCACTTGCATCTCCTGATTTACTCTGTATACCCTTTAAGTCCAGTTGTGCTTCATGCAATGATCCCTGAATTTAAGTGATCACTTATCTCACCTAACACAAACTATAGAGATAACTCATTTTAAAAGCCTGCTCTTTTCATAGTACCCTCCAAAGCGGGGTGGCTTAAGACAGAAAGAAAATTGTTGCCGTAACTTTTTTTAGTGTCACTGCTGAAGTTTCTAGACTTTTTTTTTTTCCCAGTTCCAAAAAACCCGAAAAATGCTGTTAAGAAACCTGCATTAGGATCACATGTGATGCTTTTACTAGGGAGGTTAGTGTAGATGCTCATACAGTTTCACTGCTTGTCAGAAAGTCAAGATTAATTACTCCTCTAAAGCAACCACATGCAAGAAGTCCATCAGCATTGATACTCCGATGGCTGCAGCACTTCAGTGGGAAGACACTGAGAGATTTTTCTGGATATTCTCTGTTTAATGGCTTAAGTAGCCGCAAACACTAAGAATTATGTAGCTTTATAATGTATTTTGCTATAAAGCACAACATGCTGGGTAAGTCAGCCCTGAGAAACCAGTAGCCTTCCTCTACCGTCTGGCACAGCAGGAAGAGCCACTGCTGTGAATGTGCTGTGTGACAGTTTATTAAAAATAAATCTCACACCTAGAGGAGGAATATAAATGCTATTATCTCATCATGCAAACAATTTTCAAAATTTTCTGTCAACAGTGTCAAATCTAATGACATCTTAGAAGCTGAGGGACAGCAAAGAGTAAAATGTTGGGCTTGTTCTCATTAAAAAAAAAAAGAAAAAAATTCAAATCTCTGTGGGGCAATGGAAGAACCACATCCTGTGTCACATCTGCAGATCCATGGCCGATCTTTTTCAGTATCAATGACACACAGCCACGAGACAACCTTCCTCTGCGGGAAGCAGAGCGGGTGTCCTGGCTGCATCTGCACCAGGCAGAGGGTTTGGGCTAGAATCTGTCCCTCTGATGTCCTAGCACAGTGCTGGGAGTGCATCGTCACCGATGCCAGCCCGGGGGATATGATTTTGAGCCTGGCCCCAGGACACAGCTGAGAAGCGTGCGAGAGCACACGTACACCCCCGGTAACCTTCCCTGCTCCGGCTGTACTGCTGCCCTTGAGAGAACACCCAGCGTGAGCAGAAGGTACAACGAGGAAAATGAATTAGCGCAGCGGGTTGGAAAAAAATTAATTAATAGTTACAGGAGGGGGATAAAAATAGAAGAAAAACCAAATGATCCCCTATGTTTTTCAAGGGATTTGAACACTCACAGTCCACCGTGTCACCCAGCTGCTCTTCAACACATCCAAGGACAAGGCTTCTCCACTGGGACGGCCATTCCCCCACTGGACACCCTTCGGCTCTCCTGGGCTTTCCACCTAAACATAAGCATCGAGACAAAGACCCTGCGTAAGGCTGCGGGAATCTCTGGTCTCACACCAAATTTCCCTGACACTCACGGAGCAGGGCCAGCGTGGCACATCCCAGGTGTGGATGCCATGGGGGGACATCACCAGGGGCTGGCCTGGCAGGGACCGCGTGAGATCTTATAGCAAAAACGGGCTCGAACTGGACTTCTGTTGTTGGAAAGCTAATAACTTTTTCTATAAATTTTCCTGAAATTAGGACCACTCTGCCCTAAGTAAACAGATTCCTTTATAGAAAAAGTAAGCAAAAAAATAAGAACTTTATCTTTTCATGGATAGGGAAGCAATCTTATTATTGCAGGCTATTATAACTTTGAGGTTTCCATCAAAAAGTTCTCTAAGGGAGATAAATATCACATTAAACTAGCCATACAGTCCCAGAACTCCTGCATTTTAAAATCACCCTGGAGGTCAGAAACTTACACAATTACCTCTACATCTTACATTCTCTTATGAACCTCTATATCAAAAAGGAATAGTCAATTCTATTCAGGGTTAGTATGGCTTCAAGATAGACACAAAATTTTAGCAGGAAAGGTCTTGCAATAGAAATTTGGAGATACAGGGGTGGGTTTTGGTGCAGATAGCAGTATCAAGGTTACACTTGATTTTTTTAATGTGAATCCTGCTATAGTTTCATATTCATCATAAAATGCATGTATTAGTTATACTGTTTCTATTTGTGCTAGTTGGATAGGTTTAAATACGCCTTGTTTTCAATGTCATTTGTAGTAAGCCATGTTAGACTGAATCCATCCACCTTTGTATGCACAGTAAACCTTTAGAGATGAGAGGATGCTGAAGACTAAAGCATAGTGGGGTTTCTTCTCCAAGAAGGACTTTAGTACATTACATAGTTAATTTACCTTTTCAAAGATGATCCAAAATAACTAGTATTTAAAAGATTCAGGAGTTACTATCTTTTATTATGTATTAAGCAATGTAAAAGCTAACAATTGTTAAAAAAAAAAAAAAAAGACAGAAAAACATTTTTCCAGTTGGCTTATCCTTAACCCAAAAGTAATTTTTCCAATTACAACAAGAAGCTCCTTTCTGCTGATTTCACTTCCCTGGAACAGCTACAGAGCTAAGAACATTACTGCCAGAAGTCCTGTTTCTTTAAGATTCAACTTGTATTGACTCACAGCACTGGTTTTGTTGACTTCACGTGTATATAACAATCCTCTTATTTTGTCCTGTACTAGGAGCAGAAATATTCCACTTCTGATTGTGCAGTCTGCCATGCAAGTGTGTATAACTTGCATTTTCCTTTTGTGCACATAAACAGCTTTGTGATTTGTAAGGAGTAATTGGAAAGATGATCATTCCTGTTGTTATCTCATAATTATTACACACTTCTTGTTGTAAAGGCTCCTGATGAAATACCAGGGCACCATCTTCTGCAAAAGAATTACATTTAGATCACCCTAAAGAATTGAAGAGCAACAAGGTTTCCTTAGAAGTACAGGAGCATCCTTTTATAGCCAAAGATGCACAGTTTATTCATTTATTTCTCCAGTATCTAATTTTCCAACATAGTAAGAGTATCTGCATGGATCCTTTGAGAGAGGTCTGAATTCTAGCCTGCATCATCACAATAAAGAGAAAAGAAGCAGTGTAGAAATGTATTGGCAAGCCACGTATAAGCAGCAGTCTAGGCATGAAAACAGAAAGCTAGACACAAATTAATTTATGCTTTCAGAAAAAGGAAAATGTTGCCCTGTGAATATCTGCTGCAGTTAGATTGCCTCTAATATCCAATTATTTCCATGTTTTGCTGAAGATTATAGGACAGAGTCTGGAGCTCTGGTTTCTAATTTCAGGGCCGGGGGGTGGTCTTCACTGAAACTATGTCCCATCCTTCAAGCCTGACATTAGCAAGTTCAGAGTATCCCCAAGTGCCATGGTGGCCAGAGAAGGGAGTGAGCAAGTGGTCCCTCTGATCTGGGGTCCTCATTTTTTTGACCTATAACTCAGATTTAAATATAAAAAGAATACACAGGTAACAAAAGAATTATTCAGTTAGACACTGTTATCCTTATTTCACTCAGATGAATTTCTCTGACAAAGATTTCCCTGAAAGGGTTTTTCTCACTTTTGCAGCTGATAGTAATTAGGAATACATAGCTAAGAACTTTCATTTGTACAATGAGGAGTACTTTTCCTTGTACTTTCAAGACTCTGCCCTACACTAGCTCATTAACTAGCACAGCTTTAGTAATCACTGCAAAGACAGCACTGCAGATAAGAGGCAAAGCCAGTCCCTGCTTCCCACAACAGACGGCGAAGGAGGTCAGTGTACACCACACAACTACAGAACAAAGCCCTCTCTTTTTCCAAATCACTGCTGTGATCCTTTTATTAAATACCCATTGCTGGAGCCACCCAAGCAGTCAGGGAGTCCTGGTTCAGGGGCAGACCAGAAGGGGTATCCTTGGCAGAGGTGCGGAGAGATTTGTGCCAGGGTCCCTTTTCCCACAATCCCACCCAGACGCCCTGGACCCGATGCCGCAGGGCAGGATGAGGGCATCTGCAGCAGCCCACAGATGCTGCTGCACATTGAACGGACCAGCCAGGGCTGGTAAGTGATGCCAGCAGCCCCCGACACGCCAGGTTTCAGAGACAGCCAAGTCTCTGACATTACCACCCAACATATCTTCAGTTCCCCAGGAACTGGGATTTTCGTCTACATTTCTCAACACCTGCTCAAAGACACACAACTGAGCCAGTTTCCCAGAAACACATCTTGTTTATATACACTTACTTTCTTCAAAGAGCTTCAGAATTTAATTTTGCTTTTCGTTCAAAGCCAAACAGACATGGTCCTGGGAGATTCATTAGTGGCACAGAGGAAGCTTTTACAGCACCCTGCTCTGCAGAAGGCGGGTGGGGAGTTTGTTTTCCAGTCCTGGCCCAGGGTCCAGCCTCACTGGCAACGTCTCATACAGATGCAGAGCTCTGCTTGTAAGGATTATGTTCTGGGGATTTGCCTATATTTTTGTTTACTCTTGCTTTATGAATTCAAAAAGCCATTTGAAATTTTAATATGATTCACTATTAATCGCTATTACATTTTTTTCTATCACCAGATGACACACATTTCTATGCTTTTTTTTCTTTTTGTTGGTGTTTTACAGGATTAGTTTCTCATGGCATTTAGAGTGGCAGTGTAATATCACACATTTTGGGGTGCATCATGGGTGCCCCTTGCACCACTGTGGCACCAGTCCATGTCTCTCCCCCCTTCCACCGCAGTGGGCCACCACATCAGAGCAAACCCTTCCCATCTCATGCTTTTCACTTCTCCAGCCCCAAATCTATATCTGCTTTCATCCTTCCAGACCTCCTGTTGGCTAAATGGAAATTCTCATCTCATGCAGGTTTTTAAGCACATGAATTTTGATATAGCATAAGCTCACTGTAAGATTCATTTTCCTTAGGTGCTTGTAGTTTTGGGGTGAGGTGCATTACTACTCCATACCAGCCGCAGAAAATATGAGTAACAGAACATCTCAGCCATGATTATCCAGATGATTAACACATTCACCAATTAATTTGCTAAAAACCTGAAGGCACCTAAATCAGAGACCGGCTGGTCAGAAGCCTGGACATGCCCACCTTCCACCACCAGTCCCTCGTGGGGAGAAGGCACCCGGCTGACGAAACCTCCACGGGAGGGCTGTCCCTTCCCCTCAGCCATGCCCTCCTGCATGCCTACAAGCTCTGGACATAGAGGCAGGAGAGATACAAGGATATTTGGCTAGTTAACCCCCCCCACCCGACCACATACAGCAGACAGGGTGCCTGACACATACACTTTACGTGCTTGAAAGCAGATGGCATGGCAGCGCCCAAAGACATTACAATTTAAATATTCTTCCGTTATTAATTTATACTTTCATGCCAACAGCACTCCATGTCATCTCAATAGAGATTATTTTTGAGAATGGAAAGCTCAGCTTTTACTCGACAGATTTGCAGCAATTAAATCTCTTAACACTGGCACTTATTTTACATTTCTTACCTAGGTAAATGTCTTTTTTGACCAATACAGCACCTGTTGTCTTATCAGATGGCCCTATAATGAAAGTGAACAAATACTGTTTAAATGATAAAGTAATAAACTATAAACTATGTTGATTATTTACTGAGATTGTATTTTTCAGATTTAGTAATACTGAAAAAATATATACATCAGAATTATAAAAACAGCAAGCAGAATCACAATTTTAAAAAACTGACCAAATGGTCATGATCAGCAGTGCTATACTGACTAAAGTATTTAAGCAATATTATATTCTTTTTATTTATCTTCTCCTGTAAGCACAAAGACATAAATCACTACAAGTTTTAGCAAAACATTGGAACAAAGCGCAGACCCCCAGGGGGGTTGGGGCTGGCAGGAGCTTGGGGGGCTCTGTCCCACCCAGCTCCCAGCAGGTCCCCACAACTGGTCACTCAGGGACATGCCCAGGTGGGTTTGAGCATCTCCAAGGATGGAGACCCCACAATCACTCAACACCCATCCCTGTTCTGAGAGCTGAAGATCCTCAAAGAAATCACAGGTGGTTCCAAGTACTGAATGGATTCAACCTAAAGAGCAAATAGTGGGATGTGGCACTGCCTCAGGATATCACACTCCCACATCAGCGGTGCATTAAGCTCATTCCTAATAGATTGCAAAACTCCATTTTTGGAAATAGTAGTGAAATCCTGACATTTCTGTGCCTACACCCAGACTCTGTCCTGTCCCTGGAACCAGGCTCTGCATTTTCAACCCAAATTAAACAAAGATTTGACAAGTACTCGGCTCCCGGGGCATGGCTCCCTCCGGTCAGTAGATGCTTACCCCAACCTATCTGTCCTCCATGCATCTCTTTCCATTGATCAATACTGAACACTTCATCAGTGCACAGGCACTGGTGTTCCCTTTTTTTTTTTTTTTTTTAAATCTATATCATTCCCTCCATACTTCCACAACTCGGAAATAACAGGAACCATATGCTGGTTTAGGGTTTTCCCTTCAATTTTAAAATTACTTCTAAGTTGTGACCTTGAATACCAAGATTTTGCCTAAAGCAAGGTTTTATTGCCGTGTTATCAACTCCAGAAAATAAAACCTTCACATTATAAAAAGAAACAGACCTTTAATTAACTGCAATGATAGTTCTGGGTACCATTATCACACATTTTAGCTACAATAAAAAGCTTTTAAGAGAGTTGACAGCAAGTTCAGCCCATATTTCTCCCTCCTTCTGAGCACCTAGACTTAAGGAAGAAGGCAAGATCTCAGCTCCCTCTGCAAAACGCAAAATTTGGAAACATCTCAGATACTTGAGAGGTTGCACTGCAAGTGCTACATTAAACCCACACGGGCTTGAGGGCTGCTGTGACGGCATGGGCAGCTCCCTGGGAGAACCTCTAGAAGACATGGAAGACAACCAACCCTATAATAAGCATTTCCTTCAGCATCCTGAAGAGAAAATGGCTTTGGGAAGGGCAGCCCCAGGCAAGCTCCTTTCCAGTTCACATCTCGGTTCTGTTTTCTCTTCAAGACTTTGCAATAATTCCATTTTTTTCCTCCTATCCCTTTGGAAGAAAAGTCTAGGTAAGAAGTCACATCTAACATCATTCCAGTTGTAACCTGAGGTGGAACAGGCAAACCTCCTGAAAAAACCCTTTTCCTGAAAAGCATTCTGACTTCCAGATTTTGGATTTTCACACAATCTGAGAAGGAATTGCTTGCCACTAACTTTCAGCTTTTTAAAGTCCCAGCCACAGTGGAGCTGATTCTCTCCTCCCTCTACAAGTCTTATTGGAGTAAGTAAGAAAGCATGGACCCCAGGGCAGGTTGCCGCCCGGGAATGCAGCAGTCAGCCTGAACACTGACGGAGCATCACTTGTCACAGACTCACAGGCTGGTTGAAGTTGGAAGGGATCACTGTGGGTCATCAGGTCCAACCCGATTCCTTGGCTGTACAAAAGAAATTTCCTCAAAATACGTCCTGCAGAGAATAACAGCTTTTATCCACTTTAACATTAAAGAATGTCAGACCATTATTTACTTTGATTATAGCCAACTGCATCACAGGGCCCTGGCCTCAGTTGCTTTTCCAGGCACAGTATGCAGCGCAGGAGCAGTGTAAGCCACCAGCGTTCAACACAGGAAAAATCAAAATTTGCCCTGGATGGCAAAGCATTTTCTGAATTTTCCATTCTATCATCAAGATGGTTAGTATGCAAATTATAATTTGTCAACATTTTTGCAGGCTACAATTACATGGCATGAAATGTATTTACATGCTGTATGGAACCAAACCGGCGGGACTAAAATTGCAGATCAGTCTCAGCATTTAATTGGACACAGTAAATTTAATGAATAAAAAGGACCAAGGCAGCATCACAATGGCAACATTTAGCACATAAAAATTAGTATGGAAAGAGAAACTGCTAGGAAGGGCTCTGTTAATGAAAAAACACTTGTTCACAAGTGAGCCATTAGAACAGCACAGGCCAGAGGAAACATCAAGTAACATAAAACAACCATTTAGCTTTGTGTCTCATTACCTGCACTTAGGGTATACCAGGAACCTTGGCAGACAGAAGGGAGCCGAACCCTCATCTGGAGGCCACATCATCTGCAGAGTTATGAACTGGACCTCCTCCAGAGACTGCATCGTCTGCAGACCTGCCCTGGACAGCTGATAGGGACCCCCAGATTTGGGGCTCCTGCCTCGTGGGACCCATCTCTCCTGCTGCACGCCTCCGAGGACTGCATTTTGGTGAGGCTGTTTTTCCATACAATGGTACTAGCGCATAGTTAAAAACGCAAATATTTAATGGCCAAACCCATTAAATATAATTTTGTTTCAAACTTCTTCAGCTATTTTGGCCCATAGGTGAGCAGTCTTCCCTAAGAAATAATGTAAAAAGACCAAGGGAGAGGGAAGAAAGCCAAAAAGTCTGGTCTTTCCTGTCCCACGTTTTCCTGACTCCTCCATCACAGGAGAAGGTCCCTGAGATTCTTCTGTCTACACACAGATTTTCACCAAGATTTCTAGACTCCTAAGATATAGTCAGATCTTTCAGTGATCAAGCACATCTTGTCCTTATACCCCCATTTTCTGTGATTTTGCTGTTTTAGATTGAAGGAAACTTGCCCTTGCGAGAAACCAATACTTGTTCTTACTGATGCTAGAGATTCCCTACGCTCTAGTAATTTGCTTTTAAATTAAAAGAAACTATGGTTTAGAATATTGATGTATTTCTCAAATTTGTTTTGGTTTTCCCAAGTCACTCTATGCCAAGTAATAATTATTACTTACGTACTTTTTCTAATCAACTGGTTAGATAATCTACACAATAATTCCAGGTAGGCAGTCACTGGAGGGGTTTTAGCCTGTATTTCTTTGGTGCTCCCTAAAGGTAATAGCCCCATTCTCTGCCATGTAACACCTTTCACCACGGGGCAGGGCAGAAGTTATGTTACCCTGTGCTGCAGCTCCTTCAGAGCTAATCTCTCAGTTAGTGCTGCCATCAGAGTAAGAAATATCAGTAGCAATTTATTTTCTTAATCTACATCAAAACCTTCCAAAACAGAAAGAATGAAATTAGATTTTTAGCACTCCAAGATTGTTCCAGCGTCAACAAGGAGAAAACCCCTGCTACTCTTGAAATTAATGTTTTCATTCTCTAGCAGCCCCAGCATCTCAGTCAGGGAAAATAACAGAGGCATTAATATAAAATACACTACTTGACCAGAAGGAAAGCATTTCAAAATTATGTAGAAAAGTGTCTCAAAGGGCACACTGTGATAAAATATATATATGGTTAAAAATGAATCGTACTTTAATATGTTAACCAGAAACAGAAAAATCAATAACAGCAATTTAAGTTTGCAACCAAGAGAAAAAGACATGGTTGAGTGAATGTTCAGAATGCTCCACTTGCTGCTCAGTGTGCTTCATTAGGTATTTCTATATGCTGGATTTGAGTAGATACAAGAAACAGAATTTCAAATGGACAGTAAGAATCCAGAGCTGTGCTGACCCTTTGATCAACTTTGCTCAGCCCATAGCTAGTCAACATCATTTTTTGAAGGTGAACAGTGTACCAGACCAGAAGCACTTTTTTGGTCATCTTTTTAGTTTGATGCCACTTCATTTTACCCCCTTTCAGAACTGGACATGTTAAGATACTGTGTTTCACATCGTTCTCTTTTGTTGTTTTTTTTTAAACAGTTAGTTTATAAATATTTTTGTTTCAAATTCAGAATGGCAACACAGGCCCTGCACTCCTCTTTCTCGAGTACACTTAAGGTATTTCATTGCAACACAGAGAAATTATCAATTGCCTTCCATCTTTTTAAGCCCTGTCACTTAAGACAAAGAGATGACTTCTTTGTGTGAACCACTGTCCGTTCTCCTGCTGTCCCCAATGCTCAGCTCACTGTGTCTTCGTTAGAGGTGTACTATCACAGTCACCTTCTCGCTGTATCTCATTGTCTTCCCCTGCATTGGTTTTCACCTTACTATTTAAATAGAGCTACTCAAGATAAATGCTAGCAGAGCAACGTGATCTAAATTTGCCATCAACTTTTGAAGCCAGACTCTAGTTAGCATGTTCCATCAGAAAACAGTCATAGCTTTTTCTTGATATCCAATGCATCATTATTTTTTAAACAGCCTCAGAGAGCATTGCATGAAGTCAATTCTCCAAAGAGGCCAACAGGAACATAAAGATGATGTTACTTTTTCATGGGCTAGGCTGGGAAGAACTAATTCCTTTGTGATAGAAAGTTTCTAACCCTTGCAGAGTATGAAGGAAGAAGAAGGTATTTCCATAATTAAATAGCACAAACGCCAGCTGATACAGAGGCTATCCCTCAGCAGTCTGAAATAAATTCCTGCTAACCAAAGTAATCACCCCTGACTTCAGAGAAAGCCAAACACTTGGAGAAATAGCATGAAAGGTAGAGCTGACTTTCTTGTGAATTTCAATAAAACCAGGCCTCAAAGGGGAAGTTACTCACTGGGAACAATTATGCCGTGGTGTTTGATTCCGCAAAAAGGCACAGCAGCACTGGCGAGCTGAAAAGGCCAGATCAACAATGTGGAACAACTAAGGCTACGTTATTTGCTGAGTATCTTAGAAGTGCACGAGAGAGAAGTGACAAATTTACTACTTGCATTTCAAGGCATGAGTGGCAGGGCCATTGCTTCCTTACCCCCAGCATTTTCTATTATCTTATAGCTTTCCTCAGCTGAAGTAAATGCTCTTCTCCAAAAGCACTAACAGAAGAAGACTGAAAGCAAGTTTCTTAATACTACTGTCATCTTATCCACTTACCAAAGACTTGTTAAAAACTAAGCGTTCCCCAAGCATCTTTGCCCAAAAGCAGATAGAGCCACTATTGATAGTATCTTTGATAACTTAAAACTAGCTTGAAGCCCTAAAGTTGAAGTTGGAGCAGTACAAAGGAAACAGAACTTAGCTAGGCACCGTTAGCTCTGATGAAAAAAGTTGCCATGAGTTAAAGGCAGATGGACAGGACAAGCCTTCTAGTAATACTTTGGTTGGCTCTGAGTCAGTAACTTATTCCTTGTATTTTTTGGATTCATACCCGTATCACTGGCAGCTTGCAATGCCTGAAGACCTGCCGCTCAGACTTAGTGTGTATTATCACCGTAAAGGGCTTGATTGTGGGGTAGAGCAGAGGTCCACTCTTGCACACATCCATTACTAAACACTAATGAAATAGCTTCAAAGACACTAACTTTTTGCACTACATGAAAACTTACTTTCCCTTTTACTACTGCTATAGTCTGTTAGGACACAGCTAGGTCAACACATGATCCACCAACCCGGTCTCCTCATCCAGCACCTTCCCAGCCTTGCAATGCTAATGATGCAATGCACTTCCATGAAACTCGATGGTAGAGGCCAATGTTAGAAAAAGCAAAGTGTCAGAAGGCCATCAGTGAGCTTTGTGAAAAACCAACAGCATATTCCAAAACCTGTTTTTGCAGGGAACAAGACAAACAGACATCCCAGAAGCAGCTGACGTCCCACAGAAAATAAAAGGCCAAGACACAAGACTTGCCTAGGTACTACCCATCTTAGCAAGAACTGCAGAATCAGCTACAAAGATTAGATTTTTAAAAACACCCTTGCTTGGCCTTTAAAGTAGAAAACTGTCCAGAGCAAACCTCTAATGGAAATTCCCCAGTCACCTCACCTTTTAGAGGAGAGGACCAATTTCCAAACTTCTGTTGTTCAGTCAACAAGTGACAGATCTGGGATATCAATATTGGCAATTACTGCCCACAGCCTGACACGTTCCTCTTCTTCACAGTGTAAATATCTCACAGAAGGGATCGGATGTGTATCTCTTTTGCACAAACTCCTCTTCAAAGTCCTTAATTCTCTCTGTGACTTACTCATGTTACTGACAATCACTCCTGACAATTATACACATCCTGTTGACCTCATGTGCCCTGAGAAACAAGATATATTCTGCACATAAATAGACTTTCAGTTCTCTAAGATAAATTCAAGTCATTACAAAGAGACTCTAGATAACCAATCACGAACCACAGACACCTCAAAGTGCCTGATTAACCCTATCAAGGCCAACGTTAAGCATTTGCCAAGACGGCAGCAGTTTTATGGCTGAAGGTGTCCCCCAGCAGTAGAGCACTAGCAACACAATTTCAGTCCCTTGCTCACATCTACTGGGAGAAGAGTGCCTCAATCACAGTCCTCTACTTTTTAGCAAATTCATTTAATTGCTGCTTTCTCTACAGATACTTTTTTCCCCAGAGATTCAAGTGAAGCTGCTGGTCAGAAGCACTGTCAATTCAAAACAAATTCTTCTCGATTCAAACCTTCCTTCTCGAGTAAATCTGTCCAGCTGAGTGATACATCTTACCCAACTGTCTTTATGGTAGGAACAATAAAAATGATCAGATGTCAGCAGACATGTACTTTGTAGTACTTCACCAGAATTTCTACAGTTTTACCCAGTTTAATAGGAATGAAAAGCATTCAAAGATGACTCAATAGTCCCTGGAGGTACTCCAGAACCTACAAAGTCTAAAGGAAATTAAAAGTGATTTTACATACTTGGGCACAGCATGTTCTGAGGATGGTTATGTCTTACACCTGCATATATAGATAATCATTAAAAGAACCAAGATACTGTGGTCATACAGAATTCAGTAATGTATAAAATAAGGATTGAGGTGAAACAGTAAGAGATGTAGCATCTGGCCTCTCCTCACCGAGGAGAGATCCTGCTCAGTAGTAATAACACCTCTTTTCTGCAAGCAGGCTCAGTGGCAGCAAGACCTGCATGTGTAGTTCATGTTGATATTATGCATTAGAATGACAGCACACGGAAAAGTGCCTGATCCCAACCACAGCAGCCTCACACGTTCCCCTTTTATTTTGAGGACACTAACCTCAGTCAGGTGCCAGCTGGCAAGTACCATACTCCCCTCTATTAGCCTTTCTATGGGTGCCTTTTTTTTTTTTAATAATCCTTTGAAATGTTTTTAAAAAACATGTAAACCCCATTTTTAAAGTAACACAGACCCCAAATCACATCTGCCTTTCATAGCGGTATTACTTAACAGAGCTTTTTGTTCCACACATCTTGACACTATTCATAGACCTATGAATCAAGTATAATTAGCTTTTATTCTAAAAAGAAACAGGTGCTTTTCAGTTTATTACTTCATGGCCTCCCACACTACAGAATCTGACGTAGGAAAAGTTAGATTTATTATGTGCTCAGGAATTATTCCACTATATTAAACACCAATATAAAGTGATCTCGTTGGAGACTGCATTATCATACAAGCACTTCAGCATCTGCATGATGCAATGTATTCCAGACCCTTAGAGAGGTAAATAATTGATAGGAAATGACTCATTTTTCATCTTTGCAGCTTTTTTAAATCCTTTTTTAATGTACATCAGAGCATTCCTAGGACACCACAGTGCTAAAGTTTTGTTCAGGCAACTCGCTTATCAGCATTGTGGCAAAAAATGTATCACACGCTGGATATTTTGATGGGTGCTTAGCAACATGGTCAAAGATAGCTTTATTATTGTGGTATTTTGCAGAATTACTATGTACGTTAACAAAGCAGGAAATTGAATATCAGGTACATGTGCCAAATCAGGAAATTACTTGCAAAGCTCTTTGATGAGAGCAAGTCTACTGTCAACTAGGACACGGTATGAGTACAAAGATACAACATACAGCAAAAGCAGATCCTCTGGTTTGGGACAATATTGAGGTTCTGGAAGACACTGAAAAACTTGCAGATAATTGCAAAAAAATCAGAAAATGGTAAGATTTTCTTCTGCTGCTTTCCCATTGCCTTTCTTGTTTGATGTTCTAATCTCTGGTTACTATGTAGTAAGTATCTAAAAGAAAAAGATAAAAACCACAAAAAGCAGAAAATAAACAACAAACCACCAAAAAAACCCCACAAACAGAAGTAGTGAAGAAAAATAAGTTAGAAAGGTAAAAGAAGAGGTGAGAGAAGAGTGAAGGCCACGTGAGAGAGAAACTGAGGGAAGTGACTGATCAGATTTCCTTTGTGGTAGTTTTAGGAAGAAAAAAAAAAAAAGTGTTGTATAAAGGATCAACCAGACTATCTGCACTTCTGATCAACCTACCCTTCAGAGAGACTACAGAAAAAAATCATGCCATTAGCAATTCACTCTGTGCTCTGTAGGAAACCTAATTACATACACTGCTCCAAAGCAAGCTCTCTCTCCGCCCATCATAACCAACCAGCTCTGAATCTCCTCCTTGCGTGCAGCCCTTTTTCTAGAAATTGGTGCATGTGGCATGATTTACACTACACCCACAGTGACTCCCTGCGGCCCTTTGAAATGCACATAAATCAGCTCAGCTCGCTTCCCTGTTTTCTTGCTTCGAGAGTAATAATTTTGCTCCTATAAAGTTCATAAAATCTAATTGTGGGGGAAAAAAAAGGGTACCCACATCACCAAAATGTTGGCTTTTTGAATGACAATTAGCAACCATGCATTAAAGTCCCATCTTCTTTACATGCTAACACAACATCTTGCCAATTAACTTGATCTGATACAGCTTTTTATTATGGTTTCTCAGGACTTTCCTCCTGTTTCTGTTTCTATTTCTCTCCCATTTTCATTTTTTTCCTGAGTCTTTCCTGCTGCTGTGCAGCACATCAGAGGCCACTGAAGACCCCCAGATCTCAAGCTGACAGGAGGGATATCGCCTCTGTATCACTGTTGCCATCCCAGGGCTTTGAATTGCTAAGACCTAGTCAGCTCCCACCCAAGGATTTACAGTCCAGCAGGTATTCCCCTGCACATACGTTTCCCTCTGCTCTTCGCTGAGTGTTTCTGAGCAGAATGGATGTCAGAAAGGGTTTGCCTCTTCTGCAAGTCACCAGCCCCTCCTGCCCGGCCCTGTGGACAACTTAAAGCTACTCTCCTCCTACAGCCCTTGCTGAACTCCCCTGGTGAGAACAATGAGGATATATGTGCAGGTGAGGACAATGGTGTTTCTTGTTACTCTGCCCTTCTCCATCCAGGTAAGTAAAATGCCTTATCCCTAAAGCCCCTGGGAGTCTTCAGAAGTCTCCAAGGGAGACACACAGAGCAGTAATAAATGAGCAGGGATCAAATACCAAAAAGCTCTGAACTCACTGCTACATGAATTGGTCATCGTTCGTACCTGACACTCGATTCCTTCACTCCTCTATTCCAAGCCTTATATCAGGAATGAAGTGCAAATGTGCATGGATCTCAGGAATTGCAGTAGCTCCCTACGTCACTTTTCCTCAACACAGAAGCTACATAATGGTTCACTAGAAATTAAAATCAACTAATGGACAGCAGTGCGTGAGGTATTTCTGTGTTTTCTTGAAGTTAGAGGACTACTTAGTCCCTCTGAGCAGAAATGAAGAATAAATAGAACTGGAATTAAATCTCTCAGACTATTAGACAAATGAAAAATCTCTCTCTGCTGTCAGCTTCTCTGGCCTTTCATCAAGTACTGTCAAATACAGCAGCACACCTTGCATACCTGATGCAAAGTCCCCACTGCTCAGAACGAACCTGAAGCAACAGAGAGGCGAAGCTGGGCGCTTAGGCTGGTTAGGTCTGACTTGCAATATTCCTAGGACTTCTGTACTCTGCCATGAGGTCTATTCGCATGTTTTCAACCCAAATGAGAAATTATACATTTGTCAGCTTTATGAATCAGAGCTACCATAGATAATCTATTTTGTTCCCACAATACATCTTTCTTCTAAATAAGAAACTGTTCATCAGTCTACCTCTAAAATCAGATCTACTTCTCTCTCTATTGGAGAAAGAAGACAGATTACTCATAATGGTGTCTTGTATCCTATTACAAAAGCCCCGGGAGATGTGAAACGAACAGAGCTATATGTAACCAAAGAACGCGTGGAGTAGGTTCACCAAGTTGAAAAGAATTATAAAGAGACTTCATGATTTATAAAATGATACGACTGTAAGGCAAAAAGAAGAAAGTTAAGCCATGAAATGAAGACACGTCTAGTTAGGATGAATTTAATTTAATTTTTCTGTCTTCTAATGATTGGGAATACCTAAAGACTCTTTGATATGGATGACATGTCCCACCATCTAAGAAAAAAGGATGGGAAGGAAATGCAAAACAGAAGGAGAGAGATGAAATCCAAACAGACCAGGATCAAGCACTCAGTGACAAGAGATCACCTGCCCCATAGGGAACACCCAGTTCAACCAGTGGTACCAGTTACAAGCACAGGCAGAGCAAGGTTGGCACTCACATGCCTAGATGCCTTTATTCACCCACCTATACAGCATGAATCCAATCAAAGAAGGTGAACTCAGGGCCCTTCAAAAGCCAGAGGTAAAACTACTCCTTCTAGTAACTAACCCAACATTTGTATTCTGTTCAGAAATTATGAGATTAGGATTCTTTTTAGATTGTTTTTTCTTTTTTTTTTTGCTAGTTTGTCCTTTATTCTACCATTTTGCTTGCAGTTGAAAACAAACTATTGCCTATGCCTGTTCCTGCAAGCTAAAAAAATACCTTTGAATCCCATCTGTGCCTGAAACTGCAAATAGCAGCAGGGGTCCGTGCCAAGGCAAGGGTCCCTCTGCACAGGGGAAGGCATGAGCAGGACATTACTGGTCAAAGTAAGGCTGCATATCAAGGGAGCAACAATTGAGAGCAAAAATAAAAGGAAACAGAATCAAAGCTCTCTCAAGAATCTGGACTCAACAGGCTGTATATATAGTATGGAATGGAAAAGAACAGGTGGCTTTCAAGCCTGACTAAAAATAGTTTGCTCAAATTTCTTTCTAATGCCTTTAAAGATAGGAAGTGACAGTGGAAATGAGAAATCAGGCTGCCCGTGCTCAAACCACAGAGCGGATGAGCTTGAAAGGGACTTGCAGAGATCACCTAGTCCAAATCACAGCATCACAGTAATATTTTTTTCTACATCTCAGGTGAACATGTATTTTCTCTTTCCCTTATAATAACACTTCCAGTTTTGGACCATAACTGCAAACTGATTGTTTCCCTCCCTTTACCCCCAATTTGAGCACAAGCTGACTCTTCTTTTCTTGTTCCCTATAGGTGATTGGAGTGATGTTTGCTATGACAATTTAACATCCTAAGTTCTATTTATAGTTTTAAAACCTATACACTTCTTTTAACTGTCTCCTTCCTTTCATTGACTGTGCTTTGTTGTTCATTTATTATTGCAGGTGAAATCTTCTCACATACATCCTATATTCACGTATTTAATAAAGTTTTGATTATGCCATTGTATTTAGTAACTTTTCCCTCCCCAATCATGTTTTAGAAAACTGCATTTTAGTGAGCTTCCTCAAATATCTTTAATCACAGAGAATAGATGGGCAGTCTTCTGATATCAAAGTCCAGAATTTGGGATAGCTTCCACAGCATCTCCAGCTCCATTTGCAGAACAGCATCACACGATATGACAGATCCTTTTTTATGCCATGCAGGTGTGCTGGGGAGTCCCAGAGGTAAATGGATTACAGCGGATGCCATAATCCCTATCCCGCATTAATGCAGTGTTTTACCACTAGGAAGACCAGGGAGAACTCCGGCTGTTTATGCATTGCTTATCTCTAGAGCACTGCCTCGCAATATGTCAATTTTCATGC
Organism: Buteo buteo; assembly: GCF_964188355.1. NCBI lineage: Eukaryota > Metazoa > Chordata > Aves > Accipitriformes > Accipitridae > Buteo > Buteo buteo. The sequence continues at coordinate 68,630,593 of NC_134174.1, read as the reverse complement.
CAGTAAAACAAATCATTGAACCACGGAAGAGAATTCTGCATCCGGAAACAACACAAATCCTCTTTGGTAGTGCACCTTCAGTCCCCACACAATGACAGTTAATTCTTGCTGACTGTAGCAGCCGTCAGCTCCGAAAGCAGCAGCATCGGACTGCGATAATCACACCATGGTTTCTAACCCCTCCTGCACAAATGGCTGCATCTGCTGCCTGCCATTGGGGCCAAGCACTTTCATGGGGGTTGGCCATCCCTGATCAGCATCAGTGCAGGCCTAAAGCAAATAAAACGGCTCTTTCTCAAGGAGGTGATCTACATAGGAACTACCCCATCTAAAGGTTTGACAGCAGTTGTCCAAAAAAGTAAAACAAGCTGAGAAATGCTCTCCATAGTCCCAAATGTTACATCTGACTCCAGCTGCCTCTACATTTCTGAGGAAGGAAAAAAACCTGCTTATACTTAGCTCTGGTTTTCCAAAAGTACTATTGTTCAGTTTCTTGTGGCCTGATCTCAATAATTACCAGATCCAGAGCCTTGCAGCCAGGCTTGCCACAACCCTCACCGCTCAGTGCTGAAAGGAGAAAGGAATCACACATTACCGCAAAACAGAAAACACACAGCAAGCTTGCAAGGGACACCTTATCTCTCCTACCTCATTTTTAGGGAGATTTTGTGTCTTGGTTATTCAAATGGTAGGCAACTGGTTTTGTTTCTTGGAAACAGAAGAGTTTCTCAAAACAAGGAAGTTTAATCTTGGAGGTGATTCTTGCCAAATGCAAAAAAGCTTTCTATTGATCCTATTGCTGTCAATGAAGGATTACTTCTTTATTACTATTTCATTTATTTCAACAGAACTTCTAGAACTAAGAACATACAAAAAACTTGAACATTACAAGAAACTTAAGACAACCTTAACCTCTTCTAGGATCCTAGTGCATTTGTGATGCACTCACACCTACAGATGGAAAACGTGTTAACATTGGCCTTTAGAAAGGCTCACAGCTCCTCTCGGCTCACCTTGAACATGGCAAGTGAAGCCAAGTGCTCGCCACCTTTAAAGGATTCTGTTGGATTTTGCTTTTCAGTAGGATTTTTACCGAGGCAAGCATTAAGAACAGGGAATCCACTCCATTCAGTTTCCTTCTGCAGATAAAAATACCCTAACGCCCAATATTATTTCAGTACAGTATCTTCTGTTTACTTCCATTATGAATATTAGCTCACTGCAAACATAAATACACAGTAACACAAATATGCCAAGAATCATTGCATCTTCCAGGCTAGTTTCAGTGAGTTGCCTAACAATGTTGTTTCTCCTTTAAACATCTTTATATTTTGGTACACTGATAAAACTCCCTTTCATTTATTCAGTCATGTCGCATACATTCTGCTTTGTGCACTTCTGCATATTTGCAACTGCACTAATCATCTCAGTCTATTCTCCTTTAGGCTTGAATGAGATGTTCTACATTAATCAGTTGATTGTTATTAACCCAGTTACATTGTATCTTTGCATAATGCTGCTCCATCTCTAAATCCATAGTCTAATCAGGTATTATGACATACGTTTAATTACAGTACTTGTGTGCTTCATAATAATCCTCTTATTAAGTGATTGGGGTTTTATGGTTTAAGCCTTACGATATTTCAGCAAACCAAAGGATGGGAAGGCTGGTTTATGGGTCAGGATCAGGTACCTAACAGATAATGCTGCTCTGTATTGAACAAAACAAACGAACAAACAAAGAAACCAATCCAAACCCATCACAACTCATGTATGATACTCCCAGAGGACAGAAAAACCCTGCTCCCTCAGTCGTTTCTATAGCCAGGCCAGAACAAGCAAATGTCCACTTTGATTCTGCTAAGAACAAGCATTTGGGGTTATTCATCTGAACAGGAGTCCAACCAGTACTGCCTGTGGTCAAAGACAAAGGCAAAAACTACACATTCACCTCCTCAATCTACCCCTGAAACAAAAGGGTCTGCGTGCCAGCAAGTCTGTACTTCTCTCTCACAGCAAAACACATCAGGCTTTGGAGACAAAGGCAAATCCCCAGGAGGCAAAGCCACCAGCAAGAGCCTAGAGCAAAGCCATGCAAACCAGCGGGCTCTGAACTGGAAAGGGGGAGAACGCGACAAAAAAACATCCTCTCAAAGTAGGATAAATGTATATTCGTTTATCAATAGATATGCTTACTGTTGTCCAGAAGGGACTTACCACCACTGTGGGACCAGAGGACAGGAGGACTCCGAGGATGCAGAAGGAGGCAGGAGATACTGTCATGAGGCTGCCCTCAGCAGTCTTTCCAAGCTCATGGAGATTAGGGGAGGTTCCCCATGGCTGGAGAAAAGCAGATATTGCTTCAACACCAAACAGGGCAAACACCACCCCAGCCTCTGGGAAGACTGTAGATCTTCAAACCTTCACGTGCCTGGAAACAGCATCTGTGAAAGGCAAGAAGGGAACTGGGATCACTTTACCAAGGACAGACTGTGCCCAATGCTGATCAGCTGCTGGGATGAGATGACAGGATCTGTTGCAAGGTATAAGTAAGGGATGCCATTCATTGGGGAAAAGGAGGTGAGGGAGGGATCTAACAGCTACCTATAAAAGACGGTCATGGAGAAAACTCATCCAAAGGTGCTCAGCAAAAGAGCAGGTGGTAGCAATGCCAAGGTGCAATGAGGCAAGCTCCACTGAGGCCAAAGGAGAAAAAAAACATCACAGGGAGGCTGGATAAACACTGGACCAGACTTCCCCTTGCAACACCCTGTGAAATCCCCATGCTTGAAGATGCCCCTAGTTCAACAAGGCAAGACCCTGAGGACCTGGTGACTCTGGCCACCCCCCCAGCTACAAACACAGCCTGTAGATTATGTTGCTGTGGCTGCTACTGCCCCTATTCTTTTGGTGGCAAAGGAAACAAACACAGGTTTATTTTGCTTAGGTAGTAGGAAATCAGGTTTATGTCTTCCAGGGCAAATCACTTAACGGGAGATGTTAAGAGCTGGGCTGTATCCATAAACAATAGTGTTTGCCCTCACGCAAACTGAAACATAAATAACCAGTGCTAAAACAAATCCATAGTGAACTGGGAAGGTAAGTTCACCAGCAAGCAATACCCTCCAGAAAGTGGCATGTACTGGAAATTAATAAACACAAGAAGAAAAATAATATAAACTGAAACTAAATCCTAAAGGAACAACAAGACAAAAAAAAAGGTTCAGCCACAGATCAAAGCATCACCTTCCCACCACTGAAGTCTGGCCATAAACTACCCATAAACACAAAGAGTCCCGTTTAACTCAGTGGTTAGCTCAAATACTTGAAGATGTGTGGTCACCTAACTGCAGCCAAGATCAGGTTGTACATGTGTTTTCTTCCCTTCTTTTATCTGAATTTTGATCTCATTATGTAAATTTTAAAGCACGTGTGCAACTTCAGTCAAATAAACACCTCTATTGATTTGGGTGGTTATTCCTCAGCACAAAGTTACATATCCAAATGAGTTTCTAGGGTCATAATCTTAAATATTTGAACCAAATATACATCTTCCTATACATCTTTCCATGGTATTCAGACATACTTGTGAAAAGCCCAAATTAAAGCTGTAGTTCACTTGTTTGTTCACTTGTTTAGAAGAACATAGCTTAAGATACGCACAGCTGTCTGCAGAATTTTGGCATATACAGACAGTCATAATATAGTGATATATTTTTTTATTTTATTCCTCATACCACAGAGTAAAGTGAAAATATATTTAAACTGTCATCCCAATTGTTTTTTAGGTTTTTTTTTTTTTTACTGTAGACATCCCATAAAGATCATTTATAGAAGCAGACTATTCTGTTAGTGTGTGCTTTAAATATTTTATTTTTCATTTTATTACCTGCAGGTCTAATCAGACTTTTCATAGTGTAGAGTCTGATAGCAAATAATTTAGCTACCAGACATCTTTAGTCCCAAAAAATGATTTTAAGAAAGTGCACAGTGACACATTAAAAATGTAGTTTACAGAAAAATTATCTTTATAAGTTATTTTTGTAAAACATGCAGTTGCTGTGTATACACAAAAAATATGCTATACTTGGAAAAAGGATTTGCAGTATCTACATGAGCTTTCTTGGAATCATTAATGTATTTTAATAACCACTGCCACATTAACCATAGGCACACCATACAATGTAGATACTGCTTAATTATTAACGTGTTTACAACACATTTGCAAATAATGAGCTAATTACTACAATTATGTGTTTTTCAATCATCTGAAACTGCTCAGCTCCATTTCAGGCACGGAGGGAAGATGTGCCCTCGTTGGCTGCATGCTGTGCACCTTGGGTACGGGTTCAGTGATGGGACCAAAAGGTGACCCCCAGCCCCAGGGACCACCAGCAAAGCCACGTGGATGGGCAGTGGGTACCACACACTGCCGGTGACTGAGACAGCTGGCAGGAGCTTGCTCAGATGCCTGGGACAGCGGGCAGCTCCATGGCACATTCGGGAGCAGGTCTCTGTTCATGTGCAATCCCGGCAAAAGCGGCATCGAAGCCTCCAGTTCCCAGGCTGCTGTTTATTTTTGTTGACTATTGATTCTATGCCAGAAGTTAGTAGGATTCAATTTTAACTGATTGTCTAGTCATTCATACCAGCTTTAAATTATTAACGAGCATCATGTCTCAGTCACCTGTTCGCAGTACTCCAATGCCTCAGAAGTGACTGGCTTCAATACATAAATACCAGAATGGCTGAATACAGAAAGTGAAATATTTTGCTGTGGTGGCTCACTGTGAAACTTCTGCTACACCTGGACCACTGCAGGATGAAGAAACCCTAGGCTACTATAAATAAGCAAGATATAGCACAGGTAGAGGTGGGTTTCCCACCCTTTGAACTCTGCTATTTTGTCCCACAGGCTGCTATGAAAAGGTGAGCTGTCACAATTTTTTTGCTTGAACTTAAAAATAGTAATAATAGATAAGGCTAGCCTGTAGGTGAGCCAGGTGTAAGAGATCCTCAGCAATCTTAAAGAGAAGTAGAGCAGACAGAGATTTGATTCACAAATAATCATGATTACTCACTATCTACTATTCCTTTTGCAGTGGGGGAAGAGGATGTTAAGTCAAACTGCTTTAGTTTAACAACATTTACTGTCAAACCAAGCAAGAAAAAATAAGCCTCAGGGTTTTACTACCAAATTTGGAATTACATATAATTAATATAATGGGCTCAAGTTGATTATAACCAATGGCAACTGATTTTCTCCAAGTTAGCATCTGCTTCACACTATATCCACTACATGTATATGCTATGGACTATATAGTGCACTATATACATGTATACACAGACACACACACCCCCATATGCTCAGTGAAGATCCAAGTCTAGAAGAGAGAGCTTCCCCAGCCTCAGGTGCCAGAGACACAAGCCTCTCTGGCTTCAGTGTTTATTTCTTCTAAGCAATCTGCTCTATTACATATCTACGTTTCATGGCAAGGTTCATGGCTTAATATGAAGCCTTTTTTTGGCTTAGGAATAAAGAAAAATGTCACTGTTCATTAGGACAGAGAGGAAGCCAGGCTGTGTCAATGAAAAACGTGACTAGTGCCCATCTCTTGTAGGGTTAATGCAATTTTAACACAGGTACCTCACTCAGTTTTAGAGTTTCCTTTAGGTCTCATCACTTGTCAGGAGCTCCTTTAACACAAGTCAAACAAAACAGAAAGAAAGAGATGTGACTTAACAGCCACTAAATGCTCCAAGTGGGCATTTCCCCATCCTGAAGCACACCAAGGCCAGACCACATGCACAGGCTGCCCAAATCATCACTTCTTAGCAGAGGGGTGAAAAAAAATCTAAACAGTAACATGAATTAGAAAGACAGCAAAAGGAACAATGGCATCTTCCCTTAGGAAGAAATGTTCATTTAATCCTAAGGAAGAAGGGCATACCAGCACAGCAACCTGGCTGTGTTTATTGGGCATGGATGACCAACGGGGCAGTGATGCTGGAAGAGTACATCACACCCCGTTGTAGTTGAAATGCAACACAGACCTCACTTGAGAAGGTCTAGGGCTTCCAAAAATGTCAGCTTCAAGCATGTTGTAAGAACTAACAAGCGTAAAATGAAATACAGAGAAGTAGGAGAACTATCACACACTATTTTGCAGGAGCATAGGGCAGAAACAAGTCAGATCCAGTAAGTGCCAACAGCTGATGAGGGGACACTGCTCTACACGGGCACAAAACATGAGTGAGCTGACACTAGGAGCCTCAAGTAGAAGAAGATTAAAATCTCAGTAGATAAGCATTAGTGAGACAGCCATTAGGATTTTCTCTCAGGCTATTTCAAACTGATTCACTGCAGATAAAAAAAAAATCCTGTAGATGACTCTGCTGTAAACAGCCCAGTAACATTTTATAATCTACAATAAACTGATCAATTAAAAACCCGTAGAAATGTAGAAGATGAGGAGCGTTTGAAAGCATTGCCATTTATGTTAAGTAGCATAAAAGACCTCTTCGTCTGAGGAACCTCAAAAGAGATAGAAGATGACATGACATTGGCCTGCTGAGGATGAAAAAAGACACTTCTCATTTAACTCATTCTCAGAGAGCATTTTCCAAAGAAAAGGAAGAATGAGGTAGAATATGGCAAAGAAGGACAGAAGGGGTTACTGTACCAATTTATTCATGCGGCCCTGTAAAGTCTTGTAGTAAAACCAAGTGTCTTTATCTTTGTAGACCACAAGAGACACAAAGAAACCCCCAGGTCTAAAAATGATATTTTCTTCTCACCACTAAGATCAGTCCAGACTGACACATCCCATTCTGGATGACTAAAGGGCCAGAAATCTTATTACAGAGATAGTGACCAGGATTTTGCAAAGCTCTTGGGAAGAAAAAGGCTGGTAGATGCTGTAACTTAAAATGCCGTTCATAAGGGGGGAAAAAAACCCTTTTGTGACACAAGGATACATCCTAATAACAGTTTATCCTTTTGAGGAATGTAGGTAAATAAAAAGTTAGATGTAATAAACAACTTTTGTTCTTGGAACATGTAGTCAATTTTAGAAAAGTGAGCAAGGACAAGTCCAGAAGTTAGTTACATTTTCCTCTGAAACATCTGGCAATGGCTGCTGCTGTGGGAAGGATAAAGGGCCCACGAGTCTGGTCCAGCAGGGTGGGACATATATCCCTACCTTCCCATTTTGGTACTTCTACATCTCCTTGGTAAGATAACACTTTGGGGGGGGGGGGGGTGGAAATTCATTTATTGAAAAATCAGGTCTTTACATAGTACTCATAAAAGACAGTTTTCCAAACCAAATGGGATTTGACCACATTTCCAGCAGCAGCACTCAATGCTGTTCCCTGCTCCCAGCCATTTAATCCTCTCTAGCCAGAAAACTTCCCAGAGCTTTCCCCCCTTCCTCTGGCTGCAGGAATCCTGCCCCCCAGCAGCAATCCATCAGGAGGTCCCTGCCAGGGGCCAAGTGCTATTTCTGCAACTAGAGGTGTGGAATGCACGTGGCACCCGCAAAGCCAGCATTTAATGACAGGTAATTTTCTACTATTGAGAAGTTCATCGTGCCTCACAAAGAAACAGAATTATCTGAATTACAGAAACCAAATTTTCATTTTGATGCAAGGAAGTAATAGCAAAGGAGATATTAAAACTGGGGGGGTGGTGGTGGGGGAATATCAGTTGTCTCCCATAAAATTTAAAGGTTGAATTAAAAAGGGACAACTTCTGTGGTACATGTCTGTGTCAGCTCCTATCACCAGGGCTATTCATTAGAGTAGAGAGTATTTGGTGAAATAGGAATGTCCACCTCCTTGTGGCCCAGCAAGCTTCACAGCAACAGTTTGTGTCAAAAAAAAAAAGCACTAAACTGACTTCAGATCAGGAGGAGTCATTAGGAACATGAGGTTAGGTAGTAAAAGGCTTGGGGTTTTGCATGCAAAATATCCTTACCCACAAATTGAGGGTAATAATGACACCAAATGCAACAACTGGGAAGTGTTTTTTTTGCCTAAGTAATTTTCTTATTATTTTTATTGTTTTTATTAAGATGCACTGGGAAAAACATAGTTCAATCTAAAATAGGATTTTCATTAAATTCTCTGGTTCAATTCTTTTTACTATTTAGGGCTAAATGCAGCAAATAGCCAGTAAATAGAAGATTTGTCCTGTTTAAAGCTATTAAATACAGTTTCATAAATTCCACAGAAATCTCTAGATTTTGCTTTCAGATGAAAAGATAAAAACTGTCGCCACAAAATTACGTTCTGTCTGGGCATGAAATTCAGGAAAAGGGTGAAACCACAAAGGCTGCAGTGGAAAGGGACAGACAGAGGATGCCATCCTCATGCGAACAGCGCATTGCCCATGATCTGGACTTCACTGGGTGCGAGCTTTCTACTCTTTTAATACATTTAAATTGGGCCTTTCATAAATTCTTCCTACTATGCTTGCTTGGAGCACAGAAATAAAGACTTAGACTTTGCTTAATGAACACAGTAATGTCAGGTTTCAAAAATGCAAACAAAATATCCTTTGCCTTCCCTGTCTGTTTTGACACAGTGAACAGCCCAAGAGGGTAAAGTCAACTCCCAGCTCTCGAGGAGAGGAACAAACTGGCCTATTTTGGTTTTGTGGTTGGCCAAAGCACTGACAGCTACTACCCAAATGCAAAGACTCTCCATGCCAAAGAACCAGCCCTTTTCCCTGCACAAGTCTCAAACTGCCAGACAGTGACACAGGATCCAGCACTGTAATTAGTTCACAATTACTTTGTTGCATGTGCACCAACTGGGTTTTTTTTTAAGTATTCAAAATAACCTAAAATTTGAATTCATTCCTGTGCTTCACCTGAAAGTCCCAGATATGACTGCAGTGCTGTATGCATCTGTAAGTGCAGCTGACACCATCAAATTTCAGGCAAGTGGTGGGTTAGTGAAATCCAGATCTCTATTACTCAGTGGAAAAAACAACACAGAGCAACATCTTTTTTACTTGAGAAATCAAGGTACTAAAATACCAGCTTTCCAACTAAAAGCACTGAAAAATCGAAGGTAATACAGAAATTACCACTGCCCATTAGGGTCTATAGTACCCAAGTGTCTCATTAAATAGATGCACATTTTGCACAGATAGAAAAACATGATTTAATCTGAGATTTCAGAAGAACAGAAGAAATGAGAATTCTGGTAATGTACAACAGTGATTCTCTGTGTTTAAACCTGATGTTCCTATTTCACATTTTGATTCTCCCAAATGCCTATTGTGTTTTATTTATGTTTTTAAAATTAAGGTGAAGGTTTCACTAATGTGAAACCACATTTTTCCCCTCCCACAGTGGGGTTTTTTTTATTTACCCGTTCTACTTCAGAAAGCCATATCCCACAGTTCTCAGACGCACACCGCTCATCAGATGCTTCAACACACAGATGCAGTTCTTCCCTGGAGCTGGGAAAAACTTTTCAGGTGAAGATCTTTCATTTGGCAAAAGTTATTTAGGGCAGGCAAACCTGTTTAAAAATTCAAATTAGGTTTTCAAATAGTTTTTAGCTAAAGAATTCAAAAACATTTCCTGAAATACGAAATTTTAGTGCTTGTTCTCAGAGCGACTGGAAATGAATTCTGGATAAAAGTTAAGTGAGGAAAAAAAGTCACCTTTTAAGAAAAAACATTTTTTGAAAATTACCATTTCAGGGGATGAAATTGTGTTGCATTTGATCTGAAACTAATGAGGTCTGCTCAGTTACTTGGCTGTCCTCCTGAACAAAACCAACAGCTTATTCACCAAGTTCTGTCTTTGCACCATCTTCACTGAACAGCTACATTATCGTAGCAAAGACGAGGACAAAAGAGATGTCAAAACCCAGGCAGATGCTTGTCATACTAGATATTTAACGGCACATCAGCCATTGCAAGCCATTCCTCTCAGAAACAAACACCTCCGCACACAACATTACTGCTTTGTTTTCTATTAGCACCTTTGAAACACTCCAAACAGAGACCAAAAAAATGCATCTCATGTTCATGCTCCCACCCTCAGGTAGGTGAGGCACAGCACTGGCATACCGTGCGAAATTATGTATTAGTTTTAGATGATTACTGCCCAGTTCAACACCAGGAATATTGCCAAAATTTCTACTCAATTCTTTTGGTCACCTCCCACATTTCAGGAGTTTCAGATGGGACTTTGCAAAGCCCTGCCACTCATGAGCCTGAATTCCCTGCTAAGTAGTGAAGGAGCTTTTGTCACACTCTAAACTTATGACTTGTTTCATATGGAAAAGTAATTCATCTGTTGGACTAAGAGACATTACAGTAATCCTTCCCTGTCCACAGGCCAACTTCTCTTTAGTCGCACTTTGAATTCTTGGAAATCAAATTAAGGCATTTTTTATAAAATAAAGGAATTTTATTATCAAATATGTTGGACATTTGAAAGAAAACAATGATCTACCAGTTTGTAATCTTCAGCGACTTCAGCAGTGCTTTGTCACGCTCCTGATGACTAAGGTAAATCGGGACTTCCATCACCTCCCTCTGCATAATCGTCACGCACACACTCCCATACTTGCTCCTCTTTTCCTTTCCCTGTATCCATCATGTCACGAAAAAGCTTCCTATGCTTCCATTTCCACAGCGCTTTAACAGGGAACAGTAGCCCTTGTTCACCCATCTTATTCTAAGCCACTTCCCCCTTCACAAGTTTTCTTGTAAGCAGTCTCCACATCCATTGTTGCCCCAACACAGATGACTCACAATTCCAGTAAAACCCATGTATTTTTAATCACAAGAGATATGAACCAATTAATGGATGTGATTTCTTCAGTTCCTCTGCATCCTTAATAAATCAGCAGGATTTTGTTTGATACCAGAACTAAGCGAAAACCCTGGACCAATAACATAAGCTGGTACAGCATGTGAAAAGCTGGAAATTAAAGAAAAAAGAAATGAAAAGAGGCAGGAGAACACTCTCTGAATTTCTATATGTGTAACTTAACCCAGCCAAGAAAACAGTATAATGCAGCCTCCAGGATGGAAGAAAGCCATACGCAGTATTTCATCCCGTGAATGCAGTTGACACCACAGAGGAGGTTTCAGCCACAAGATCACCACCAGCTCATAACCCCTTTTATCTCCTCGCAGCCCAAGCACGCATGAGAAGATAAACCTAGCAGACAGGCTGCGTGGAGCATGCAGGTGACTTCTTACTGAATAAAAAGGTAGGAAAGACCATCATCTTGGTCACTCTGATAACACACTGACTTACAGGTAGAATGCGAAGTGTTAATTATCTCGACTTTGGTTTCTTGCTCTGCTGAGACAGACTCAGCGAAGGCTCAGACATGAGCTGCAGGTCACTTCGTTCTGTGCCTGCCACGACAGATGCCCCATCCATGACCACAGACATCAAGATCCAGTGACAGAAAGCTTGTCATTCCCATAGGATTAGTTTATGTTTCCTTTGCTTAAATTAAAATAAGGATGGTTAGAAGCCATGAGATACCTTTAAACATGGACATTCAGAATGAGAACAAGTGAGAAGCTGACTTTTAGGATCACACAGTCTCTTCATATTTATGAATTTCCCAGCAATGCTTTAAAAGGAGTACCTTGCCAGCACTTCCAGAATGCAGAATTCTCAAACGATACCCCAAAACCAGCAATGAAGTGGATCTGCATCTCCTTTGTTTGTCAGGAGCCTTTCACAAGGCAAAAGAGAGGTAATCTAAAGGAGGACTGGGAGGTATGACCTGTTCATATACTCCAAAGGCATTTGATAAAGTTCCTGCCTAGCTAGAGGCTGTAGAGAAAACACTGTTACCACCAGGTGAACAATAAAGTCTTGTCATGGATTAAAACAAGTTAAGAGATAGGAAAAAGAATAGAAATAAATGGCCAATTCTCAGCATGGAGAAAGGTTAATAGTGTAGTGCCCTAGGGACTGGTCTTCAGGCTGGTGTTTTTCAAAATATTCATTAACAGCCTGCAAGAGGTGGTGAATAGCAAGGCAGCAAGCGTGCCTAACAAAATTGTTTTAGGTCAGTCACAAGGTGTGGAGGCTGGGAAGGAGCAACCACCAGTGCACAAATGCACACTGAGCAACCCAGGCCCTGCTCCCCAACTGCAGCAGTGGGGAAATGGCATGGAGACATCAGAGCGCCTGGTATTGCCAGATAGTTGTAAACACCCAAGAAAAGCAGCCAAAAGTCCTGTAAGAACTCACCTAATGCTATACCTGATATAATGCCAAACATCTGCTAAGGTCCAGGAATAATCAAAACGAACAGTGAAAAGAAAAAACTCTAGACACACAAAAACATTATACAAAACATCTCCCCAACCTATTATCATTAAGATTTTTTTTTTAATAAGATGACAAAGCTAGCAGAAACAAAACTATTTTGAAATATCACAATATCCTTAGAATAGTCCATCACCCCTTCCACATCTCTCTAACCTTTTTTGTGCACTATTTTGAAATATCACAATATCCTTAGAATAGTCCATCACCCCTTCCACATCTCTCTAACCTTTTTTGTGCACTTGGTCTTCTCTGGTCCTTACAAGCATCTTACAGCATATCCAAAAGTTCTCCTTGGAAATCACCCACATTTCCAGCATTTAGAGGTCATGGTATTTTCTCCTTTACCTGCATTAGTGGCATCACTCGGATTAAATAAAGGCAGAACATTATTCATAGGCATAGAAAGTGCAAGGAACATTTGATGATACTATAGTTTGATTTGAGATTCATTGCTGCTCACCAAGCCTTAGATCAAGGGAAGAAGCTACCCCCAGGAACAAACAGTGGGAATAAAAATATCCCAAGAAACTAGTGGGAATTAGCACAAGAATGGGTATTCACCCAGGGAGATAATTTGCAGCAAGAGCCTCTTAGGTGTTGGGGGCAAAGGAGATCAGTTCATTCTCAATAAATCTTCATTCCTAAGAAAAAAACATTGCAAAAAAATATGCATGCGCGTGGCCAGACCAATGAACTATTGTTATTAATACCCACAGGGTGACTGATGTCTTCAAAACACTTGCATACCCACCTTCAAAGTATTATGAGAGGACCTCAGTACACACAGGAGGAACAAAACGCGATCATCACAGGTGAGAGAGAGACACGGATTTTGTTAGCAAGTAGGTGCCTAAAGAAAGGAGTCAGATACTCAAATACACACAGGAGTTAAAAGCCATGCAGCTCACACAATTCAGTGCTTTACAGAGCTGTCCAAGCCGGTTGTGAATAAGCCAGTACAGGGTACTAGGGTCAAGTAGCCGGATCTCTGCTTTATCCTTAGAGCAACGCCACTCCATTTTGATATCCCTCCGGCTGGGATTACCCACATCCCACTATACATCCCTGTGCCCTAAAGCAACGACAAATGACTGCTGCCTTGGAGCTGCTTGCAGCCGGCCGAGCACTGCCTTGGACTGACAGCCCGGCCCCCCCAACAACGAGGGATTTCAAGCAAAGATCCCCAAAATGACACACTAAGATGCCTCAAGGAACTCCCCATCTGCAGCTTGTAGATGGCATAAAACCGTTCTCACTGCGGCTCCAGGTGAGAACGGCCAAGTATCAGCTCTACGACTGCTCCCTTGTTCCCTGCGCAGTGTGTCGGAACATTATCAGCATTGAGACCGAGACAGCAACATTTCTGTTATTAACAACGCACCCCATACCACTACCACAATCACGGGTAACTGTTTTTAATACAATGATAAAGCACATTTTCTGAGCTGGCCCTACCAACACCTCTTTACTTTGCTACACAGCACACCGATACGTGGCTGAAGTAGAAAGCGGTAGCAATTTAGGGGAGAGAGGATGAATGTCAGCTTTGACAGATTACTTTTTCAATTGGTTGTAGTAATCTTTTAAAAGGCCACTGACAAACTCTGAGCAGCATATGAAAGCCATGTTCACCTGAAAATTAAAGGAAAGCTACTCAACACAAGGGGCCTGCATATCTGATGACTTATACCATGCAACGCAAACTTAGAAAGGCACAGGTTAATTCAGGTGGTTTAGGAGAAATATCATTGTTCTGAATTATTTATAGAAATTAACTGAAACTTTGATATCCTGTTGGTACTGCATTTAACTTACAAGACAAAATATTATACTGTGGATGATTTTGCCGTCGTTTTCAACTTATTCCTGTTACTTTACCAGACTGAATCCATCAACCAAAACTTTATAAAGTCTTTTTCGGTTGGTTGGTGAGTAGGCAGATTACAGGCAGTGATTATTTCTCACTGATAAGAGACTATCAGTCCATTTTATCGACTGATTGGAAAGCCATTGGCAGCCTCTCCTGTTCCACCCCTTACTGCAATAATGCAATGAAACTAGTGTCTTATGCAATGCATGAGCAAAGCATATGAAGGTAGGAAAGAACTTTAATTCTAAAAATACAAATTTTTTTTTTTCTAAACAATTAAGCAGCACATACCTATTTGCTTAAACATAAGAATTTTAAAAGCATGTCCTTATGTGTAGGAGTATGAAAGACTTAATTATCTTTCCATTTTTCCACTAAAGAGGCTATGATGAAATGATTCTAGTAAATTCATTGGGAACTATTCAGCTGAGCACAAAATTAAAGACGTATGCATAAATACTTGCAGAACTAGGTCATTAACCCATCAAGGATCTCTTTCTGCAAGGTTTGAAAATTGTTGGCAATCTTTTGGTCCAGAGGCTCTATCCTTTGTGTGGCACCGTGCATGACTCTGTAAGAGTTTTCTACAAGAGCTTCTCTTTCAGTTATCATTCTCAGTACAAACATATGTAATTTGCCCAAAATTTGTTTTATATTTGCATTTTCTCAGTATCCTATAATCATCCTGGATGTCAGCAAGATGTACTAGTTGTTTATATGCAGTCTAAAATTTGCAAAGAATAATTAAGATGACATGGTTCGTTTCATAATGATGTTGCAATTTTGTCTTCTTGGAAACTAGTATTCTGTAATCTGCTTTCTTGGTTGCTTTCAGAGGCTGCATATGTGCACAGAATGCTGACACCGCTCTGCTTCTGTAAGAATAACATTGGAAAGAGCTCCCCAATGTAACCACCACCACCATCGCGTCATTCAGAAAGATCAGCAGCCAGTGCGCTACAACACTACCACCAAAGCCATAATATGAAATAATAATCAGCTTATTTTAAAGTGTCAAAACCCATCATATTTTGAATAATTTTCCTAAGAAAGATAGTTGCATATGGTTGTGGAAAGCCAGACATTTGAAGGACAGGAACAATTCTACGTATATCTAGATGCAGGCACGTGGTCTTAAAGCCAAATATAATCCTTCGTCTACACATACTTCAAAAACTGCTTTAAAAATGATGTGTACATAATCTTCACTGCTATAACCTTTCTAATTCTTCGTTGTGATGTATTTTTCATGCAAAGGGAAACACCACATGATTTTTGCCCTCTGTAGGTATAAGAAAGAATTTCCTACCATGTTTTTCCTGTTAAATGGCATCCTTATTGCCAGCAAATACTTGCATTAACACATTTTACAAGACACTGCTGGAAGTGAAGAATGCTGCTCTGAACTCTTCTAACTCCTCTCTGCTCCTCCAGTGCACAGAAGGCTCCATCTAGTGTTACAAACACATAATCCTGGGGAAAAAGAAGAGAGAGGGGAAAAAAGCCAGTTGATAGTAATTGATATAGATTTTTAAGTTGTCCTGGCAAAATAACTGGACTTTCCTGCCCATGCTTTCCCATGCTTGCTTTGCTATCCACCTGGAGGCTTAGAGTCTAGACTGAAAAGCAATGAAAAGAAGTTAGAATAGGGAGCAGACTTTACTACACAGAGCTCTTCAGCCTCCTACCTAAACCCCTCACACATGTACAAACAATTGCATTTAATCATACAATAACAGGAAAGGAACTAAAATTTACCAAGTGGGAATGGTGCCAGGAATCGGATTTTCACCCATTTTTGGCAGCATGGCCATGCTGTGGCTGCTTTCTCTCTCATCACATATTAGGGCTGTGGGGGTGTTAAGGATCACAAGTCTCCATCCAGAGACAGCTAACAGTGGATACTGTACCTTGAACCTGGAAGTCACATCATGGATAAAATGCAACACAGCATCTCCAGCCCAAACCAAACCAGCTGAGGACCAGGTCTTCCATCCCGACTCGCACGTAATGCCATTAATGCTGTTGCCATCGCTTAGTTACACTAAAAGTCGCACTGTAACCAGCAATGGTTTTGAATACAATAGGTTTCTGTACAAAGCCAAGTTCTCAGACCACAGTGCTGGGCAGGCAGACTGGCATCCTGAAAAAACATGGCCCAGGGTTAAGCCAGCTCAGCTGACGGATTATCCCAGGCGCTGAGCAGGCAGAAATGCCAGACTGATTCTGCTGGGAGCCTGAACATCCCTTGGCTTATTTAAGAGTTTCAGTCTTCATGACAGCTTCAGTCAGCCTACTGTTAGGATTCTTAATTTCAACTGAAACTTCCAAGTTGTAAGAAAACGTTGTCAGCCCATCCTTCCTTCAGAAGCACAGGTGATGCTGCCAGGCTTTCAGAGCCACTCCATTAGCTGTGACACTGCTTGCACAGGGGCTGGTGTCACCACTCACCCAGGCCACACTTGGGGTCTAGGAAGCCCCCCTCAGGAGGCTCAGCGGAGGTCCCCAGTTTCATTCCCTGCCTCGGTTTCCATTGCATCTGCTCCCTGGCCCCCTTGGCCACGCAGCCGTCTGCCCCAGCCCTGCAGATGCCCCTTTCTGTCCCCCTTGTCCCCAGCTTTCCCCGCCTGCATCCCTCCGTACTCTGCCGCACATCGCTGCTTCGTCTGCTGCCACCCCTCGAGCTAAGACTGTCTCATTAATCATTTACATCTTTATTTCCAATATAACTGGGCATTGTGCAGCACTCCCCGAGGACAGCCATTTGGGGGATTTACCAGTCACCGTGGGCAGCTTTTATTGTTATTACTACCCAACATGTAAGCTTAAAAAAAGCTGAAAAGAGCCCAAGTTTGCCTTTGTAAACAGCTTCCTAACGTTTTAGCTTTAAACTTTAAAAAAACAAAAACAAAAAAACAATAGAGCAACATTTGAGAGAGCTCGCTGTGAACCTGGTAGCTGTACCAGATGATGCGCTGAGCTAACAAACTCCCGAGAGCCAGCAACCACCAGCTCCCGAACAACAAGCGCCCTCAAGCTGCACTTCAGCAGCCCATCATGAGCACTTCATTATATTCCCCCCCAAAACCCCCTGGTGCCGCTCCGCGGTGCGCACCGCCGCCCTGCGGTAGGAGAACACCTTAGGGCTGGGGGTTTGGGGTTTTTTGGTTGGGGTTTTTTTTTGTTGTTGTTTTGTTTTGTTTGGTGTTTTTTTTTGTTTTGGTTGGTTGGGGTTTTTTTAATCCAAATTCCATGCTTTTCAATATACTGACCAGGCTGCTCAGCATTTGCGTTCATGGCTAAAGATTCGCCTTTATCAAGTGGTCTAACTGGAGACAGACAAGGCAGCTTTCCAGCCGGAGCACTGGGGAAGCACATCGATGCCTGAATTACATTTAACCATTCACTGTTTTACTAGTTTTAAATATTCATCTCTCAATGACTATGCTGCAGAAAAACGTGCTGACTGAAGGTGCACCCTCCATCAGGTCACAAAACCAGCAAAGTTGGCAGCTGCTTCTAAAGATTTTGTCTTCAAGGTAAGTCTTGACTATTGCTAAAAATAACACTGCAAACTAATTCTAAACTAGGCACAGCACTGGCAAGGAAAGGCACTATAATTCCACAGCCTCTATTCAATTAAATTATTTGGAAGAGGCAAAAGTTTGTGGCTTTTTTGAGAATTTGTCTCAAGAAACCATCTCGTACCTGTAGAAGTTACCGCATTTACCATGGACACAGCAGCACAAGAGACCAGCACAAAGGTGATGGATGATGAAAGCAGCCCCCCAGACCGCAGCAGGGGTCTGGGCCTGACCCTCTGCTCCAGCACAGGGCAGCCGTGGGGAGCATGGCTCTGCCTGCCCCAGTGCCACCACATTCCCCCTCCTCACACCTCGCTGGGGTCAGCTTTAGCATTTGTGCCACCATAAGCCACACTGGGGGACTCTGGCATAGCCCACCCTAGGGACTGTGGAAAGCTGACCGACCACACAACCAGACCCACTGCTGCCTCACCTTACGTTCAGTGTTCATGCAGGACATGGAAGAAACATCTTCCCCTGGAAACATGTTTTTCTTTCATGTGGGCGAACCTAACCAGTTAGAACTGGTCAACCTGCAGATGAGTTCACCATGTGAATTTGTGGATTTAAAGAACGAAGGCTGCAACAGCCCGTGATCCATCCGTCCCCCTTCCCTTCACATCTTCTAAGGAAGACCAGAGCTTAAACAGATCTCAATTTAAGATAGGAAATAAGATGGGAAATTGGTCAGCGGGAGAAGCATTTTGAGAGTAAAAGGCTATGAAGCTCAGCAACCCACTTATCTGCTCTGATGAACCATGAGCCTTGTCCTACCAGCCTCTGCTTGTCTCGGATCAAGAGCACTAGCAATTCCTTCACCTCTCGCTCACACCTCACTTTTGCCCGAGGCTACTGTGACCAGAGCAACCAGCCAAAACTTGTTCTGCATGTCAGCCATGTGTGCCAAGGCCCAGGAGCCCACCTGAACCCGGGCTGCCCATCAGTACAGAGGCGCTGGGCGCTCAAAGAGCCCTTACAGGGACAGTGTCTGCTGGGACCCAACATGAGGGGGCACTGCCAGTATTTCTTTTAATAAGCCCAAGGCAGTTTCACATGCTGGATGTCAGCCCTCCCAGTTCAGGATTTTAGGAAACCAGAAGCTCAGCTGGAGCTCAGAGTACCACCAAAGCATCGGTCCTGTTGTATCTAAGGTCTTCAGCACATGCAGAAAGGAGAGGTCTTTCTCCAGTACACACCAAGAAACCCTTTAATCAAGTTTTTAAACATTTCTGTACACAAGCAATAAAGTCAGTAGAAATACTAGTATGACTGCTGGGCATAAATAGTTCTTGTACAGGGAGAAATACTTCACACACACACACAGATCACAACTACACTGCAACAGAGAACGGTAAACTTACCACATGGCCAAAGGACTTACAGACCCTGAATTTACAGTGGGATGCAAGTTTTCCTACAAAGGAGGAGGCAAGGACTGTATCAACATCTCTGTCTCCTCTGCCCTTAATTTTATTAGCCCACTTCCCAGTGTTCCCCTTGCTTGGAAAGGGACTCTGCTCTCCCTCACCATACACATCAGGAGAAAAGGAAGACAGTGACCAGGCTTTTTACACCCATGTTCATTGACTGTGCTTTGAATAGCTCGATGGTCTCATCTGAATCGGCTGCCTGGAACTACAACTTGAAAGAAAAAAAAAAAAAAAAAAAAAAAAAATCACTGCTTTCCTCACCTTCTGCCTCAGTACTATGAAATGAGATACTGTATCTTTCTGAATGCTTTCCATTAAATACTCCCCTTATTAAAATTATTAACTGCATCAAATTTCTCCTTGGACTGTCAGAAGCCTTTAACCAATGTTCACATAATGCCAGATTAATTTGTAATTTAAAAATTATATTGCATTACCTATCTCAGCTATATGACACTTGCCTTTAAAAAATGGAATACTTCATGGCATTTTGAAAGTGTTTCTTATTCAAGCACAGAGGAGGTGATGGGAGGTGGCATTTATCTGTTATGCAAAGTTATTAAATATAGTTAACACCATACAACAGTTAATCACTGCAGCAGGACTCTCATTTTGGCCACTCAAAGGGAGCCGTAGGTGCTGTTCTGCATTCTATTCACCAACACTTTTCACTATCCACTAACACTTCACTACCATACCATTCAAAAGCAGAAACTAATTCAGGTTGGGACAGACCTCTGCATGTTGTCTAGTCCAACCTGCTGCTAAAAGCGGATCAAATCAGATCAGGTTTCTCTGAGATTAATCTAATTCAGTCCTGAACAGCTCTGAGGACAGAGCCCCAACCTCTCAAGGCACCCTGTTCCCCTTTTGCCCATCCTCACGATTAATTTTTTTTTTCATTACACCCTAATATTAAAGTACAGGAAAAAAAACAATCTAACTGAAATCTTGGGACAAGCAAGGAAAAGAAAGCAAAAGAAAGAGAAAAATACAAATAAGTAGAATATAAGTTACATTGTTAATTGCAGCTGAACACCAATGTCAAATACTTCTCCACCGGTAAAAAGTAACATGCCATCTTTAGCAGCCATAAAAGCTCAAGACCTCACTTACCTCTTCACCTGGAGGACTGTAGCTCCGACACGTCATTGCCTTTTCTCCCTTCTGTGCAAAACACATATTTTTCCTTGGGTGTCTCCCAACACAGCACCCCAGGTCTCCCCCCATTCAACTTTAGAGGCCTGGGAACACCATCTGACTGTAGTGCCCAAATCATTCTAATTTACAAAAAAACAGTTCAGGAACTTAGTCTGCACTTTTCTATTGGTAGTTAAGAGGAGTGACTTTGGGAAGAGTACCAAGAAATGCATTTGTAGAAGGCAACATCTGTGTGTGAGCGTGCATGTGGAAAGCTGAAACAAGAACCAGCACCTACACTGGTTACAGGTATCAACCACATAAACTTCCACCAGCACTTCTTATCTCTCAATTAATTAATCTACCTCATCTTCATCTCATTACAAGTACTAATAAACTACACACTCTCTCCTCCATTCCATGTAAAGCCAAACTTTTTTCCCCAGTAGCAGCAGTCTGTTCCAGAGGCAGAGGGAGAACGTATTCCTATGGAAGGGCGACAGTTAGCCCTGCAAGGCAGCATACAAGCCATGCTCCCCAGTGGTCCCTTGAATTAAGGTTTTGGCCATATGGCTGAAATTGTTTCCAAGCGCGTTTTATGTAACTGCAGATATCCCTTGTTGAGCCAGGAGGGGACTGCAGGCCGGCCGTGCTGGTGGAATGTACGCTCTCCTGCCACGGAGCGGCAGCCTCCACCCACACATTCTTCCCTTTGCCAAGGCAGCTCGGCACTAACGGCTCTGCAGCTCCTTAAACACAAACACACCTAGCCAAAACTACAGCTACGGGACAGTAAACCCCATACACAGACTCAGTACAAATTCTTAAATTACAGAGCTGCAGGGGTGTCCCCACACCATGCAGCAGTGCAAGCCCTGTGCAGAGATATGCCACTTTCAGAAGCATTTTACCAGCACCAGTGTGAAATTTGGATGACACCCCCTTCACACCATTAAACTGCTGGAGGTTGATGTGCCGGTTGCCATGTTAAACACCCCGATCTGGAGGGGTCCTCCCCACACCGTGCTCCCCGGCCTTGCTTGGGCATCCCCCAAGTGCTTTGAATGCAGCCGCAGGCTGCGCTCACAGCCAGAGGCAGAATGGGTTAGAAAAGCGCTCCTCAGACAACCCACGTTTAAAAGTGCTTGTTTCCAGAAGGCCTGGTTTTGTCCAAAGAAACGCCGAAGTGCCATTTTAAGTTACACAGAGTGGGTTTACAATGAATTCTGACACAAGAACGAGTACAAAATATACCAAATGTTGCTAATTACCAAAGCTGGAGACCCCCAGTTGAGCACCATGAAAAGTTAAGAAACAGTCACCAAACATGAACAGCAGCACACGTAGTTTCACTTCAAGAATAAATTCCGTACTGGTTTAAGTGGAGCACTGGAATATACGGAATATAAAACCATAAATTGTCAGAGGAACAACTGTTATTTACTGGTGGCCTGTTGCACTTCTATAAACATATTAGCAGGACTCTATAAACCTCAAGTAGTTAAATTCCACTATAGTGAATTTTGAAGGAAAACTATTGCAGAAGAAATAGCATTTTGTATTTAGTCTGGTTTTAATTAAAGCTTCTAATGCCTAATTTGACCACAGGGATGTTACTTTTTGGTATAATTTTTTTTTATTTTTCTTTAAATGAAGTAGGTTACGATTACTACTGACAACTGCCTAGATGCATTTGCAATTCACTTTGAGAGATTAATTAAGGCTTGTTTTCATGAGAGGGACAAGATTTTTTATAGCAATTAAAATCAGTTTTAAAGTTATAAAGTATTTTATAGTAATTACTAAAATTATTCCTAGAAAATTGATTCTTGGACTGAATTAAATATCAGTCACTTTAAGAATTCTACAACATGTATAAGTACCTTCTTCAACCTTTACCAGTTTGGGACTAATTCCCATAACAGTCTTGCTTCAGGTTCCAGTGTATTTAGATCGTATTTAGAATTTAAGCAACAAAGCCCCAAACGTGCTTCCAAAAGCTTACTTCTCAGCTGCTGCCTAAAACTTCGCACCACCTAACTCATCAGGCATCTCTTCTTCCAGGGACATTTTGAAGAGCACACGGTCAGTCCTGACCCCTCCTAACAAGAAAGCAACTCCTCAGAAGTTTCTGGCCACAAATCTTGAGCAGACACAGGTGTTTCTCTGCAAGCACAACCAACACAGAAATTAGCAAGGAAAAGGCTTTCAGCAATACCTCTCTGCTCAAAATGTATTACTGGTAAGGTTCAGGCACCTGTCTCCTCACCAGTACTTCATTTGCTGGGTTTCATAAAGGGAGCTTGCTCCTCTTCAGGTTCTAGACCTCTCTAAGAATATGGTGTCCTCGTCCTCTTTAGTGTGCATAGCCAATGCACTCAAAACAGTTTTAACTAGTATTTCACAGCTAGAAGTCAGTAGCAGCTGATACTGCTGTCACACGCCACAGTATATTCGTAGTTAACCAGAAATATTTCAGTATTTCACAGACACAAAAACACCTTCCAAAATAAAAACCCCATTAGTCTCAGCACACATGC
Source organism: Buteo buteo (assembly GCF_964188355.1). Classification (NCBI taxonomy): domain Eukaryota; kingdom Metazoa; phylum Chordata; class Aves; order Accipitriformes; family Accipitridae; genus Buteo; species Buteo buteo. The sequence goes on along the minus strand of NC_134174.1, from coordinate 68,607,700 downwards.
TAAGACCTCAAAAGACCTGAAAGTAAAAAAATGTTTCTCTTGAAGAGAAATACCCTCCTGCACATATTTGCAAGTACACCTCTCCTGTAGCTGGTTTGATGGTCAGCCCATTATTAGAGCCCATTATATTTCAGAGCATTGCAGGTATTGAAAGAAGGATTAAAAACAAATTCAATCCTCTGAATAGAGAAGTGAAAGATTCAATATGTTAACACGATTTAAATTGCCAAAGTCATAGCCCAGAAAGTAAACCTTTCCATCTAACTGAAGGAGCGCTGACGATACACCAAAGACTGGCCTAATCACTGCGTTTATTGGCTCATTTCCACTGTAATTTAAATATGTCCAAAAAGCTATGTTAAAATAGGTTGAACATCTGAAATTAACAATTACTGTACCTACTTAGATAATGAAGATGCATAGTATACAGCTGAAACTCATTAATAAAAACTTCCTAATGGTGCATTGGATTAAGGTTTCAATAGTGTTTTTCTCGCTCACTAGACATGAAAACAATTATTAACAGTGACAGAAAATTATTCCATACCACAGAGGTATACCCATTAATATTCTCCTAATGAGAGCTGAGCCCCTCCCAAAAGATGTAATTTAGTCCTATATAGCACTGCAACGGATAGTGGTGTCATTACTAATTCTTAAACATCTAGATGCAATGAATACACAGAAAGAGTGTAATAACAAACCCAAAGCTCTTTAGCATTACATTTTAATTGAATTTGAAGATCTTGACATTTTTGTCTCTTCAGTGGAAACACATTTTCATATGTAGTATGGTCTTGCAAAATACAGAGTACATAAGCTGTCTTTATTTACTCCTGATCAGTTCCACAAGGCTAAGTTGTATATTGCTCCAATACAATCTATAAATGAGTAATTGTTCAAAGTATTTCTGTTCCCATTGATGTCCTTTTCCATTAATTTTCTCCCTTCAGAATAGGCAACAATTCACCACTTTCCTTTAGTTCCTGTAAAGAAATATATACAGCAATTATTCTTTATGTATATTTTGTGATTATGCTAACAAGATTTCAACAGGGACAGTTTAGGGATAAGGAAATCAATTCACTGGCTATTAAGGGAATGCACTAGATGACCCACTAGAGGTCCCTCTTGACCAAGACACTGAAGTTCATAACATTGTATTTAAATTCTATTTTGTGTCTATTTAGTAAGAGAGGAAACTTACTTAGTTAAAAGATACACCTTCAAAAGAATTGGTAGTTGTCAACTTTACCTGGTAAATCCCATGGTATATCTCCTTCTAGATGTAATTCACGATACATTTTAGGCATACGCAAAATTTTACAACATCCAAAATGCCTTCCACAAAATGAAAAAATGACCATCCATTGATAAGACTGTTACTACCACACATTAAAATGAGACAGTAAGAGAGTTGTAGGAGTTCTAAATAAGACGTGCTTCCCCATATTATCTTGATGACTTAAATTCAAATTATAAGGCTGTTAACTTACTCAAGAGCTAGATAACACCAGGAAATAGTTTTAAAATAACATGTTGTGGAGTATATATTCTTTTCCCCCATCTCAAGAGAAACAACTGTCTCAATTTTATTACATGTTATGCTATATTATGGAATGCATTTTAAAATACTGACAACATTCATCTGCCCATACAAATTAGTGTGAAGTGAATACAGTCCAACAATGCAAACAGACAAATTACATTTAAATACCAGTGAGAGAAGTATTTCACAGCATCTCTGCAATGCCCAAGACTATACTTACTGATCACTGAAATAACCCCCACACTTGTTAAATAAATAAAATTAAAGTAATCTATATAATTTAAGTAATACTAGTATTTTTAGAACTAAATGAGATTTATTGATTGTATCTTCCCAGGAGTTACAATGTCTGAGGAATTGGCTATAAAACATTCAGACAAGAATGGGCTCAAGAGTATTTGGGGTTTAGAACACTGTGCCTGCTCTGTTACAAAAATCAAAAACCACAGTTACAGATGCAGATCTATTTTTGTTGCTTCAGGGTCTGTTCAAACAACTACAATAAACCTTACTTTCTTCCAGGAATGAGACTGTTTGCTAGGAAGAAATGTCTCACCCACCTTATTTGAGAAAAGCAATGTCAGAAGTAAAACTAGGAAGAGAAACCTGTAAAAATGCACCCATGGGGTAAAAATGGTCTTTACAGTAGCAGTAACTGACTGCTGTCAAGAAAATACATTTCACTGCTAAATCTTGGCATATGAGAATGGTAGAGATTTAGAGCTCCTTTCAACTGTATGTTGAGCTAATAGAAGTCACAGTAAAAGCAACCAAGTCATTTGGTTTCAAGATCTGGGGCCACTACACAGGAATTTCTGTATGTTATGGGCAGAACACATTTCTACAGTTTTAAACAAATGGTCAATTTACATCTCAAACAAGATTCTCCCATTCCTACCTTAACAATGTCCACCCCTCCAACAAGTTCACCTTTCACATATAATTGAGGATACGTTGGCCAGTTTGAATAGGTTTTTAATCCTTGCCGCACCTAAGAAAAATAATCTTATATGTAAACTTCAACTTCAGTAAAAGCAACAATGAAATCCGCAATGATGGAGAAGCTTAATTACCTCCTCATCTTCCAGTATGTCAAATGTCTCATAATCAACGCTAGGGGAAAAAAAAAAAAAACAAACACAACAAAATCATCTACTGTGTAGTTTTGCAATCTAAGACCCTCAAAAATCAACACCTTATGCACCAAGAACTGTAATATAAAAAATATCTCGTTTCATGGGAAACTCCTTATAATGCACATATTTAAAATGTATACTTAGGCTCTGATTGGCAAAAATGTGTTCAAAGTAATTCCATTCCCTATTAGCTTAAACATTAAAAAAACGCACCAAAAAACACCCCACCACACATGTATACTTCGGAAGTTTGGAATCAACCAGCTGCAGCTATTTCACCATCTTCATATACCACTTGCATAAAAACACAAAAATAAATTTGATTTCTGGTTGATTCATGTATGAGTTTTGGTATGCAATTCCTAGTATTCTAAGAACTAGCACTTTTCAATAACCAGCAGGTATGTAGATTCCTGCAAGTGAACTAGGGCCAGTAACAAGGAACAACGATTTGAGTTAACTGCTACTGATTTCCGAGTTGTATATTGATATATAGTTATCTGTTATCTCAAAAAGCCCATTCTAACATCTAGTAATCAAGACAACTGCTTAACCTCTAACTAGCAGTACAAATGAAACAGGAGTTTATTCAAAGGAAGATGATGCTAATCTCTCTCACTACAGAAAGAACTGCTTTGAAGAGGAAAACCGAGGCCAGATAACATGAGAGACTCCAAGATTAAGGAAACAGATCAGAGAGATCTCTCTAAGATGTGCTGCTTATCAGAGTGGAAGGATTTCTTTCATGCCAACAATCACAGAAAAAAAAAAAAAAGAAAAATTCACTGTTGCAATAAACTCCTCAATCCGAGCAAGACAATCACTACATAGTAGTGCTAAAGCAGTGTTAATATCTGACACGCCACATTTGACTTGGTATCGAATAAGCATAGTAGTGATTTAAACTATATGCTTTTACATAAAGATATTTTAAAATACTCTTGAACAAAGAAAATTATATTTGGGGAAGTCTTCCACTAGTATTTTCCAAACTCTTTATTTATAAAATGTAGTTTTTAAAACCAAACCGGCTTCCCAGATTCAATTAAAAAAAACCAAACAAACCCAAAACACTTACGTACCCAGTACTATTTATGATTTCTATAATTTGCTTGCTGAATCCACATTTTGCCATCTAGAATGCAAAACACACGTATGTTAAAACATATATCTGCTATATTTAATCCACAAAATTCCAGGTCCTCAAGCTACACCAAAGCTATTACCAATTTATTGCCAGTGATGACCTTACTGGATGAGCAATACTGCTAATCCCTTTTTCATTCTTCTTTATATTCTTTGAGCTTTAAACTGTACTGAATGTCTCTTTCTTTACATACTCTGCTGAAATAAATGAAAACATTGAGAATATTAAACACTTTCCTCAGCTGTGGTATGAAATGATACAAGGTGAATCTGTTTTCCGGGTTTGGCAATGCTATCTTGTAAACTAGTTAGGCTTGATTATTTTCTGAATGTTCGAAAAGCCAAAGCTATAGGTATGATGGGTATAAATAGCTTATATGCATTTGTAAAATAGACATGTTTTATTTTCAGACACACACTACCCTTTACTTTCCATTCTGGGGACAGTAGCAACCTATAGTCAACTGATAAATAGGTTGCATGTACGGCAACTCCCAACTGAAATTAGTAATTGAAAGTATCTACTGCAAACTCTTCATATTGACAGTGTAAGGACATAGAACACCCATCATTTTTTAGATATTGAATTTTTAATCTTCTTATTGGTGATTTCACTCCACCGGTAGCTCAAGCAAAATCAACGCATGTTAAGCAACCTGCCCAAAGTCTTGCTTTTCATAGGCAAGACACAGGGTTCTACTGGAGATAAAGTGCATCTCTTTAGAAGACCTAAGCCCATCTAGCTCATCACCACTGTTTCAGTGAGTCAGCCTAACCCACAGGGTTCCAGTGGCTACGAAATGGCTTAGTATAACAGCCTACAACACTCTTAAAAGTATCTGTTGTTAATACACACAGAAGGCTTAGGGAACTAATGAGAAAATGAAATGGAAAGACAAGTCACATGAATGAGCTCAGTCCCCTACCTCTGTACCCTTTAAAAAATTACCATATAAACAACTCTCATAACATGCAGTCACTAACAACAATTATTGTTTAGGGTACACCACTCCAATGAAAAGTCTGAGTTAGGTGCCATTCAAGTAATTTTGACGGGAAGAATTGCAGTGCCTTGCTGTTCAGAAGGGAATAATTTCTCCCTTGGCTACTCTGTTTGAGTATGCAACACAAAGCAATAGACTGACCTTTTCGTTTACAGTCATTTGTTATTATTTTAATCCTAACTGTTAGCAGTTGTCTGTCTTCAGTCACTACCTTCATTTCAGTGAGCAAGATAATTAAGTGCATCTTAAAGACACCAGGCATAGACCATTCCACGCACATGAGAAAAAGTGGATCATTTATGGTATGTGGCATTATACTTTAGCCTTAAAAACATCTAGCAGCTTTTTTTAAATGCAGTTGTGAAAGCATAAAGTGAGAGAAATTAAAAAGGATAGGACACCCAATCCAATTAGGTCAATAGAGGGAAATTTCAAGAAACATGTATCCAGAGATAAAGTTTTGGGCAACACTCAAACTGTAACCCTCAAGTAGGCTAGCCATCAGGGGCAAGCACTCAGAACATCAGAAGACAATCCATTATCTGCAAAGACAATCAATAACTAAAACCAAAAGGACATGCACAGTTCTTCTATTCATTCCTGAATTGTAGATCAATTGACAGATGTCACTGCAGGGCATCAAATTCCCTGATTTTACCGTAACACAGCTATTAGAATTTTAGCAATATATATCCATCAGGAAAAATAGGGACTGCTCTTCTCTGGCTTATAGAAGCACTAAAAAAGACAAATCTTCCCAGCACCATTAATTTTCATTAAGCAGGGAAAGCAAGGAAAAAAAGGTAATTGTCAGTGTTTAAAAAACTGTTTAAATATAATATATTCTGCAACATTTAATCTTACCTGTTTGCTTCCCTTCATAAAAAGCATCACAGGAGCTTTGTTTATCAAGATTTTAAGCCTACAGAAGGCATAAAAAGACAGACATAAAACAGCTCAGTTATTATCCCAACCTTTGTTTCAATAGGAAAACAAAATGCAAAAGTGGAAAGACAGCACCTTACAGCTTTACCAAATACATTTAAAGCATTATTATAAGCAAGGCTATTCATTTAAATTGCTTACAGTAACTCTAGTGAATGAATTTGGACCATCCTGTTACTTTTAGAGCAACAATTTACTTTTCTAGATTGACCTCTAAGTATCAAGCAGCAATAAGTTTAAAGAGAAACATCATTTTAGGATATTTTAAATACCATGCCTATATTTAGTGACATACTGCTTTTTTTTTTATATATACTGAATATAATACTTGGCATTTCTTATTCTCCATGTGAGAATGCCTTTTGCAGAGTAAGAGCCACACCTATTGTCCATCAGTCATAAGATCTATGGACTTACGGACTAAGGACTAATGACTCCTGAAATTCAGGAATAGGTCTGTTTTGCCTCACTGTGCCCTGCCCACTTCTGGTGCACCCACATGACTCTCAGACACTCCCCCTCTTTCCCTCTCCTTTCAGGAAAGGCTTTCTGTGACAACTGATGGAAAAAGTTAGCAAAGACTCCCGTCCAACAGTTGCCTGCTGAGGGCAAACTACCCTCTATAAAATGCATAACAAGTGATCCTTTTCTGTAAACGGTCACTTTGAATGATTCACACAATGCAAAAAGACTCTAGACTGGAGAATCCAGGGTCTTTGCAAAATAAAACTAAATGAAGTTTTGTTGGTGACCTACAGCCTTTGCATGTGTAAACCTCAAAAGAGTTTTTGTAACCAAGTTGTCTTTAGGGCAAAAAGCAACAGCAAAACTAACAGCTACAGCAAGGGTGAGCTACAGTAATCTGAGCTGGTTCCCCAGCTGTCAGATCTGTTTTGTGAAACCAAGCTGATTTCCAGAGTTCATTTTCAAGGGTATTTTCAAGTGAAGACACACAGTTAATTGGTGGAAAGAGATCAAACATTGAGTAAAGGAACATAATTTAGCATTAAATAGATTCTACTACTGATATCCCTTCATTCTATTAATTCTTAGCATGTTTGACTAACTATCACATAGGGTTTTTCTTGTGAGTGACTGGTAAGAGTGAATATAGTTTGAAAGAGAAGTCAGTTGCTCAGAAGTTAAGTATGAGGTTAGCTACAAAGAAAAACTAATCTGTGTCATGGAAAAAGAACTTCCCACTTGTCACCAGAAAAAAGACAGACAGACCTCAGCTAAACATCATGTGTTAACCCAAGAAACAAACACCTATTGAAAGACGAAGAACAAACCAGGGAACAAGAAGCTACTTGTGACTTATCTAGTAAATTTTTAGCCAGTTTTCCTTCAGGCCACTTCTACATCAAAATTTGATAAAATTAATAAAAACTTCACACACCTGTTCAAAAGATGATGATGATGCTCCTTTAGGGAGGCATTTAGCTATACCAACAATTTTAATCTATTAATACAGATTAGGTAAGCAGAGGACATTTCCCATACCTTCTTTCCCCAAAATAATTAAGCAAAGCAAAAAAACTATGGATACACTCAATAAAGTTGCAGCTTATGCAAGCTTGCAAAAAGGAAGGAAGAGACTAGAGGAAACTTTCTAAAATAAGGTTTTCAAAGGCCATACTGAGACAATCCCATCCTTACCTATAATTTAATCTCAAATTGCAAGAGGTAGTGATTGTTTTTTGTGCCCTTGGTGAAACAATTTACAAGTTACCCTACTAGAGTAACAAAAAATAAACATCAGCCCACAGAACAAATTAAAAATGAATTAGTAAATACACAGCTGTAGAAGTACAACTACTTTATCACTATATTGAAATGGCTTGCATTAAATCATTTCTCCACTGTGCTGAGAAGGCAAAAGAACCAGAACCAGTCACATCTAGAGCACTGTAAAACTTGTGCTTACCATCCTCAGACAGCAAGTGGGAATCTATGCTAACATATTTGCCTTCAAGGTACAGGCCACCTTCTTGGTAAACCAGCCCCCCTTTGCATGTCTTAATGGCACTACTCACATAAAAACTAGAAAAAAAGTCACATCTACTAGCAACTTCTCAAACAGAACGACTTGTCAGAGATCTGGAGCTTGACTGCCTGGGGCACATCAGAATTTCAAACAAGTGAATCTTCAAATGGGAAGGTTAAAGGACGACAAATTGGTTTCTAGATATTACATCTGATTCAGGAAGCAACACACTTCCTACTGCTGCAGCATATATTCATTTTGCCAAGGTGAAAGAAAACAGGAACTGAAGGACATGAGTAATCAAGAAAAATGAGGAGACAAGCCTAGATGTTTTCTCCAGTGACATCATAGTTATGAAGTCTACACTAAATGAAGGTAACAAAAGCTACGAATGTTTAAAAGATGATTTTCCCAGTTATCTTTAAAGAATAAATTCTTAAAAGAGAGGCAAGAAGGAATCTATATGTTCCTGCTATAATTAAAAATTAAAAAACTACAAATACAATAAGAGTAAAGCCTACTGGAACAGTACAGCTTTATATTAAGTGATGCTTACTGTATAGGAAACAGACCATATTAAACAACTGCAGCTGTTCTGTAATTAAAGAAAATCTTGGCACACTTCTGATAAAGCCAAAGAACAGGAATTTATATAGGGGTTCCCCCTATATAAATGAACATACAGGAAACCTCAAAAACAGACGACCTTAAAATAATGACATAATACATCACACCTGTCCTCCAACTTCTGTGCCTTCGGACAGACTGTGTCCAGCTCTCCAGATGCCTCAAGCTCCTAGGGAGATTGGGGAGAAGAAAAATCAGATGTAAAAAGCAAGAAGAACGTGCTTCTGACAACTAACAAGATTAAAAATGTCTCAGTTTCTAACCTTGACAATATCAAGTCCACCTATAAGCTCTCCAGCTACATACAGCTGAGGGTAAGTCGGCCAATTAGAATATGTTTTCAGACCCTGACGAACTTCTTCATCAGAAAAAATGTCAAAACTGCTAAATGAAATACCATGTTTGTTCAGTATCTCCACCATTTGTTTGCTGAAACCTGCAAACACAAAAAGAGGAATTACATATAATTTTAAATAAAGCATTCCCATGTCTGTATGAAACCTTATTCATTTAAAAAATGCAATTCTTCTAGATGGTAAGTTCAAAACAGCTCTAGTGTGTTATTCTTTACTCTGCAAATATCCTCAAATATTATAAACAGGCAAAAACCGTATTTATTACTGCGATTACAAAACCAAAGTATATGGACAACTTGGCAAGTCTGGTGCTTCTCTATTTAGAGAGCTACACAGCAAGTAACCTTCCTGTTGTTCCAACACACAATTAAAGCAAAGTTAAATGCATTCCCTTATTCTGCCTTTTCCAGCTCTTCTTCACTGAGCATTCACAAAGAATAAAAGCTTCTTAATGACCATAACAGCATCTTCAGTACCTTTCACTTCATTCCTCTAATTGCATATCACTTCCTCTACCCCTGTCATTTCTTCCTCCAACTACTACTGAACTTATCCTACACCAAATGTGGATAAAGTTGACACACCAAGTGGCAACCAGGTTTTAAACACACTACTGTGTCACTAGTTTAACTTAGAAACTTGGCTTTTATAATGTTTTCTACTACTTTTGCTTTAAGATCACGTACTTTCCTACTTCATGGTAAAAGGCAGACTCCTTTTTATTTTTTTAAATCTTTATGTTCACATAAGTACTTAATATTATTTTACTACCCTTGTGACACTTTCATACCATGTTTTGTTTTCCTTTATGACAGATCTTCATTATGTCCTACTCTGACAACACTCAGCAGGACATTAAGCACTGAATATTATGATGTAAACATCCAGATTTTCTAAGTATATTATGTGGCCAAGCTGCAAAGAAAAGTTTCTCCCTTCTGTAACTAAGCACCTTTTTCCTAAGAAAATAGTCACATTATTTGTAAAAAGTTGCGTGTATGAAAACTTTAACATTATGGAATTTACAGTCCATAATCACCTGAATCTTCTTACACTAGAGGGAAACCTACATGAAATTTCACTTTCAAACAATTCTCCTTCAACTCTTATTTTAAATTCACCATTCTCATTAAAGTGAAACATTGATTTATTTTTTTTAAAGAAGATAAATTGGTTTCTTAAATCATTAGTCTCTACAGAAACTCTTCAAAATCACTTTAAAAACCAAAACACACACATACACACCACCCACACCTAGTCTGTACCCTTTATGTCAACAAGTCCATTCTTTATGGAGTAACTTGAAAGGAAACCTTAGACCGATGTTCAAAGTCATCTTCATTCACTTAACACTGCCACTGATGCGGAAGCACAAACAGTCCTCCAGAGAAGACATCAGCCTACTGGATGTTTCACAGTATGTTCCAGATATTTACTCCGTAAGAAAACAGATGAGAAGAGGTCTGCTGCACTTTACAACACAAGGGAGCCAATGCCTTGACCTTTAGGACTGGTGATCAAATCTTGATTCACAACTCCACTGTTCCTCCATAAGCTATTTGCCCTGCTACGAAAATTATGCTCATCAGGAAACCACACTAAGTACATTGCAACACTTTGAAAGATTTTGGAGTTTTGCTTCATTTCTAACACATGGTCTTTATCCTACAGTATTTCAACACCTGCCACTGTTGCTTGCTTGCATGCACATCCCTTCTAAGGAAGTAGAAGCCTCCTAGACAACACTATCATATGGTTTGCAAAAAGGATCTATGAGAATTTGTCCATAAACCAATGTGATAATAATGTGTGTGTTATATCATTGCCAACTCATTCTGTTTTGGATTCAAATGCCCTTGCAATCCTACCAATTCCCTCAAAGAATTCCAACAAATGCTGTGCAGACAAATGAAAACCTCTATACAAATATTAAAAATAAAAAAAAGACAACGCTTAAAGGCTTTAATAAAGGAATAGAAAAATAAAGACTCTTTAAATGGGAAAAAGAATCAAAGTGCCATAGAAGAATAACCTTTGATTTCAGCTTGCAAGACCACCTATTAGTTTTTGAAATATGGATTTTTACTACAGCTTTCTGCACTTTTCATGATCTGCAATTTATTGAGATATGAAGTAGCAGTATTTATATGTACAGCATCTAAGTTGCTGTTCTTTCTACAACTGAAGTGTTAAGTTCATGTACAGCCTGAAGTAAAACACAGATTCTGAAATTTTTCATACATCTGGGAGTTCATTAGTAAACAGCTAAAGGCTGATTGCTGATGGTTATTCCATCGCCAATATATTAACTCATTTCTACTGTAAGGAACTAGGGAAAAAAAGCTTTATTTTAGCTGTAGGCAATTACATGCAAACTAGAAAGATTGATTGGTTGTGTTTCATTTTGAAGGGTTATGGCAGCAGTCTGGAAGTGTTATGCTTAAGGATAAAGCGCCAGAACAGCTTTACTTTCATAACAAAAGATTTAGGTTGAATTTCTGAAGAAATGCCATACATGCATTACAAGGAATAATTAAACTGCTAACAAAATGTTTTAAGCAGTTATCTAGATGATCACAAATGCCACTCCAGATTCTACACCAATAAAAACACCCTAAATAAATTATGGTATTGATGAAGCAAGTAAATACTGCCACAGTCCAAATGAATTTGCTGAAATAATACAACGTACATAGTACTCACATACAATTGCCAGTAAACACATAGCCAAGGGCACAAACCTTACTTTACACTATGCTTAGCTGGCTTTTCCAAGGAAGAAATTACAAACTACAAGATTATCCCAAAATACACTGCTGGACAGGGTTCCCTCTACTTGCCAACTGCACTGAAGTGTTGAGTGCAAGACTATTATTTGTATCAAAATAGGTACAATTCAAAAATACTTTCACCTTTAAACAAGCATGGCTCCTTTTAGTTAATTTTATTTCTATTACTCCTACTACAGATCCATATCATCTTTGACAAAATGTTAAATTACCTTTACCTTGAAAAAGACTGTCTATTCTAGGAAATTTAATGGACCCAACTTACTAACATCATCCAACTATTGCCAGAAACTACCACAGCAGTCTAAAGCAGGCACAGTATTTAACTGCAAAATTAAGAGCTGTAAATTCAGATTATTTCATGTGTTGCACTACATTTGAATACTTCCAATGTACCTCTATTTAGGTAAGTACCTCCTGTGCATTTTTCATGGGGTACCTTGATCCTAAACCTTGATGCCTCGATGTCTTTTTTTGCTTGTGTTTTTTGTGGGGTTTTTTTGTTTGTTGGTTTTGGTGGGTTTTTTTTTTCAAATAGCCTCACAATGCTCTCCCATCAAAAATTCAAACACATAAGAAACAGTAAAGGGTCTTTTCTCTACGTAACTTTAAAATCTGCCCAGTGTTCTGCTCAATGCCCTTTAGAAAGCTGGGTCTCTACCGAACACCTGCAGAAATCCAAAGGAGAAACGGTGTGCCAGTGCCATGAATTGATCACGCCGACACAAAGGCTGACTCGGGTGTAACAGAGAACCTGTGCACACAAGCACTGCAGGGGAGACTCACCACTGCCTGCACAACACCTTTGAGCTCACCACAGACATAGCAAGAACCACGCTCTGCTCCGACAGCTTGCCACACACCTGTCAACTCACAGCGCAAGCACAGCAGGTTCATTAACAATAGTCCCACATTAGCATCCAACACAATTAAACTTAAAGCACGTGTATCTGAATAACCTAAACTGTAGACACCTCAAATGCACTCATAAATATCAGGAGCTCATCAGAGCAGTGCTCTATTACGCACAGGTAGACTTGCCGAATCTACTTCTGAATAAGCCAAAATTTCCATTCCTGCAAAATTATCTATAAATTCCTATGATGATATGTAACTTTCACACACCTATAACTGTACTATTACATAATACAAATACAGAATCATCTACACATAAATAGATGGAACTTCATCAGCTCTTCGTAGGAGCAAATGCCTATGCACAAACTGCTAGAATCCCAACCTACGACACAACAGCATAATGAATGTGGAAGTTTTGAAATCTATGGTTATTTCTGAAACCATTTCTACCAAAGTGATTCTGGGACCTGTTAGTGCATTGAAATGAAACAGCCACCTCGAAATTAGAAAGGGAAAAAGAAGGAGAAAAACAGAGTGTGCAGGTACCAACACAGTAGAAGCCCAATACAGTATGTGAAGCCTCAGTACATACAGGATCTTGCACTTCCTCTTGTATTTCTGTAACCCTTTCACAGCAACACCTGAAAAAGCAGATTGTAAAATGGCATGCAAATATTTTAAAAGTAGCTGAAAGTACACTTAGGTACGGAAGGCAGAGGCAATAAGAAAAGCTGCACACAAGCTGTAAGCAAGTGCTTCATCAACCTGAAGTAGCCTGGACCAAGTTACAAGACTCCCCTCACTCTGCCAAGGCAGGATTACCCTCTACAGCAAATGGCCCAGATTGACATATATACTTGACATGCTTTAACCATTGTTTCTCTTTCAAATATTGTTTCATGACTTTTACACATAAACCTTCCTTCTCGAAAAGGGCAGCACATACTAAACTCCCTCCAATTAACAGCACTTGACAGCAGACTCTCCTCCTTTCCTGCCCCATATACACAATATCAGTCCAAAGCTGCTCTTTGTAATTCAATCCAGACAGGCCCACCCAGCAGCTTCACCACTGTTACCACTCTGCTCAGCTCCCTCATTTATCAAGCATTGGTCCTGACACGAAACCACCTGAAGTTAATGAAAAGACTCTTATTTACTCTGTGGACCCAAATCCTCAATTTCAATAACTAGAACTATATAGAACTGCGTAAATAGCTCTCCTGTAATAGAATGCCTTCCCAGATAAAATGCAAATTAGCAGAGGCTGTTTGGCAAGTCATGTATCACAAATCTGCATTATTCTCACGTCACCAAATCAATGCGTTCCATATCTTTATCCTTCCCTTTTCCCCCTTTTAACAGCACATGGTGATATGACAATTTGAATCCTTCCAGATTAACAAAAAGAGACAGAACACATAAAATCAGGGTTTTTTAGGTCCTTTAATAACATTTCATCCATTTTCCTTTACATAGTTCTGCACTCAGTTACTTTTGGAAACTTCCTGGACACAGTCCAATAGAAAGCACAAGAAGCAGCTACATGGGGATGTCTGCCCTTGAAACTGTTAACTGGATTTAATACTTAAAACTGTGGCAAGATCTTCCATGGCTGAAAGATCAGCAGTGCATGCACACCACAAGGATATTTGGCAATTATGTGAATATAGCATCAATAAATCACCACACCCAACAGTTCAAACCAAGCATTTGTGGACTCCTGACTAGACACGAGAAGCACTGCTCTGTCTCTAGGATGCACCTGCTGAGCCCTTACCAGAAGGGGTCAAAAAGTATAGTTCCACAAGTCCTCATTCCTTTCCTCAAAATGTTCTAAACACATTTAGTTCACATGCATCTCTGTCATTATATAGAAACATTTATGAGGAATCTTTCAAGCTTGTGCATGCTACTGTAATTCATGGACAGATGGACAAAACAAGTATTTTCATTATTTGCTTTTAGACACAAATAACTGAGGTTTTTGCATCACAATTTAACTTTTTGAGCAATTATCTCTTTATTGATTCCATAAGTATATGCCATGGGCCTTTCTTCAGGAGCTTGGCTGTAAGGAGTTAGCTATTGCTAGTTCCTTTCTTATTCTCCTGTTATGTTTCACAATTCCTTCATCTCTTTGGCCCAGCACTGTAGCTGATATGATTTGCCCCACAGGATACATGTTTGCTTAGCAAAGAAGTCAGCGCAACTTCTTGAGACTGCAGGAGCAGAGGGATAGCAGCTTCATAGTACTTAGAAATTTTGCCTTTTAATATTTGTTCATGTGTTTTCCATATAGATCAACACTTCAAGTTAGTTATGAACCAACCACTCTAAACAGTGAGCAAGAGTTAAGAGAACTAGGTTTAAGAAAAGGCCTTTCCACTGCAACAGAAACACATGCTACTTGGTCTTTAAATTTTACCAGCTGGGATAGTTTTATTTTCTTTTTCCAAATGGCAACAGTGATCCCAGATGTTAGGCAATTCTTGTTATTCCTTGAATTGAAACATTCTCTTCAGACTATTTTACATTTTCAATGTGTGTAACTCGATGCACAAAATATGTCAGGAATAAACACTGAGCTACCTCGGGAAAAGTGTCCTAGTTCAAGGATAGCATTGCATATCACATATTCTTTAGAAAGCCCCTAATCTCTGCAATTCCATTTCCAAAATTTAACTAAGAGAACAGCAATTCTCTAGCTGCTTATAAGCAATATGAAAATACTTTCATTAATACTTCAGGTATACAAGACACTGTTGGGATGTATCTTCCCAACATTGAGTAAATCTGACAACTAGCCCAAAGCAAGTGCTGTCACATTGAACACGAACTTCAGAAAATGCTTACCACAGCGAGGTTCTTTTGGAGACCCTTTCATAAACAGCATGCAAGGGGCAGCATTGATGAGTTTCTTTAGACGCACATTAAGATCTTCTTTTACACTGTCATTAGAGCCAGCAGAAACAGAACTGCTGGACGCATGGCGCTGCACTTTTTTGGTCAGCTCTGGGGCATGGGCACCATCTAATCTGTCAACTTTCTGAGAATTCTAAGGAAACCAAAACACAGGCTCGTGTTACAGGATTAAATTCAGAATTTGTACTGTAATAAAAAGAACAGTAAAACCACCATATAAAGTATAGATTTTCAGATGCAGGGTGGATTAGCGTATTGATCTTTTGGCCAGTCTTTAGTTCCAAGACTCATACCATTCTGTTGGCTGGCTACCGTTAATGCTAGCAAATTTGCTATTAGAAGAATTTATTAAAGAAAATATATTTAATTTTATTATCACAGGCAAACATGACCCAGACGGACTTGTAATTTCTACCAAAAGATTATTTACTTGGGTTTTTGCCATGTTGTAGAACTATGGCTAGACAAGGAAACATTACTGAAATTTTTTTGACCCAATACAAGGTAGGACAACTAAAATATAAACTATGTAAGGATCCCAAAGCAATTAAGGAAGCTCTGAAATATTATGTATAAAGTTTAAGAACCATTTCTACCTACTTTAGGTTTCACTGGATAGACTTAAATGTAAGAACCGTTTCTATCTACTTTTTCAGGTTCCACTGGATAGACTTAAATCAGATACATAAGTGTTTCTTCACTGAGAAAGTACTTAAGGTTCTGCTCTTCTGGTAGCATTATTAAAAAAAGTATACATATTAAGAGTCCACATGGAATCCATTTTCTCTTAAATCCATTTTCTCTTACCTTAAAGAATAAGAACGTTGGAACAGAACTAATTTCGTATTTTTCAGATACTTCAGGCACAGCTTCAGCTTCCAGCTAAAAAAACAAACAAAAAAAAACCCAGAGAAAAAGATTATTTTTATAATCTTCTTTAAAGTTTGACTGTGGATGTAAATCCTGTCTAGAATGTTCTTCTAGGCATTTTATACATTTAAAAAGGATTTGACGCAGAAGTTTGTGACACATTTGCATTTAAATGAGACTCACTGGGTTGGCGTGTCATCCACTGAGCCTACACAGTGTCAAAACAGGTTCAGAGGTTTTTATTTTGTTGCACATTTCAAAAGATGCCCGGAGGCTGCGAATAAAATTTTTGGTGCACTAGTGACCTAGTAAATTTTCAATCATATGCAGCTACTACTATATTGAAATCCATAAATCATTGACCCC
The DNA here is from genome assembly GCF_964188355.1 of Buteo buteo. Lineage (NCBI taxonomy): Eukaryota > Metazoa > Chordata > Aves > Accipitriformes > Accipitridae > Buteo > Buteo buteo. The sequence continues at coordinate 68,591,142 of NC_134174.1, read as the reverse complement.
AGTTATGTCATGATTACAGTGCTTATTTTCTGCCCACAGCAATTCTTGCTGTTTGCTCTATTGACTAATTTCAAGGGGCAGTACATCATGACTGACATTTGCAGCCTTCTGCAAATTATGAAGAAAAAAGGAGTGTTTCTTCAATAAGCTATTGATGTCTACTAAATTTTATTTTTAACTCCTGCAAGGCTAACAAGTATTGAGTGGAAAGCTTGTTGAGACTATTGGTTCTAATTTTATTCAGCATTCAAATGCATACCTTGCAATTATATAGTGTAGCAATTTGTCAAGAAAATATATCTTTTAATTAACTCAAATTTGTTATTTTCTGTGCATAGGCTAAAAGCTTACTTGAGTGACAGAAGATCTAGTAGAAGGCTGTTTAAGACACTAGCTCTGCAACAACTGCAGTTAATGGTTAAAAAAGTGGTAATAGATCAAAATGTTTCAAACAGAAAACTGCAATCCAGTGCACAGGAGAAAAAGCCTTTCAAATTCTTATTCCACAAACCATACAGTGAATGAACAAGCATCAAGAGAGCTACTTAGCAGTTTGCTCCTGCCCGTCTCTGTCCATCCTTATGCATTTTAGAAAATACCGTGATTGTTCTCACTATTAACCAAAATGTAGTGAACCTCTGAATACTGTAGTATTACAGCATGTTTTGATTTGCTCCAGCTATATAGTCTCTTAATGAACTCAGTAAATACAGAAGCAGCCCAGCAGACTAAGTCAAAACTGAGAGTCCAAGCTTCACCTCTACTTCTGTAAATCAACGCTCCAACAGGATCAACTGAGAAACTAAAGCTATAAATTGAAAACTGTAAATAGATTCCAATTACCTATTCTCTTTCAAGTGGCAAATGATTAAATGACTTCTCCCTATAATATTAATTTTCTTTTCCACTAAAATTTCCTACTTACTTGAATACTTAAGTTCCACTCTGGTGAGGTTCACACATACTGAACAGATTTAATTTCATATTTCAGTAACTTGCTCTTATTGGTACAACTTTCCAAAACATTGTTTCTAACTGTTTCTGGATACAGACACATTTTAACCAAGCCAAGGATCTTAGAGTTAGGCTATGCAACAACTAAAAAGAGAAACTACATTCAGAAAGACTTCAAGATTTACTGACAGTTTTGAAATTCATTTCATTATTACTTAGGTCTATTTTAGAATGTAACTTTATGATTTGCAAGGCAGTACACTACTCTTGGTCAGTCCTTTGTAACCATCTGATGAGTTAACAGGTTCTTCCCAATTAAAAGGCAGACTGCCTATTCTGGAATACAGACCAAAATCCCACAAAGCAGCTTCCAAAATCAAATACATTCCCCATGAGGAGCTTCCCCCCCAAAAAAAAAAAAATTCTATCAAAAAAATTCACCCAAGTCTTTCAGTAGCTTGTTTTCTCTAAACAAGTACACCAGTAATATTGGGAGGAGGGAGTGGGGCAAATGAGGTGCCATTACCTTAGTTCTGCAACACTTGATCACTTTGGAACCTTGTTATTAAAAAATAAATTACAGCTGAATAATAAACCTTATTATTCATATATTACTTATTTATAAAGAGGCAACTGAGAGTTTTCAAACTTTCTTGAGCATACTAAAAGCTATAGCAACTCTATATAAATATAAGCATCTTGAATTTTCAAAATGTTGAAAATTGGTCTTTTGAAGCTCTAAGCGATAAAATACTGCCATTAACATAGCTCTGTCCTTATGTTTAACAGAAATACCAACTGAGAGAGGAATCATTGGAAAAAAACAAACACAAAACCTAAAGGCTGTTAAGAAATCAAATTAAAATACTCACACACAGCTGGCTGCTCCATTACTCCCTGCCCTCATAATCACAGAGGTGTCTCATTAACAAAAGAAAGTTGTTTTAAAACAAACAGCACATTGATGAAATGCATTCATTTTTCCCTCCACACTGGCTCCCTTACTAGGATGTGAAGATGATCTCACAAATATATAGCATCTCATTTGTGTTTATACCATCCAGCACTATGTGAGTGTCATCTTAGAGGGACAGTGTTGCACAGACTTAAATTTACCTTCCTTTAAACTTGATGAAGATTACTGTTCATCCTTAAGATCAGACAGAAAATCTCTATGAATTCTGAGATCTATTTAGTTAACAAACAACATCATGGGAACAAATGAAATCTCCAGCACACTTGAAAATAACAGTGTTGCCAAATTAATCTCAAATCCAGCAATAAAAATCATGCTTTAAAAATATGGCTATCTACAGAACTGAAGGACTGAGACACTGCAAGCACAGAGAAATTTAAAAGACTATTTGCTAGATGGAGTAGCTAGTGGAAAAAAAAAATCCTTCATTGTTATCTTAGGAGACTGATTTATTTTTTCTCTTTAAACAGCATGATAAAATTAAAGTACTATTTAAGCTTGCAATACCAAGTTTGGAAAGATGAACCTAGAACTTTCATTCCACAGACTTTTGATGCCTCTTTTGCATATGTTCAACTCATCTTCAAACATGAAGCCATAAAGGAATTTCAAAAATAACTTTACCCATATTTTGTAATAATGGCTCTTCTCTGTTTAAAACAAGCTCAACTGCTTGACTTACCTTCACAAATGTAACCTGCGTGTGTTCCTTTGCTAGTGCTGCCATAACTTCATTCATTTGAGCACACTGAGGAGCCCATGGTGCCCAAAAGTGGACAACTACAAGGGACCTATTAAAAACAAAAAAAAGTAACAGCATTTACTTTTAAAAAAGAATCATGCAATATAAAAGTTTGATACGCCGTGCCAAAAAAAAACCCCACAAACAAAAACATATGCAAAAACCACGACCACCACCCACACCACATTCCTGAGAAAAAAGAAAATCAGACAAGTGAAACCAGGAACACTTTCTATGACTTGCACAGAGGAGTACTTCGATGCTTTTTCAGGAAACATTCCAAAACCCAACCAGCACTGTTAAGGTAATGCAATACAAAGAAAAACATCATCCTGTATTTTGATAGTAAAAGGTCATCCCATACGAATGTCAGACAGGAAGCAGAACAAGCAGAAACACTAAAGATCAAGTCATACAATACAGGATGCAGATTTCGCAGCACCTGTAGGCCAAGCAGCCAGAATCACTCCTAGGCATCCTGCATTTCTTCCCAGGCAAGCCTTCTATCTTCAGAAGCTCTGGGAGCAACAGAGCTCAGCAGCTTCACGCTAGAAGCTGCACCATTGCTTTTCTCCTCTCAGTGCCACTATTGCCTCTTTACTACTTATGCAGGAAATAAGGTAGCAACTTTGCAAGTCTACTGGGACTTTTCTAAAAATACAGTATTCTTATGCTGAAACGTTATTTTCTGCTTTTATTAGCTTCAACTTCTTCCAGCTTCAATAAGGTTCCCTTGAAGGTTTGTATTGATTATACACAGTATTTAAAGATGAGAAGTCACATATGTGAACAGAAATCCCATCAAGATGGGTACCATGAGATAGTTCTCATGAGCTTAAACAACACACTTTGATGACAACAGCGACAAGATATTTGCATCTGATTTTCCATTCCATTTTTCAGGTTTGCTGAAGTCAAAACCACTAGATAATAGGGGATAAAGAATAAAAGACATATTATGTACTACTTTTATCTACTTAGAGATGCAGAAATCAAGTCAATCATACCACAGAAGCCATTTAATGTCTTTTAGTACTAAATAATGGAAGTTCATTATAAATTTTAATAGCTATGCGGGCAGTACAACATTCCTATTGGAACAGTTAACAGCTGTGTTATCTGACCACATAAGCTGAACACAGCACTAAACTCAATTCAGACACGGAACTTTAAAATTCATAAACCTGATTTTCCAAAGCAATTATAGGAAGCTTTGGTAGAAATATAATAGGATAGCCTCTTTTTATTTTTCAGCATGCCATCAGTCAGAGTGTGGTTCTGCTTCAAAAGCCGATTAAAACTGGCAAAGTTTAAAGGCTAGTAAAAACTCAATTTACGGAACGACAAGGCAGTTCTGTTCTGCAAGTACCAGCCTTGCAAATTTAGACCTGAGCTCAGGAACAGTTCAAGACATCTTCTCCAGGGCTGTCACCTGTATAGATTCTTCCAACGCTCCTGTACACGAGTCATCAACAGCAGTGATCCCAAAGGCAAACCATCTCTCTAATTACAACAAAATAGCTGTAAGGCTTCTTTGGACTGATTTCACTGCTCACAACTGACACCAGCATTTAAACCCCAGTAAAGGCCCACTTAAGTGATTTACTCTTTACCCATAGATGGGATTTGATATGGACTCCTTGAGAAACCTGAGACCACGTGTCATGGCAAAACTCTGTTTCGGCATGTAAACTTTCACAGCAATGCTCTTTGTGGAGCCCAGCTACAGGGCAAATGAAGAGGCAGATTACAGCACAGGTAGCTCATGCAGGAGCTTTATCTGCCCTCATAGCAGATAGGTCTTCCGAACTTTACTACAGCTGTCAGCTCACGCAGATACATTTTAATTACGACTCCTGAGCCAACGGGGACAAGCACTTCACATCATGCTGCAACCAACATTTTTTGCCACAAAGTAATGAGGTGAAAATTATTAGGTAAGTTGGGAGACGTGGAAGTCATTTATATGTATGAGAACACCCAGTCACAACAGACAGAAAATTCTAAAATGAAAAAACCAGCAGCAGTTCAATATTTCAGAAGACAGACCAAGCTCTGATGCAGAGAGTAATCAAGAGTTTTGCTCCAGGATTGGTTTTCCGGTACTTGTTCATCACATCTTACACATGAAATACCAATTTTGAGACCTCCTCCAATATCGTTCTTTATATATGCACTGTTTACTGACACTGTTAAGAGCTCAGGAAAGTTGTTACAAACGGATCAAGGATGAACAAAATTTTATTTTTTTTTTGTAAATCAAGTTTTGTGATGTTACCTTAGTCTTCACAAAACAGGCTACTCTGATCTATTACAGCTTTTGCAATTAAAGAGAATAAAGTTGTCAAGCTGTCATTGCAACTGCACAATGCCTGTACATTCAAAAAAATATTTTTTACATCTGTTAGACTACAAGTAGGACAAGAGAATTCTTCCACTGGCTAAAAGCAAATAGTGGAAGAAAAGAGAACAGAGAACATAAAAGTAGTACAGTGGCTACCCATCAGGCCAAAGCACTAACAACTAACTTGATGCACTTTCCTTCCATTAACTGAACTCAGGAATGCATACTCTTCCCCGCTACCAAGAAGTATTTCACAAGTGCTCAATTTAATTTAGTGTGCATAGCGGGACACATCTTGATCACATGAATGTCAGCTCATGACAAGTAGAGGAGAAATAAGCACACGGTTATTTAATCCTCATTCCATCAGAGCCTGTTCTTTCCTTACCAACACATAGCTGTGATGCACTTAATTTTTATCTTCATGAAGAACATACTTTAATTTGCACCAAGGGTTTGGGGGATGGGGGGTTGACAAATTCATTCACAGAACAAGCCTAATTTTGCAATTAGGCTGCCCTGTTGGTATCTGAGCACTTCAAATTAGGCTTGAAAAATAGCAAAAGTAATTCAAAACATTAAGAAAATAGAGAGTCAGTAAAATGAAGCACATAAGTGATTCTAAAGAAAGTATTTCTTACATTCAACCAATATATTTCTAAAATCTCTACTATTATCTATAAATGAGGATTGTGACAAAAAGCTTATGACAAGTCCCAAAGTTTCTCTTCCTGTATCATATTTCACATTTTGGAGGAAAAGCTCTAGGCCCAAAAATAAAATTAACTTTCTTCAATACAACTTTTTTAAACTTTAGTAGCAGAAAAAACATCAGAAGGCCATATCATACAATTTCTGCAGAGATACAAAAAGCCCAAGGTCTTGCTTCTATACTGTATTAAAAAAAAAAAAATTGGTTGAGACAGACTCACAAAGTAGACCTTTAAAACAAAGAGTCTATTGACTGTAGAACCAAATAGCATGACATTCCCTGGTAGGGATATGCAGAATATAATTACTCTGTAGGTGACCCTCCATTTGGGCCAAGACACAAGTATTTTGTAAGCATGAAGATATTGGCTTAGTTCATCTTTTGCAACTGTACAATCTAGGTTCATTTGGAAAAAAAAAAAAACAACTTGAAATTTACACTTGTTCTATAACACAAAGCTTACTAGTAACTTGGTGTCAGAAAGATTCATTTTCTGAAACAATAACTCCTATGAAATTAAGTGTCAACATAAAATGCTGGCAGTTGCAGCTGACTAGTGGTAATTCTGTTAGTTTGGAAAAATCAGGAAGCCCATTTGAAAAAAAAAATTAGCAGTAAAATAGCATTAGGCCTAGCCTTAAAAATTCAGCACTTTTTTTTTTCTTAAGCTTTATCTTTCAAGAGAAAAATACTTCCTTGAAGAAACTTCCTCCTTTCCCACTTTATTAAGTGAATGTTTAAAACTTTTTTTTTTTTACATCATTGATTTTCAAATACATTTGATAATCTAAATATAGGTAGCTTAAGTCAGCCAATGGGTATTTTTAAACTTCTACAACCATCCAGAAACAGGGAGATTGTTAAAAAAGAAAAAAAAAATCTATTATTTGAGGGATTTGTTATGCTCTGTGAGCACAGGTTTGTTTGGTTTCTTAGCAGCAACAAAACCCAAAGCCAAATATTTTGAAATGAAGTAGAGGAAGAGAGTTATCAGTGCTATCAATTCATCTTGGGACCAAAAAAATATGCATAAAACAATCAAGTCCATTAAAGAGAAAACCGAATCATGTTCTGTGGACAAAGGGAATGAGAGAATTACTGAGGCTTTTGTTGAAAATAACTTCAAAATATTGTATTTGTTCCTGAAGCCATTTTCATTTCAGTACGCCTCAGTGAGTGTGAGAATGTGACTTTCCTCTGGGATGTCCCCACATAACAATTCAGTTGAAGAATAATTCCAGAAGAGAAAACTGAAAGTCATGTAGCAAGTTTCAAAGAATCTAATTTTTTCTTCCCATAATCAAAATTTTTCCATGTTTCCTTATGTTGCCTTTACAAATGTGAAGCTGCTAGTTTCATCATCCTTTTTAAACCACTCATTTAATCAGTTTTCTCTCCTTATTCACTTAAGGGCCACGTGCTATGCAACAGTTAAACGATGTAGAAATGTCTTTGACCCAGCCCCTTATTTTAATGTGCCTTACAAGATCTAGTTAAATACACACTCAGCTAGTGGATTAAAAGATAGAGTAATAGTTACTACACCTCTGATTCAACAAGACAAACAAGTAAATTTCATAACCAAACCTCTCTGTCTTCAGTAAGGCACTTGAGTACATGTTCACCTTTAATTACAGTAGTAGCTGTTGCAACTCTTTCCTACCAAAGCAGAACATGTGCACAATTTTCCCCTGCACGACCAGCGCCCAAGGCTTCCAACACCAGACCAAAAGCCACAGCCCAGTGGCTACAGAGAATCAGTGGTCCATGCTGAGATACACCAATGGAAAGAGAGCCCTGTTACGTGTTAGCAGCGCACAAAACCAGATTAATGAGAAACCAGCCCTGTTGCACAAAAGATGAACCACTTAGTTTCACACTGTTTCTCAATAAACAACCTAAAGCTGCTGTTTTCACTGAAAATGTTGTACGCTAATTGTTCGTTCTGTTGACACCTCGGGGCTTGGGAGAAAAATAAAATCCTTAGGTTGCATGCAAATTCTGTTTTGCATAATTTTCCTGCCAATCTGCCCATGTAGGCCTCCTGTCCCCTACAGAAGGTTTTGCAGCTGCAGCAGTCCTCCCCGTCCGAACACCGGACCTCCCCTACAGCCTCATAAGCTGCACCTGAGGAAACGGGTGCTTAAAACGCAGTCTCTCAAGAAGCAAACCCCAAGTCCTTCTCCGGCCTGCGGGTTGTTTGGAGGGGTTTTTTTTTTATGTCCCCGCGGAGTTTTTACCCAGCCCTGAGGCAGCACCGGGCCCGTTTCCCTCAGCAGACAGCGGCCTTTCACGAAACTCGCGCCAAACGCCCGAAGTCGACCGCGGAGCCCCGTTTTGGGGGAAGAGCGGGACAAAAATCCAAAAGCGCCCTTTACTCCCGCAGGGCCTGAGGTTTCGGGACCCGCTGCAGTCACCCGGCGGGAAGCCCACGCTCTCTCGGGGAGCAGGGCAGTGTGGAAAGGCAGACGCTGCAGGCGGCGAGGCCAGCCTTTCCAGTCAGGAAAACTCTCTCCGGAGGCGGGCCCCGCTCCCTCAGCACCCGGCGGGCCGTACCCCGTCCCCACCCACCCTCACCTGTCCTTCTGCTGCAGCAGCTGCTGAAACTGCTCGACGGAACCCGCCGCCGCTACCTCCCCCGCCACCGCCGCCATGACCGGACCGCCGCCACAGGAAGGGGGGGGGGAAAGGCGCCGGGTCACGTGGGGGAGGCCCCCGCGCATGCGCCACAGCGGCCGCGCCTCCAGCGCATGCGCGGCCCGCCCGCGCAGGCGCAACGGCGGCCCGGCAGCGGCGGGCGGGAAGCGGCAGCCATGGTGGGCCGGGCCGGGCCGGGCCATTCCCGGTCAGCGCGGGAGGCGGCAGGAAGGGAATCGCTGTTCGGTTTTACTCCATCTGGTTGATGTTCGGCCCTCGGAGGGGAGGGTGTTTTGTAGGCTGTGGAGGCCGCTTCCCCCGCCCCGTCGCGGCCTTCGGTCCCACTGAGAAATAGCGGTGCGGGTTCACGAACGTAAATCTGAAGTTAATAGGCTCGTAGGCAGTAATGAAGGCGTTTTGTTAATGAGGCCGGTGATTCCGTTATTCACACCTGCTTTGCTCGGTAATGGCTCTACGCGGCCGTGACCTGTTGCTGGTGGCACCAGCGGAAAGCAAAACCTCCGACTGCTTTGTCGTCTGTGAACGAGGAGAACAGCCCCGAAATTTGTGTGTCTCAGGTATATTTTTAAGTAAAATCAAAAAGGCTAGCCAGGGCTCTACCTAAATACAGAGGTAACTCTGATACTCAGAAGAGGTCCCAGTTCATGATGCAATTACCAAAGACCCACTTGAATTCATCCATAAAAGATTTTAGTGTCATACAGAAAATCTGTATCTTGAATAATTTTGTTAGTTTTCTAGAATCTGCCAGTTCAAACAAGGCCTCAGGTTTATCTTCACCATTATTAACATCTGCATTACCAAAATAACGCAGCTTCCGTTTCTAGTGAAGAAAAGGCTTAGAGATTACAGTCCAATGTAATTTGCACAATAAAGAAAGAAACCCAGAAGTTTATAAGAGTTTATATATTAGCACATAAAGCTGGAAAAAAGGCTAACCTGGACATAAGAGGTCTCAAAGGCTTGCACCCACACTCAGCGCTAGAATGGATTCGGTGTATGGAATGGGAAAGCAGGCAGTGTGCCCTCTCCTTGTGATGTAATCTTTTGCTTCAAAAGCAGCATCAAGGCAGTAGTTTTTCCAAGGAGCTTGACACAGGAATGGTCACATCATAAAGTAACAGCAGGTCACTTAAACTCTTAAAAAAGAAACAAAAGGTACGATAGGGCAGGTTTTATGTAGTTCTTACCATTCGTATCAGGTTGCTGTTCAGGACTGACATATTACCATTTTCCTTCACATTTGCCAAGATAGTCTATTGAAAAGACTCAGGTATAATGTCAACCTGAAATTAGATTTTCACTTCTCAAGCTCACTGCCCATAAATATGCAGCTGTTACAACTCATGCCACTGGAACCAGGATTACCCCTGGTGACAGGGAATCAGGGAATCACATTGTGAAGAAATGGAACAGGATAAGAAGAGTGAATATTTTATTTTGTTTTCTCTGGTAATACTTACATCCTTTTGATGCGGAAAGAGAAAAAAAAATAATCCAAAATACTGTCTTATCTCTGTGCTGTTAAAAAGATGGCCATAAAGCATCCTGAAGAATCTTTACTGTTCTTATTGACACATTAATCATCATTCAAAAAGCAAAACAGAAATTAATCCAAAATAAAATATTAATACCTCTATTGAGTTACTGTCTTTTCTGAAAGAATATTTCTAAGAAAACAGAAGCATGTAAGTACTTTTGAAGAAAACAAAGGAAAAGTACGATGTAAAACTACATGCTTTCTATAAACAAATTCCAGTTGACGTAAAGTAAATTGCTACCACGTTGCACAAATAGCCACCCAAGGGAAAGACCTGAAGGCAGTGTGTGACACCATAATAAAAGTCACAGGCCAGCTAAAAGGAGATTCAACTTTAAGGTTGTTCTCAGACCACCCTAAATCTTCATTGTTCAACAATATGGTTGTTTTTCGATTACTTTTGAAAAGCAGCAAGTGGAGGATGTATTTGAAAGTTTTGATAAAGTCTTCTTCACTCTTTATCTGTTCAATGCTTATTAATTGACTACATTATCAGAGGGAAAAAATAGTTTAGAAACAAACTTTTGGAATAAATTAGAGGTATTTTAACAAAATTCTAAACAAAGGGTATGATCGTGAAGCAAGATCACACATTTTATTCATCTTAACAGTTATAGGTTCGTCTTAATAGCAATTCAAAAAGATTTCACAGGCACTGTAAGAAGTATGAGAACCTCAGCTCTGTTTACTAATTGCTGCATCTCTCAGATGATTTAGGATGAGTGGAGGGAAGGAAGTCTAATTCTATATATTTTCACTGACATTTTAGCCTGACAGAAAACCAGTGGCGTAATCAGAAATTTGTAAGAATATAAAATCTTTAGGGAAAGCATATTTGGGATTTTATGCCATGTTTTGCTGAGTTTCAGTGCTTTTAAAAATTACTGTTCCTTTCAGTCACAAAACAAGGAAAAAACAGTGATTTTTTTCCCATGAAATACTTGTTTCAAAGAAAATAATTTTGCTTAAATTCCAAATTCTTGTGCTAGACAAGTAAGTCCCACAGATGGCCCAATTTTATTTTAGATAGAATCACAGAATGATTTAGGTTGGAAAAGACCTTTAAGATGATTGAGTCCAACCATAAACCTAACACTGCCAAGTCCATATCGCCATTCCTTCCCAAAACATGCACCCTCCAGGATGCTCTTGCAGACTAACACTGAAGTAAAGCTCTGAAAAGCACTGGATTTCCACCAACTCTGCCAAGTATTTCAGATCATTAAAAAAAAAAACCATATTAAATAACCTAGAACGTTGAGCAAATAGCATATAGCCTGCTCGTGCAGCTCTTTCATGAGTAATGAAAAGCATTAGACTGTGTAGAGTGCCATAGGACAGAGAGCTGTGCCATTAATAAGACTAAAATATGTAATTCCACAAACAAATCTATTTTCTAATGGTAAATTCTTTTGCCTTTTAAATTCCCTAGTACCATACAAAATGTGCATTCTGATTGATCTAAGCATTTCTGCTGTATTAAAGACAGGCTTACATTTGTGGAAAAGACTGTAATTTTTGCAATAAGAAAACACGCTGTTACAGTCTGATTAACTATTGGTTTATTATTTATTGTCCCTATTGTTGGTCCCATTGCCTGACCCATTTTCTACAAATGGAGCTACTTTTCCTCTGCGAAGGAATTCAGCACAAGATATCATGGCCTATACGCTGTTCGGGTCAACGCAATACGCGACAGAGGTTGTGAGTACTCTCTAGTCTGCGGGCCAAAGCTCAATGACACAATTACACTTTAGGAATGACTCGTCCTGCTTCAGCTGTAGGACAGATGTAACTTCTGGAAATAAATGTCTTCCTCTGTAGCCTATGTCAACTACAGCTATGTCACATAATTTAAAACCTCATTCTTTAATAAGGTTCACAAGACCTTTTCAAGGTTCATTTGGAAGGTAAAAACAAGGATTGCTGTTAAAAATGTATAGGCCCATTGAGACGCAGGAGAACTAAATCTCCCTAACATTAGGCTATATTTCTGGGCATCCCATATGGAGTATTTGGCAGCACGGTCCCAGGGAAACCCAGGGCTTCAATGACTCCAGATTGAACAACAGGCAGCAGGCCAAATTAATCTGGCAAGCCTCCCATAGTGCCCAGTTGATCTACTGCTCACCTCAAGTTGCAAAGAACTTGATTGCAGAGGCGATACCCACATCAGGATGAAAGAAAACCTGAAGACACAGCACACCGCAGTGGCATGGACGGTCACTCCCGAGTACCACTCCAGTTTTCCAGCCCTGCCTGAATAAGTCAGTTTACGAAAGAATTGTGTCTTGGTTTTACATTTGCTAATTACCTTATTGTACTGCCCTGCTGAAGTACTGAAATGCATATTCCTTACAGATACAGGTTTTATTCTGCTATATTCAAGATGGGAAATCCTGTAAAATATTGATGTCTTTTAATGTAATTCTCTTTCTAGCCAGTCCCTGAACCCATGACTTTATACATGGCAGAAAAGTTACTGGTGGTTAATACTATTTTCCTGAGATGTGCTTAGGCAAAGACGTAACAGTAGAGAGACTATGTAATTCCAATTTGAAGAAATTAAAGTAGCTAGAAGTTGCTAACCATTCAGGATATATATAAGCTAAGTTTTGATACAGAAATAGTATTTATTACAGTGTAAAATAAAAACTAACACATTTAGACTATGCCTAAGCAGCACCTCTTGTTTTACCTGGTTACATCCTTTCTTTATTCTAATATATCATAGGCTATACTTTTGGGACTTTAGTCTGTCCTTTGCTACAAAAGACTTCTTATTATGCACTAATTTGTTGTCTTATTTATACAAAGTGATTAAGAATATCATGGTTTTATTGATTCTTTCAAAAACAGCTTCTTGGGTGTCTGAACTGGTGAAATCTACTCAACTGTACAAGATCCTAGAAAAAAACTCTGGTTAAAGAAATGGCTGCATTCGAAGTCAAATTAAAATTTGTATTAAACCAGATGACTTTTATTGATACAATTCTTGTATTTTTTAGTACTGTTTTTTTCCCTAGGGGCCTTGACTGTGACTACTGATGATATGATTAACACATAAGGTTCTCTCCCTCCTTAAAAACCAGTTGTAAATCAAAGCAGAATTGTTTCCTGTGTAGCCAGAGATATCCAGGGGCGACAACCTGCTTTCACTGAAGCAAAGATGAGATTCAGCACATATGTGCAACTGCATGTTCACACCATTCTTGTTGGTTCGTAGAAGGAGTCTTTATTGTCCCCTTTTATTGTAGGGGGCTTGGAGAGCCTTGAACATGAAGAGAAAAAAAAAGCTTGGGTGTGATAAGAATGTGTGATATGATTATAAAGGGTGAAGATGACAGATTCAGAAGATGAGCATAGAAAACTCATAACAATTAGAGGGTAGGAGTCAGGAGGAGGGCACTGACAATGGTAAGAATGCATAATAGAGTTCTGAAAAAAACCTTTCGTGGTAAGCAAAAACATGGTCCAGCATTATATTTTGACTTTTGGATGCAAGACACAAGGTAAAACGAAAAACACTTTGGTCTGGAAGAACGTATAGGTTTGGGAGGTGAAGAGATTGTGTAGTATGAACACTGCAAAACAAAGAGCAAATATTCTGAAACAAGACAGGAATTCACTTTAAGACATGTCAGGTCTTAGTATAATAGCAGTGGGAAAAGGCTATGACAGGTCACTAGTTTTCTTGATTAAATGTCAGTAAGAGTTGTATACACAGAATAAAACAAAATGAGAGGGAATTTAACAGGGAATCAAATACAGCAAACATGGAAATACTGACATTTTCGTCTAGGAAAATGGTAAAATTAAGGTCCCAGTTGAAGATAAAGATATCAGTTAGCTTTGGACCAAGGATGTAAAAAAGAACGAACATGTCTGTAATTGCAGAGTTCCCACAGTCATGAGTCTTTCCCTAACAGCAGTCAACAAGGTGTGCAAAGAAACAGGTTGGAAGGTGTGACAGGTTTGTGACTGCTAAATCTCTTTACTAAGGGTAAACATGAACACAGCAAAAAACAGGTTTTTTTACTGTGAGGGTGGCCAAACTCTGGAGCAGGCTGCCGAGAGAGGCTGTGGAGTCTCCATCCTTGGAGATGCTCAAAACCCCCCAGGACACAGTCCTGGGTAACCGCCTCTAGGGACCCTGCTTGAGCAGGGGCTTGGACTAGATCATCTCAAGAGGTCCCTTCCAACCCAAATGATTCTGTGAAATTGTCCTCCTTTTAAATTACCTGGTACTCCATGAAATGATGGAGTTAACAGCAGAGAAAGCATGGAAAAACATTTAGCAAATGAGCTTAATGGAGGAAAGGAAAAAATTGAGCAAACGGAGAGAAGAATGAGGAGACTTGTGAGTCCTCGGTTTCTCAGGGTACAAGAACAGCAAATCTAAGAGTGGGATTTTGGGGCAGTACAAAGTAATTTCTCTGCAAAAAAGGGCAAACTACTACAGATAAAAGTCAGAAAAGTCCCAAAAGGCAAAGGTCTATGAATTTAGCAAGTACAAGTAGAGTTGATAGTCTGTGGATGGCAACAAGCTACCTCTGACAACCAAAGTAAATCTCCATTCTTTTGCTGGAGGGTTTTGGGTTTTTTTTGGTCGGGTCTCACCTGCAGAAGACAAGGTGCATCCCTAATTGAAAACATAAGACATTGCATTTGGAGGTGTATTCATGTAAACATCAGCATGTCTTTTATTTCTAGCCTCTTAGTTCCCAAGATGTCTTGAAAAGGTTTGTAAATTATATATCCTCTACCTTTGTTACTGAACTCATAAAAAATCTGGGGATGATAGCATGTGCATTTTTACTTCAGGCCATGCAGCCTTCACAGCATAAGCAATTAATCACTTCACAAAATTACCCTTTTGGATTTGCACGACTATTCTTTGCAACTTACTGAAGTGATCTTTCCTACTCTTTATCGTACTCTTTACAAAGCTAAGCTTTTTCTTACTCAGAAAAATATCCATGGAGGGAGAGAACCGATACTCATTCTGTTCACACAGGTACCACTTAAGTCCACAGTTTGTATGTCAGATGAGACTTTTCTAATGCAACTGCCATTTGCAAAGCTTGCACCTGCAGAAAAGGATCCCCTGCCATATGCTGACACATTTAGATGGATGTGTCACAAAATGCATGTTTTTTATAGTGCATCCTATTGTTCTACATGTGAATATAAACGGGAAGCCAGTCCACAATGCTAGCTATACTGGCAAGGCACATAAATAGGCTCTGGGGGTGGAATTGGAAGGTGGTTTTGAAATAATTAAATAAATTGATTTGATGTGAATGGATTTGGGTTTGGTTCAAACTCTGAAATGACTTATGCTTCAGATGTTCTGCAAACTGGATTACCCAGATTTAGGGTTATTTTTCTATCAGGCATGTCAAAAGCTAAATTAAAAAAAAAAAGGAGAATCTGTGGATTATTTTTTTGTGATACAGCCTCAGGCTCAACGAACATGACAGAGCATATACTGTAAGTACAACTGGATCCCTAGTGAAGAATAAGCTCTAGAAGGAATGAATGCCAGGGATAGCTTGACAATACGTGTTCTCTCCTGCAAAATAGCTTGATTTAGCAGAGCAGAAAAGACGAGCAGTATATTACACCCTCCTGACTGAGGATATCGTCCCATGCTGGCCTCAAGACCCAGCAAAAGTAAAATGAAGGACTCTGATTTATTCTGTGACATACAGCGCCAGTGAGTTACGAGCACTATTGAATTCTGCTCAGTCACACCTCCTCCCTTGCATTTTTTTTTTCTCCCTTTTGGTAGGAGATAAGGGGTGCAGAAGACACCTTTGCACCTAGAACAGAATCCTCCGTTGATCATTTTCAGAATGAATCTGAAATGAGTATCTACCCATTCTGGATTGCCATGCAGTTTGCACAGCCAGCTCTCGGGTCCAAGCTGGCGCTAATGATTTTGGTCTTCTGCTGCCATGGGTGGGAGTTTGCAGATGATCCTTGGAAGCTTCTGAATGATTCTGTTTGGCAATTGGATATTTCTATATTGAAACTCAAGTACGTTCCTGTGACTGAATCAGAAATAATGACGAGCAGCTCGTTGCCTGTCATCCCAACAGGAAGGGTGACTTGTAGTAGGCAATGATATAACAACACGCAGCAGCCAGGGCAGGAGGACACCAGGTCAGCACAAGTCCCTGTAATGGTCAATCGCTCGCCTGAATGTCTGTAGGTAGACTGAGGTACCCCGAATCTAAAAGTCATAATCATTATTCTCAGTGCTGCTCAAATTTGCAGCTGCTCCCTAATACAGAGTTCTTTGGTGCACCATCACATGGCATTTAAATGTTTCTTTTAGAGAAGAACAACTTCTGCAAAAAAGGTAGGAACCACACCATGGTGTTCTTGTCAATTCTGTGTTCAGTCCTTACTCCTCAGCACAGCAGGTCATATTTGAGGAGTGAACTTCTTATTCCCTGGCTTTCACAATGCACACGATGCTGGGTACGTGTCATTTTCAGGTTGTAATTTTCACGTGGCTTCAGATCTTTCCTGGGACTCTAGAGGAGGTTTAGTTCTGTGGGAAAGATCTAATTACAAAATAAGCTGAAATCACTGATGGCAACAGCCCTGGTCACACTGTTACCTAAATGGATGAACTGCTCCTGGTGTTCACAAAAAGGTTACAGACACACTTCACGGACAGAACCAGGTCAGGCGGTGGTTTTTTCCGACACTTGCTTTAGGCGGCACACAGAGAGAGCAAGCCTTTTTACTCTTCCCCAGGAAGTACTTTTTTTTTTTCCCCCCCATCTACTGTGTCAACTTTAAAGCTCTCTATTTCCAGCCCCCACCCTAGTGCAGCCTCAGTCATACTTTCACGTGGCTTTTGTTCTTTGACATTTTGGCATTCCTACAGCCAGCAGGCACGGAAATTAGACTGTAAATTACACGAAGTCACAAACGCATATTTTCTTTTTGGCCACCAAACCCCGGAGAAATTCGAAGTGAGAAAAAAAGCCTGCCGTGCATCCCACACGCTTCCTACCTGGTGCAGGGTGTGGAGAGCGGGGAGCAGGTAAGGTTACCGGCTGTTCGAAGACCGCTTGCCTCGCTTTTCACGCTTTCCTTGCCAATTTAGGGAGCGCTCGGTTAAGAAAACTCCAACTCCCAAAGCCGATCGGGATGACCCACCACCGCCAGGACCACCCAGGCCTCCCTGCGAGCTAAGGTCACCTCATGAGGCGGGAGGCTGACGGAGCGAACCGCCGCCCCTGACCGGGACCCGGCTAAACGTCCGGCGCAATAAAAGGCGGAGCAGCTGCGCAATTAAAAAACTTGTTCCCTCGCCCGCCGCAGGGCCCCCTAAGATGGCAAACGCTTGGCTGAGGGACGGCCTCCCGCCCCGGGCCCGCCCCACACGGGCGGGCAGCAGCGCCCGGAGCGGCCGCGGGGTTCGCCCGGGGACGGGGAGAGGTCGAGCCGGGCGCCATGACGGCGCTGCCGTTGCCCGCCCGGGGTCGGCGAGGAGCTTTGCGGGCACCACGACAGCCGGAGCCGGGGGAACCGGAGCCCGTGAGTTGGAGAACCGGCGGGTCGGGTCGGCCTTCCTCACGGCCGGGAAGGGGGAGCGGCGGGCAGCGCCGGCCGCGGGGAGCAGCTTCGCGCGGGCTGAAGCGGGTTGGGCGAGGCCCCGCCGCCAGCCCTCCGCCGTGGCGGGAAGGCCGTGAGGAGGGAGGGAGAGCGGGGAGGCGGCGCGGCGGTCCCGGGCCTGTGAGGCGGCCGTCGGGCCCGGGGCCGTGAGGCGGCCGGTGCCCTCTGGCGGCAGCGCGGCGGCGGTGCCGGGAGCGGGAGGAGGAGAAGCGGGAGAGCGGAGAGCGGGGCCGGGCGGGAGCGGAGGGAGGCGGCGGAGCCCCTCGGCCTCCCGCCCAGCCCGTCCCGTCGCGGCTCCGCCTGGAGACGGCGGCTCCGCCTGGCGCGGTCTCGTCACTTCAAGCGGAATTTCACTGAACGAGCTTTTATATTTTTTATTATTTCTTTCTGGCTGATACCCTCTTTGCCAGGTGGTGTTATTGACGCTGTTCTCTGCCGTCCTGGCTGCAGGACGTGCCTCGCAAGAACGGCGCGTTGAGCGCTCATGCGTTGGGCTTCTGGAATAGTTTTCCATTTCAGCTAAGCTCGTGCGCGTGTACTTCGTCCTAGTAAGTGCCAAGCTGCAAAAGTTAAGAGGAGTTCCAAGAAAAACTTATCCTGGTGTTCACAGTCTCCCCCACCGTTACTTGACCATCCTTGTTCACGTGGGACGCGAGCGAAAACTTGCGTACTTAGGGGCTAACCGCATTTATCAGAGAAAGACCATTTGCAGAGAAGAACGTCTGTTCAGTGAACTTTCTGACTGTGACTGACAAGGTTGCATGGGAAAGAAGGAATTTCTCTTCCTCTTCTTGAGGGTAGAGAGGCAAACTATAGCTTTCTTCTGGTTCATGAATTGCAGTTTGTCCACTAAGGCAGGCATTAATGAGCCAGTGGTCTGGAGGCCAGATAAAATTCTTCTGGAACTCCTATGACAGAGAGCAACTCAGAATTGCTGTCACCGCCTCTGTAGATAGCAGAATACATGAGTCAAGCTCTGCAATGTAGTTTTAAAAGAGAACTTTCCTTATCAGAGTTCAGAACATTTTCTACGTGGAGTAGCCTAGGCAAGACATTAGAGAGTGGGGTTTTTTCTATAACAGCAGTTGTTATGGTCCAGATTACAATTGAGTCACCATGGCTTAATGCGTTTAAGTGAGCAGTTGAGCTGCTGCAGTCACATGCTTCGTCACAGATACAAGGTGAAACACCTACGCTTAACCTTTCTGACTGTTGAGGCGATGCATACTGATCAAATTGCGCTTTCCATCTTCTAGTACCTGCTCACTGTGGTGCAGGGGTTTCTTAGCTAAATAACTCACAACTGTTTTCTATTTTCAACTTTGGCTTAACAGCATAAGCCCGAGTAGCAATGCATATAGGGTGCTTTCCTTTGTAACTCATACAGTTGTCATGCTGTACAGAGTTTTGTGCATTTAAGGTCTAATATCAGAACATTTGTCACTCTTCTTGTGTTTCTGTCCTTTTGGGTTTTAAGCCGTTGCCAGTACTGCAGCTTGAAGTCATTACGAACGCTGTAGCCGGCCTTTGCAGAGCTGTTATCTCTGAATCAGCTGCTCAGGGAGGGGAGCTCAGAACTCGGCTCTACTAACTGAAGCAAGCAGGGCCAGACTGATCCCTGGATTTGGGGAGACAACTATTTTGGAGTCTTAATCATCCCCTTATTTGATGCTGCTATCATGCAGTGGTCCTGTGCTAGTGGCTGTTGTGACCAGGGAAGATTCCCTACGTTATTTTCTGTTCTCCCTCAGTTCCTACTGTACATTATATATATGTACATATGATTTTCTTTTGCCTTTTGTACCTTGACGTAGTTATTCGCGTATATTTCAGAAACTTGCTTTAGGTTGGATCTCATTGATGTCGTACTGGTTTTAAGGCATTTGGATTTAAAGGCTAGTAAAGAATAACAGGTTTTCAAGGCTAGAGCTATTCACATGGCATGTTCTGGTTTGCACTGGCCTGCAAGCAACGTTTCCCAGAACAAGGACCTGCATGGACTTCACATTCCTTCTGCTTTCCCAAACTGAGCCGTCTGCACCTCTTTCAGTAGGGAGCTGGGTCCTAATAACAGGGAGCATCTACACAAGGCCATCATTGTCCTTTCCATAAAGGTATGCAGTGGAGCTAAACTCAGAAAAGCTGGGCTGGCTGGAGACCTGTTTTATACCTATACAACAGCTGTTTGTGAAACACAAAACAGAAGCTAGCCTGGCTTTTAAAAATGTGGTAAACAAAACAGAAACTGCTTGTAATTAACAAATTTATAGGAGATCTTTCAAATCTGAGAGCTAAATTAAAAAAAAAAATATTAAAAAAACAAGTGGTATTCCATTGCATTTAAGTTAGTTATTGCAATGTAGCTAGTTTTTGCACCAGTTTAATTTCACTGTTTATGAAAAGCAGCATCTGTGAGGCCTTTATCCTTTCAGCATCAGTGTAAATGCATGTGTTTTTCCAGGACTTTCAGCTGGAAAAGAAAGTTACAGAGTATCTTCTCTGCAGGAACCTGTTTTCTACCTGTTGTAGGACAGCATGTGACTTGCTGTTGCTTGTCTTAAACTAGGTTTCCAAGCTGGATGTAGCATGATCATTCCCTAAAAAAAGTAGTCATTTTGATGAAAACCTTGCTTGCCTTTTTAGCTTGTTGGTCCGTATTAATCACAAGCTCTTTGAATCCTGTGCTGTGTTCTGTGCGCAAGCAGGATTGATGTATTGATTGTTTCTTTCCTAAGAGAGAGAATTCCAGAGCGTGAAGTCTTCCCTGAACCCAGCCTCTGCTAGAAACTTCGACAAATTGTCTTGGCATTGGTATGATAAGTTTGGCAGCCATCTACTCTGTATGCTGAATTCCTGTCACTGATGCTAAGTATCTTAACCCCCCCAAAAAAACAATACCTTGAATTTATTTTTAATAAGCCAAATTTCTTCTGATGTATGGCAGTAAGTCATTTTTTTCCCTTTTCTCCTTCATCTCACACGTCTTGCCACTTACGCTGCTGTACCACTATGCTGTACCTTTTAATAAAGGACGAGTACTTCAGCAACAAAGAGAAGAGAATGTTTTCCCAGTGGAAGGCAGTCTATCTTTAGAGGACCTTCTCAGACTTTTTGTTATTATATTATTCACTTTCTTAGTACAACACATATTTCACTTTTTGATTTACTTCCCATCCAAATATCCTGTATTCCTTGATAGTGTTCTCGTTTCAACTGTTTTCCACTGAGGTTCCTGTTGTATTGATCCATTTTTGCATAACATATTCAAATTTTAAATTTAGTTTCCATGCTTCAATAGCCTGTTAGTTCTGTGGCAACACATCTTCTGCCTGTGAAATCATATGCTTGTGAAAGAGATCGAGTATTGTTATTCCTTAAACAAAGTTTGTTCAGAAAGGCATCAGAAAAAAATTTCAAAAGCATCTGTATCTCTTTGGAGAGTCAGAGCCTGAAACATCTGTGTCAGTTTTGAAATTTCCCATTATTCTGTTAATTTGCTGTTACAATTTCAAGGAGCCCCTGGGATTTAGGTAGTCCTCCCATTGCATGGGATAGCAGTCACAGGCCAAGGATACTCTTCTTAAAGTTTTCAATCGGTGTCTTCCACAGACTTGCATCTTAACCTTACCAGTTCCTAACCTGTTTCCTACAGAGTAGTAAAGCAGTGTTTCTGGGGACCGCTGATCTTGTGTTGGGTCGCTGGGCACTGTGAGAAAGACATCCCTGGTTAGGCCAGCACTGTCTCCGGAGGTGGATGCCTTTGATTCGCAGGACATCCAAATGTCATTTGGTACTAGATAACAGCTCAGGTTAGAACTTCAAAGCGTGAAGTTAATTGATTATATAGCAATGGAAGGCTGCGAAAACATGACACTATTCAGAGAGAGATACAAAAATCATTACAAAATATGTCTTCATAGCTGTCTGACTTGGCTTCAGGGTTTTCCTTCCGTTTCCTTGATGTAATTAGTCATTTCACACAACTTCCCATGATCCGCTCCTTTGATAAATGCCATCTTAAATTATACATTAATGGAGGGTGAAGTATGCTCTCTTCCCAGTGGCATTTTATCCCCAGTTCATGCAACTGAGGCACAGAGACATTCAGTGAGATCTGCAGATTTCCATGCTCATCCAGCATGAGATGCAGTGTTAAGTACAAAATTCTGGTGTTCTGGCCTCATGTCTGCTAGTCCACATTTTACTAACTTACTGTTCTTCCAAATGAATGTGAGATCCCTATCAGTCATAAACAATAAAATCCTGAAAACTGGTATTCAATGGCCTATGGCTTGTGAAGACCTGTAAATATTGCTTTTGATTCTTTCAGAAGCGAGCATGCAAGCCGTTAGAAACCATTCCAAATGAGGCCGATGCTCGCCTCATTGACTGTGCCATGGAGCTGGATTCTAAACAGAAAATCTCCGCTGACTGTGATCCCTGGGCTACAAAGACAAAGCAAAATTCAATGGTATGTTTACACTGTCAACAACATCTGTCTTTTAGAAGAACACATTTAAAATACATTTTATAATAAAATTGCAAATAATTGCCCCCCCTTTTTTTTGATGGTGTTGTGTATGTTTTTGTTCATTAGATTTTTGAAAACCATGGAAGCAGAGGTACTGCCCAGCCTTGCCCAAGATGTATTGCTGGAGAATCTGTAAGTATATTAACCTTCTTTCTGTGACATAAAAGATAGACTTGTTCTTAAGTATTAGATCCATAAAACATAAAGTTAATAAAAACCGCAATTACATTTCTCAGGAATAAAGCATGTAAATAAAAGAAGGCAGATTGATTTAGCATTTCTGAGGTACGCAGCAGAGCACAAACTAATATGTTTCCAGCAGCAGTTGGAAAATATGGAGGCTGTGAACACATTTTTCAAATTCACTCTAAAAAGCAGAGTTTAGGAAGTAACTGAAGCAAACACTAACATACAACTTCCTCTACCCCATTTTTATATTGTCCTTGATTTACTGGATCATACTAAAATATTCAGGAATCCCATTCTATCTCCTATTTTTTCCTCTAATTGGATACTTCCTTTCCAACGGGTAGACATAGCCTAAAAATATTACACTGTAGACATACAAGAGCTAGTTTTAAACAAGCTAGCTAAACAACCAGGAGCAATCGGAGCTCGGCATAGACAACTTGACTTTCCTGAAAAACAGTGCAAGTATTTGGACAGCTGAATAATGCTGACTTCTGAGCTGATTCAGATAGGCTCCTCTTGGTGTCCAAAGCAAGCTGTTTAAAACCCGTATTTTTCTTTTATGTAGGCTGTAGTCACAGCTGTGACTTGGCACCATGTAGTACGCCGTAATATTGCAGCAGTAGCAGTAGAATCTCCCACTAACAGATGACTGTGATCTTAACCACTCTTTTTTTAGCCCTGGATAAAAGGCCAAAACCCTCAAGAGATAACGGCTAGTAATAGTGAAAGAGGTTATGGTATTCCTACAGTTTAGTTTTTCACACAAATTGTCTAACCAAAGTTTAGGGAGCTTCTTAAATGTATGGGAGCTACTCTTGACTTACGTTTGCATCCTCTGCATCCTTTTGAACCATCATACAGGATTCCTTACAAAGCCAAAAATGAGGAGAGGTGTGGAGGAATGCCATGCATTTCTTCAGAAAGGCTGAGTGTTTATAGCAAAATCTTTGATTTGATGGAATTAATGGCAAGGTTTCCATTGAATGCTATGAGGCTGAGGTTGCTGTCATAAGTCAGGAGCTGTGACTGAAAAGACATTTACTGTGTTAACTTATTGCTGCTCATCTTTAAAAATAAAACAGAAACCAGATCCAGGCCTGCCTTTAGGAATACAGAAAACAGTATGACCACATATGTGGATTACTAAGTTTGAACTTTCCAGATATGTTACCATCTTTGGGGACATGGAGAACATCTCGGGGATTAAAAAAACAAAAAAGAAAAGAACATCTTGTGATTAAAACCCAAATTGGCACATTAGGAAGTAAATTTTGTTGTATTCCAGAATTACAGTGACAACATTAGAGTTTGTAAAAATCTTCTATATCAGTGACCACTTAATTTTGGAAAATTATGACTGAGTACAAATACCGTAATTCCAAATAACACCATTTCTGTTTCAAGTCAGATTAGCCTGTTGGTTTTTTTCCTATGGCCTAGTAATGAACTTGATAAAAGCCAGATAACTTGAAGAGTCAACATTCATCTCTTCCACAAACATTTATGTATTGAAGTTTGGTTATAATGGATGACCTATTCACTTTTAAATGCTTTTCAGCTACAGCTGTAAGAAACAAGGAAAACAATTTGCTAACTTTACTCGGTGAGAACCGGAATCTCAAAACTAAAGAATTTTTCTACTTGACTGTCTCTCTGTGCTTTCAATATAGAAACTCAAGGTAGTGTTATAAAAATCTGGAGTCCTTGTAGAGCTACTTAGTAGGCTTCTTGCTAAATTAGTCTCATATTGTTGAGTTGAAATGGAAAACGCTTTGCTCAAGGCAGGGTGATTTTAAATATGACTGATTTGAAGCATGATTCTGATTTCCATGATGTACCCTGTAGTGGGGGAAAAAGTTTACTCATGTGTGTTGCAAAATGTCAAATATAAATTAAAGTTTAAGAAGCAACATACAATGTTTGGTAATGGAATCATGAAGTTAGCGTATATATTCAGTTCTCCATTATTTGAGTCATGGGGCTGGAACAATCTGGATGAAAGAAAAATATGGCTACTCTTGCACAGGTATCTTGCTCTTGCAGAGAGGAGGGACTCTTCTGCTCCCAGTTTCTGTTAGGAGAGTTTTCTAGTTTGGACATAATGCCACACAAATACAGGACTAGAGCAGCCAGAACTGTGTTCTGGTATAGCTGAATTTATGTCATGTTAAGCTAGCACAATCACCCTGATGTAAACGGGCTTGTGTGAGTGTCCTTGCATTCACAGCATGATTCATGTGTAACCTCTCTACCTGTCAACGATGCACTGATTGTATAGATTTGTTAACTGTGTCCTCTTTGGATAATCAGTTATTTGTGCCCAGTGACATAACAGATGATTCGGTTATATTTCAATAAATTTGGTAGGAGTTATATTAGTAAATTTTCTTCATTCTTGAAATAATAAAAAGCTTATACTAAGAGTATAATGTCTAGTAAGCCAGTAGAGCTCAGAAAACTTTCTTTAGTTAAAATTTCATTTCAGGAAAACCAGGCTGTCACAGTGATTAACATGCATCATGGAAGTCGTTCAGAACAGCTGAAATGAACAGAAGGGAGGAGCCTACAGATAGCAAGATAAAGAATGTTATAATTTTTTTCTTAATCAATAATATTGTTAAAATCCTACAAGAAGCTTTATTCTACTGATGGTAGGGAAATTCAAATAAATTAAAACATCCAAACTGGAACAAGTCAAACACAAAGCATATTGGACTGAGAAAATTTTTCGTTGTTGTGGGTAGTCTTATCAGGATTGTATTTTGCATCAGGAAGTCCTAATACTTAAGCTAATCAGTCATGTGAGGAACTGGACTAACATCAGCCTTCTTGAACACATTTAATTCTGTGTCACTACTGTAAGTGCTGTGAACTTCAAATTGTATTGGAAGGCAGTATCACTATTAGGTTTGCTCTCTTAACTTTTAGAGCTCTTTTGATACATTTAATGACTACCACATGTTTCAGAAGGAATAATAGATGTGTATTAAACCACAATTTGAGAAAAGAGTACTACTATAGCTGCATTTTTTGTAAGTTTTCTTTGGACTAATATGTTATTGACTATTTAGGCAGGGGCTTAGAAGAAGAGGAAGAAGTGGTGTTAACTAGAAGGAAATTAGGTAGGATTTCAGGGCGGGAAGAACACCACCATCATTCTTGAGATTTTTCTGTGTTACATGATAGCTAGAGGTAATGCTTTTTTTTGTTCTAAAGTATTACTGTGAATACATTCTTTTAAAAAATACAATGTGATATAAATAAATGAAGACTTGAGTTTAAAATAAAAGTTGCCAACCAGAAAGTAAATTTCTGTTCTATCCTCAAAATCTTTAAACATTTAATGGTAGAATAGAATAAGGCATAGAAGCATGATGCTAAAATTGTCTATATTCTCTATGGGTATATTTTAACTTCATGTGCAAAACGAGTATCATAACTCAGTCATGCTCCTTATATAGATTACACTGAATGGTCCATTTACTGTCCAAACTTTTTAGTTGTCCACTAGTCCTTCAGGAAAAAAAAGGGAAGATTTGTGATGCAGTTAGTGGAACTGACAGTTTCTTTTAAAATAAAGTTTGAAAACATATACTGAGGAAAAGACTTCAGGTTTTGATGAGATAATTTTTAGTGACATGAAATTTTGTCATTTCAGGGACACTTCAGTCATATCCTGGGCTTCTAGAAATTGAGAGACGGCAAGTCAGCAGCACTGCTTTTCTGTTTACATTCTAAACATGCACCTGTGAACCCTGTACAGCTGGATATCTGTACATTCACTCACGGCGTGGATTTGTGTGTGGTATTCAGCATATAGCAGTTTGCTGTATGTGTTACTCTTTTAGTGCACAATGATGGATATCATTGTTTTTACACTTGAAAAAATGCTTCTGCTTTTAAGGTAGCTTGATATATGTTTAAAAAAAATTTTGATTTAATGTTTTAGGCTAGTTAAGTTGATCTGGCCTTTGGCCCAGTCTTCACCTTGGACTGGGCCAAAGGTCATGTTGATACAAGAGATTTTCCTGTCTCTCTTGGGCACTTTCTCTGATACTCTTGGAAAACGGTCCTTGCATTTACATGTGTACAGGGCCTGCAGTTTTAGCTCAGCCCTATATATGCAGGCAGATATGTGAGGACAGAAGTGTCTTCATTTTTAGATGGCTATTCAGCTTTGCAGCTGTGAAGACCAGTAAAAATCCTGTTGAAACTTATGTTTAAATCCCAAATATGCATCCAATTCAGATATCTTACACGTTATACTTCTAGTTTGTTTATAACAAGCAGTTTGTGAATGTGGTACGTAAGTAACTAATAGAAAAAAGAGTTTATTTGAACAACCCTCTATAAAGTTAAGATGAATAGTAATTTGGAGTCCTCAAAAAGTTAAGATACCATCTGACACTCCCTGACTGTCTTTCCAGTTATTGTGATATTAGAACAGATCTGTTTAAAAAGTCTTGAAGTTGTCATCCAACATAATTTTATTGGTTTGTCACAAATAATTTCATCTACATTTTGCCAGTATGTAGGACTATGTAATTTTTAAACACATTCAGATTTTTGGACTCTTAGGTAGCTGAGTTGTGCTATTTGGGTGTAACACTTCACTGGCTGCTCTGGTTTAGGCAGAAGGGTCCTGAAAGCTCCGAACTGAATGGCAGCGTGTTAACCCTCTGCACTGGAGGGAAATTGCTGTGACCTGCCAAAGTTCACAAAGCAAGCAATCTCCACTGCCTGGAGAACTGCTGAGCTATAACTGTGCCCTGCTGCCACTCAGCTCTCAGGCAGAGTTCAACCCAAAACAGATATGGCAGGCATAACAGCATTTGGCCTCTCCTGTTCTGAGAGCAGCCAGTAGCCAGTTTAAATTAAAATGGTAGCTCCGAAGTTGCAAAAATCTAGTGACAGGCTTTTAAAGGTTAGTTTCCCAGTGGGGTTTATCAGACTGCAAAATCCTTAGACAAAGGTTTTTGAGAGTCCTAAAGTGCTTCCCATATTGTGTGTGGAGCTGGCACTGAGTTGACTGCTGTTAAGGAGATTCTTCCTAAATATATGACTATCATATAAATACTGAATTCAATTAAGTAATAGATAAGGAAATAAGTCTATAAAGCAGACCTGCGCTAAATTGGCATATAGACTGTTTGGCTAGGAAAGAATAAGTTTCCTCCAAGCCAATATAAATTCTTGTTACATCAAAAATAAGTATTTTCAAAGAGAAATTTTTCAGACACTTCAAAATTTTCTTCAATCACAAGAACAGTACAATCCCTTAAAAGATCAAATCTCCAAGAAGCACAGCGGGTTTAAAAATTGTATTGTCCCTGTCACCTTGAAGATCTGAAACTCATCTTGAATCCTCCCACTCCCAATGCAGGTTGATGCAAGCAATAGTATCTATCCAAGCTAGAAAGGAACATATCCTCACTTGAAATGACAGTATGATGAGCAAATTCCTGCATACTGATATCAGAGTTTATCAATTAGTGCAAAATAAAAAACAAAAATGTTTCCTAAAGACTGAAATTACATATTTGCTACCAAGATAACTAGATCATATTTTGTGGGCAGTTCGTTTTCACAACATTTTCCAACCCTTGTTTTTTAAAAATCCTGCTAACAACGGCAGTCAAAAAAAAGATGGCTAAGCATCAGTCCCTGTGCTGTAAAAGTTGAAATAAAGTAAAAGGCTAAAAGGTATCTGAAAGTTTAGTTACTGCAAAATGACTCAAAACCTGTTATGCTTTATCAAGTAAAATGTATGACAAGTAATGATTAGTAGAACAGTTTATGGTCAAAATTTAGGGTATCCAAAGAGGAGAATATCAAAAGTAGACTTGGACTCCGTGATGGAAGAGTTTTTTGCTAGAATATATTTGAGCAAAGTAGTATGCCATCATGTTTAAAACACGGAGGATATGTGTATGGATTATCAAACCAAAAGGGTGCTTTTCATTTAAATAATTCAAATTTTATCATGTTAAGAATTCACAGATACTAATGCATATATTTCTTCTGTTTGCTTTAAACTTAACTGTATTTTAGTGTGGTATGGAATATGGTAAAACATAGAAACAACTAGTTTTCCTTAGGGTCCTCATAGGTTTTGTGCCATGTTCTTTTTAATTCTTCTCCTTTTAGAATAAACATTACTTGGTTTTTGTAAAATCTTATCGTACATAAGTCACAGGACTGGTCATAGGTTGTGGCTGCATTACAGAGGCTGATGAACTCATACTAGTGTTCGATTTTTATGTAATTTTTTCATATCAGTCTTCCCATTGTTACTGTACACTGTGTAGGTATTTTATTACACTCTCCACCCTGAGTCTCAAGACTGTCCTTGGAGATTACTGCATCTATACAGCTGAAGAAAATAGGAGAACTTCATCCTATTTTTCACTCTGTTACCTGCAGTGTGAACATGGGCCTGTTGTGCTTTCTCTACACTGTTAAAAATGTAATGCTGCAGTTTACATCAAGTCTAACTGATTAGTAGTTATGTTATTTACATGTACACTTTGAACATCTAAATGCTATGCTATAGAAACTAAACTTGAGTAAAATGGTCCTAAGTAGGGTTCTTTTTGTTTGTTTTTAACTATAGCTTTTTGCATTCTCCAGGAACACAATATAGGATATGTCAGATCAATTCCATAATAATATTTAAATAAAAAAAGAACCACCTCTGTTCCCCTTCCAATTTAATCTGTTTTGAGAATGAACTCTAAAAAGGGGTGTAGAAATAGATTAGCTAGTGGAAGGTTAACTCCCCTCATTTTCAGCCTGTCCCAATTACCACTTTCACGTAGTTATACTGTTGTCAATAAAATACACTAGAATAGAAGAGGAATGAAAAACACTTGGTAGTTACCATCTCTGCTGCATCATAACACAATTTGTAATGGAAGAGTGAGTATTAAAAAAAAAAGGTTTTGATACAGAAATGTGATGCCTTTCTTCCTTAGCAGATTTCTATGAAAACCCATCTGTATCTTTCTATTCTTTCAGAGTTGATAAGTGTTTTAATTTTTGCATCCCTAACATTTCAGTGTCCAGGATAATCTTCCCTAGTTATTTAACTGCAAAAGCACCAGACTGGGTCAAATGGGAACACCTAGTTCGATATCCTATATGCTCTAGTGACTAGTAGCAGGCAGATGCATGGGAAGAGTCCAAGAAACAGGACACGTGCTGCATGGAAAGACTTTTTACAAATACAGAACCAGTGTTTTACATCAGGTTTTGTTGTGGGCGTCCTTTCTTGCCTCATAGCTAAGCTTTGAACATCAATTATCACAGAAATTATGAAAACGTCAATAGTTTCCCACAGTATTTTTTTTCTTTGCTATTGTTGATATAAAAAATGTATTGGCTATCAGGAGAATGTTAAACTTGACTTTGCTCTTTTTATTAAGCATTGGAATCTTCAATATTTAAGAAGTCGTTCCTGTATGACTAGAATTCAAGTGTGTGTGTATACTCACACTTAATTTGCAGTGTAGGGATACTCTTCCTACTATTTGTCAAAAATAGCAGCTCCCTCCTTTCTGTTTTTCTTGAGTTGGCTTACAATATAAAAAAAAAAAAAAACAGAAACCTTTGGGAGCTGTAGTTCAAGGCAGGAGGCAGAAGGGTAACTGCCCTGTACCTTTTTTTTTAGTGTTCTACATTCCTCTGTGTTGCAGGAGGCCGTTAAGTCCTAACAAAAACTTGAACAGATTTTTACTTACATTTCTGGTAATGCTACTGCTGATAAATAAAGTATTCTGGCTAGACATACATTTCAGTTATATTCTGTCTAAAGGATCTCAAAGTGAAATAACTGGTGTTGCTCACTTTGTGAGCCGGAGTTTACATCCAAGGGTTCATTGCTTTGCGGGGCAAAGCAGCACCTGCTGCGGGTGGCTGTGCCTGCTTCCCTGCAAAACGGCGGCTGGTCTTACTCGTTCTGAAGTGGTAGCTGACTTCTCCAGCTGACTAGAAACATGTTTAGCTGTTTAGGAACATCATTGTTTTCCCTGATTTTTTTCACAAGTGAGAATGCGTACGTTTCTGGATAAACTTTCAAGTGAATCTTTCAGCTAGGATGTGATTCCTTGCTCCGTGCTTTCTCATAGGGCAAGGAATGCATTTATAAATCAGCCAGTATGAAAACAAATTGTAGTTCAATGGTTTACTATATTGAAGGCTTATAACAATGGTATTCTTTTAAATAGATGTACTGTGTTTGTAATTTGTTTCAGGATTTGTCAGTCAGAATCATAAAGCTATTGTGATAGGTACAGATGAATGCCGTACGGGTTGGGACAGGTGAATATTTCTTTAAAGCAGATTTGTGTCAAATCTGCAGTGGAATCACAAAATTATTTTTGTAAGACTTTTCTTTACCTTGTATAACTATAAAATTTTGTTTTATTGATAAAAATTATATACTCTTTATATTTCCTAATGCTCTGCTTTGTACACAAAATCACCTCAGTGATACTGTATTTACATGTATATAGTAAAATAGGCATATGGTCTGTTTTTAATTCAGGTTAAAATTATATAATCTAATATTTTTAACTTTGTATTTTGTAAATTGTTACTTACAAAAGCAGAAGCATTAAACACGACTGTGGCTACAGTATGAAACTGACTGGTTTTGTTATTCCATTAATAATTGAATTGCATTCTGCAGACACTAAGGTATAAAGGTAAATAAAAACTGTTTGTAGTTTGTATTATATACAGTTTCATTTGTGCGGTATAGCCCACACAGTGTTTCCCCCTCATGGGCCAGATGTATGAATGATATGCAGAATCAATATTTTGAAACAAAGTAATTCCTCTACAGGTTTGGTTTAATAGAGTTAAACATTAATATTTTTCAACTGATCCCTCTCCATCTGTGTCTCCAGATTTTGTTTTTCCTCACCTAGTTGGAACACCTGAGGATCAGACCTGAGTTCCTGTGGATTTCAGTAGAAACGTAGGTGTCTAGATACCTTCCTGATTCTAAACTGTGAGCTCCTTAAACTATTGCTTTATTTAGATTATCATTTTGCTTCATAGCAGTGTGGTTTTGAAGCGAATCCCCCGACCACTGCCACTTGCTGCGCATCCCTACAGTTGGTCGCGCAGTTTCAGTGCACACGAGATGGTTTCTTTCAAAAGGAGTCTGCCCTGGGACCTCCGCTCCAGCTGCACATCGGGTTCTCCCCATGGGAGTCTGAACCTTGGGCAGCTCCTGCTCAGTGCAGCAGGCTGAGTTTAGTCCAGCGTAAAACCTCCAAACTATGTGCAGTGTAGGTGTAGGGGCCTTAACAGGAGCTGCTGCGGTAGACTTCTCACCTACCGGATCCAACTGCGTGCTGGTGTGCTCCTAAGCTCAGTTGTTCTCCTCTTCTTAACCCAAAAGAGAGTCCGTTGCCTTGTGCTCTGAAGGTCTGCTGTTGCAGAGTACAGGGCAATCACTGCCCGAACCCTTCCTGAGACTCGGGACAGCTGGTAAACCACAGACAGGGTGCATGCTGCCCTTCAAAGCCCTTGCCTTAACTTGCCATGTCTGCAAAAATCTTCAAAAAATAAAGTGAAACTTGTTTGATAAGTAAGTACACGTTAACTTGCTTACTTGCTTGCATTGATTTCTTTCTGGAGAAAACAGGTTTTAACTGTCTGCCTTGGAAAAGTCTAACCTGGGCCACGCAGGAAAGGCTAACGGTCCTGGAGCAGGAACGATGGACCTCAGGACAGCAGTATTGAAACAAAGGGCAGGGGAAGGATAAAGGCATCATTTTTTGCTTACTTTTTTTTTTTCTTCTTTTGTCACCTATTCTTACATGTATTGAGGGTGAAGTAACTTTGTCTATATAGAGATGAACAGGATTTTAGCTGGTTAGCATTGTACGTACATTTTGTATAAAGGTAAGCAGATGAAGCACAAGACAAGAATTAATCCTGGTTTGATGTCTGGAGTAGCAAGAAGCACAAGAGCGAATGTGAAAGGGGTTGGATAAATGTAATATTGATGAAAATAATAAATATATTATCTATGTTACGTAAAATTTTTGTACTAGGTTTAGTTGCTTTAGACTATGGTACTAGCATTTGCTTAACTATTCATTTGATGATAATTACACATCGACTTGTCATCTTGACTGCCAAAAAAAGACAGAAAAACAAAATTTTGAGTTTAGGATGTGCAGTTTAAAGGCAGTCTGTATATGACTAACCATGAAGACAAGAAATTTATACAACATACATGTTGAAAATAATATATTTAAAATTAGTGGTGTTTATGTCTAAATTAGTTGGGAAAACTATATACATATTAAAACCTCAGCAGCCCTCCTGAGAACCCCGTACAGTGCTTCCTGGGAAAATAATATGATATCCTGTATTATCAGATTAATAGTCACACATTAATAATGCTATTTTTGCCTTGATTACTGGCAGTAAGTATAAAATTCAGAGTTACACCTTGACATTTTATCACACATGAAACTTCCACACAGAATAACTGCCCATAAACACCACATATGCAAAAATGTACATATTGCTCTGAGAAGCACCAAGGGCTTCCATTGCTGGGGGACAGATATTTTACTAAAGTGACTGTTACTGAAAACTAAAGTCTACAGGTAGAGTGGGAAATGTCCCGCGTCAAGGGGCACCGAGACTCGTCCTTTGCTCTCTCTTCCCGAGTTGTTCCCAACTCTTTCACAAGTAAGCAAGAAAAACATTGGCCATCTTGTTTTCTTTTTAAACACATACAAAAAGAAAAGAAAAAAAATCCCAGGCAGATCAAATAGGCATTCATGGATCTGAACCTCATCCTCTATCCAATAATATGTCCTCACCAACTTCAAAAAACCCATTTGCCATTCCATAACAACGTACGTGTTAAGGTCTTTAAATTGTGACCTCCAGATCTGAACACATCATGCTTTGTTCTTTGCTGTAATGCACTGCACTGTGTTTCTGAATCTGAGTTTTCAAACAATAGCTTTCAGAAAGCTAAATAACAACTTGCCTGGTGTTTGGCTGCCCCATGGGATATGGTCCCTGCTAATACTAATGCGCACATGTTCAATACATGGTGGCTCTTATTTAGCACTAGGTATATATTATGTTAGCGCCTGAAGTCCATACTATTTAATGCCATTTGCTTTGTAGAATCAGGTGTAGTGATATTTGTGCATGATTATAGTGTTGTTACTGAAACAATATAGAAATCACTGCATGATATTTGCTTGCAACACAGGGTGTCATTCATGAGTTATACATAAATGGCAGCTTTACATATTTAAAAGGAACATGGACTGCTTCATATCTGAAGTATGTTTCCCAGGAGATAACACCACCATTTGATCTATTTTTGATTAAAATGTAAAAATTAAAAATTAAATCAAATGGTAGTATAATTCCTTTGGGAAAACATACTTCAGTTATGAAGTATTCCCCATAGTAACCTTGAGAATCTTACAGCTGTATTGTCTCATCTGTAGGTGGTCTTTTTATGTCTCACATAATTAAAATGAATTGCTGTTAGAGAACCCATACTACTGCATACAGATTTATGAACCTTGAGGCACCTCCATTCACAGACAAACAGTGATATCAAAAGCTAACTGTGCAGATACACTGCATCAAGGCAGGTACTGGTAATCGAGATGTTTACTGGGGAGCGTTACTTACCTCTGCCCTGAAAGGGTAAACAAGGAGTGTACTGTAAAACGATATTGCATTTCCAGTAAAGAACGGTGTCTAAAGAAAGATAGCGTACAGTACAACTGCATTATGCTACATGTTGTTGTAGAACACAGTAGTTAAAATATTCAAAGAACGTTTTATATACTAAGGAATGGCTAATATGTCACCAGAAAAAGATTGTGAAATTGGATTTGCTAGGAAAATGTGCTCTACAGAATCTAATGCAACTTGTTTATAGCAAGCTGCTTTATCAGACTGACTCAGAATATGGGAATGTATATTTGATAAGATTAGAGAGTAGTGGGGATCAGAAAAAATAAGACTATAGAATTTGCATTCACATTTTCACATATCTGAAGGACAAAAATGTCATTTATTTTTTGTTTGGTTTCGATTCTCTTAGTCCTGTTAATGCTATCCATAACAATGACTTGTGACTATGCATTCTGTTCAGGCTGTAATTAAAACTTCCATAACATACATTTCAGTAAAAAAAAATGGATGGAAGTGAAATGCTCGGATTTAATGTTTAAATAGAGAAAAGAAAAAATTTCTAACAATGAAAATATAAAGTCTAAGAGTTCCATAGTGCCTTGTAGAAACATTTTGTAATAAGCAGCAGGAGTGTTCAAATTTCAGTGTAATACTTAAAAGAAAATGTCTCTGATCTTTGAATTTCTTTATAGAGGGGAGTTTTTCATGTATAATCAGACTAAAATCCTCCTGTAATTGCACAGTGAGAGGCCTGTGAAGTTTCAGGAAGGCTGCAGATGGGATATAGACCTGCAGAAGCAAGAAGATTTTTCGTAATCTATGGAGCCAGCAATGCGAAATCAGCCTGAGGTTTCCCTCCGCGCGTGTTCGGCATGGGATATCTCTCCACCAGCTGTGTTGCCACCTAGTGATGGCCGGTAATGGTTCCAAGTGGGCACGACGGTTAAATATTAAGAGCAATTACAACAAAATCATCTATCTCGGAACATTAAAACAGCAGCAAGCAGTTGGTGTTGTACTTTCCCTTTCCAGTTGTTCAAGGTCTGCAAGTCCGTCTGCGCTGGAGTCCGTCCAGCTCCTTCTGAAAGCGTTCCCCCTCCAGACTGAAACCGTGCTATTAACGTTTACCTCTTAATTACGTTAACATAAGCACCCACACGTGGAGCGACTAAAGCTTTGCACTGTGTATAATCCCTCTCCTCTCGTACCCTCGCACTTCACCAGAGGTCCCCTCGCTCCCACCGCTCCCACTGCAGCAGTAAAAGCAAACCGGTAACGTACGGCGCGGTCCCGGGCTTCCTCGGGTCTACGGGAAAATCCTGCCTGCTGCGTACCCGCATCTACGCCAGCAAGGTGTGATACCCCCCAGCAGCCTCAGAGCTTTGCCCTCGGTCAAGCACAAATGAAGGGAAGGAGCGAGAAAACCTCGATGTAACCTTCCCTATTTCCGAACTGAAATAGTGCTCAGAGCCACTCCGCAGGACAGCAGCAAATAAAATCTAAGAAAACAAGGAAACGGGCAGAAAGTTTGAGAGAGAGTGCTCAAACCAGAAAAATGAAAACCGCAGGACTAGCTTTCAGGTTTCCACAGCTACAAAGGACAAAATGCCGGCTGCGTGAGAAAGCAGAACCCTCTCAACTGAAACTATTAAAAAAAGATCACCCAAAACATTAATAGTTCAGACCTTGATTCTGCAAGTTACTTCCCAAGCGTGAGATTTGGATCCACCAAGTTGCTTGGCTAAACACCCCCTGTTATGAATTAGGCCTTAATTAATAAAGAGATGTCAACACCATCTCTCTGCTTCTCACTCGTGTCCTAAGCCAGGCTTGTCCATGCCCTGGGAAGAACAAGACACAAGTTTAGTGGAATGTGGGTATTACACCACATTTTACAAGGCTGACAGCAAGGCAGAGCACAGCTAAAATCTTCCAAGTGCCTCCCAGCCCGAATCGAAAGGCTCCCTCTACTTACAGACACCTTCCCGAGCATCGGCCTTCATCCCCACCACCCTCATCTTCACACCCACGAGGAGAGGAGTGAGGAATCCATCCCCAGTTCCTCAGCACTTGCTGCACCCAGGGCTGCCTCCAGCACCCTGCTGGATGCCGCTTTGTTCGAGTCTTGAACAAAGGTATTTTTTATCGATGTAATATGGTGCCTTTAAATAAAAGGAAGTTATCTGTACCCAACACCTCTGTCTAGAAAATGCCCAGTAAGTGAAAGATGTTTTGGGTCCATGATTCAAGAAGCTTGCAAAGGAAAGTCTATGAAGCTTTTAAAACGTTAACTTCTGAGCAAAAGCTAAGAAGGAGAAGAATTCAAAAGAGCAATTTTTAAAAGGGTTTGTAAGAAAAGGGAACTAGATCTTTTGAGTTATTTAGTAAAGAGATGCTATTGCATTGAAGATCAGATAATTTAGAATCGTTAGTAAATAACAGAATTTAGTAAATAGCAGAATTTTGTCTGCTTTTAATTGCCAGGGTTACATCCATTTGACAATTTTGTTGATGATCACGTTGAAGCCACTCCAATTCTGTTAAAAGCTGAGTCACAAAATCCTGCTCTTTATAAACTGACACTTTCTCAGTGTTTATATGCAGCAAATCACTTTCCCAGATCAGAGACTGTGACAGTTATTTTAGAAAAGGAACTAAAAGTTTTTCTCTCCCATTTCTTGACAAAAAACGTTGCTATCTAGGTTGAAAAGCGGTGGGGGGGATTCGGTTTTAGTGCCAGCCATTAAGATGAGGAATTTGGGATTTTTATTATTACTGCGTTGGGCACAGCTGCGGAGGGTACGCTCCTGGAATAGCTTGTGGGTTAAAGACCTGATTTACTTGGGTGGATCTTTCTGAAGCCTTATGGCCCACCGAGGGCTGCACATGCACAAGATACGGGCATGACGAAAACACCACTCAATGCTGTAGGGGTGGGAAAAGAACTGCACCTGGGAACGGGCAATTGGCTTTAAATAAAACTCCGATATGAGAGAGATGCTTTTTTCAAAACAAGCAAAAGAATGGGTTCATATGATAGCAATCATTCAGGGTACTGCCCCAAATATGGCACTAGCATGGAAAGGAATCAGTATTTTCATGGTTTTATGCTGAAAATAGTGAATGTCTTCTTTTGCCGTCACTAAGTCTTCAGTAATTCAGGTGTAGCACATGTCTAAACCTGAAGGGAAAGCCAAACAGCAGAAGCCCTGTAGAATTTCAGAATAACTAGGTCCAAGCAAAATGATCTGTTTGGAGTTCGCCTCCTGATGTAATTTGGACTGACGCAAACGCAGAGCTTAGTCTAACTTTCTGGTAGAATAGCATCGGCAGGTAAAGCAAGCTCTGTGGCTTTACAGGTTTTGAAGAGCGGATGATTCAACAGCAGTATGAATAAATAATGAAAGAAGCTGAGATTATAAATTGTACTTCCTTATTTGAAAGGACTTGTCTCCCGATTCACGATTATAAATGCGTTACAAACTTCGGGTCATTTACAAAATAATAGAGCACTTTAAGATTACCCTTAGCTTTATGTAAATGTAATTTTAATATTCTGTCTTCATTAATTATCTAATCTTGGGAGCAAATAAACTACTGACACAATTCTGTAGCTATTTTGCCAGCAGGATTTCCTTTGAAGTCGGTGGCAGTTGTAAGAGGAAGTGGATGACAGGACTGAGCCTCACCATCACTTTTAGAAGAGGAGAAACTTAAACAGCAGCTGAAAATCGAGACTTCGTATCAGTGCGGAGCTATTTCTGCCCTGCAAGATATTCATTAGTGCAAGAAAATAGGTGGCATTTCATTCCCACTGCTCTCATCCTGGGAGCGCAGGAGGGGCTTGCTTCCACCTCCACGCAGTTTTGCGGTCACCCTCTGCTCTCGGCGCGACGCGCAGCCCCAAATGCGTTCGGAGGGCCAGGTTCCCACCTGGTGTATGTCTAGATGGGTGTATATACTTCAATTAAATTTGTCAGTCGGGTCTAGGCAAGACTGTGATCTGCAGAGCATTATAGCACAGGCAAACGTCACCCACGGCCCAGACCACAAGTGTCACGGTGGCAGCCCGGAGCACCTGTAGCCCTGCTCACCTTCCCATTCCTATGTTAATACAGGCAAATTAGCCCTGGATGTTTTCTACTTTATTTGGAACTTTACCCAGCTATATGCATATAAATGCTTATATTAAAAGGAATTCATTAATAACTCATACTTGGTTTCTTCAGTACAAAAAGAGCAAAATCAGTACATCAGATAGAAAGAGTAGAGTTCAAAATTACCATCTACAGCCCAATCAGCAGTAGGTCTGCTAATACTCCCCTTAGAGCTCATCAGCTGAGACAACAGATTTCAAAGTATGAATTCTGGCATTGCACAACCCCAGGGCTATTCATTACATTATACAGTTTCCCGTCTGTTTTATGAAAGGTAGAGATGTATATTACAGTAGTTTGCAGGCTATAATTTTCATTAATAATCTGATCCATGTCTTTAGATTATTTTAGTAATTACTTCACATAAAAAGACTACTGAGTATGATTACAAATATGTCTTTGTTTTGATTGTCTGCTTTTGTGGTGAATACCAGATGTCTGAATTTCTTGACTTTGTTTAACAATATAAATAATGTTCACTGAGGTTTCCAAATGCCTCGCTCTGACCCCAGGAGTATACAACTTAATAATACAACACTCTAATAAACTAATCTGCAAACTGTTCAAAGTTCAGAAATTAAACCTTATTTGCATACAAAAAAATACATCAAAAGAACATTAAGGGCCAAATTCTGTTCTTTTGAAGATCCGCACGCACGACTTGCAAATTACTGCCGCTTTCCATGTGGCGAGAAGAGCAGGCAGGACCGGCGGCTCTGCCCTTCGCCTCCCGCTGCCGGGGGCTGCCCGGGCGGGCAGGCTCTCCCGCGGCCAGAACTCCTCAAAGCTGCCCGGACCCAGCACCGGGCACGCCTGGGGGACGTACGCCGCTTTGCCTTCCCCTCGCTCCATTTTTACATACCCAACACGAACTATTCCACCGTTCTGCTCGGGAAAACACGTGCGGCTGCAGTAATAAAGTCGCCTTATAAAAGGGCTGTACCGTGGGTGACCGTACAGCCGGCCAAGCGCTTCTCCACCATGCAACCGGTCGGTGCTACCGCGCAACTCCTCGCCGGTTAGCCTACGTAGCCTAAAGAGAGCGGAGACCCACGGGTGGGTTGCCCGACCTCTCTGCCCACCTACTGCAGACCCCCAGGCATCACCGCCGGGCTGCTCTTCTCCTCCCAACGGGCCGGCTGGAGGAGATGGCGGGTAGGAGGGCTGGCAGATGTACGCTCAGGCCCATCTCCTCCCGAGGCGAGGCTGGTGGTACACGACAAGTAACTCATCGCTGCCACCACAGGAAGGAGCTCAAGCACCGCTCGTGGAGCATCGCTCTCTGCGCTCCCCGCTACCTGGGCTCTCCTGTGCGTGTACAGCTCTATTTTCTCTGTTCGGTTTCAGTTCTTCTCCTGAGCGCTGCCTCTCCGCAGTTCAAACGCTGCCCGTAGCTGAGGGTCCTCGAGGAAGCTCCCGCTGAGCTCTGTCCTCTCCTTGCTGCGGCGAGGGGAAGCTACGGGGCCGCGTTTTGGGACCGCTGGGGAGGAACCTTGGTTCGTACGAGTCTCGTTTCTGCTGGAAACCAGCCCTGCCTGACACCGGCAAAGCCGCCTACAAGTACCTCACTACATCTTCCAGGAGCAGGCGATTTGCAATTCTGAAAAGAGTTCAAAGAAGACATTATGTTCTGTTTTATCTAGAGGGAAAGTGCAAAGTGTAACCTTTGCCGGGCGCTGTCAGCTGCAACAAAAGATAGGCTCAAATATTGATCAGCCCTTCATAAAACCAGCGAGGGCTCCTGATCACCAGCCTCCTTCGACATCTGGCGAGATGCTGCGCGGCCGGGTTCTCGGCAGGCAGCACCGGCACGCTGTTGGGTCGGAACCGCATCTCTGCCACGGGAGAGGGAGCAGAGGACCGGCCGGAGAAGGCACAGCACCACCGGTTTGATCCGAATGAGCTCTAACCCCTGCGAGTTAGCAGCAACCCTTTGGCCACACCAATAACTCAGCCACCAGTGCAAATATTCAAAGGCAAATGTCCGCGGCCCCTCTCGCCCGGCAGCCCCAGGGCTCCGTGCAAAGGGCCCCCTCATTTGCCCGGGA
The DNA here is from genome assembly GCF_964188355.1 of Buteo buteo. Lineage (NCBI taxonomy): Eukaryota > Metazoa > Chordata > Aves > Accipitriformes > Accipitridae > Buteo > Buteo buteo. Next base: position 68,550,953 of record NC_134174.1, on the reverse strand, counting down.
CCCCCCACCCTGGCAGACCCGCAGCTGGGTGCCAGGTGAGCTGACACAGCTTTTATACCATTGCCTCAAAAACCACGATGCCCACCCAAACCCATCCCAGCACCAGCTCCGGCAGAGCAACCTTCTCAGAAGTGCAGGTGCCTCGGTGGAAAACAGTAGCAGTAAACCACTTGGGTGGATAAATTAACAATCTCTGGGTGCTACAAATGTGTCCCCCCATGTTTACCCTCCCTGTCGCTCACGGTTTCCCATTTTGCCCTCTTTTGGGGGTCTGAATGCTGCACAGAGGAGCAGGATGGTTTGGGAAGGGGGTTCCTGGCAAGGGTGGGCACTGGTGGAGGGGATCTGCTCCTCCCGGGCAGGGGAGCAGGCACCAGGGCCGAGGCAACCCCTCCGCTCCTCCGGACCCCCTAAATTGAGGGCTTTGAACACAAGGGTGCGTGACACCAGGAAAAGCAGCCCAGAGGAGTGATGCGCTCCCAGTCCTGGATCCCAGGGAGATCACACTGCTGCAGCCATCCCAGTTACCCTTTCTTTAAGGGCCCGTGTTGCCAAACACAATAAACCAGTAAGCCAGTGAGGCGGCAGCAAATGCACATAAATTTGATGTCGGTGCATCATTAGCAGGAGTGAATAAATCCCAGGCCAGTGGTGCTGCACCCCTCCTGGATACGCAATTATGTGGGAGATGAGCACCTGGAGTAGAAAAACAACCAGAAAGTGGTCTGAGTTGATAATTTATGAATGGAGAGAGCGTTTTGTGGGGAAGCTCTCCTGCTTCCCCAGCAGCATAACCTCTGTCTTTCCTGGATTTTCTTTCCACCTGCGTTTCCTCAATTTGATGCTGGCTTCCTCAGCCAGACAGCAGCAGCCCGCTGATTACGAGTCGGGAATGACAGCGCGCATCTATCCTTGCCAGGAATTAAGTCCATAGAGTTTCAACATTTTTTCCAACGAGCTGCATATAAATATTCAGCAGAACATGTGAGGGGATAAAATCTGCAACGTTCCCCACCTGGTGGGTCTGGTGGCAAAGGTGGAGCTGAGCATCGCTGCTCTCCTGCCCGGTAATGAAAGGGTTTCCAGCCGCCCGCACTAACTCCCAGCCGGTACACAGTACTGTCCTCTCACAATTTACCTAATACATTTGTATTCAGGTTGCATTCCTTCTCCAGAGCTGATAAGAAATAAATTTAGAAAGTGTACATTGTATACATCACAGCCTGGTCAGGATCACTTGAAAGTACAAATACCTGGGCTAAGGCTTAAAGTCACTGTAATCTATTAAACTTACTAACCTGTACAAACCTATCAAACCAAGAAATAAAAGTGCTGCAACCTACCAAAGAAACTCAGGAGCTCAAAACTAGAGGGTAAGGCTGTGCGGATCCAGGGGGACGGTGCCCGGCTCTGGCAGCCCCATCAGCATCACGGTTTGTCACAACAGGCTCTGCCGCTGCAGCTCGGTGTTCTTCCCGGGCTCTCGCCAGAGTAAATGCCCGTAGTTACACGTGTTCAAACCTACACGCTTGTCTCTGCTGTGCTGGAAAACTTCAACGCTAATTGCTTGCGATTTTTGGACTGCCTGGAAGTGCAAAGAGGTTTTCTTTAGCTTCACTAGTTCCCCTGGAATTGAGAAAATAATTGGAGTTTAAAGATAACACTGCTTTCCCTTGCTCAAAAAAGTATCTATGTGCGAGAGGACGGCATCTGCTAATTCGGCAAAGCAAAGGGCCAGGGGGTCGGTCGCGGTGGGCGGCTGCAGAGCAGCACGGAGCCCCAGCACAAATACCCATGGCTGGGTGCATATGAGCACCCCAAAAGGCTTCCCCAGAACTAACTGTCATCATTTCCGCCTCATGTCCTACTGCCAAATATATTTTAGCATCTTCTCTCAGGTATACGTCAAAAAAAACACTATCTACGTGAAAAAATGCTGCTCCATCCCTTTGCTGTGCTCCAGTCACCTCTCCTGCTGTAGTTTGATGCAATGAAGTATAGAACACATGCAACAAAAAAGGAATAAAAATAAAGCAGAGAAATGGTTTTTATGTAAAAGTAAAATTTGAATAAAAGTATGTTCACAAAATACATAAGCAGATACTATGTAGTCTGTGGTAAAAAAATACCACCTGATTTGTTACAAAGAGAATCTTAGTTCCAGTACATCACCAAAGGGGACAGACCTTTGTTTAGGAAACTGAATAAGTACAAATGCAAAGCAAATTAAAAAAAAAAATCAATTAGTTAAACCAAGGTTTCTCACTTTTTGATTTAAATCATGATTAAAAGCAGTTACTTGACTCACTGATTTAAATCAATCCACACCATCTCTCTCAGATGATCTCAAGCAGTTAAATAAGAAAAGAGAATATCATCAATAACCCATCTGTGTCACAGATGAGAAAGCATCCCCGTGGGACTGCCTTTCCCCATTTTTCATGTGGTGGTCCCTAGATTTTCAAGGAGTGGCACAAGCCCAGAGGAAACCACAAAAATGCAAGAGTTTGTACCTGCAAGTCTGCTACAGGAAAAAAGTGGCGAGGGCTCGCACAGCCAAGATGCATAAGAGACTGTATATTTCCACCCCCTACATAGAGTCTAAAGCATCCTTAAGTGGCACAGGGGTAAATTACGTGTTTCACAAAAAATTTTTTTTCTGCAGATGCTGCCACTGCTTTGGAAAAATTTTGATGTGAATAAGGAACAGGGCCGATGCTCCTGAGGACAGCAAAAACCAGCAGGTCAGAAATCCCCCATCAGACCCTCTCCCCCCCCAAATATGCTGCTCCATCAGCCACCATCCTCAGCCGAGCCGTGCAAACAGGGGCAGCACCCGGAGCTCCCCAGCAGCATGTAGTGATGGAGAATAGGTTTCTTTAAGGAGACAATAAGCAGGAGCAGGGGAAAAAACTGCATCAGAGAGAGAAGGAAGAGCAGAAAAGCCAAGGGAGCACAGACGGGTGCGCGGGGCGAGCGCCGGGGCTCGGTGGGTGCCAGAGCCACCGTCGCAGGGATGTTCGCCGTGTTTGGGCATATTCCCTTTAGGCTGCAGTTCCCAAGTTGTCTAATTGTCCTTGATGTATCTTTTCTCCCCCAGGAATGCCATCCAGACCTAGCAGCTCCAGATGTCTGAATATTATGCAGGAAGCCGGTAAACAAATTCCTCCTATTTTTCCTGCTTGCAATTAGAAACGTAGGAAGAACGCATCGCTTAACAGGCAAGGAATCCGCCAAAGATATTCAATATGCATTTATAGGCACTTAATGATTCTGAAATAGGTGATAAACACTGAATATCATAAGCCTTTTAGACTACCCCTTGTTGCTACAAAAAGCAAGCTTTGTGAAAAAGTAAAAATAAGGAAAAAAAGCAGGAGTTGAAATGGAGTTAAAGTTGGGACAAACTTGTGATTACAACTGCTTCCAGAGTAACCATCGAACTCAGGTGACAGAGCAGCTCTGCCACCTCCCCTCAAACAGCTGTTTCAAGTAGTTTCAACTTTTAAACCCAACTTTATTTTCAGAGTAGGTCCCTGCCTAGTTCCCGCGCCTTCCCTCCCCATTAATTTCTTTGCATGCTTGAGCAATCCTGCCCTAGGAGGAGGGACGGCTTAGGTGGCTTCAGGAGTCTTTTCCAGCATTAATTGTTATGATTTTAGAGCCCCACGGGGTGAAGACTTTGAAAAGGAGAATTTGTTCCAAAGGCTGGGAGGAAAATGAAAAAATGCAGCACCGCAGCCCGTGCACAACACCTGCACAGAGACAGTGCCGGGAAACCCACACTCCGGGTCTCTGTGCCAGGAAAGAGAATTAAAGCGTTCCAGCTCACGGACTGAAGGTACAGCTCACGAAAAGCACAAACCACGCATCCGCACACTGGAAGTTTACAAGTTGCAGAATTTCAGGAGCAACTGAGTAAATAACCCAAATCTCACAGGTGATCTAAGAAGAACCTGCTCTAGCTTGGTGCTTGCTATGAAAAAGAGCTTTATTTGGCCCAGCCCCGCTGCCCTGGGGTTATCATTGCTGCAGCGCTTTCCGGGAGAATTCATTCATCTGTTTCAAACCAAAGCATGAGCTGAGATTTCTTTTCTATGCTCAAAAAAAATCTGTAGCATTTTCATAAATAAGTAGCTGTCCCAGAGTTGATTTAGGGACAATCTTTTTAGGCTGTTTTTTGGTCTTATGACGCACACGAAAGGTGTATCGCCCTGAAGCAGTGGGAAAACCTAGAACGAGACAGAGGCAGCTCCTCCTTTCCACCTCCGGGGCATTCGGCACATCGCACCTCAACAGCCGTCTGGTATCGGTGCACATCTCTGAGCATCCCCCCCCCAGCCACCGGCTCTCGTGTCACTTGGCCCTTTCCCTGTTGTATCTTGTCCCATCCCGGTGGATCAGCGAGCAGCGGCCAAGCCCCGCTGATCTGCTCTCCATCCCCAGCCATGGGTGCGCCCGTGCAGGTACCACACACGCACCCGCTTGCGTGAGCATCCAGCACCCCAAATCTGCCCAGCCCTCGCTCCCCAAGAACCCCCACACCCCGGGGGCTGCGTGACCCTTGCGGACCACCGCTGCCGTGCTACATGGGGGGGGGGGGGTGGCCATCACCATCCTCACTCCAGCTCATGGGCTGGCGATGTCGACCCCGAAGTGAATCTGACCTTCATGCCAAATCACATCGGGTCTCTCCTTGTCACACACCTCTCCAAAATGTCGTTGGGGTAACCGGGAAGAAATTCTCCTTCTGACCTTGCCCTCGGCAGGGATCCCAGCATCGCCCTGCACAAGCACAGAGCTGCTGCCGCTACTGCAGACCACGTGCAAAAACCGAGGCAAGCAGGACCTGATGCTACAATTAATGCTTCAGCTGTCCCCGCTATGGCTTTACTGATCTCTTTAGCAATCTTCCACAAGTATGCCAGCCCTGGGCAGCATTATGGGAAGCTGAGGCTCTCAGCAGCAGTCCCCTAACTGCAGCACAAAGGCCAGCACTGCATTTTGCAAGGAGCCTTTTCATCCATTTTTTTCTTTTTTTTTTCCCTAAACAAACATGTTGCTCAGGACCTAGATCGCCCAGAGTGTTACTGACTGTGTTTCCCTTGGCCATGTGCTGCAAGCAGGGCAGAAAGCGTCTGGTGCCACCACTGCTTAGGGAAAGGGTGCAGGAAACCTGACACGAGATCCTCACATCTTTTTCAAGCCTTCTCAAATGAAGGTTTAAAATAGCAGCAGTGACATGATGATTGTGCGGTTAGTGACCACAGCAGCTTAACAAGCTGTCTCAAATCAAGAACTGAAGCATGTGCATGAAGTCACTGTGCAAAAGGACATCTACATCAAGCAGCGTTTGCAGGTGAGGGTCACAACCACCCCCTTATCCGCGCAGTGACCCAGAACACCAGCTCTGCAAAGGATATTTAAAGACCCCTTTCAAATTCATTATTCTTAAGCAGAAATAAGCAGCAAACTTGCAAAATAAGTGTGTCCATTTGCCATTTTCACCATCTCTTCCACCGTGCTTCATCTGGCTCAGGTGTGTGCTGACTATATACCTGTTGGAGGACTAAGATCATTCCTGCTTCTTACTGCGATGAAGGAATTAAATACAAAATCTTCTGTAGGAAGCAATTGTGAAGTGTGGAAGTTTCTAGTCAGGCAAATAAATTGGATTTAAGTATATTACAGTCATAATCTTTTTCTGCCTCTCTCCAGACAGCCTTTGTACATGGAGAAATGAGAATGTATTCTCAGACAAATCTTGACCTGAGGGAGAAGGCTGCGGGAATCTGGATTTTCAATAACATAAGACAATAAAGCTCAGACTTCTAACCTGCCGCAATATGGTAAAAGTATAAAGAGCTTAGCAACTAATAAAAGAAAAGGGTCTTCCAACTCATATTTGAAGATCTAGACCCCCAAAAGGACACTTCATAAAGATCATAATGGGTTAGTCAGTATCTAACAGATACCATGTACCTTGTTGACCAATTGTCTGACAGTTGTCTTCTGCAGGCCTGGATATTAATAAGCCTTGTGTTGATTTCCTTGGGGTATTTTGTCTTCGTAATTGTACATCTACTTGTTGTGACACTGCAGCTTGCTATATATTTATTTAATGCGATTCCTATAGCAAAAAAATGTATGTATGCTATTGTTTTCCTTAGATGATATGCATACACTGCAAATTTCATCTCCCTCTAAGGTATAGTGAATCAAAGCTGCTACAGTGTAAGGGAGAGCACACGGTCTTGGGGCAAAGAGGAAATCCAGATGTGTTTTCCCCTTAGGTGTGAATATGTCTTACTCCTTGCATTACACAGGGAATATAAAGGGATTCAATTATCGCTGCATTTTTATTTCTAATAATAACAAAAACTTGTTCTAGAAGGTATTCCAGTTAAATAATATTTTGACAGATAATGCTAGTGTAAAGTAGCTGTCACTCACGCAGCAAGATCAAGGGGAAATAGATGCATAAGAAAGATCACAGAGTGGCTTATGTAGTGAAAATGAAGCCTGTTAAAAACTCCTCTCGCTAACAAAACAAAGACTGTCTGCGGCTTGATCCCGCTCTCACCATTTTCTGTACAGCTGCAGAATAAAACGCAAATATTTAGAGATTGCATGTTATATATAAATTGCAGTTTTCCATAGATACTCAAATACAGGCATATTTAAAAGTACTCTGTGCTTTCAGGGCTCCCTCAGTCATAGCAGACTCGGCCTAACCAGCCATGAAAACGTCAAGACAGAGCGAGGGAGGGCAGTTTAAGTGTCTCTGCCGGTGCCAGAGAAGGGACAAGACCACGGGGGGGCAAGCAGTCCCGGTCCCAGGGAACTGCGTGACACCCCGGAGATGTCTTAGCATTCCTCCAGAGCAGGTTATCTTCAGCCAGAGACCTAAAAACGTTGAGTTTCTAGGTAAAATTTCAGTTGGGGAGGAAAAATCTTAAAGTCTCCAGAAGGAAGAAATGAAGCAAGGAAAGTACCTGATCCACCACCGCCAGGTTCCTCCAGCACCTTCCCCTCCACAGGGGATATGGGCAAAGATACAGGTATTTGTAGTAGCAGGACAGACCAGGGGATTAGCAGGCTTTACTATAGGGTGCTGTGCTGCAGAGAAGGTGCTGCAAGCTATGGGATAAAGCAAAGGAATAATCTAGCTGGATAGTCCCAACAATAACTGCTTCAGGACTGTACAAGAGTCTCAAGATAAATGGGGAATGCTTCTTTTAAATGGATTATTAATACACAGTGGTCTAAACCTCAAGTCATTGTCAGTGCTTGAGGTAGGTTCAATAAAACTGCATTTTTAACATAGCTGATATTAAGAAACTTTTTTTCCTTTAAGCATTCAGTGTTAGTGACAGAAGCAGAGAAGGCAGAAGAATGTGCTGCCCCAGGAACCACAGCATCTACAGCACATGGCATTGGTCACCTGTGAGCCAGTTATTCATCTGTCTTTTTTTAAACCCTCATACAGATTTACAAGATAAGGCAAGTGTAACTGAAGTTAACAAGCATCTAATTTTATCCTTTGTTTTGCCTGGTAAACATTAACTTAGTCGTAGCTGAGAGCTGCAGCTGCACTTGGGAAGGAAATAGATTTTCATTTAATACAGAGTGTACTGTATTTTAGTAAATTTGCAGTGGCTTTATGAGACTGTCACTGGAAAGTTTGTTTTCATTCCCCCTCTTTACCTGAAGTTCGTTGAATAAATTCCCATAAACACATTTCTCTGAACAAGCAATAAATGGGTTTTAGTCATGTCCGCCCCAAACTCATTAAAATAGTCCAAAATCCATTTAGCAGCAACACTGCAGCCATCTTTGATCCATATGAAAGATCTTATGTACTCAAGATAACTTCAAAACAGAAGATAACAGCCACGGGGGCAACATTTACTAGAGAAATAAGGTACATATGCAAAGTACCCCTGAAGAATGGGTACAGTCCCGGGACAGTCCGAGAGCAGCCACCACACTGTGGGAAGCAGGGCTGTGCACGCATGGGCTTTTGAGGAAAGCCGTGACAAAGCATGAGTTTTGATAGCACAAACGTGCAGAATGTTGTTCATTCCCAACGCAAGAATTTCACCTGCGGAGGCCAGGATGTGATGAATCCTCCTGTGATTGAGCTAGAGAGAATTTGGGGAAAATGCTAAATCTTGTTCACCTCAGAACTACCAGCAACTTTATCCAAAACATAACTGGCTGAATTCAGTGTGCCACAATACTCCGAGTACTCCAGACTGAAGCACGGGCATAGACAAGCATGTGCCAATGCCCCAAAGAACACCGTATTTTAGGCAACATGTTTCAGCAAGAGCACTGGCTCCTGCACACCGCTCATCATGTAGATCAATGAAACAAAGACAAGTTTGATGTGTATACTTTAAAGCTGATATTTAACCTCAGTGACCAAAACCAGTATTTGTTGGCTCTCTCTGACCATAAGAAACCAGACCAAGATACCACGATGGAAAGCGACCAGCCTTACTTCCTTTTCCTTCTGTATTTAATCACTAAAGGTACAGCTAGTAACCAAATGCAAAGATTTGCGGTCCAGCAGCTAATAACACCCGGGCACTTGCTAGAGGAGACAGAGTAAAACGGCCTAATGTGCTCTTGCCGTGTGGTAATTTTCCAGATAAATGGACAGTTGCTTCAGCAGTTCCACTGTTGAAGGTCAATGATCCATATAATACGGGCAATTACAGAAGTATTTCTGTTGCAGACTCTGTGACAAATTTTTAGTGCAAGACAACAGATAAACTGTAGCAAAGGTACCAAGATGAGGGTACTAGACTTGAAACCCTGCACCCCAACTCGTCTGGTATTTGCTGGAGAAACCAACTCTCCCTCCCCTCGGCTCATCTGATCAGTGTCCATGCCCATCGTACTGTCCCTATTTCCTCTTATTTTGACATTTTAGTCCTTTTTTCAATACTGAGCCTAAATTACCAACTCATTGCTTTCACGCGGTCTGCTGTTTTCCTGCCTTCTAGTTCAAAGTTAAGCACTTGGCTATTTTATAAAGATTCTCTAGGGCTGAAGAAAAGAAAAAAATGAAATAAGGGAAAACTCCTCAGCAATTTGAAAACTTGGACTCCCGGTGGATACACAAACATAACCATTTCTAATTGCATTTCAAAGAAAAGGCAGAAAGCATTCTCAGGGAGTATGTACTGCTGATACACTTACAAACACTACACACAGAGCTAGCTTAAATCCTGGCTTACATGCTAACAGTTTATTCATTGGAAAGAAGATTCTGAGCAATACATGGATTGAAATAAATAATTGTTTTGTGTAATGAAGTGTGCATGAGGAAATAACCACTCGTACCGTGGCACAGATTGTTTTAGCGTTACTTGCATCCTCAAAAAGCGCAGACACTTGCTGCGCAGTATTACAACCTGCCACGAGAAATCAATACCAAAACCTCTGAAAATATTTAAGAACATGCCAGAGTCACTCCCCAGCAACACCAACATTTCCAGCTCTGAGCTTGTAAAAGCAAAGAGGTTCTTGCAGTTTCAGCACCTGCTTATAAAACGTCTACATGCAACAACAAAATGTAAAATATACAGGTGCCCTCAGCCATCCAAGTGCTGTAGAAGTTTAACGATAAACACATAAGACCCTGAAAGACTTTTGTGATTTCTGATGGGAATACATTAAACCTGTAGTAGTGCTTCCCTTGTGAATTGTACTTCTGTTTCAGTTTCAGTTTACTGCTGCTTTTACCCATCATGTAAGAGACAGACTGCCATTTCATTCCACCAAAATGAACAGGAAACATCAGTAAAGAGCAGCCTTAATGGTGGAGGAATTCACCAGGGACGGACTTTGGAGTTGTTCAAGAACCTATTTCAAAATTTAAGCAGATTTTGCTAAAAAGGAAAGAGAGAAGAAAGGCAGAGACTTGAAATGCTAGGATTTAACCTTCATGTAGGAAATGAAAAAATGCATTCAGTGCTACCTGAGGCAGGAGCCATCCCTCCCTTGCCCGCGAGCAGGAGCACGAGCCCCGTTTGCAGAAGCCAGGACATAGAGACAAGCACCATTGCTTATGCAAATAAGTGATTTTGTACCAGATTAATTAGTAGAGGGATGCTTTTGGATACCTTGCGAGGACAGTGGCTGGTTTATGAAATAGGTATCAATAATCCACAGCCACATAAGAGCTGGATGCATCAGAGCTCAGCAGATATTGCAGAATTAGCACCAACGTGCCTTTCTCGAGGAGATCAGCAGGGATGGGGACGGGACAGCCCAAGGGCTCAGCCCCTCTGTCGGTCCTGCCCTCGGGTCCCTCCTGCCCACCAGCACCACATCTAAACGTGTGGGAAAGAGCTCCCTGTACTCCAACACCCCCATTAAGAAATGAGTGAGTTACAGATCTGCCTTCTGAGAAGGATCACTGTGTCAGGCTCCCGAGGCTTTTATGCAATGTACGGTTAAACGTGTGATGTCTAATCCAGCAAAAAAAGGAAGCTGGTTATTTGGCAAGGCTGTCATTAGGAGAGTCTGTTTTGAATAGAATTAATGCCAATGTTTGTAACATTTAAAAAAAAAAATCAATGATCTATTTTCGCTTGCAGAGCAGCTCCCATGAGAAAGTCCCCGTGTTTGCTCCAAACTTTTCTGGAAGACACATCCCATCCGACAATATGGAAATGGATAAATATATTCCTTTTAACATGAGCTGAGGTTACCAATGGGAACTAAATACACCGCTTTTCCCTGTCCTGGGCAGCAGCTGATTTGACACAGTAATACTCCTGCTACGTACACAAACAAACTCCTTCCCTAAACCATCCCCCAACCCTGTTTTCCCTTGTAAAAATTATGTAATTGCATGTTATTTCAGAAAATTGCATAAAAGTTGACTCTATTATGATTAATTGTCCCCACGGCTTCTTGTAAAATTTTCAAAGTTCCAGCTGGTCACACAGGGTTTAGTTTACAAAAGTGTTGCACATTATTAGATTTTCTGATAAAGTGTGCTCTTTTGTGATTCAGAAAACCGCTTCTCCTCCAGACAACTGGCATCCTCTTTGTTATTCACCCCAGAGATACACCAGCCAAAATGGAGTGCACTCAGATGAAAAAAAAAGGTATTCCCAATCAGACATGCAGATTAAGCATTACTTATGCAGTGTAAACAAAACATTACCAAAGTTTCAGCGCGAGCTCTCCCTGCGAAGTGTACAGGCTGAAAGCGCGCACCGACACTTTGGTTGGGGTTTGCTGCCCTTGCCGTCAGCCAGAACGTGCCCAGTGCAATCCCAGGGAAGGTCCTGGCTCTGAATCCTGCTCCAGTTGTTTTGTCACTTGGCATATTTAACTTCGGATAAATGCCGATTGAGGAAGGCAGAACAGAGAGGATGCAACACTACCCACACCACTACCCTTCCGCCCTCCTCCGTATACCCCAGCCTTCACACCAGCACCTTCCATCTCCCCTCCAGCCCACCTCCACACAGCCTAACACTGGGGAGGGCTGAGGAGAAACCTAGAGACACTCTCCAAGAAACCCCACAACCAGAGACCTTCTCCGCCTGTGCCACATCGTCATAGCAGCATGGAAAAAACAAGTGTCACAGCAGCTGATAGGGCAGCCAAGAGAAGAAGCAGTAGTGAGGAAGACCAGACCAACGGGACCACCGCGGGGCTGTGGCATCTCCGTTCTGCCAAATGTGAGGGCCAGGCTGAAGAATGTCTTGAAATACAGGGTGCGAGTCAGAAGGAAACTTTACTGAGAACAACAAGGAAGCAAGCAAACACTTAAAAGTGTGTTTCAGGAACAGAAGCTGATTCTTTTGGTCTAACAATATTGCCGTTCTTCTGATTTCTTCTCCACCACCACCATGTGTACATGTCCCTGAACACCAACCTGGGACACAGAAACAAAAATCCAAGCCCAGAAATGAAGCCATAACACAAGTACTTAAAGTTTTCTGAAGTAATGACTGCACATGCGGGCAGAGCTGATCCAACTGACAGAGTCCTCACGTCAGAAACGCTCTGGGGAAGGTCCCACAGTGGCAGCTGGATGGGACCTGGTGGGAAGGGCAATTCCTACCTGAGTGACTGGTCAGAAGAGCCACGGATGGAGGGGGATGGCAGACGCCGATGGAGTCCCAGGCAGACCTGCCTGTACCAATCTACCAAGCTGTGAAGCTAAAAGCAGTTATTTCACAATGTCAGAGCGACTGGCTGATAAAAATGGTAGTAAATGTTAAGTTATGCACTAAGGGGGGAAAGACAGTCCTAACTTTATAGCTATGGTTTCTGACCTATTACCATTTACCAAAGGAAAAAATCATTCTAATTCTACAAAGAATTCAGCTCAGTAGCAAATGGAGCATTGAGGATTACTAGGAAAGAAATTGAAATGAAAACAGAAAACAGCAATTGTGTAGATCCAGGGTGCACCTGCCCGTTGAGCACCACCTGCAACTCCAGTTCCCTCCAGTCTCAAAGTCAATATAAAAAAGCCAGAAAAAAAATACAAGAGTTGTTAAAAACAAAAGAGATCTCACGGTTAGAGGAATTCAGCAAGTTCAGGGGATATTTCTTCAGGATAAAGAGTGTGACAAGCATGAACAATTTAGGGGAGAGTAATCCAGGTGGGGCTAGCACCCTCAGAAACTTCCCAACTTATCCCTGCAAACACCTCAGGTCTCATACAAGTACTGGGATACTTATCAACAGCAACAGAAGAGTTTAGGATAAAAACTACATGCGAGCCACTGTTTCCATCTGCCAAGAGATCACTGTCACGGGCACAAGGATTGGTGCTGGTGTCTAAACTTCATACTGGTCTAAGCTTTGTACTGGTGTCTAAACTTCCAGAACCACAGTTGTTCCTGGGGATGCTAATAAATAATCCAAGTCTCCTCACCTCCTGCTGCCCATTTTTGCCTCACTTTGTATTATGCAAAACAGAAAAATATTATCATCCTTATAAGCATCCTTCTTGAAAGGCATGCATTTCAAATATCATAAAGAAGTATTGTCATAATGAGGTTAATGACAATAGGGTTTCCAATATCAAAGAGCCAACATGCAGCTGCTTTATAGTATGGAGTGATATAGCACAGAGCTCCATAATGAGTGTAGAGAGTTTTTGGGTTACGCATTTTAATGAGTTTGTAATAAGCAAACTACTACGGAAGCGGTAATTTGCATTTCACAGCACTATTTAGATAGAATACTTTGTTAACACTCACTACATTGAAGCAGGAAAATTAGCCCAACTTCATAAGGATTTAGAGTCTGAACATGCACAGGCCATTGCGCAGAAGATTATATGCTTTTAGAGCCGAAAGAAAAGTATTCAGTAATACACACGGGGAGAGAAAACTGAGGAGAAGAATGCAACGCCTGGGCCTTTCTTGACCTATAGAATAAGTAGAAATAACCACTGTGTATTTTGCATTACATATGCCTCATTTGATGCCTCAGTTTGCACCTTGCAGTAGTGAAGCACGCCAGTGCTTCTGCTGAAGGAAAGATCTTCAATATTGAGCTCAAACTAATTCTGCAATAGCTGTGTATCAGCACGTGTAAAGGCTTGTTTTCTGCCCTAAACCTGGCAGCCACCACCAACGCTGCTGAGCTCTGCTGCCTCAGACACTCAGCTCATTCCCCATCTCTTGCAGCATGAATCCAGCCTGGAAGTTAAAAAATGTCCAAGGTCCATGGTGCGCATACAGCACCACGCACCCCGTGCTCCGTGGAGCACTGCATCGTGCTCATTACGGCTCATTCGATAAAGAGATGTACCTTAAGAACAATGCATTCATCTATTAATGTTCCTTATGGGAGACATAATCAGCTTCATTAGAAGTCATTATTATGGTAAAACCCTGGAAAAAACATCATGTACAAGGCGGCAGCATGATCAATTAAAAACCTAGAATATGTGACTAATATTGACAGATGTTTACAGGAATCGCCGTGGGAGGTCAGGCGCTCCAGCGGGGGTGGCAGCTCCCCCGGACACAGCCCACCCCCACACCCGCAGCCTTCCCAGGGGCTGGCCGGACCCGCCGCGGAGCCAGAAGCGGCAAGGAGGGCACTTGTGTGCCCTAGAAGCAAGCAACACAAAATACGGGTGCAACCACCAGACTACCCCAAGCCAGCGACCCAGTCCCCGTTCACCCCACCGCAGCAGGAGATGCTGCGCCGTGCCCCGGGGCAGCCCCCCCTCCTTGCACCCTTGCTCCCACCGCTCCGGTCCGCACAGAGTTTTCACAGCAAACTGTGCAGAACATATTGTCTGAAGCCAGAAAATGTTAACATTTTAAGTGGAAAGCTACTAAACTTTCTGAACTGACAATCATTATTTCATCAGGTTTTTTTTTTCTTACTCTGAAAGCTCCTATCACTGACAGTGTTTTTCACTGTCCTACCAGCCCCAGTTTCTTACGAAGGAGCACAAAATGGGAAGATTAGAGAGGATGCATCTTTCCCAGGTCACAAAACTTCTGCCAGTCAAGCAGAGGTAGCCAAGGGAGCAAGAACAGCAATGGGGAAAGCCCCTTCATAAGGCCCCTGCGTAGCCCCAGCACCAGGGCAGGGTACGGCTCCAGTTGAGGCCAACAGCCCCTTGCAGGATGCCTTTGGGTTGATGCCTTTACGATTTGGAGCAGTTTGCAGGCAACGCTCCACGTCAAACGCGAGGCCAGGCTCTGGCGGCACGGTCGCCTTTCCCGAGGCTGAGCATCCTCGCCCATAAGGCCCAGGAAATTACAGCTTGTGCTTGGTGAGATGTTATTTTTAAGCCTTAACAAACAAGGGCTTGATCTTCTTAAACAGTTTGGATCCGCTCTGCCATACACATTCACAGCTCAACAGCTGACTCGGTTTTGGGTACGTATCTGGCACAGTAAAACAAGAGTTGGGCTCAGGCAGGAATTCAGACGGTGGTAGCTGCTAAAAGCTTTTTCCATTGCATATATCAGTGTAAAAGTTGAGTTATTCAGCAGGACTAATACATCAGTTGCTGTGAAGTCAATAGCATTGATTTCAGTGGGACCAGGGTTTCACTCAGTTGCAAACAGTTGTTCCAGTAAGAGCCGGGTAACTGGGAGCGCTCCAGGACTGCGGGAGCCAGCAGCTCCTGGGAAAGGCTTTCCCATGAGGAACCCAGCGGTGCCAAGACTACAGGGACCAGGGAGAAGGTACTGACGTGTTGCTCAGTTTTAAGCATGCCCTATCTTTGACAAGCTAGCATCTAGGAAAAAAGGCACAGGAGCCACAGACATCTCCTCAGTGCGCAGAAGTTTAACAAACACCTACAACTGGAGGAAGGGGCTATTAAAATGCATTCACTTGTAGCAGCTACTACTTGATAATTTGTTATTTAAGCAGAAAGAAGGACAACAAAGTACACAGTAACATGTAGTCTTCTGAAGGAAGACAGCTAAAGGGAAGCAGAGCCCGACGAGCGGCTCCACAGCCAAGGGGCAACTGCAGGATCAGACCCTCCCCTGCCGCTGCGCTGAGACCCAGCTCCGCTTCCTACCTGCGAATCTTAATTTCGGCATAATGACCCCGCACCCACACCAACCCTCTCAAGCGCGCACGGGTCCCGCTCAGCCCCGGGGCCGGCGGCTGCTGCTCCCGCCCCGAGCTGCTCTCAGCCTCCTACTCAGCAGCCGCGGTGCAGCAAAGGCTCCAGTTGTCATTAAGGCTTCACAGAGCCGTTAGCTACATGATCAAATAAAGAGATACGGTAATTTACAGCAGTAAGCTATAATCTCTTTTAAATAAAGAATTATTGCTTCCTCCTTCAGCAAGGACTTCAGTGCGCTGGGCTGGTTCTTCCTTGAAGCGCTGCAATACCTCACTCGGGACTAAGCAAAAACATGTAAAGAGCAGAGGGTACGCTCAAGAAAATGCTCAAGGAGGGGACGGTGCACCTGGGCAGGTGGTGCAGATGCTCACCGCAGAGCGCGGTGCAGTTTCCTCTGCCTTAAAACTCTTTTTCTATAAATCACCTCACGGCCTGGTGGGATCTTTGCTCTTGCAAAACATCCACCGAGCGCAGCAAGCCCTAGCACGGCTGCACCTGTAAAACAGCGCGGGGAAGGCTCTCCCAATCACTAAAAAATAGTAATAAAAGTCAGAAAATGGGGAATCCCAGCCACAGTACACACGGAGAAGCTCCTGAGGGCAAGCTGGGCACATAACCTTTACAGCTTTGTCTCCAACCTACTACATGCGGGTATTATCTGTCACGGCTGCGTTTTGGACCGGGCTAGTCATGAGCGCGAGGCAGCCGTGCCCGGCAGATCTGAGGGAGCGCTCGCTAAGCCCACTGTCCCGACTAAAAATAGTCCCAGAGAACAACTGTTCCCTGCCCCACCGGGGCGGGGGAGAGCCATGCGAGAGCAAGGCTTTTCTCCTGGTCAGCTAGAACAGTCGTGACGCTTCTGTGGGCGCTGGACGTCCAACATCCCGGCTGCACGGCCTTTGAAAAAGGACAGAAAGGAGGCGAGCGCTTGCTGGGGCAACCCTTGATGCCGGGAGCAAGCCCTGCCTGGCACGCACACAGGCTACGGCCCCTGTCCCCAGCAGCATCTCCAGCCCGGGGGCCAGTAGCTCCATTAAAAAGGTTTAAAATATTTCTCTGAAGAGTTTGAGAGGCCAGGCCCCACGAACCACCTTACAAAAAAATAACCAGTAGATGGCAGGCCTGCAAAGCCTGATAAGATCACGCAAGTTCATTTTACTTCAGTAAGAAGAGACAGAATGATATTTAAAGACAAATGTTTTTATACTTTAACTACCCTAACAGGATCTATTAGTACATCTGTAGAGATATTTTAAAGAGTTATGGCTACAGGATTACAATTAGTGCACCAAACAACCCAGATCAGGAAGATCCATCCAAGTCAAAGCTGTTTTTCAAAACCAAATAAAGTAGAGCATCTAATAAAGTGCAGATAATTTCTCTACAGCAATATCCAGCTCATTTTAGGCATCAGCCAAGTCAATTTAGGACTATTGCCATCAACATGTTTGTTAGATAGTAAAGACATATCAGAGGCACAAGCATGTACCAGTGCCTGCTTCCAGCCCCCACAGAAAAGAAATATCCTATTCCTTCCTTTCATTATTATTTCCAAGACGATAAACCCTGCATCTTGCCCAAATCAGTCACACACCACCTTCAGTTATGCGCCGTGTAGTATGGATCCCACCATAATGCTTGCAATACAAAATACCGTTTTTAAACATACTGGGAATTTTAAAATACCAGGTTACACGAGGAATAATCAGAGCTACTCACTCTTGGTGGAGCAAACCCCGTGCTGAGCAGCGCCGGGCGATGTTCCTGTCTGTAAGGGAGCGGACAGCGAGGGACCTGTCCCACACCAGCAGTGGCCTGAGGACACATATGGACACTTCTCTCTAGGATTTCTCTTGAATATTTCAGGACATGACTTCCTTCCACAGGCAGATTTGTTAAGCGTGCTTTTACATTTGCCCAAGTTTAAGAGCTTTATGGAAATCTTATTTTAAATTTAATGTCATTATAATGCTACTTTCAAGTCAATACAGTTGATTTTTGTAGCAACTCATTTCATCTGTGTGGCGATTTATTTTACTTTACTATTGCTAACTTCTGAGTCAAAGCAAGTCCTTTCCTCTATTTCCCAGCACACCCAAAGGCTCTGCAGGAGGGGTTCGCTCATGAGAGCTTGGCCAGGGCTGGCGGTGGAGGCTGTGACACCAGTTGTGTCCCGGGCTGTTGTCAGTCGAAGTGGCTTGGGGTATCTGCACTCCTGAGCACTGCCAGAAAAAAAACCATAATGGGTAGTTTGGTTTTCTTACAATGCCCAGAAAAGATATTTCTTGACTTTGGCCTCATCACCATGAAATTATAGCCCTAAGATTACATCCCTGAGGCATTCCAGCTGTAACGAGCAGATACCGATCTGCATTTGTGGACACAGACTAGAACAAAACCATTAAGAGCGCTGTCATTAGATGGTCAGCTCCAAAGTGCTTGAGATGCTCTCCCCATAGCACAGCTCCAGGCATGGGATCCTACAAACAAGCCTTGTTACGAAACTTTTTTCTCCCCCTTTTTTGCACCAAAGAGGAAAAAAGTAGCAGCAGCCTGCTTTCTGATTTCCCTGCTCCGCTTGCCTTTTTTGTGGGCATTAGTCCACGCTTAACCTCTGGATTTGGGCAACCTACATTTCTGCAGCGGGTGAGAGCAGTGGCCCAGGCGGGTTTTCACCCCCCTCCTGCGGGACCACATTCAGGAGGGCTGGCTGGGGACAGCGGGTCTGCTCCACAGCACGGGCACCAGCCTGAACCCACCGCCCAGAAATCCTCACTTGGCTTTCTAGCAACCCCCTCCCAGCTTCGTATCGTCCTCAAAAGAGTAACTTAGAGAAAGTTACCTAAAACACAGTAGATTATTGCACGCACATGGGTTATTTTCCTCAGAGTAGGCAACCTAAGCTTACACATGGTCTCGCTGTCCAGTGTTAATGCTGGACAAGATAATTCTCATGCTCCAATACTCTCAGGCACTCACATCGACATGTCCACCTCAACCACTGCAAGAACCTGCAGGTGCTCTGCAAGGTGCACTGCCCACCGCTCCCAAAATGAGGGTGCCCCCCCACCTCTGAGCACCCAAAGATTCAGGCTGCCCCTTGTAAGGGAATGGCTGAGCTCCCAGCAGCTTCAGGGAGGGCATTTCACCACAAGGCTGGCACATTAAAGCCAGCCTGCCAAATTACCACCCCCCCAAATGAATAAAAAAATAACCAGAGTCTCTGCACACTTGCAGTATGCCAAAGCTTAGAGATTATCACGCTTTTAAACTATCTGAGGTTGACGCTCCAATGCTTTCTCAGTTTACTTACCACGAGGAACGCAACAGACCCCCATTCATCCCACCAGGACAGGACCATCACACGCACAGCAGCCACTCTACCTGCACGTATCCTCTTGTGTGCTAAGGGGGAAACCACCACCAGGAACAGCCCTTAACTGGAGCACTCCCAAAGGGCCCCAGGGAGGCAGGGGCCACCAAATAAATCCTTGCTGGGATTATCGCACCCACCTGAGCAAACCCTTCTCTTCCTGATGAAGGGATCAGCAGCACCTGGCACAGCACGGGCAGCCCCAGCTGCCTCTGCCCAGCCTCACCGGGCAGCAAAGGAAACCAAATCCGATTATTTCCTACCTGATCTACCCCTCCGCACCCTTCCCATGCACGATGCTTCAATGCAGTGCTCAGCGCTGCAGCCGGGCAGCTGCTCCAGGACCGGCCACGCACCACGGGAGTTCACCGAATCTACAGACCAAAACCTCGTCCGGTGATAAAGGAGGAATTACTTGCCCAGCTGGCTTCTAAAAATCCCAAATACAGGACTGTTCTGCATATAGAAAACACCCACACTACACTGCTGGGGTGACCCTGGTGCTGCTGCACTGGTCCCCATGCAGGTGCTGGTGCAGGCGATCCGCAGGCACACAGCGGTGGCATCATGCCCAGGGCTCGTGGTGCACACACGGCCAAGCCTGCACAGCTCCTTCAAAACACACCTGGCACACCACACTCACCCACCGTTACAGATTCCATCTGGGAAATCCCAGAGAGAAATATGGAAGTGCAATTCTGGATGGAACCGCCGGAGCCATCACGTCGTGTCGCCCACAATCCCAGGCAACCACATAATTGACGTCTCATTTAAAAAATTCATAGAATCATAGAATCATAGCATCGTTTAGGTTGGAAAAGACCTTAAGATCATCGAGCCCAACCATCAACCCAACACCACCATGCCCACTAAACCGTGTCCTGAAGTGCCACGTCTACGTGTTTTTTGAACACCTCCAGGCATGGTGACTCCAACACTTCCCTGGGCACCCTGTTCCAATCTCTGACAACCTTTTTGGTGAAGACATGTTTCCTAATATCCAATCTAAACCTCCCTGGGTGCAACTTGAGGCCATTTCCTCTTGTCCTATCACTTGTTACTTCATAGAAGAGACCTGTACCCGCCTTGCTACAACCTCCTTTCAGGTAGTTGTAGAGAGTGATAAGATCTCCCCTCAGCTTCTTCTTCTCCAGGCTAAACAACCCCAGTTCCCTCAGCCACCTCTCCTAAGACTTGTGCTCCAGACCCTTCAGCATCTTCATTGCCCTTCTCTGAACACGCTCCAGCACCTCAAGGTCTTGAGCGCTTCCCAGGACATCTCTGCAATGTGCTGCTGCGGACCACAGACCCATCCCCGTGCCCTCTACGGCAAACTCCAGCCGGGTGGGAAAGGGGTGACCCGAGCGCTGCGTTTTGCTGCAGGCGTTAGAGGCTGAGCAGAGCCCCAGCATCGCAGCCCCCCGGGTTGGGGCCGTGCTCAGCGAAGTCCGGCTGGGCTGATGGCTCCTGGGACGGGGCACACGGGAGGTCAGGGCTCCTGGGTCCCAGCCTCGTGCTTGGGGTGCTGAAGGGGCGCACGCGGAGTCATCTTAAGCTAATAAATGTTACCACTTAGCGCAAGGTCCAGGGCCTAACGGTAAAGATTTGGCCCATTTGTATAGAAAATAAGGAGGAAACTGCAGTGGTGGGAGTAATTAATCACTGGAAAAAGCTTACCAAGAGTTGTGCCTTCTCTATTCCCCACCTTTTTTTTAAATCAATATTATGTGTTGTGTCCATATTCAAAGACGACTTCAGTGAAGCCCTGCAGGCTGTTTTATTCCAGGGATCAGGTCTGGTGAGCTCAACGATTCATAGAGGATCGCTGAAGCAGTCACGAGGCCTCTGGAAATCGCAGCTCCCAGGATTTAAGCATTAAAAGGAAGTGTGCTGTTATGTGTAACAAGTGATTATATGGCACTTAAACAGGAAATCAGATGCTTCTTATACTGCAGTATGTTAGGAAAAGAAACACGGTAATGGGCGAGGTGAGAGGTGGTTAATACTATAATGTTTCCCTGTACGCTACTGGTGGAACCATTCTGGAATATTGCATACAATTCGTAGCATATACATACACGAAAATGTCTCTGAAATATATAACGCTTGCTGAAATGTTGCATGAGGGAGTAAAAGATCACTGTCTGCTACTGTCTGAAAGATGATAAATACCAAGCAAGAAGGCGGCTTATTTCAGATGATCAAACTTGACATAATTGTGAGTAGCGGGATTAGCACGAGATTCAGTACTTTACTCAGATTTACAGACGCCGCAACCATCTGATTACAAGAGCCTCTCAGCTTTCAATTGAAATAAATATATAATTACTAGGCCTTCCTGAATATTTAGGTTAGTTTGAAGATACAAGCTTTAAAGGAGAAATGCCACAGGACAGATAAAGAACATCTTGCAAGTCATATTTTTGTCCCTCCCTTTTGAGTATCTGAGCTTGCCAAAGAAAGTTTTAAGATGCTAAAAAAAACCCAATTAACCTGAGAAACGTGTGCTGCGGAGCCCTGTCTCAGGGGAAGCCGTGGAAGCCCCATTGCCTGGATCACCCGAGCCTGGGCTGGACAAACCACTGGGCTTCGGTCTGCCGAGGCAACCTGGCACTGGCAAAGGCTCTCAAAGCCATAAAATAAGGTTATTTTTCCCCTCCTGTTTCTATTACTCTTTTGCTAATTTGAATTTATCAAGCTAAATAAAACCAAACCCCGCCACACAGCCGCATGTGAGCTGTCGGTACCTTTCTGGGGAAGGGATGCTGATGCGGGCGCTGCTGCTGCCCCATCCCTGCGCTGGACCCCCCCGGCGTGGCTGGGGGTGAGCCAGGGCGCCCGGAGCAGCGGGGACCCAGGCTGGGAGAGAAATACAGGGTCTCCCCTCAAAAGATATGTTTAATTGAAGCTGTGTGAGGACAGTTGTAAAACCTGACAGGTTTACATCCACATTATAAAGACAGAACAGAAGAGTTCGTCATCCACTCTAATCAATTTTTCCCTTTTTTGTGCATTAAGAGTTCTAGATAAATTGCATGGCGGTGTTTTAAATTGCTGAACAGCTTCAGGTGAACTTTACAGGTGTCAGCTGGCATCTATAAACTGTCCAAGAGCCCTATAAAAGACTGTGAAACAAGAGCAAAATTAGGAGATAAATCTATCACTTAAAAAAAAAGAAGCTAGTGAAGCATATTTTCAGTGTTACCTTTTAACAGAACGCTGGTACAGAGAATCGCAGGTAGCAAAGAGCTTCTGACGCTGCTAATATTCAAGGTGCGCTAGCAAATTCATTTCATTATCCCCCAAATTCTTGCTTTCTCAGGTCTGTGGTGTCGTGGTGGCCAGCTTCAGTTCTGTGCTGATATACTAGAACACGGCACAGGGGGTTATTTTCAAAAACATGTATCTTATTTCATGCCTAAATTTCACAGCTATTACACTAAAATAAAAGCAATAAATAATAGATAAGCTCTTACCTGTATCTTCTATAATTTCTGTTAGTAAAAGAGCAGTTAAACGTTTGTGCCTTATAAAAATTGAGCATCTGATTGTGAAGTAAATTCAATCGGCAAAACACAACTTTTGCTTGCTAGCAATGCAACAGAGGCAAGCAGATTGTGGATATAATTCCACCCAAAACAAAGCAGACAAATAAAAACACACTGAAATCTATTATTTAGTGGGTTCAAAACGTATCTAGGCAGGTCTATGAGGTGTTGACACCTGGGACCAGTCATTTTACCTTAAAAGAAACAAAGGCCTGCATCATTTTTTACCTCGTTTCCTGCTTTATTCGCTACTTGTGTTCAGCCAAAGTTCATTTTTCATAAAGCTGCTCAAACGGGAGTACCAGCCATTTCCATAATTTATGCTATAAAAAGACATAACAACAAATAGCCTTTCGAACAGTAAGATATGCCCGGGTGCGCTCTCTGCTTTGGGCTTGCGGCTGCAAAATGGGGTCCCTGTGATCCGCCGTGGATTTGAACCTCGCGCGTCCTTCTAGCAGGGGAAGCGACGAGGGGTTGAAGCCTCAGGACGTCCAAGCCCCGGCGAGCCCCGTCACTGGGAATGCAGGGGGGGAATAGGAACAGAATAGGAGCAAGGGGAACAAATGAATTTTTTTGCCAGCCCCATCGTTTCTAAATTAGCTTTTGGTGGGCACAGGTAGAGTATAAACTCGCTAGCTCAGAGGTCCCGAAAGCCTTCTCCAGTTTCCCTTCTCGTACCGAGACATCACGAACCACCACTGGCCGCAAGACGGCATTTTCTATACACGATTGCTCAGAAATATTGGCAATATTTTTGCCTCATAACTTCTCCTTCGCGTACTTCACGTACGCCTCAGAACGTGAGCTGAGTTACTCAACTAAAATACAGGTTTGGAAAAACCTGGTTTATATTTATTATTCGCGTCCTTTGCTAGGACGAGAACACAGTAAGTGCACATAATCGAAGCAGATAACTCCAACTTACTCCCCCTGCGTGTGTATTGCCATGCACATACATCTTGATTAGATCATTTTCCTTTTAAAAAGGAAGCATTTTTGTATCGTGGTGTCTAAGAGAATTTCCAGCAGAGTCTGCTGGTGGAGTTCTCTGCTAGCGATATTTAAATTGCATATTCTCCTTGCTGTTGTTTATTTTTTTACAAATGCTCACGTTTTCCTCCCTCATTCCACCTGTCTCCAGCAGCAGGTCGCAACACTTTTGCACTAGTGAAGAGGCCTGGAGGCAAACATTCCCTGTCGCTGCTCTTTTTTGTTTGAATTCCTCTTACGGAGGGAGAAGCGGCTGCATGTTCTGCACGCCTGACAGGCCTCTCTGGCTCTTGGTGAAGTTGCTGTGATTTTGGTTGGCGTGGTCCCTGGTGAGTGCTGCTGCCACATTTTCACTTGAACCGGTGGCCACACGATAGGTGACCTCCCACCCCACGACCCCGCTTCCAGGAGGTCTCCGAGCTGGGGGATTCCAGGCGGTGCACGAAGACGGTTGCTTGAGGAAGGGGCCACTGCTTCAGTCAACGTCCTCTTACATCCCTGACACTTCCCACTAAAGTATTTAACCTCCAGCACTAGAGGAGATGACATTACTTTTTTTATGGTTTGGAGAGTACGACCTTTTCTATCACCGTACTTTACTTACTTCGCTTTCTGCATGAAAAAAATAACCGGGAGAGGTTTCAGCACATAAGGAAAATGATTTTGTGATTACTAAAACCAGAGAGTCTTTACACAAGGTTGTTAAAAATAACTGATGAGCTGGAAGTAATCCCCCTGTAAAGGAATGGCTTCACTAATGCACTGGGTCTTGTATAAAGGGCTGTTGGGTCATATCCGAAACACATTTTCATGAAGTCATTCAAAGGTGCGCCTTGCATTTGCATCCTTACGCTGGTGGCATATTGAGTCCTTGCACGGAGGAAAAGTGGAGCGGGGCTTACTCTGAGGTGTAGGTGCACACGGATCAGGACCGTGCACTTGCGATCGCAGTCGCTTCACTGAAAGCCCTATCGCTGATATAGCGCAGGGGAACTTGGGTGCCCGAGTTCAGCCTCCCACATACAAGACTGCTTTAGTGAGCTGCAAGTGTTTAATAGTGTATTTTATACGTGTTGAGACACAGTTGCAGCGTGTCCACTTGAAAAAGAGCTGCAAATGTGCGCTGCCGTGAGGAATACCCTGATTTGGGAGCAGACAAGATGCCCCAGGCTGATGGAAGAGTGAAACTGCAAAGGTAACATGCTTATACCATGGGGAAACGTCACCGCTCACTTCTGTAGCATCCCCGCAGAGCTGGAGTCGGGAGTTTCACTGCCTCAGCGCTGAAAGGAGCCATTCGAACACACTGAAGGCTGGAGGTAAGATTAAAGAAGGAGGAATGAAAACTGCTGATAGAGAGTGTGGTGCACTAAAAAGTGAGCTAAGAATAAAGCGATAAGGAGCACCAAGATGTTGTCACAGTTCTACTCTAATAACTTAAGTAGCTGCCGTTAGACAGCAGTCCCAGAGCACCGTAATTTAATCTGGGAGTGAAAGATGCCAAGAATACATACGGTGTCAAAATAAAAGGGACCACGGTGAGCCTGCGAGCAGCCCTCTGACTCTGGTGGGGCTGCATCACATCCAGGTGGTCCAAAGCATTTAGAAAGAATATGATTTCAGCATTTTAAATACCTGACGCTCTTCAGCCACCTACTAGTTTGTATGCATGCTGTTGATTTAAAAGGCTGGAGCATAATCAAGCATTCTTTTCTAAAGAGCGCAATGAGCATGTGAAAAATATATGATCTTTTTAAATTTTAAAAAGCAGATTGGTGATGCTCCTCGCAACAGAAGGAGAGTGGCACAATTAATTTTCAAGCCTTATGCACCACACAGCTCTTCTGTGGGCCGTAACAAAAGGCGGTGCTCGGTGCGGGGGTTTGAAGGTGAAGATTTGAGGGAGAGCACGACGCCAGCCCGGCATCGCCTGCGAGGGCAGACCGCCTGCCTTGGGAACGGCGTGGGGCTGTCGAGGAATCTGCTTTATAAATATTTTGTGAACACCTATCTATCTTAATAAGACTAGCTCAGCCTCCATGTGAGAAGTAGTTACTGTGTAATGAAAGCAAATTCACGGCTATTTTTCAACAGTTTCTTGGTTTGGGGCGAGGTGGTGGGTTGGGCAGAATCAGCAGGGCTCAGGCCTGGAACGACCAGCTCTCCCTGTGTCTCTGCCTCCTGATTTCATCCATGCTGACTTCGCAAAGCCCACAGAGGCCCTTTTCTTCTTTCCTGTCAGGAACACTTGCTAAAATTTGTGCATTTTTCACAGTTTTCCAGATGTATAAACTTCCCTTGAAGGAACCCCCAGAATTTTACCAACCCATGCAATGCATATGTTGTAAAACAACGAACATTCAGATCCTCTGGTTTCCCCCAGTGGACTTCCTAAGGCCACCGTCAGTGATTCCTGCTGGGTCACCAGACCCCAGGTCCACCCTCCAAGCCCCAGGCCAGGCATGAAAAACGTTCCATGAAACGCTAAGCCGAAGCACCTCCACCTGTAGCTGTGCCGCATCGGGACACGGGAGAGCGGGAGCAGAGTCGTGTTGTCTTGTCGAGGTCTAAACCCGACTTTAAACACCTGTGGCATATCTGGACAGCCTTTTCCCAAGCGTTTACCCTGGTGTAAGCAGCAGCCGAGCTTGCCCGTGGGTGAACGCAGCAGAAACAGCCCTGTGAGGTGCCCCTGCCCAGGACAAGCGGAAAGCTCTGAGACGGACACCGGTGCGAAGGGTAGCGTTGGCCACGGCCAGCATCCCCTCGCCCGCCCAGGCAGGGGTCTGACGTCCTCCAAACCAACGGAGACGGGCTCCTGCCCAGCTGCCGGCAGCCCCTCTCCTCTCCTGGCTGCTAAAAGCAACCACTCTGTACGAATTAAAACCAAACCAGAAAGCGGCTGCTGTCAAAACAAACCTAAAGGTGGATGTTACTTGAATTTATAAGCAAGGTCAACACTGATGGGCTTATTCTTTTATAAATGTAGCTCCGTTCCTAAACCGTGGCTTCACTTCACTGCAGGAATCTGCCTGACCTGGTAACTGCTACTTTTTTTCTAAACACCTTCACATCTCGTAACTGTGCATCACTTACAAAGGTGCTGGATCACTAGAAAGTACCCACCGTAGTGGCCAGCGTGCTAAATATCACGGCGGCTATCCCCTCCTCGAAGATGAACCAATACTGCAAGAGTTCCTCTACTAAACTGGGAGAGGGAGGGGAAGAGCAGAAATAAACAAAATAAAATTTCTTCTAGCCAGTAGCATTCTTTGCACGCCGCGTTGCCAGTACAGCCACAGGCGGCTCAAAATCACGGATGAGCATAGCCGAGAAGTTCTTGAAGCCCAGTACCTGCCAGCATCGCGCCCAATAAGACAAAGGGGCGCGAGTTGTAAGCATCAGCTCGAGCTGGGGTGGGTAAATGAAAACAGTTAAACACTTTGAAAAGATGTCACCAGCATCTCTCCAGCAATTTCGCTCCTGCGTGTGACTGAAAAGTTAGGAGCGGTAAGTTCCCGCGCAGAACACCCCCGGAGCCTGCAGCCCCGCAGGACAAAACTGTTGCCTTTCCGAAGGGTTTTACCTCTGAGAATTGACCGCCCTCTCGCCCCCCGACTTTCTGGGTGACCGCTCCGCGGGACGGGGCGCAGCCCGGGCCCCCCGGAGTGGGGTGGGGGGGATGTCTGAGGTACCGCGGCGGGATGAGACGGGACGGGATGGGATGGGATGGGGTGGGATGGGACGGGATGGGACGGGATGGGGTGGGATGGGACGGGATGGGACGGGATGGGATGGGACGGGACGGGACGGGACGGGATGGGATGGGATGGAATGGGATGGGACGGGATGGGATGGAATGGGATGGGACGGGGCTCGGTCCGCCCGCCCCCCCACTCCACCCCCGTGGGGGGGGGCCCACGCCACCGATTCCGCCCCCGCGGGCGCCCCGCGCCTCCCGCCCGCCTCCCGCCCGCGCAACGCGGGGGGGGCGCTTGCGCACTGCTGCGCTCCGCGCACCGCCGTGCCCCACAGAGCCTCGGCGAGGCTGCCGTGGGTAAGTAGTGTATTAAAGCGCGCAAGAGCACACGCACACTCCTCCGCCGTTCCCCTCCTCAATAAACGCTGCCCTCCGCCCGGGTTGGGGCTTTCCCCAGGAAAACCTCTCCCCGGCTTTAATTAGTCCGCCAAAGGTAAGCGCCCGCGTAAGTGGGTCCCGCTCCTGCGGGGTCCGCTGGCTGCGCGCCTCTGCGCGGGGGAGGGGGGGGGAGCGGGGCGGGTTTGGGGGGGGGGTGGGAGCTGGGGGCGGGGGGGGGGGAGCGCCCGCTTACCTGGGACGGGCCGTGCGCGGGCACCGCGCGTCCGTGCGCGCCTCTGCGCGCCCCTTGCGCACCCACCGCCGTCCCGCCTCGCAGTGACTCGGCGGCCGCTTGCGCGCAGGTAGCGCGGCGGGGCGGGGGGGTGGTGTTGGGGGGGGGTGGTGGTATTGGGGGGGGGGGGGATGCTACGCGCCGGCGGGCCCGGGCGGAGCGCGGCCGGCGCTGCGCTGCGCTGCGCGGGGTTTGGGCGGCGGGGCCGGGTCTCCGGGGCTTTTCCCCCCCTCCACTCCCGAGCACAAAAGGGGAGAAGCCGGGCGCTGCCCGAGCCGACGCGCCGAGGTGCCCGGGCTAAAAGGCAGGAAGCAATTAAAACTCCTCCTTTCGGATTAACAACCAAAAATTGATCGATCTGTCAGGAATACTGTTGATTTATGAAAGGTGCTTATTTCCTTGGTATGGAGAATTTTATGTTCTCTAGGTGAAACTGAGTTCACCCAGCTCCGGAGTAGATTGATGTTTTAATAAAAATAAATAAAGGGAAAAAGCTAGCCTGGTCTTTGGGGACATCAACTCTCAAATCGCGGAGTTAGACTAACAAATCAAATGGCGTTATCTTTACATTTCATATCTTCTAATCCGACGCCTGAAAAAAAATCGCAGGCGGCGCCGCCGCCCGCAAAGTTTTAATCCGGCGTTTCAAAGTTCAAATAACAAATAATCGATGCTTCGTAACCAAAATGGCAGGGAGGGGGGGGGAGAAGCGGGCACGTCGGTTCTGCCGGCGGCGGGGGCCGGCGGGCGCGTTGCGCGGCCGGCCGCGCAGTGTCCTGTAGATGGCACACCGTCCCCACGCTAGAGCCGCGGACGCCTTCTCTGCGGCGAGACGGGGAGTGGGGGGGGCGGAATCTGGGGAGAGAAACGGCGAGCTCAGCACTTGTTGTTGACCCTAAAAGCCGGGGCCGCGGTTCTTCAGCGAGCGCTCGGAAACGCCTCGGCAATTCCAAGCCGGGGGAAAGCGCCCCAGCCGCCCGCCCCGGCCGCGGGAATTGCGCGGCTTCTCGAAGAAAGTGGGAGCGACGTCGGGGGGGGGGAGGGTGCCGGAGGATGGGGGAGAAGAGCGGAACGGGGCGGGGGGGGCGGCGGGGGCCCCGGCCGGGCTGGGCGGCAGCCGGGCGCCCCGACCCGTTTGTCTTTGCAATGTAAATTTCAGCGGGACAAATTGCTTATTAATAGTCTAGAAGAGAAGAGGGTTTCTTTCTTTCTTCTTTTCTTGAGCTGTTTTTATTTCTGCATGGCCCCCAGCTACGCTCTGGGCAGCCTCACCGCCCAGCGGTTTCCTCCTCATTTCAATATCCTAAAGAAAATGCAAATCGCCACGCTGCGGCCTTTTTAAAAAGTTAAATTAGCAACAGCTCTAAGTGACTCCATTAGCATGGAAAACATACAAACGTTTAATGTGGGAATAGCCCGGCTTGCCGAGCGCCGCTCACCCCGCTGCTGCCAACGGAGGAAGGTTGCGGCTCGACCGGGAGCCGCAGCTCGGGGGCTCCCCCGGTCAAGCGCCCCGGGGCTCTCGCCGGGGCCGGGAGGCTGCTCCGCCGCCGCTCCGCGCACCGCCGACCCGCTCCCGGGGCTTGAATTATTTAAGAGACCCTCGTGGCTCGCAGCGGCAAAGGCTCCGGGGCGAGGGGACGGGGACCTTCCCGCCGAGGAGAGCCGCGATGCCCGGTACCCGGTGCCCGGTACCGGAGCCGCGCCGGGGCTTTGCCCGCCGTCTATCGCGACGGGACGGGGAGACGGGGATGCCGGGGCCGGGCCGGGGCCCGCACCGCTGGCCGCCTCGGGGAGAAAAGTACTCGTTAAAGCGGAAAGTTTTGCTCCGCCGGTGCGGCGGCGGCGAGGAGCTCGCCGTTCCGCGGGGCTCCCGCCGGTTCTCCCCGGCCGGGCCGGCGCCCGTTTCGTGCAGCCCTCGCCCCCCCCCCGCCCCCCCCAGCCCCGGAACGGCGGGGTACGGGACGGTGTGTCGGGGTAGGATGCTAGCGGAGCCCTTCAGGGCAGAGCGTCGGGGAGAGGCAGCCTCGGCCACGAAAGGGTTAAGGTTTATATTATTCAGTAGAGGTCTTGTTAGGATGTAATCTGCATTTTCTAACTACTGCGTAATAAAAAGTGAGAAGTTTTGAGACACCTTTCTTGATTATACCTTTGGCGATACTTTAGGTTTTACATTTAATTTGCATTTTGTTCTTAGTGAATATTGAAGTCTTGAGTGGAGGATTGAATTTTATTAGGACATCTGGACTGACAATATCAAATCAGACACCAACGTCCCAAAGCATGCTAAAATTTCAGAGTTAATTAGAACGAAGTGTGTTTAATTAAAGCCAATTATAATATCTGAAATTATCTGATCGATCCTTGTTTGTTCAGTTGGAGTCAGTTTATATTGTTCTCGCCGCACGACAGGACCTGTCCGGCCGCCAACTCCCCGCGGCCCCGGCTGCGCGCCCGCGCCCGTCCCGCACCCCACCGCGGGGGCGGCTTCCCCTCCGCCGTGCTGGCGGGGAGCCGCCTCGTGTCGTGTCCCCCCCCAAAAAAACCCCACCTCCTCCTCCCCACCCCTCCCGCCCCCCCCGCCCCGGCCCCAGGGAGCAGGGAAACGGTGGTGGGCGGCATCCCCCCCCCCGCCCGCCCCCGGGCAGGGCAGCGCCCGGGCCGCGCCGTCGGACAGCCGGGAGCCGGGCTGCAGCCGCCGGGAGTTTTCCCTTCCGAGGAAAAGCTCTCGTTGGACGCACGGGGCTGGCAGTCGGGCACGGGGAAAGTTTAAGCCTTTTTTTTTTTCTTTTCTTTTTTTTTTTTTTAAGAGCTAATTCTTGATTTAACAATATTGGGGCGCCGGACCGCCAACGCGCTCCTAAAGGAGCGCAGGGCCAAGCGCCGGTTTGAGTAAAACCCCCCTGCACCGACGAGGAGTTTCTTTATTGGGAGGCGGCTCCAGCACCCCACCGCGCAGCCTGACCGCGGGGCGCACAAAGGGGCGCGTACGGTCCGCCGAAAGGGCCCCGGGGCGGCCGGGGCCCGACGGCTCTGCTCGAAGGGCCCGGGCAGGGACAGGGACGGGGTGTCCGTCCCGTCCCCGCGTCTGTCCCGTGTGCCCCCCCCACCACCACCCTCCCGCTCCCACCACCGGCCCCGCGGTGACCTGCGCGGAGCGCGGAGCGGGCCGACCCGCCGCTCCCTGCGCATCCCCGCAGGGCGGGCGGCAGATGCGGGTCTTGGCACCGCACCGCTGTACCCGCTCGCTTTTACCACCCGTTTTGTTTTTTTTTTTTTTCTTATCCCCGGGCCCGGGATGCTCAGGAATTCGGATTGAAATATTGACACCAGCCCAAGGCGGGGGAAAAATAAATCCCGAAAGGCGGGCGAGGCCGGCGAGCGGAGCCGGAGCAGCCCGGGGGTCCAAAACCCTCTGCGCCCTCCCGCAAACTTGGCCTTTTGCGGGACCCGGGGGGGGGGGGTGTCCCTTTGCCAGGGGAGGAGGGGGTCTGCGGGGTCCAAACCACCGGCGGCAGCCCCCAGCCCTCGCCCTGGGCTCGGCTCCGCTCCTCTCCCGGGCCTCTGCACGGCCGCCGTGGGCGCAGGTTGCGCGGAGCCCCGCGCAAGGGGCCGGGCCGGGCCCTCCGCGGTGCTGCGCCCCCGCGTTAATTACATCCCCCCCCACTCCGCCGCGCCTCCCCCCGTGAACGGACGCCCTGAATTAGCCGCCGGCCCCCGGCCCCCGCCCCGGCAGCGGAGCCGCGGTACCTGGGCACCCCGCCGCTCCTCTGAAAATACCCGAAAATACACATTTCTCACTGCTCTGCGGCGCAGGAAGCAAGAGTTAGCGGAGATTTGTTTCGGTTAAACCGGGCATAAATTACACCTCCAGTAAGCGAGCGCGTTAGCAGTGAAGGCGCCTTCAAACAATAAAATTGAAATATGCACCTTGGCGAGCTTGCGCGGGGCCCGGCCGGGCCCCCCCAAAGGCAGCGGGGAGCTGGCGGAGGGCAGGGCCGGGGCCGCCGCTCGCCTCTCCCCGCGGAACTTTCCGCTGGGAAAGTTTCTGCGGGTGGGAGCCGCTCCGGGGCCGGGGGGTGGGGGGGTGGCCGGCCGTGGGCCGGCGGCCCACACGGGTCCGCGACGGAATTCACGGGAAAGTAAATACGGGCTTGAAACTTTTGTGGTTTGAAATGTGGAACGGGGGAGAAAAGGGAAAAAAAAAAAAAGGAAGGAAGAAAAAAAAAAAGGAGTGAAATGATTAAGATAATAGTCCCGAGGGGATTGTCCCAAGGAAAAAATAAATAAATAAAAATAATAAAGTTTAGGAGGATCCTGTACCGGCCGTGGCAATGAGGCTATCAATTTTAATCCCCGCGATCCACGTACAGCGTGTGATTATGTGTTATTATGCGGTGCGGGGCGAGAGGCGGGGGGGGGGGGAGGAGGACGGGCTCCCAGGCGTGATTTATCGCGGCCGCGGAGGTCTCCCCGCCCGGACCGCGGCAGGCGGTGCCGGCACGGCGGCGGCGGGGCGCACCGGGCGCGGGGGGCCGCGGAGCGGGGCCGGGTCGGGGCGAGGGGGGGGGTGGTTTAGTGGTGATGGTTGGGGGGGGGGTCGTGGGGGTTGGGGGGACGGGGACAGCTGGGCTGCGGCCATCTGACCGGCTCCGCCGTGACATCTGGGAGCCCACTGGTGTGTGGCACGCGAATCGCTTGATGTCGCTATTTAAATGCAAATTTGCGGGGGGATCACTGAAGCCTCACCCCGTAAATTCACACAAAAGGGAGACTTGGCGCGCCGCGCCGGAGGAGGAGGAGGAGGAGGAGGTGGTGAAGGAGGAGGAGGAGGAGGAGGAGGAGGAGGAGGGCCGCGGAGCCGGGAGGGCTCGGGCCGCCCCCGGCAGCCGCTCACACCCCCTGCCCGCCCGGCGCCGGGCCGCGGCCGGGGCCCCGCTCCCCCGCCGCCTCTCCCGTGCAAGGTGCCGGGGCGGCGGGACGACCACCCCCCCGCTCCCCTCCCCGGCCTTGCCGGCCTCCCCGAGAGCGGGACCCGGCCGGGGCTGGGGCGGGGGGGGGGTCGGCCCGGGCCGCTTCTCCAACCGCCCCCCCCCCAGCCCCAACCCTGGGCCGGCCTCCCCTCCCGGACCGGGGAGAACTTGTCGGGGAGGGGGGGGAGGATGCTGCCCCGCAGGATGGCGGCCTGGGAGAGGTGCGGAGAGGTGCGGAGAGGTGCGGAGCGGGCAGGGAGCATCCCGGGCGGGCTGCCGGCTGCCGGCAGCTCGCAGCCAGCCGCAGAGTGACAAAAAAAAAAAAAAAAAAGATAAAGTTGGTGAATGATAAAGACCGTATTTTCCACGCTTTGGGTGCAGGACCAGATGATCTAGAAAATGAGCTGAAATAGATTCAGCCTCAGAGCCTGTTGTGAAGAGCAGCTGATTCCCCCATTTCTGGCCAGATGGCTTCTGAACACAGATTTGCATTCATTTTCGCTTAATATCGTCCAAAATAGTGGGGCAGCTGCATTTGTTGTCAAAAAGGTTTAAAACTCCCTTTCTTTCTGGGGCAGGATCGTTACCTTATGTGATGGGCTTATGGAACTTTTTTTTTTTTTCCTCCTTAGTCAACAGTATCAGATTTAAAAGGATTTGTTTTAAAACCTTCTAATTTGGTAATCAGATTTAAATCGCCTTGGCGCGTGTAATCTGAATTAAAGATACTGTAAATGATTTTAAGCATTACGCTTTCGTTAGCAGAGAGAAGAACCAACTTCGGCATTGTTCTGTGCATTTTAGGAAATACGTGACAATTATAGCGTTGTTGGGCATTTTTACCTTCTTTTTAGGAGGGCGGATTTTGCGGGCTGGGGGGACCGGCAGCCCCCAGCCCCCGGCGCCCGCCCGAGGTCCCTAAATGTGTCCGTGGCACCAAATGCCATCTCCACCCCGAGCACCGCATTGTTTGGGAACTTTGGTTCGCTCGTCCCTCCGCGATAAAAGTGTTTGGTTTTGTAATCTGCTCTACTGTACCTCAAAAGCTCCGGGCTGATTATGAATACAGGAATTTTCTTTTAATTTCTCATGAATAGTTTCCATACACTTTGATTTAAGGTTATTAACATTCTATAGACAGTGGCATCTTTAATATGTGGCGATCGCTTCTAAAGACTAATCTCATTACCCTCAAATAGTCATAAAATATGATTTTATTATACTTACGTATTTAATTAGACGGCCAGCAATGTAATGGATTTTGAGATCGGGTAGAGCAACAGCTTTGATAATTCACTTATCTTTGGCAATAGTCATTAACCCCCAACACCAGCAAAATAGATTGCTTTCTAACACATCTTTTTTTTTTTTTCCTCCTCACCCCTTGGAGAAAGGATCGGGGGGTCTTCTGATAACACAAATCGGACTTCGATTTTCACCGATTAATTAAAATATGAGCGCGCGGACCTCGGCAATCACCCCCCCCCCTCCAAAAAAAAATAAAATAATAAAAAAATAAGGAAGTCCTAACCCACACTGGGCGGAAAAAGCTCATCCCTCCAGGCGGATATAGATATATATGGACAAGGCGGACGTATAGCCGTGGAGATATATATATATATGTGCGCGCGGACCAGGACTTCAAATCCATCTCTTTCCGTGCGCGCCTGTTTTCCTACACCCAGGACCGCGCAGGGGGCCGGCAGCAGCCCCCTCCTCCTCTTTGTCCGTCCCCAACCTCCTCTCCCCCAAACAACCCCACGACCCTTCCACGAGGGTCACGTCTCTCCCTGCCCACCCCCGTCCCGCGGCCCACGGGTGGGGTGGGGGGGGGGTCAGGGCTGGGAATGGGTGAGAGGGTGAAGAAGAGATCTGGGACATCGCCGGCGCGCTCCCGCCCGGACCCGGGTCCGGGTCCGTCCCCCCCCCCCTTTCGGGGGATGGGGGGGGACCCGGGTCCGGGCGGGAGCGCGCCGGCGAGTGCCTAAACCCCACGCTCCATATATGGCCGCGACCCCGCCCACCGCCTACGTCATCAGTGACGACACCTCTCCCGCGGTGGCGGGGGCCCGGCTCCCGGGGAAGGGCGCGCTCCTCGGGGAGGGAGGGCCGGGCTCTGCGCGCCTCCGTCCATTCCGTGAGACGCCACGGGCCCGCGCCCCGTTCTCCCGTGTGCCCGGGAACACCTCCGCGGTAATCAGTATTTTTTTTTTTTTTCCCTTCTTCTTCTTTTTTTTTTTTTTTTTTTTTTTTTTTTCCTTCTCCCCCCTCCGTTTATTTGTCTTTTGGAGCAGGAGAGCCTTGCCAGAAAGTGGTCGATTCAGCAGTGTCCTGAAGCTTTTTTTTTTTTTCCGAGGCGGTTTTACTAGGATGACACCACGTTGAGCGCGTCTGCAAACAACAACAAAAATATTTATTCTTTTACCCCCCCTCCCCAAAAAACCAACAAAAAAAAAGCAACCTCGCAGTGTCGCCGGCTGCAGTTACACTTTTTCTTTCTTTTTTTTTTTCCTTTTTTTTTTTTTTTTTTAAACCACCAAACTGGAACGCCATCCAACTCGCTGCACAGAAGTACTCAGTAAATTGTTTATGTCGTGCCAATACAGGACAGATTGAAGAAGGAAGCAAGACTTGAACTGGGCTTTTCTCCTACTGATCACAGGGAGTAAAGTCATCTCTTATATTCCAGTCGCCAAGGAGAGAGAGAGAGAGAGAGAGAGAGAGAGAAAATCAAGCAACAACCAACCCACCCCGTATCTGACATTTCCCTCAATTTTAACCCCTTTTGGTTAGGAGCTGGTTTTGCCCAAATTTGTTTTAATGTTTGGGATTCAGGAAAATATACCAAGAGGTGGGACGACCATGAAAGAAGAACCGCTGGGCAGTGGGATGAATCCCGTCCGCTCATGGATGCATACTGCTGGGGTAGTGGATGCTAACACGGCCGCCCAAAGGTACGTCTGCCAAATCCTCTCCCGGCGGTTTTCTCCTCCTGTATTTCTCATCCCGGCCGTAAATCCCCCC
This sequence comes from Buteo buteo, assembly GCF_964188355.1. Lineage (NCBI taxonomy): Eukaryota > Metazoa > Chordata > Aves > Accipitriformes > Accipitridae > Buteo > Buteo buteo. The sequence goes on along the minus strand of NC_134174.1, from coordinate 68,515,074 downwards.
CCCCCAGCCCCCCCCCCCCCCCCCCCGCCCGCCCCGTATCACTTACAGCCTCCCCGCTCCGCTCCGCGCCGCTCCGCGCATCCCCGCATCCCCCCGCGGCCGCGGTGCCTGCGCGCCCCTTCCCGCCGCGCCGGCCGCTCTCACCCACGCCTTGTCTTGTTTTCTCCCGCAGCGGCGTGGGGCTGGCTCGGGCACATTTCGAGAAACAGCCGCCTTCCAATCTCAGAAAATCCAATTTTTTCCACTTCGTCTTAGCTCTGTACGACAGGCAGGGGCAGCCAGTGGAGATTGAGAGAACAGCTTTTGTGGACTTTGTGGAGAAAGAGAAAGTAAGTCTGCCTGTTATCCCTTTTTTTTTTTTCCCCCCTTTTCTTTTAAAAAAACCCCAACCCCAACAAAAACCACCCCAACCTCCCAAACCCACCCAAAGCGTTTAGGTGTGATTTAATTGATGAAAGATAATTTTCAAGCCCACGGTACTCCCGAGGCGCCCGGACCACGTGCGGGTCCCCCCCGTTCCCGCGGCCGCTCCGAACAGACCCCGCGTTCAGAAACTTACCGCCGCGTCCCCAGCTTGCGTTAACGCGGGGAAAACGGCTAAACATGACATATTTGCACCGAGATAATGACATCATCAGCGCTCCACAAAAGTGACCGGGGGCTGAATTTCTGCAAACTGTTAATTCCCAGCCGCTTCAGGGACGAGAAAAATGTACGTCAGGAGGAGGGAGATATTTTTCGTGCTAAATGTAATTATTTATCGTTACTTGCAGGAGCCAAACAATGAAAAAACTAACAATGGAATTCATTATAAACTTCAGTTATTGTATAGCAATGGTAAGTTCTCGCTACCTCATTTTTGAACGTCCGCGGGCCGCAGAAAAGTCTTACTTTCCCTTTCAAGGCCTTTTGGAAAAGGATATAAAGATTTTGAGATTAAAATTACACGCGTGTAAACACGGCTCTTTCCTTGGCATATAAGGAAAACAAAACATAAACGATCAATAAGTCAATGGTACTTCACATGATTAACCGGTCGGTCTTGAAGTGGAAAGTAAAAAAGGGGATCGATCGCTGCTCCAGCGGAACAGCACTTTTAAGTGACTTTTTTTCCAGTTTTGCGAATTAATGGTAATTACTGGGACGGGGTGAGCGCAGGGAGCGGGCAGAGCGGAGCCCCGGCCCAGGCGGAGCGGGGTCCCCAAAGGCGAGGGCGGCCCGCGGGGGGGCGGCTTGTCAGCCCCGGCGCCCAAACCCCCCCCGGCACCGGGGCCGTGGGGCCGGCAGCGAGCCTGCCCGGGGGGGCTCTGGGGCACGGCCCCCCAAGCGCCGGGTTCGGGAGTGGACGAGAACCCTGCCATTAGGTGATTTCTGGCCTTTTCTTTTCTTTCTTTTTTTTTTTTTTAAATTTTATTTTTAAGCCTGGCGCGAGTGCCGATCCCTGTCCGTTGCAGTTAATTGCCTGACCTCATGCTTTCATTATGTAATTTGGGTGGTTCGCTATTGAAATCCTGATAGGAATTTGTCTCTGCTTTCCCTCCCCAGGAGTTAGGACAGAGCAGGACCTGTATGTTCGTCTAATAGACTCCATGACCAAACAGGTGAGAAAGTTTACGCTTTTTCTTAACACGCAAGTTACCAAGTTTGTATTTTGCCCTTGCTCGGGGGCGGGGGGGTGGGGTGGAATATTAAACCGGTAGACCGCACCTACTTTTAATTTACCTGAGCGGGTGACTCGGATACCTATTACCGGAGGATCTTTTAAAAAGGGAAAAAGGTGTGTTGTTGCTGGTCGAGGAAGCGTTGGCATCACTACATAGCGTGTGTGGCATTAAGTACAACGTCATGTGAGCAGATGTTTGATATAATTAATTTAGCGAGGGAGAGAGGAGAGGGAAAAACCCATCAAGTTGCCCAGATTTATTTTTAAATGCACTTTTCCCCCATCGTAACTTTTCTTGGCGATATTTTTCCTCGGTGAGGAAAGGGCAGCCCTCTTCCTAGGCACTCCGAAACTGGCCGGGATTAGTCCTTTTCTTTTATAATGCGATGATCTAGTAACGCGAGACGTTTATTTGGATTTAAAAGTTAAATGTGCTGAGGTGAAAAGTCATCTTGTTCTCCTCTAGTCCATAGTCACCTCTCAGCCCCCCATCTCCATAATTCAAACTCCATGCTCCAGGGGTCACCCAAACCCGTCCATTTCCCTGAGATCAGCTTCTGTTTCTTCCTCAAACCTCTGTCATACCTTGTAAATAACATAATTACAAGCAGTTCCTTATTAAATTATTCAACCTGTCTTGGTCAACTTTTCCGATGATAACTACGTGTTATCAGCATTGCACCACAGCAATTAAAGACAGAAAGCTCCATACTAGCTTTGGATTTAATCAACTTTTTTTTTTTTTTTTTTTTTTTTTTTTCCCGGAGAGACCTTTCGCAATTTATTTTTTTCTTTTTCTTTTTTTTTTTTTTTTTTTTTCCGGGGGAGGGGGCGGGGGTGGTGGGGAGAAAGGTGAGAATGGAGAATAATTCCCAGTGTTCTGGAAATCAGATACCAGAGATGGAAATTAAAACCATTCCACCGATCTGCCGGGTTTTAACACCCCGGGCGTGCTTTACGCCTCCCGGCCGAGGCAAGCTTGCCCGCGTATAGTATTTTTGTTAACTTTGCAAATCCCCGAGCGAGGAACCGGAGGGACCTTCCTCCGCGGGAGCGGAGCGCGGTCGTGCCCGCCGCCTGCGCGGCCGCGCAGGCGGCGGGCACGACCGCGCTCCGCTCCCGCTCCGCTCCCATCCCCGCTAGAAGGAAACTTTCTACTTCTTTTCCCTAAAATTCGCGGCTGGGATCTCAGTGCCTCCAGGAGTAAAATACCGTGATTTCCTCCCGCAGAAAAGCAGAGCTGACAGGCGAAGGGCAATTCCTCTGACAAAGACGAAGGCGTTGTAACCCTTCAATAATTATCTCAATGGGTTACAGAGGAGCCCTTTTAAACTCTGGAGCCCTCTCGAGTTGACAATGTGGGTTTATTTCCTTTGTATAGAGCAGCTAAATGTTTTCGGAAATCGCTGTACTAGGCTAATTAAGAGGCTTACATAGGCAGCTATAAGTTTCGTTACCGATGAATAAAGGAGCAAAGAGGATACCTTTTAAGTACACTTTTATTGTTCATTTGGGCTCCGTACCTTTGCAGCAGAAAGAGTGCTGAAAATAAAGGCTTTTAATCTCCCCTCACTGACGGGAGAGAAAAAAAAAATAGCCCAGTAACTGATCAAAGAGTCAATGGCGCTGAACCGACAGTTTATGGATTTCTGTTTGTGCTACAAAATAAAAAATAAATCACTTATAAATACGTGGTTCCATCAGAGGAAAAGTAACAATCACCAGAAGTTATATGGCACGCTGCAACAACAAACATTTCGGCAGCCACAGACTGCTTGTTATGTCTGCGCTGTCATATATTACCCCCTCTCTTTGCAAAACAATACCTGCCGGTGGGGCCGCCGCTACGGCGGGGCACCCCCCCTTCCCTATCCAACCCCCCCCCCCCAAAAAAAAAAAAAAAAAGCTCAGCCCTGCCGCTCCGCGGGGCTCCGCGACCACCACCGGCCCCCGCCGCCTCCCGGGGCTGGCCGAGCGGCCGCGCCGCCCGGAGGGAGCCGTGCTGAGGGTTAGGCTCATCATCACCACCATCATCATCATCATCATCACCACCCCCCTCCCCGCTAATTAACACCGAGGGGGGGTGGGGGGTTGCAGGGGGCCGTCTCTGCCCCTCTCCAACCCACCCCCGGCCCCGGGGGTGCCGAGCGCCGGCAGGGTCGCGGCCAAGGGGAGCCCTCCGGGCGGGCAGGAGGGGAGGCAGGCGGGCAGGGGGGCGGGCAGGGGGGCAGGCGGGCAGGCTGCTCCGGTCCCGTCGGTCCCCCAGCCCGGTGGGCGCCGGGAGCGGAGGGGCGATGCGCACCTCTATGCTCCGCACCATCTGTTAGAGCCCATGCTCAAAACCCACTCAGCCGTGCGCCCAGCCACGCTGCCTTTTTTACCGGAGAAAAATCATTGTGAGCAGTTTCAAAATAAACACCAGATTGCCCATTAGCACTTTCTTCCCAAATATCATCCAGTAATAACCATATTGCTGTGCGCGCTCCTGGGATTCCTCAGGGCGTTCAGGCACTTCTGGGTTGATCAGAAAATGCTCCTGGAACTACTCCGGGAGGCACCGGGACCCGCTCGGCGGCCGCTGCCGGGGGGGGGACGGGGGCACGGCGCGGTGTGGCCGGCGGGGACGGAGCCCTGACCCCCCCCGTCCCCCTCCCCACCCCCGGCCGCCGGCCTCGCCGCTCGTCCCG